>NC_064822.1:10646822-11271822 GCF_024166365.1 Elephas maximus indicus | reverse complement strand
TATCAGAAATTTTAAAATTATTTCGGTAGTAAGGGAGTTGTAAATTCCATGTTGGTCTTTCATCATGAATTGCCAAAACGTACAATTTTTTTTCCTGATAAACAAATTTGGTTTAAAAGAAACTAAATAAATGTCCATATCCATTGCAATGAAAAGAACTACCACTATTGCTTCTTTATTTAAAGTATAACATAATTTGTAATAACAAACAAATTGTGTCTCTATGCTTTAACCAAAAGGTCAAAAGTATGGCATATAAATAGAATTAGACAGGGTTATGAGTCTTTTCCTTTCCATCTTTCTTGAACTGGAACACTTCTCAAAGGAGTGTTGAATGGAGAGTTTTCTTCTCTACTATACTGAAAATTACTGCATGTATTGGGGACTAAAATAATTTATTATATGTGACAACTAATAAAACATTGATTTTAAGTTCTATGAAAAGTTCATTGTAAAAGGTAGGAAGATAGGCGGCCTTAACTTTCCTAGTTTACGTTCTATAAAAAGGTCTTTTTGTTGTTGTTGCTGAGAGGTGGTGTTGGCACTGCAGGAAGGAAAACCAAACCAGTTTTTTAAAATTTTTAATCACAGTGAGATATGGAAGAAGAATGAAGAACCAGAAGCACCAAGCCAGGTAAGACAGGAAACAAGTTGACTTATTCTTGGCTGCATGACTGTGATGCTCTCTGGACTTTCTTTGTTACTGATGAGCTATCTAGAAGTTACTCTTTTCTACTTCTTCCTCTTCAACTCCTGCTTCAACACAATCAGAGCCATTTAAGTCCAAAATCACAACCACTTGTTGGCATGTGGGTGTACAAGTAGGGTAAAAACTTAGATTTTAATTGTCGGAGAGACCAGCACCTTGGAAATATTTCCTACTCTGAAGAAATAGAAGGTCTCAGATGACTCAACCCATACAAATGGGAACAGCAAGAGAAAGCATGTTATGCTTGCAAGGAGACATGGGCTTAGTGATTTTTGTGAAAATCTCTGTCCTATTCATAGTGGTTATATTCTTTAGTGGCAAGTACGTCACTGTCATGGATTGAATTGTGTCTCCCAAAAATATATGCCAACTTGGCTAGGCCGTGGTTCTCAGTATTGTGTGGTTGTCCTCCATTTTGTGACCTGATGCAATTATGCTATTTGTTGTAAATCCTACCTCTATGATGTTAATGAGACAGGATTAGAGGTAGTTATGTTAATGAGGCAGGGCAAAATCTACAGGATTAGGTTGTATCTTGAGTCGATTCTCTTTTGAGATATAAAAGAGAGACGTGAACAGAGAGGAGCGGGAACTCATTACCACCAAGCAAGAAGAGCCAGTAGTGGAGCATGTCCTTTGGACCCAAGGTCCCTGTGCTGAGAAGCTCCTAGACCAACGGAAGATGGATGACAAAGATCTTCCTCGAGAACTGACAGAGACAGAAAGCTTCTCCCTGGAGCTGGCACCCAGAATCAAACTTCTAGCCTCCTAAACTGAGAAAATAAATTTCTGTTTGTTAAAGACACCCATTTGTGGTTTTTCTGTTATATCTAGTGTAACCTAAGAGAGTCACCCTTTGGAAACTCTAGTTTTTGCATCCATATAAGGGACCACTCACTCTGAAAATGAAAAGTGATAAAGGGAATGTAACTTAGTTATCAAAAACTGTAGTGAAACTCACAGTCAAATGAGCTTGTTTTCCCTGTAAATTAATCACCTACAGAGAATATACAATTATACTTACATTACTACTGCTCAAAATATTTCCAGAAATTCTTTTTGCACCATTCCGCAAGAGAGTATTCTCATACTGGCAAATTTTTAATAATTTGAGGAATTATTTTATTTCTAAAACAGTCAAAACTAAATTTTAAGTAACATTTTATGAATACTTTATAAGCAATATTATTTATTCCAATTTTTAAAAAATTCTAATTACATAATAATTATATGGCTTATACAATCACAATAAGCATAATTACTGCTATGATTTGATCAAGGTACATCGCTGAAATAAGTCAATAGTGTCAAAATGTACATACACAAAAGTGAAATATTTATTCAAATGTATTTTTTTATCTGTAAGCACTGTGCTTCTTTTTTTTCAATAATTTTTATTGCGTTTTAAGTAAAAGTTTACAAATCAAGTCAGTCTCTTACACAAAAACACCTTGCTACACCTTGCTATCCACTTCCAATTACTCTCCGCCTAATGAGACAGCCTGCTCTCTCCCTCCACTCTAGCTTTTCATGTCCATTTCGCCAGCTTCTAGCCCCCTCCACCCTCTCATCTCCCCTCCAGAGAGGAGATGCCAACATAGTCTCAAGTGTCCACCTGATCCAAGAAGCTCACTCCTCACCAGCATCCCTCTCCAACCCATCATCCAGTCCAATCTACGTCTGAAGAGTTGGCTTTGGGAATGGTTTCTGTTCTGGGCTAACAGAAGATCCGGAGGCCATGATCACAGGGGTCCTTCTAGTCTCAGCCAGTCCGTTAAGTCTGGTCTTATGAGAATTTGGGGTCTGCATCCCACTGCTCTCCTGCTCCCTCAGGGGTTCGCTGTTGTGTTCCCTAACAGGGCAGTCATCGGTTGTAGCCAGGCACCATCTACTTCTTCTGGTCTCAGGATGATGTAGCCTCTGGTTCATGTGGCCCTTTCTGTCTCTTGGGCTCGTAATCGCCTTGTGTCCTTCGTGTTCTTCATTCTCCTTTGACCCAGGTGGGTTGAGACCAATTGATGCATCTTAGATGGCTGCTTGCTAGCGTTAAGACCCCAGACGCCACTTCTCAAAGTGGGATGCAGAATGTTTTGTTAATAGATTTTATTATGCCAGTTGACTTAGATGTCCCCTGAAACCATGGTCGCCAAACCCCTGCCCCTGCTACTCTGGCCTTCAAAGCATTCGGTTTATTCAGGAAACTTCTTTGCTTTTGATTTAGCCCACTTGTGCTGACCTCCCCTGTATTGTGTGCTGTCTTTCCCTTCACCTAAAGTAGTTCTTACCTACTATCTAATTATCGAATGCCCTTCTCCCAACCTGCCTCCCTCTCCCCTTTCGTAACCACAAAAGAATGTTTTCTTCTCAGTTTTAACTATTTCTCAAGTTCTTATAATAGTGATCTTATACAATATTTGTCCTTTCGCAACTGAATAATTTCACTCAGCATAATGCCTTCCAGATTCCTCCATGTTATGAAATGTTTCACAGATTTCTCACTGTTCTTTATCGATGCGTAGTATTCCATTGTGTGAATATACCACAATTTATTTATCCATTCATCCGTTGATGGGCACCTTGGTTGCTTCCACCTTTTTGCTATTGTAAACAGTGCTGCAATAAACATGGGTGTGCATGTATCTGTTTGTGTAAAAGTTCTTATTTCTCTAGGATATA
The DNA here is from genome assembly GCF_024166365.1 of Elephas maximus indicus. Lineage (NCBI taxonomy): Eukaryota > Metazoa > Chordata > Mammalia > Proboscidea > Elephantidae > Elephas > Elephas maximus. The sequence goes on along the minus strand of NC_064822.1, from coordinate 11,268,437 downwards.
TTCCTAGGAGTGTGATTGCTGGATCATATGGTAGTTCTATTTCTAGCTTTTTAAGGAAGCACCAAATCGATTTCCAAAGTGGTTGTACCATTTGACATTCCCACCAGCAGTGTACAAGTGTTCCAATCTCTCCACAGCCTCTCCAACATTTATCATTTTGTGTTTTTTGGATTAATGTTAGCCTTGTTGGAGTGAGATGAAATCTCATTGTAGTTTTGATCTGCATTTCTCTAATGGCTAATGATCGTGGACATTTCCTCATGTATCTGTTAGCTACCTGAATGTCTTCTTTAGTGAAGTGTCTATTCATATCTTTTGCCCATGTTTTAATTCAGTTATTTGTCTTTTTGCAGTTGAGTTTTCGCAGTATCATGTAGATTTTAGAGGTCAGGTGCTGATCAGAAATGTCATAGCTAAAAACTTTTTCCCAGTCTGTAAAAAAAAAAAAAAAAGTAGTCTTTTTACTCTTTTGGTGAAGTCTTTGGATGAGCATAGGTGTTTGATTTTTAGGAGCTCCCAGTTATCTAGTTTTTCTTCTACATTCTTAATAATGTTTTGTATACTGTTTATGCCATGTATTAGGGCTCCTAACGTTGTCCCTATTTTTTCTTCCATGATCTTTATCGTTTTAGATTTTACATTTAGGTCTTTGATCCATTTTGAGTTAGTTTTTGTACATAGATTGAGGTATGGGTCTTGTTTCATTTTTTTGCAGATGGATATCCAGTTATGCCAGCACCATTTGTTAAAAAGTCTGTCTTTTCCCCATTCAACTGTTTTGGGGCCTTCGTCAAATATCAACTGCTCATATGTGGATAGATTTATGTCTGGGTTCTCAATTCTGTTCCATTGGTCCATGTATCTGCTATACCAGTACCAGGCTGTCTTGACCACTGTGGTGGTATAATAGGTTCTAAAATCAGGTAAAGTAAGGCCTCCCACTTTGTTCTTCTTCCTCAGTGATGCCCTATTTATCCGGGCCCTCTTTCCCTTCCATGTGAAGTTGGTGATTTGTTTCTCCATCTCATTAAAGAATGTCGTTGGGATTTGGATTGGAATTGCATTAAATATATAGATGGCTTTTGGTAGGATAGACATTTTTATAATGTTAAGTCTTCCTATCCACGAGCAAGGTATGTTCTTCCACTTATGTAAGTCTGTTTTGGTTTCTTGCAGAAGTGTACTGTAGTTTTCTTTGTATAAGTCTTTTACATCTCTGGTGAGTTTTATTCCTAAGTATTTTATCTTCTTGGGGGCTACTGTAAATGGCATTGATTTGGTGACTTCCTCTTCGATGTTCTTTTTGTCAGTGTAGAGGAATCCAACTAATCTTTGTATGTTTATCTTGTATCCCGATACTCTGCTGAACTCTTCTATTAGTTTCAGTAGTTTTCTGGAGGATTCCTTAGGGTTTTCTGTGTGTAAGATCATGTCATCTGCAAATAGAGATACTTTGACTTCTTCCTTGCCAATCTGGATGCCCTTTATTTCTTTATCTAGCCTAAGTGCTCTGGCTGGTACTTCCAGCACAATGTTGAATAAGAGTGGTGATAAATGGCATCCTTGTCTGGTTCCCGATCTCAGTGGGAATGCTTTCAGGCTCTGTCCATTTAGGGTGATGTTGGCTGTTCGCTTTGTATAAATGCCCTTTATTATGTTGAGGAATTTTCCTTCTATTCCTATTTTGCTGAGAGTTTTTATCATGAAGGAGTGTTGAACTTTGTCAAACGCCTTTTCTGCATCAATTGATAAAATCATGTGATTCTTGTCTTTTATTTATGTGGTGGATTGCATTGTTTTTCTAATGTTGAACAGTCCCTGCATACCTGGTATGAATTCCACTTGGTCATGGTGAATTATTTTTTGATATGTTGTTGAATTCTATTGGCTAGAATTTTATTGAGGATTTTTGCATCTACATTCATGAGGGATTTAGGTCTATAATTTTCTTTTCTTGTGGTTTCTTTACCTGATTTTGGTTTCAGGGATATGGGGACTTCATAGAATGAGTTTGGGAGTATTCTGTCTTTTTCTATGCTCTGAAATACCTTTAGTAGTAGTAGTGTTAACTCTTTTCTGAGAAAGTTGGGTAGAACTCTGCAGTGAAGCTGTCCATACCATGGCTTTTTTTTTGTTGGGAGTTTTTTGATTACCTTTTCAATCTCTTCTTTTGTTATGGGTCTATTTAGTTCTTCTACCTCTGTTTATGTTAGTTTAGGTAGGCAGTGTGTTCCTAGTAATTCATCCATTTCTTCTAGGTTTTCAAATTTGAGTATAGTTTTTCATAGTAATCTGATATGATTCTTTTAATTTCAGTTGGGTCTGTTGTAATATCTTTCCTCTCATTTCTTATTCAGGTTATTTGCTTCCTCTCCTGTTTTTCTTTTGTCAGTTTGGCCAGTAGTTTATCAATTTTATTGATTTTTTCAAAAACCCAGCCTTTGTTCTTGTTAATTCTTTCAATTGTTTTTCTGTTTTCTATTTCATTTAGTTCAGCTCTAATTTTTATTATTTGTTTTCTTCTGGTGCCTGTGGGTTTCTTTTGTTGCTCTCTTTCTATTTGTTCAAGTTGTAGGGATAATTCTTTGATTTTGGCCCTTTCTTCTTTTTGGATGTGTGCATTTATTGATAAAAATTGGCCTCTGAGTGCTGTTTTTGCTGTGTCCCAAAGACTCTGATAGGAAGTGTTTTCATTCTCATTGGATTCTATGAATTTCTTTATTCCATCATTAATGACTTCTGTAATCCCGTCTTTTTTGAGCAGGGTATTGTTCAGTTTCCAAGTGTTTGATTTCTTTTCCCTGTTTTTCCTGTTATTGGTTTCCACTTTTATGGCCTTATGGTCGGAGAAGATGCTTTGTACTATTTCAATGTTTTGGATTCTGCTAAGCTTGCTTTATGACCTAATATGTGGTCTATTCTAGAGAATGTTCCATGTGCACTAGAAAAGAAAGTATAGTTGGTTGCTATTGGTGGAGTGTTCTGTATATGTCTACGAGGTCAAGTTGGTCGATTGTGACATTTAGATCTTCCGTGTCTTTATTGAGCTTCTTTCTGGTTGTCCTGTCCTTCACCAAAAGTGGTGTATTGAAGTCTCCTACTCTTATTGCGGACCTGTCTATCTCACTTTTCAATGCTGATAGAGTTTGTTTTATGTATCTTGCAGCCCTGTCATTGGGTGCATAAATATGTAATATGGTTATATCTTCTTGATGTATTGTCCCTTTAATCATTATATAGTGTCCTTCCTTATCTTTTGTGATGGATTTAACTTTAAAATCTATTTTGTCAGAAATAAATATTGCCACTCCTGCTCTTTTTTGATTGTTGTTTGCTTGATATGTTTTTTTCCATCCTTTGAGTTTTAGTTTGTGTCTGTAAGGTGTGTCTCTTGTAGGCAGCATATAGACGGATCTTGTTTTTTAATTCATTCTGCCACTCTCTGTCTCTTTCTTGGTGCATTTAGTCCATTTACATTCAGGGTAATTATGGGTAGGTATTTTTATGAATTTAGTGCTATCATTTTGATGTCTTTTTTTGTGTGTTGTTGTCAGTTTCTTTATCCCACTTGATTTTATGTGCTGAGATTTTCTTTTTATATTATCCTTCCTCATATTTGTTTTTGTTAATTTTTTTTCTGCTGAGTCTCTATTTTTCTCTGCTGAGTCTCTATTTTTCCCTTGTATTTTATTTTGATTAGTAGGATAGTTTGTCTCCTTTGTGGTTACCTTATTATTTACCCCTATTTTTCTAACTTTTATTCTTTGTATCGCCGTTATCTTCCTCTTCATATGGAAGGTGTATGATTACATTTCTTAAAACAAAAAAAAAAAATTTTTTTTTCTTAGTCCCTCTTTATTATTTTTATGTTTTCTTCTTTTATATAATAACATCGCTGTTACCCTGTTTTCGGCTTTTTTTTTATATATATAAACTTGCTTTTTTTTTGGATTTCCGCTGGGTTGACTTCTGGTTGCTCTGTCCAGTGTTCTAGTCTTGGGTTGATACCTGATATTATTGATTTTCTAGCCAAAGAATGCCCTGTAGTATTTCTTGTAATTTTGGTTTGGTTTTTATAAGTTTCCTAAACTTGTGCTTATCTGGAATTGTCTTAATTTCACCTTCATATTTAAGAGACAGTTTTGTTGGATATGATTCTTGGCAGGCAATTTTTTTCCTTCCTTTTTTTAAATGTGTCAATCCATTGCCTTCTTGCCTGCATGTTTTCTGCTGAGTAGTCCAAGCTTATTCTTATTGGGTCTCCTTTGTAGGTGACTTTTCATTTATCCCTCACTGCTCTACCAATTTTCTCTTTATCTTTGGTTTTGGCAAGTTTGATTATAATATGTCGTGGTGACTTTCTTTTAAGATCTACCTTATGTGGAGTTCAGTGAGCATCTTGGATAGAAATCTTCTCGTCTTTCACAATATCAGGGAAGTTTTCTGCCAACAAATCCTCAACAATTTTCTCTGTATTTTCTGTTATCCCTCCCTGTTCTGGTACTCCAATTACTAGTATGTTATTTCTCTTGATTGAGTCCCACATGATTCTTAAGGTTTCTCCCTTTTTTTAAATTGTTTTATCTGATTTTTCTTCAAATATATTAGTGCCAAGTGATTTATCTTCAAATTCAGATATTCTAGCTTCTACTTGCTCAATTCTGCTCCTCTGACTTTCTACTGAGTTGTCTAATTCTGTAATTTTATTGTTCATCTTCTGAATTTCTGATTGCTGTCTGTCTATGCATTTTTCCATCTTATTAACCTTTTCATTATGTTCCTGAATAATCTTTCTAATTTCTTCAGTTGCTTTATCTGTGTTTTCCTTGGCTTGTTCTGCGTATTGCCTCATTTCTTTCCTGGTGTCTTAAAGGGTTCTGTATATTATACTTTGTATTCTGCATCTGGTAATTCCAGGAATGCACTTTCATCTAGAAGATCCCTGGATTCTTTGTTTTGAGAGCCTGTTGAGGTGATCATGGTCTGTTTCTTTATGTGACTTGACATTGACTGTTGTCTCTGAGCCATCTATAAGTTATTGTATTAGTTTATGCTTGCTTACTGTGTCGTAGCTGCTTGCTTTGTTTTGTTTTGGGATACCCCTATGGTTTGCTTGAGTGAGCTAGCTTGATTATTTTTGCCTTTGGAGCTCTGGTGTCCAGTCCCCAGCTAGCTAGAGCTGTTATCAGGTATATCAGTCTAGGAGTCCATTCAGTTTTCTTGTATGAATTCAGCTCAGGTTTCCAGGTAGCTGATCATCGAGTGTGTTGTACAGGCTCTGTCCTACAGTCTTAGAGGGGCAGGTGTGATTGGCATATACCAGTATCTGATTGTACCTGGGGGGTTATGCTCTGAATAAGGGAGGGAGCTGAGAACCAACCCCCAAGTGTCTCTGAGGAATACGTGTCTCTGTTCCCTAGAGCATGTTGGTGGATGAGTTCTGCAGACAGACCATGGGCACCCAAAGTTTTTGGTCGTAAGGACTGGGAGGTACCAGTTATCTTTGGACCCCTGTCACAGGTGGCTGGGTGACCTGAGTGGAGCTACCAGTCCTTAGGTCCTTGATGTGGGTAGATGAGGACCTTGTTTAATAGGCAAAGCAATGTCAAACATCAAACACCCACCTCTCCACCACACAGCTGAAGGGGTTGGAGTTTGCCAACAAAGGCCTATTCTCTCAAAATAGGCCCACACAAGTCCATGCAGAAGGGAAAGGTGCTCAAGTTCCACAGACGGTTTATGCCTGGACAGGAGCCGCTTTTGTCCTGAGCTCCCTGAGTTAATTGAGCTAGCAAATTATCCTTTCCCCCCGGTTGCAAATTTTTTCGTTCCCCAAGGCTAGGATGATGGCTCGAGGTGCTCACCAGGGTCTATCTTAGGCCCAAGGATTCAGCCGCTGAAGCCAGCTTACGGGTGGGGGGGGGCGCGGTAAAATATATGCAAGTACTTAGCTTTTGCCAAGAGTGCCATTCCCCTCAGGTTCCTGAGGTGTGAGTAGGCTGTGTGGCTGGCTGCTTCTCCCTGAGGTAACTGTGGCCGAATGCTAGGACCAGCCCGCCACCGCTGCCGCTGCTCCAGGAATGGTGTGTGAGGGCTCCCCACGATTCAGGTCCGGTAACTCCTCTCTACTTCTGAACGGTCTCTTCCTCCTCCTGCCCCTCAGTTCATTTTCTAAGCTTGCCTTTGATGCTCAGGGCTCCCAGCTTGTCCCAAATATACTCATTTCACTTGTTTTTTTCAGGTGTTTGTCCTAAAGAGGGCTCACAGGAAGCATCTGTCTATTCTGCCATCTTGGCTCCGCCTCCTTTTCAAAAGTATTTTTTAATGCAGTTACTTCATTTACTATCATCATTCAATAGAAAAATAATTTATTCCTATGATACTTCTAGAGGGTACTTAGTATCACGAATAAAATGAAGACATAAAATCTTATTTTTCAGTTCTCTTCATTATAAATTAAAATTTAAAAGTGGATGCAAAACATTTTCATTTTGTTTGAACTCTTAGCACATTTCATTCCATCTGAATCTGAGGCTAAAAAAATCATCTCAGGAGCTTTGAAAATATCTCCTGACCAAAACTTTGAGGCTAAAATTACTGTAGATCATTCCTTTACGCACAAAATTGATGATGCTGATCCTCTTGTCAGTAAAGCATGATCTCTGAGTTGTTTCTCCAGTACCGTTGATGGATTTATACTAACCCCTCCAAACTCTCTGCCCTGTCCATTTATAGCCTACAGCACACATTTGCCAGACAGGTGCAGAGGGCTTGAGGAATAGATGCAGCTCTCGACCTAAGCAGAGCAAACTGAAGTAAGGGTATCATGCAACAGTTTAGTACATTTTTGTAAGGATATCTTTGATGCCTATTTGAAAACAAAGCCTCTTCAATAATATCACATACAGGAGCTAACTCTCCTGAGTAACTACTTTGTGACCAAATAGGAAGGCTAGAGCGGAGAATTCTACTATCCTTTAAATCCTGTAAGCCATGAAGTCATATAAAAGCATGTAATAATGAATTTTCTTATCATTTTTTTATAAAATTGATAAGAGAATTGTCTTATGAAAGATAAAATGATAAGAAAATTCTATGGGGGTATCCATCCTTATAGTTAGAAGCTTGGAGGTAAAATCTAATCAAATGACATTGATTAGATTGGCAAGGTGATTAATGTATTTTTTACCCAAATAACTCAAGACTTTTATGTGCCCTTTCCAGCTGAGCCCTCCACCTAAAAGGTATTTTTATAAGCACCACTATGCCAGTTTTTTTTTTACATGTTGATGTAAAAAATTAGATAGCACTCTTACAAAAATACCTCACAAGGGAAGGGTGCAGTTGGCAGACAAATGTAGAAGGCGCAAGCTATTTACTTAAAATACAGTAATATAGTCTAAGAATCTTAGCTATTGTATTCACGCTATCACGTATCACTGAAAAAATTTCTCAATTTACCCTTTGAAAAATCTCTGATTATAATTTTAGGCTGAAGTATTTGAGTATTTTTCTATAAATTTTGGAATTTAATGTAAAATGCCGTTTTCCTTTTTCTATAGTTTTTTAAAATTCTGTGGTAGCAAAAAACCAGTCTATCTAAGAAGTAATCTTGATGACCGCTGCACTGTGAAATGGCAGTTGGAATCACCTCCTTTAGAGAGAAGAAAAGCATTTGTCAAATTGCCTTAACTATAGATCCTTCAGGCAAACGCATCATCCTTTTTGGCACTGTGGAGAACTTGAATAAATCAGAGATAAGTGGGTTAAAATGTCAGTACCCACAGGGACTGAGAAAAACCTACTACTTTTCTACAATTCAGTAAAATATTAACCATGACACCCGTCAGTTTTTTGTGTATTAATAAAGGGAAGAAAATGATACCTTCCTAATCACTGGAAGATGTCAAATTACCAGAAGACTAGAACGATTGTCACAAGAGATTAAACTGGGTGATATGAATGATCTTGCTAAAAGGTTTTAACTCTCTGTTTATTTATAGAAATAATCCTTCACCCCCACCAGCTCATCAATCACTCTTTCTAACATACCAACAATTTGGGTGGCAACTTAGATTACTACTGCTTTTAAAAACAGTTTGCTCTTGTAAATCACTAAAATGACATTTGGTGAATTTCAATAGAAAATCATTTTCTGAGATTTGTTAAGTCAACCTGTAATACTGGGAAACTTGCTAAATCCTGTAAGATAGCCTAGGGCTAAGGATACTTGCTGGGTCATTGATCACCAGTGACAGCAACTGGTGACCTCACACCAACAGAATGTAAACTTCCAAATTCATTGATAGCATTCCTGGTATGGGGCTAGAATTTATGCTGTCTTTCTATAAACTGTTTGACTTAGATGATGAATGATGGTGAGAGTGATAGAGCACCATTTCTCTGATGGACCTACTGCTAAATGCAGCTGGATTCAGGTTATTTCAAATCTGGCTTTCTTTGAAGTTCAGTGCAAATATACCTTGATATGTCTTAGAAGAAAAGTTACTGGAATTGCTTTGCCTTTTTTATTTGTGGAAAGAAAGCTGCTGCTTTTTTTTTTTTTTTCCCCTGTGCAATTTATTCTTTCTGAGTCATTTAGTGCAAAGAAGAATTTGTAGCTTCCAATTCTGATTCTTTTTAATTTAACAAAATTTAGCTTCTTAATGCTATAGTTTCCTTTATTGTTACACATCTCAGCCTAATTCATAAAAAATAAAAAATAAAGTTAGCTACTATTCATCCAAATGATCTTAAAAAGATTGCTTTCTTAGAATACTTCGATTTTGTCATAGTCTTTCTTTTTTTTGGCGGGGGGTGGAGATATAGCACAAATGTATCCAAATTGACAGTCTTACAAAATTTTCCAGGTAAGTTGTCATTTCAAAAGAATATATTTTATTACCTGACAACAGTCTCTTTTTTATTTATTCTTTTTTATCTAACAAATGTTTAAGTACTTATTCATGCATCCTATTACATGATAAAAAAATTAAAAAAACCAAACCCATTGCTGTCGAGTCGCTTCTGACTCATAGCGACCCCATAGCACAGAATAGAACTGCCCCATAGGGTTTCAAAGGAGCACCTGGTGGATTCGAACTGCCCACCTTTTTGTTAGCAGCCGAGCTCTTAACTGCTGCACCACAGGAAAACAAGACAAGGTTCATAAATATACAAAAACAGTAAAAATCACATATAAATAATTATAAAATTATGTCTACCATTTATTGAACTATGAGCAATAATGTATGAAGCTTTTTACTCATGTTATAACATAAATGACACCAGTAAGACTGGGTGTTCTAAGCCAATGTTATAAAACCTAGGCTGGTCCCCCTACTTCCTTATAAATGAGGAATCTGAGGCTAACACAGTAACTTCTGCAAGGTACAAGCACACTGTTAAGGAATAAATCAGTTCCGTCCAAAATATGTGTTATAAATCCTAACCTCCATGCTTATGGTTATAATCCCATTTCAGAATGGGTTGTCTTTGTTACATCAATGAGGCACTATTAGCGTAGGGCGTATCTTGAGCCAATCTCTTTTCAGATACAAAAGAGATTAAATAAACTAGCAGAGAAGACATGGGGGTAAAATAGATGCCAAGACACAAGGAGATCTCCAAGGAACCAGGAACCAGAAACTCTTCGGTTTCTTCAAAGACCTTCCTTCAGAGCCAATGGGGAAAGAGGCTTCCCCTTGAGGAGGGCTCTGAATTCTGACTTCTAGACTCCTACACTGTGAGAAAACAAATTTCCATTTGTTAAAGCCAACCACTTGTATTTGTTTTATAGCAGCACTAACCAAAAAACCAAACCCTTTGCTGTCCAGTTGATTCTGACTCATAGCGACTCTATAGGACAGAGCAGAACTGCCCCATAGGGTTTCCAAGGAGCAGCTGGTGGATTCAAATCGCTGACCTTTTGGTTAGCAGCCAAGCTCTTAACCACTGCACCACCAGGGCATTTAGTTACCTAGTGCTGCTCTTGGAACCCTGGTGGCACCGTGTTCAAGAGCTCGGCTGCTAACCAAAAAGCTGGCTTTTTGAATCTACCAGCCACTCTTTGGAAACTGGATGAGGCAGTTCTACCGTGTCCTACAGGGTCCCTATGAGTCAGAATCAACTTGACAGCAATGGTGGAAGTAACTGAAACACACATTAAGGGTCAAATCTATGATTTAAACAGAAGCTACAGAAAAGCCAGAAAGGAATAAATATAAGATTACTACTAGGTGACACAGTAGATTAGAGGAGAAAACAGACGTTATGATTAAAATGAAAAATGTTTAATGCCAAAAAAAAAAAAAAAAGAATTTAAGCTGTGTTCCACAGTTTGGACGTGCCTGGCTGAATGGAAAGGAGAGAGAACAGGGTGTGATTAAACTCTGGACCTTATTGTGAGCTTTCCAAGATTCAAATATTCCTGAGAGAACAAAACACTGTCTTTGAAAGTCCTGGATATGCTTTTAATTGGGCACATACTGTTTCATCACATCTTGCATGTATATTCCACCCCCTGAAAAATAGCCTTTTAATAACAATGCAAAGGTAGCTTTCTAAAGCCCTTAAATCCTCTAAATAAATAGAAAGATAGGTCACTTCAGATTTTCCTAAGTACTACTGAAATGTGTGAATTAACTCCAGATAACAGAATTTTCCAGAATAGTGTCCCCTGGAACCAGCTGCCATACTCGATCTAGTTAAGTGGCAGTCACAAAGAGTTCATTGTGGTTATGTCTAAACCTCTGAACTCTGTATCTGAAGATAGTATTGTCTATTTGAGGGCTCCATTATTTTTTTTTTATTAGGATATCTACATAATACCTCCAACCTAACATGTTCAAAACCAAACTCTTGATTTCCCACACAAAATACTCCTAATCCCAGTGTCTATTTTCTCAATAAATGGCAACTATGTTCATTCAGTTGCTTAGTCCAAAAACCTTGAAGTCATTCTTGACTGTATTTTTCTCTCACATCCACATTCTTTAGCATTTTTTTCAAAATATATTCAGAATATGACTGATTAACACCAATTTCTCTAACGGTATCTTTCTCCAACCATCATATCTCACTTGGATTATTGTAATAGTTTCCACCCAAATCTCCTTTCTTCTACATCCCACCCCACACCATCAATGCTCTCTAAATAAGACCACAGAGGAATAAGTACGATTATATCACTTCCCTGCTCACAGCCTTTCAATGCTTTTCCATTTCAATTAAAACAAATTCTAAAGACATTTCAATGTCTCTTCATAACTTGAATTTTATCGCTCAGTCAGTATATGACTGCTGTGAGTTGGAACCGACTTGACGGAAATGAGTTTGATTTTTGGTTTTTATTGTTTAGTCGGGAAGCGTTGGTGGCACAGTGGTTAAGTGCTCAGCTGCTAACCAAAATGTCAGCAGTTTGAACCCACTAGTTCCTTGGAAACCCTATGGGGCAGTTCTACTCTGTCTTATAGGGTGAGCTGAAATTGACTTGATGGCAAAAGGTTTTCTTTTTTTTAATTTTATTTTTAGCACTCAGTCTGACCCAGACTCTCTGGCCTCCTACTTTTCCAAGAACATACTAGATCTGCTCCCACCTCAGACCCTTTTTTGTTCATTCTTCCCTGTGCTTGGATATTCTTCTCCCAATTATTTGCATGACCTTCCAGTTAGGTCTCTGTTTAGATTCCATCTTATCAGTGAAGACTTTCCTGACCACTGTATATTAAATAGCACTTCCCTACAAATCATATCAGCAGGGGAACGTCAGAGCAGGTTGTACTCTATAAATGGGCCCCGGAATTGACTCGATGACAATGGTTTTATTTTATTTTTTTTGGTTTGGTGGAGGGAGAGGCAGGACCTAAAGGCAGCTCTTGCCTTGCTTACCTAGCCCTGTGCTCTAGCTCTGGGATAAGACACCTCAGAGGAAGAGCCCCTTTAAAAAATTTTTGCCAAAATGATAGTTAAAAAAAAAGTTTACACAGAGGCCTAGTAGTATTAGTAGTAGCCATAAATCTGAGATGTTCTATCTATAGCTCTATCTCTCTTTCTATCTACATATACAAACACACACACACACGTGTATATAACAAACCCAAAGACATTGCCATTGAGTCAATTCCTACTCATAGTGAACCCATGTGTTACAGAGTAAAACTGTTACACAGTGTTTTCTTGGCTATAATCTTTAAGGAAGCAGATTGTCAGGACTTCCTTCCAAGGTGCTGCTGAGTGGGGCAAACTTTCAGTTAATAGTCGAAGTAAACCGTTTGTGCCACCCAGGGATCTTCACACACACACACACACAAACACACACACACACACAATACATATGTACATATACGTATTTTATATGGAATAAATAAATACGTGTGTATATACATAAATACACATGTACATACACATATATGTGTGTGTATATATATGTGTATATATATGTATATATATACCAAAAAAGCCACCCCCAGTGCAGTTCAGTTGATTCCTCATAGTGACCCTATAGGACAGAGTAGAATTGCCCCACAGGACTTCCAAGCAGCGGCTGGTAGATTTTAACTGCTGGCCTTTTGGTTAGCAGCCAAAAGCTCAACAAATGCATATATATATAAACTTCCCCCTCCCCCCCACCAGAACGTAAGCTTAAGAACAGAAGCTACAGAAACCTTGTTTTCTGTTCTGAGTCACCCAGCTCCCGGCACACTGCCTACCATATGGTGAACAAAAAGTAAATATCTATTGAGTGAATTAATGGATAAGTCAATAAATAAATTAGTTTGCATATGAAGGGAAAAGAGTGTTGTAAACGGGTCTGGCCATAGAAGTTCAAAAATTATTTAAGATATCCAGAAGGTTTTATAAGACTTAAAACAAAAACCCAGGAAATGAAGGAGCAATTGAGATACAGTAATAAATTAGAAACAGTAGTGTGTCAGGTATTTATTGAATAAGGAAAAGAGACACTAATATTTTGCAAACTTGAACATGTTTATTCAGAGTAATTACTTTAAAAAAAAAAAAAAAGAGGTCCCAATAAGGCATATTATAAAATGGTTAATTTGGTATAAACATGCTTAACAAAAAATTCTTAAAGGGATTTTTTTTTTTTTTTTGCATAATGGAAGTGTTAATGCAGAACGTTCATCCTTCTGTCTCAAATAAATACCTTTATGACCTACAATGAAACAAATGACTAATTAGTTTTGTCCTTGAAAATCTAGTAGAGTTTTTGATCACGTAATCAGTTTAAACAGTGATATTATAGACAGCTAAATGGAAACCCAAAGAGTTCAAGTTGTCAGATTTACCTAGGAAGGAGGGACAGGGCTTGAACTAGAATTCATATCTCTCGACTTGGCCTGCTGCTTTTTGACTGCAGCATCGTGTTTTCTTTTGATGAGACAAATACTCTTCGTTATTTGTGTAACGTGTTCAACGTGAGCTCTGGAAGCTCAAGCGTGTACTTCATCTGGCCACTCCCACCTCCGTCATCTGGGTAGTGAATGAACACGATGGGCAACAGTTAGGACAGCCATTTCCAGTCACTCCTCCAACCGCATCCGTTCACCTGCCTGATGCTCCTGGCCACGACGTGCCAAGGAAAGCTGTTTTTCCTTTGTAAGATGATTCATTTCTTGGTCTCTTGCATTCAGGAAAGAAATCTAAATCGTCTTTATCACCTGTCTTTCATGTAGTGTAGTAAAAACTACTGTTGGTGCCTGGGTCAGCACAGATGCTCTGAGTTAGTGACTCTGTTTATGGGGTCATCTTTCAAGCTGAAACAGAGCAATATATATTCTGGCTGGGATTTTTGCAGAGCTATCCTAACCATTATTCACCTGTAGCACACACGCACAAGTGTGCCTGTTCACGCACACACACCCCACTTAGCATTCAGCAGCCCTTGGTGAACAGGAAGGCCACATTAACCCTCATTAGGCTTTATCATAAGAAGGACATATTTGGCTATACAGGTCTTCCTAATCTGGTTTTAATTCCTCAGAAACCACACGTTGGCCAACCATGAATGTGCTGCACCATGTATCAAGAGGGGGTGCCTTTGTGAGCCATAATTAAGGGGCTATTTATACCACACATGCAATTATGTGCTTTTTATTACTAGATCTAAAAAGTGCCTAGGTTAAGGCAACCCCTAAATGAGTTGCATGTGTGAATTATCTCGCTGCAGTACTGTCTGCAATTGCTGAGTATAGCAAAGTTTATCATCCTATTAACCCCACAATTAACCCTCGTACATTAGCTGCTCAGCGTGGGTGTGCCCACAGAATGTGTTCAGCTTGTTAATGGTCCACCACCCTCATTACACAAGCAGATGCCATGGCTGCTGAAGAGGACATGCCTACCACATATGCTTTTGGTTTAGAAAAAGAGTTGTTGTCTAATTCAATTGAACAGAGTGTCTTCAGCAGCAGCAGATGAACACATATTTCTTCCTGAGGTGCACTATGTGCAGTCGGTCTAATTTCCAGCTTGGCTGCTTGCCGCTGCAGAGTTCTGACCCTCACAGCTGCAGCCACTTAACCACCACACCTAGAGAACCCGTGTCAGACTCCTACCCCAACCCAACCAATCACAGCCCTAGGCAGGAGGACTATAAGATGTGCCAGGTGAATAGGTTAGCATTATAACTGGATTTATATTGCACTTTTACCTCCTTTTGCCAAAAGCCTTCAAATATCGTCATCACTCCCCTATGCTGGCCCTCAAAATCACAAACTGGGTCCTGGTATGAGGAATATTTTCCTTGTACAAGTTCTTTCTTAGGATTAGACTTAGCGATGGTATTGGCACTGGTTATAATGGCTGATCCCATGGATCTCTTATTCCATTTGATTTTTGTTGTTGTTTGCTTATTTTTGGAGAAATAGGCTTATGTGGACCTGACCCAATCAGTATCACCAATTGCGTAAAGAAGATTAGGTGTGTCCCACTTTTTGGCATTTAAAAACTCTTTTATTTATTTTTCTTAAGAGAGAATTTTCCCCTCAGCCCAGCTTTCCCGTTGCACTGTGTTTGTCTCTCTTGCATGTGGAGGGTGAGGCACATTCCGAACAGTGCCACATCCATACCCGTCACCCGAAAAGGCCGATTGAGGCTGACAGGGTGTGACACTGGATCTCTTGACTTGGTGAGAAATGGGCCCCATGAGCCCGAGAACAGATATTTCCCAGTAGGAGGGAACAGACTTGGTGGCCAGTGAGTCAGATTTTGGTTTACCAGTATTCTCTTCCACCACCTTCGTTGGACTGGATTCATGAGTCAGTGCAAAGAGTTCCTTCCTTATTTATCCTAGACTTGCTGGCCTCAGTCAATGAAAAACAGCAGCTTTCACACTGGTGGCTTAGACAGTGGAGTCCAGTTTTAACGATTATGGCAGTGTGGTGATTTGAGCTATATGATCAAAGTTTACATCCCACCAGTCATTTCCAATTAGCAGGGCTACGTCTTAAGTTGCAGGTTCTGTATGTGCAATAGGGATGTAATGAAAAGCATACCGGACTGAGAGCCAGGAAATCTGGCTCTGCTGCTCAAGAGGTTGTGGCCTTCAGCAAGGAACTTAAACCTTCTGGACCTCAGCTTTCTTGTCTGTTGAATGAAGGAACTGAATTGGATCCATATATATATATACACACACATGCACACACACACACGGATGGAGCCCCGGTGGCATAGTGGTTAAGTGCTACAGCTGCTAATCAAAAGGTCGAAAGTGAATCCGCCAGGCTATATATAGATCCAAGGATGGTGAGACTGCGTCTTACATACTTTGGACATGTTGCCAGAAGAGATCAGTCCCTGGAGAAGGACATAATGCTTGGTAAAGTACCGTGTCAGTGGGAAAAAGGAAGACACTCAATGAGGTGGACTGACACAGTGGCTGCAACAACGGGCTCAAGTATAACAATATTTGTAAAGATGGCGCAGGGCAAATATTCATACAATGGAATACTGTGCATCAATAAAGAACAATGACGAATTTGCGAAACATTTCATAACGTGGAGGAATCTGGAAGGCATTATGCTGAGTGAAATTAGTCAGTTGCAAAAGAACAAATGTTGTATGAGAGGACTATTGTAAGAACTCTAGAAATAGTTCAAACAGAGAAGAAAATATTCTTTGATGGTTACAAGAGTAGGGAGGGAGGGAAGGAGGGAGAGAGGTATTCACTAATTAGATAGTAGATAAGAACTACTTTAGGTGAAGGGAAAGACAACACACAATACAGGAGAGTTCAGCACAACTGGATTAAACCAAAAACAAAGAAGTTTTCTGAATAAACTGAATGCTTTGAAGGCCAGCATAGCAGGAGTGGGGGTTTAGGGACCATGGTTTCAGGAAACATCTAAGTCATTTGGCATAACAAAATCTATTAAGAAAACATTTTGTATCCCACTTTGGAAAGTGGCATCTGGGGTCTTAAACGCTAGCAAGAGGCCATCTGAGATGCATCAATTGGTCTCAACCCACATGGAGCAAAGGAGAATGAAGAATACCGAAGACACAAGGTAATTATGAGCCCAAGAGACAGAAAGGGCCACATAAACCAGAGACTACATCAGCCTGAGGCCAGAAGAACTAGATGGTGCCTGGCTACAACCTATGACTGCCCTGACGGGGAACACAACAGAGAACCCTTGAGGGAGCAGGAGAGCAGAAGGATGCAGATCCCAAATTCTTGTAAAAAGACCAGACTTAATTGTATGACTGAGGCTAGAAGAACCCCAGAAGTCATGGTCCCCAGGCTTTCTGTTAGCCCAAGACAGGAACCATTTCCAAAGCCAACTCTTCAGACAGGGATTGGACTGGAGTATGGGATAGAAAATGATACCAGTGAAGAGTAAGCTCCTTAGATCAAGTGGACACATGAGACTACGTAGGCAGCTCCTGTCTGGAGAAGAGATGAGAGGGCAGAAGGGGAAAGGAGCCGGCCAAATGGACACAAAATAGAGAGTGGAGGGAAGAAGTGTGCTTCTCATTAGAGGGAGAACAACTAGTAGTATATAGTAACGCATATATAAGTTTTTGTATGACAGACTGACTTGGTTTGTAAACTTTCATGTAAAGCACAATAAAAATTAAAAAGAACAAAAAAAGATATGGTGCAGGACCAGGCAGTGTTTTGTTCTGTTTTGCACAGGGTCATCATGAGTCGGAATGGATTTGACCACATTTTTAACAACAATAAGAACAATAACATATAAAAAAAAAAAAAAAGATAGATCCATATATATATGGTCCTGTAAGTAAGCTTCCCAAATAAACCATATGTCACGATTGCTGGTTCCGGAGTCTTTCTTCGGTCTCTTGGAGATATGGCTGACCTTGGGTTCAGGTGCTGCTGGGTTGTTACTCAACAATATGTGTATATATATATATATATATCCACTGCCATCGAGTCGATGTATATATATATATATATATATATATTTAAAATCACTGTATATGTCGCAGAACATAATGGCAAGAAAACAGAAATTGACTGTGTTTTTATAGGATTCAAAGTCTAAAAAACTAGAAAATACATATATGATTATAGCTGATTCCCACCCCTTTCAGAGTGCTTTGAGAAAGGAGTGAGTGTGAAGTTCTCTCTAAGGAGGTGGTGCTTAAAAGGACAGAATTAGGCATATGCAGAAGGCACAGGGTGGGCAGGTGTACTGGAGGACACATAATGCGATGTTCAAGAAACCAAGAAGACTTTTGTGCTCAGAGAGCAGGAAGTGAGAGAGGAAAGTGAGGCAGAAAGAGGCTGGAGAGGTGACGCGGATGAAACCATGCAAGGCTTTATGACCAAGGTTAAACAACTTGAAATATAAGCACAATAGGATGTAAAGGTAGATTTTGAAGGTGGGAAGTTTAATGGCCCAAGTACATTTTCTTATACTCGCTTCATAGAAAGTCAGAGGAGAAATTCAGAGAAGGACTCTTTTGTACTGGAGGAAAGAAAGATAATAAGGTTAATTGTTGTTGTTGTTAGGTGCTGTTGAGTCGGTTCCAACTCATAGCAACCCTATGTAAAATAGAGCAAAAAACTGCCCGGTCTTGCACCATCCTCACAATTGTTATGCTTGAGCCCATTGTTGCAGCCACTGTGTCAGTCCAGCTCATCGAGGGTCTTTCTCTTTTTTGCTGACCCTCTACTTTACCAAGCATGATATCCTTCCCCAGAGACTGATCCTTTGTGATAACATGTCCAAAGTATGCGAGACGTCTCCCTGTCCTTGTTTCTAAGGAGCATTCTGTGTTGTACTTCTTCCAAGACAGATTTGTCTCTTTTTTTTGGTAATCCATGGTATAGTCAATACTCTTCGCCAACATCACAATTCAAAGGCGTCAGTTCTTCTACATCTTCCTTATTCATTCTTGGGCCAGCTTTCACGTGCATATGAGGCGACTGAAAACACCATGGCTTGGGTCAGGCGCACCTTAGTCTTTAAGGTGATGTCTTTGCTTTTCAATGTTTTAAAGGGGTCTTTTTTTTTTTGAGGCAGATAAGGTTAATTAGTGGAAAGAAAATGAGAAAGTGTAAACATTTACCAAAGAGAGCAAAAACAAACCAGGGAGAAACCCTCAGAACTGTAGAATGCTTTGCGTTATTTCAACAATATGAATAAAAGGAAATAGTGAAATTAATGGGTCACAGCTGAATTGTGTAAATACCACCTGCAGTTGCACTGTCAAGGAGCACCTGCATTTTGATAGTAAAAATAAAACAGAAAAAAAAAAAGGAAAAGAGATATGAAATAAGCAGTAATTCTCAAGCAATATCAATAAATCATGTGGGTTTTAGTCCCTCTTTTCCCCTAAAAAGACTAAACTGGACGCTGTCAAATCGACTCTGACTCACTGTGACCCCATGTGGGTCAGAGAACTGTGCTCCATAGGGTTTTCAATGGCTAATTTCTTTGGAAGTGAATTGCCAGGTCTTTCTTCCAGGGCATTCTGTGTGGACTTGATGAGCACATTAACCATTTGACCACCCAGAGACTCTCTACTCCCTTACTCCCCAGCAAACTGCCTGAACGATTTTAAAAACACCTCTACCGCTGTGTGCAAACACATCACCTGGAGATGTGTAGGGTGCATTCTGGTCAGTCGGTCTGGAGTGAGGTCTGGTGACGCTAACACTGCTGCTTGTCCACAGGCCACATGCTGAGTATTGGGGTTAGAGAGAAGGAGTTGAGGAATTTAGATGAGTGCAATGGCTGTTGAGCAGTTCCCGCTAGAGATAACAGTGGTATCCTTGACTAAGACATAATGGTGAAGATGCAGGAAAACAGGCAGATGGGAAAACATCCTGGAGGGAGAATTAGCAGGAGTGATGTCTGGGTAAATATGGAAGAGCAAAAGGAGAGAATCACCCCTAAATTTCTAGCTTGAATAAGTATAGTGACTGGAATGGGTCAGAATAGATGAGCTCTAAGATGCCTGTGGAAATCCTGATGGCATACTGTCTAAGTGCTATGGCTGCTAACCAAGAGATCAGCAGTTCGAATCCTCCAGGTGCTCCTTGGATAGATACCCTATGGGGCAGTTCTACTCTGTCCTAAGGGGTTGCTATGAGTTGGAATTGACTTGATGGCAGTGGGTTTGGTTCTTTTGGTTTTTAAGATGCCTATTGCTCTGAATATGCAATTCTAGGTCAGCATGAGGCTTAAGTGTTTTCTGTGGTCTCAGTGTTTTCACAGATACGGGAATGTTCTGCAGCTATGCAAAGACTTCCGGCGCAGTGATTAACAGCCTGACTTTAGAGTGTAGCCCATCTGGGTTTTTATCCTGTCTCTAAGCCTCACTTTCCTCATTCAAATAATTGAATAATATAAACATTACACTTACGGTCATTGTGAGATCAGTATGAGAAAACCTAGAAGAATGCTTTAAAAAATTGCCGTCAGGTTAATTCCAATTCCTGGTGACCTTATGTGTGTCAGAGTAGAACTGTGCTCTGTAGGGTTTTAATGGCTGATTTTGGTAACTCTGGTTGGACTCGAACCTCCTACTTTTGCACTGGCAAGCGATCACATGACCCTTTTGTACCACCCAGAGACTCCGTGAGAGTGCTTAGCCCCTATGTAATTATTATGCACCCATATAATGTAATGGAGCCCTGGTGGCACACTTGTTAAGAGTTCGGCTGTTAACCAAAAGGTTGACAATTTAAATATACCAGCCACACCTTGGAAACCCTATGGGGTAGTTCTACTTTGTCGTGCAGGGTCGCTAAGAGTCAGAATTGACTCAACGGCAATGGGCATATAACGTAATAAGTGTTATCATCATTAATGTTATGTAACAATTCTTTAACTGGCTTTCTCTGAGGGAAAAAAGAGTTTTACTTTGGAATTATGTATTTTTATTGAAAATTTACAGTTCAGTAAAATATGTGAAACATAAAGGAATTAGTATAAAAGGTTTTAAGTGGATAAATAGCTGATTCTCCTGGTTTCGTTTTTAGATATCTTAATGTTTGCATTAAATGAGCAGATTAAAATCACTTATCCTTTTCCCTATCAGTTAATTATCACATGCAAAAATAAAATAGGGACAATAAAGACATTTCCCAGGACACTTATATTTTCCCTTGTGTGTTATGGCAAGGTTCTTTGTTCTCTCTCTCTCTCTCCTAAATCAGTAAACCAGTTGCCACGGAGTTGACTTAGATTGATGGTGACCCCATGCGTATCGGAGTAGAACTGTGCTCCATTTGGTTTTCAATGGCTGATTTTTCAGAAGAAGATCACTAGGTCTTTCTTCCAAGGTGCCTCTGGGTAGATTGAACCTCCAACCTTTCAGTTAGCAGCCGAGCCCACTAACCATTTACACCAAACACAAACTCCCTCTCTCTCCTGTTGTTGCTGTTAGTTGACTTAGAGTTGGTTCCACATGACGTCTGAGGTGCCTTTGGTTGGATTCCGCCGCCACCTTTAGGCTAGTAATCAAGCACTTAATCATTTGCACCACCCAAGGACTCCTTCTCTGTCTCCAAGAAGTTTATAATTAACTTCTGTGTAATAAATGCAGCTGAGTTCCAAACCCCATCACAATGTTTGGCTTTTGGGAAGTTCCTAATAAATGCGTCTAAAATGAGTGAATTAATAAATGACTATTAAAAGAGCTTGGATGAAGCCCTCCACCCTGTTCACTTAGGAAAGAGGCTATTTTCATTTCTCTAGGTTCAGCTTTACAGGTGATGAAGACGCCACAATTGCCAATAGACTGAAAGATGCCTACGATATCCCCAAATGGCTGGATTTAATGAACCTTTCTATTTCAGAGGTTCTTTCAGACAGGTAATCTGATACCTGAATAAACATCTCTTCCACCACCTTGCAAGCCTGTAATTCAGCAGACCACGCCCAAGCCAATTTTGCTAAAGAGAGCTTTGCGTCCAAATAATGTTACACATGATATTTCTATTACAGTATTTTTACACAAATAACGCACGTCTTCTAGGTTTGTTAGCCAACTGCACCCTCTCCCCACCCCCAGGCGGTGTTTTCGTAAGTGCCCCTCTGCTAACTTTTTTTACAGCAACATGTAAGAAAAATTAAAAATTGGCATAGCTGTTTTTATAAAAATAGTTCACATGGGGAGGGCACAACCAGCAAACAAATGAAGAAGGTACACGTTATTTGCATAAAAATACGGTGATGTATTTTGGTAAATATTTTTATTAGTAAAGATCAAAATTATATTCAGCTACACTTAAGATCAAAATAATTACATTTTCAGAGATGAACTGTGGCTCCTGCAATTCCTTGATTGCAAAAAATCTCTGTTGGGTGCAGTTACTCTCAGTATGATGGACTGATTTAAACTAGTAAATGCAATAGACTACAAAGAATTAAGGTGAATTTTCTCGACAAATCACTAGATTTTTTCCATTTAAAGCCTTGTTTATCTATTGCAACGATAGGTGTTTGAATGCCCCAATGTTGCTGTTAGTTTCTGCTTAGTTGGCTCTAACTCATGGCAACCACATGTACAATAGAACAAAATGTTGTCTGGTCCTGTGCCATCTTCATAGCCACTGTGTATTTGAGTTCTTTCCATGCTAGAAGGCTCATCCTCCAGCACTATCTATATTGGACAATACTCTGTTGTGATCCATAGGCTTTTCGTTAGCTAATTTTTGAAAGTAGTTATCCAAGCCTTTCTTTCTAGTCTGTCTTAGCCTGGAAGCTCACCTGAAACCTGCCCACCATGGGTGACCCTGCTGTATTTGAAATACTGGTGGCATAGCTTCCAACATCATAGCTACATGAAAGCCACCATGACAAATTGCCAGACAGTAGTGGGAATGGACCTGTAGTGCAAGATAATACTTGAGAGAATATCTGTTATGCAAAATAGCTTTCCACTGCTGAAGTTGTTTCCAGTGGAAATACTTAAAATTGGTCCAATGAATTGGTCAATCATGTCCACCAAGGTTGAAACTCATGATTACTGACTAAAAAATTTGTTATTAGTTTGCTTTCGTGACATTTCATTTTACAATCAAATCATAGTCTGACAAGTAATTTGGGGTTGAGGTTGAGACAAGATTTATAACCCAAAAGCCAGCACTATGAATCTGCTGGTGAAATAATTGAGAACAAAACAATGCCTGTGCCTTCCAGAGAGTTTTCCTAACACATGATGCTTTTTATATTTTTAGAGTATTTATTTAACCAAAGGAAACACGTGGGAAATGAGAGGAAATGGACATCAATTTGTGTTTTCGCTAACATCCCCCACAAAACCGTTTGGATCACACAGTTCTAAAAAATGTAATTTAAAAAATCTTGTAGAGAATTCCAGTTAAATATAGCAAGAAAGTAGCTAGGACCCACCCTCTATTCTTATTTGTAAGTAAAATTCAATAAAGTTAACTTTTAGTGACCTACTTCCAAAAAAGAACCTACTTGAATTTTACTCTTCTGTTGGTCCTAAAAGACAAGAAAAATTGCAACTGTTTCACTTTGTTAAGATTTTAATGAAGTCTGATTATCATAGACACACGTTTTAACAAAGGCTACAGCTCATTTAGTTTTAAAGGCCTCGTGTTTCATGACAGTAATACATTATATAAGATTGCATAAGAGATTCCTGTTACAGAAGCCAGAATGTGGTAGATTTTTTTTTTTTTTTTTGGGTGGAAAACATGATCTGGGTTTCTCTTTTCATTCCTGACTCCTCAGAATCCCAGTCTGAGTTTTCTTGTTCTTCCTAGAATTGGAAAGCTAAGAGTACTTTCTACTTCACTTTCAAAAACTGCTAATATCTTAAAAAACATGAAAAGAGTAAATCATTGAAAGAGTTTAAATGAACCTTAAAGATATCTAGTTTAATTCCTTGAAGTTCACAACCTGTCTGTCAGTTTTCCTTACTGTGGTGGCTTGCATGTTGCTATGATGCTGGAAACTATGCCACCAGTATTTTAAATTCCAGCAGGGTCACCCATGGTGGAGAGCTTTCGGTGGAGCTTCCAGGCTGAGAGAAAGGCCTAGAGATCGACTTCGGAAAATTAGCCAGGAAAAATCTTACACACCATAACAGAACATTGTCGGACTGACTTGCTGGAGTCATACAGGGCCAAATGAAGGCATGTGAGGGCCCTAAACACTGATAATCTGTGGTGCCCCCCATATATATACACCTGTGTGTATGTCTTAGCTATCTATGATGTAACTTCTTTTTAAATGCAACTATAATATTAGCAATGGAACACAAAATTGGTGTATGCCATGTTAGCAGAATGAAATGAACTGATTATAAAATTTTTGGTGCATGAATGTAGCAACAGTTAGACTTGACAGCCCACCCCCACCTCTTGTTTATTAGAAAGAAATTGTATATTCTTGAGACCCACTGAGATAAGGAGTTATTACAGAGGAGGAGACCATAGAAGACAGATGTCAATGAAGGTGTTGACATGGCAGGGGCCTTGTAGCTTAAAGCACCTTGCGTGTGGGGTGCCCTCATGACACTGTGTGAACTATTTCTAGCCGACACATTCTCACACACTGGAGTTGCTATCAGTTTCATTTAGTGCTCTGCCAGTTCCCTTCTGCTATAGCACTAGCTTTTCCTTGTGTCCTGTCTGCTTGGCATCTATGGGTCTTTGCTTTGGATAACTTGTGCTTCTGTTTTATTGGTGCCCTAAGCACATGCTTAACTCACTTATTGGGTAATCTGCCCCTGGGAGGAGGGCATCATGCTCGGACCAGTGAGGGTGAGAAAGACCCTTGGTGAGACAGTTTGGCACAATAGCTGCATGAATTTACTCAAACTTGCTGGAGATTGTGAGGATGACACAGCACAGAGCAACATTTCATTTTGTTGTTCATAAGGTCTCCATGAGTTGGAGCTGACTTGACAACAGCTAAAAACAACACAAATTCCTTGAATTGATAATGTAGGAAAATTGAGGTACAAGAGAGTTAGCTGACTTTTCTGAGTGTATCCTCCTTCCAAAAGACAGATTTACACACACACACTGTGCTTCAGTGGCCTTTCTACCACACCATATTAAATGGCAAAGGAGAGGACTGGGCTGGAACAGTCACTGAGAAAGCCAATTAATGGATTTTGCCATAATAAATAATATTTACCATAAAAATCATTACCTTTTTCCTTCCTTTTTTCTCACTCATATGTGGGTTAGGACTAAGAAACTGCACACAGTAAATATTCAAATTTCAGACACTTAAATACAGATAATAGGATATAGACCTATTTTAGCAAGGGTCATGGAAGGGACTTGAGGAACATGTCCACCTTGGACACAGTGGTATAGATAGTTATTATTAAGTGTCAAAATATCATAGATTCTCGATAAATACATATTGAATGAATTAATTCAGCAGTAAATGAGGGTTGATGCACCTGACCTAAGAGAGAAGGTTTTGACCCAGGAAGGCAAGAATTAGTTAAAACTTACATTGCATGCCTACTTCAGAGGTTTTAGGTTAGTACAAAGTATCTCTGATATGCAGTGAATGGTGTTCCTGAAACTCCCCCTGGCTGACCACATAAGAAGTAAGTCCTAAGTCCTTCAAAAAATGAAAGCCTCAACACAGAAGAAGAGTGAAGGTGGGAGAATGAAGAATTCTAATCCTTAGAGTAATGCCACCCTCCAGGTCAAATCTCTTTGTAGCTGGTGCAATATCTTAAGAAGCATCAAGAACACTGGTAGTTAGACCAGCAAAGTTAATCCTATCAGGTCTTGAGTCCCCTAGCTCACCCATTTACAAATATTGAAAACCTTTCCTAGATCTATCGAATTCCCAAGAAAATGAATATGAAGCTTGGCATTGGATTAGAAACCTCACACAAATAATGGGTGGAGCTAGAATTAGCCCAGTTTTGTAACCCTGGTAACTGTTGCAGCCTGCTTGGGGATTACTTGGATACCCAAGAGACGAACAGGCCCTAGCCTTCCCCCTTAAATTTTATCTGGAAACTCCTGGCTTACATTCCATGTTGTTGTTAGGTGGAGTTGAGTTGATTTCAACTCACAGTGACACCATATGTCAGAGTAGAACTGCTCCACAGGATTTTCTAGGCTATAATCTTTCTCCTGCAGAGAAAGTTTCGAGCCATCAATCTTTTGGTTAGCAGCTGAGTGCTCAACCATTGCACCACTTTCTGTGAGCCTCCAAATAATAATTATAGCTTAATCTGAAAATCTTGCCATTTGATTAGGGCCCTGATGTTTGCCCATCTTCTCGTGGCCTTCTGCCAACTTGAAGGTCTGAACCTGTATACCCAGCCCTTGACTAGGGACATGATTCAGATTAGACAGAACTTAGAATTAATTTGTAGCTCATTTATACCATGTTTGTGGTTCCTGAATCTGCATCTCATTGAAAGAGATGTGAAGAGGAAACTAGGTTTCACCTGATTAGAACTAGTATTGGGGATTGACTTCCTGATAATCTTGATGGGGCATCTCCTGAATGGAGAGCTGGAGGCATGAGCCAGTTTTCTGTGTGTTTCTACAATTATCTCAAATCCCATGTAGTACAGGTCACTATTATACTTTCAAAATACATATATATAAGCACTCATAATATGAACTTAGACCTATGTATACCTTCATGAGACTCTCAACATTAAAAGTCACTAGTAGCCTGTAAGTCATAAGAAAGTTACTTAGAAAATTTCTGAACTTAGGCATAGAAACATAGATGCACGTGAAGTATGTAAAGAAAGTAAACAACCTTTAAGTTCACTTTGATTCAACATGTTGTGATAAAAGAAAACACAACATAAATCTAAACAATCTCCTTAATACCTAACCTTGAAGAAAAGGTGTGCCATTTGCTTTCTCTCTAACCTTGAAGAAAAGACATGACATACTAGTTTTTGACATCATACTGGCCCTTGTTCTATGGAGTCAAAGTGACAAATTCACATATAAACACTAGATTTCTGCTCACTCACTGAAAGAAGACGGAGTTGGAACTGAGATTCTGTCCACTGCCATGGACCTTGGCTTCTAACTACAAGGGACCTCTGCCGAGTTCAAGCCATGGCTAGGCCTACCTCCTGAAAACTCTCTTTGAAGGTAAAAGTCTGAAGTCTAAAGATTTTGACTCTCACCACTGAACTAGCATTGTAATTGTTAATTCTGATTCTCCAGTTCTAAATGAATGTTGAGAGGTTTTTTCTTTTTTTTACTTGCGTGCCTTGCCATGACTACCTTGCAATAAATTAAATGAGTTTATGCATGTCAGATCTGAGTATCCCTCTATTAATTTTCTAATATTTCTAAAATCCAATGCCATGGCTAGTTAAGGAGGTCTTAAGGAAAGCAAATACACAGATGTCAAGAAGTCCAAGTACCAAAATTAAGCCCAAAGGGGAGAAGCAGTTTGAGGATTGTGGACCTAAAGTTCCAGAATCAGAGAAGGGTCAGCAGAAGAGTGAGCCAGAAACAGACAAGAAAGAGTCTAGCAGCTTAGGGCTTTGTGTAATTCTTTTTTTATTGACTAGGGATTGCAAGCGATGCAGGCTTGACAAACTGACTTAAAAAGCCAAGAGACAACGCAACAGTTTATGGTGGTGTGATTATCATTTGGTTCTTATCCCAAGACTCATTGCTTAGCACTCCCTTCCCCTACATTGGCTAACTATAAAATTCCAGATTATTTTAAATCCAATTTAAGTGTGTCCCTAATATTTACCAAACCCTTTTCCCAGCCTCCCATGGGGAAAGATGTTGTCATGTTACTGGGTTCTAGCCATGAGAAATTTTATGTGCCACCCACAATCATTTCCCTTCCACAGTTGGATATCCTTGCTTAGGCAAACCTCATAAGCCACATAATCAATACAGTAGAGCCTCCTTTGTCCTGGATTCATGAAGGGCCACATGGATCAGAGCCTTGCCAACTTTAACAACTTTGGACTATTTACATGAGTGAGAAATAAACTTCCCTGGTAGCTCAATGGTTAAAGAGCTTGGCTGCTAACCAAAAATTCGGCAGTTTGAATCCATCAGCCTCTCCTTGGAAACTCTATGGGGCAGTTCTACTCTTTGCTACAGGATCACCATGAGTTGGAATCAACTTGACGGGAATGGTTCTCTTTTTTTTTTTTTTTTTAGTTTTTGATGCTTAAGCTATTTTAGATTTGTTTGTTACAGTATTTCTCCTACCCTAACTAATAAAGAATGATAAATTCAGAGATATAAGAAGCAGTGACAACTGATGTAACAATGTGAGAGAGGGAAGACCACGGTCTTGGTAACAATGTAGATGGGTTCTCAACAGTAACAAGCATAGAGATTGCTACCTAAACCTGTGGCTGTCCCCCAAGAAATTCTTGCACTGTGATGATTTTTCACAGGTTTCCTCCCCTTGTCCTTATACTCCCAGTCTACCTGACCCCACTGAGATGTGCACTGTCCCACCTGATTCTCAGTCACCAGTCTAGTAATAACACTGCCACATCACTCTTGTTTTTGACTTCAATATTCTCAGACTTTGCCTCTTTTCCAGCCCACTGCGAGTTTAGGCACAGACATATTCCTTATTCTACTCTTCATACATCTTCCTCGAGTGCAGTGAACTCCATATCACATGTTTTTTTCAAGCCTGCTCGCTGAGACAATTAATACAGCAATTTCTACTCTAAGTTTCTAGCACTATTCCAGGACTCAGGCGAACTCTGGAGACTTGGTTTCCAGGAAGAAATTCAGAGGTCCTTTATTTTCTAGGATTACCCATACTGACGTGGGGCTTTTAGTATCATTCCACACCTATAGGCTGTCCCTAGGTAAAGGGATGATGCAGCTCCCTTTATAAGGTCATACTACATTTCCTTTATATTCCTAAAATGCTGAGAGATTTTAACATGAATGGATATTGAATTTTGTCAAGTACTTTGCCACATCTCTTGGGATGATCATATTGGTTTTCTTATGTATTTTGTCAATACAGTAAATCACAACAGTTGACTTTCAAATGTTGAAACATCCTTCTATTCTTCAGATAAACCTCACTGGTCATAATGTAGTTTCCCTTTTATATATTCCTATATTTGAATTGCTAACATTTTGTGGAAAATTTTTGTATCTAAGTTCATGATAATATCCATAATATTCATACCCCTACAAGGACGACCATTTAATATGACTATTATTCAAATGTGTGCACCAGCCACTAATGCCAAAGATGAAGAAATTGAAGATTTTTACCAACTTCTGCAGTCTGAAATTGACCAAACATTCTATCAGGATACATTGATAATTATTAGTGATTGGAGTCGGAAAGTTGGAAACAAAGAAGGATCAGTAGTTGGAAAATATGGCCTTGGTGATAGAAGTAATGCTGGAGATCATATAATAGAATTTTGCAAGATCAACGACCTCTTCATTGCAAATATCTTTTGTCAACATCAAAGGCGACTATAACCGCGGACCTCATTGGATGGAATACACAGTAATCAAATTGACTACATCTGTGGAAAAAGACCATGGAAAGCTCAGTATCACCAGTCAGAATAAGACCAGGAGCCACCTAAAGAACATATCATCAATTGCTCATATGCAAGTTCAAGGTGAAAGTTGAAGGAAATTAGAACAAGTCCATGAGAGCCAAAGTATGATCTTGAGTATATCCACATAAGTTTAGAGACCATCTCAAAAATAGACTTTATGCATTGAACACTAATGATGGAAGACCAGATGAGTTGTGGAGTGACATCAAAGACATCATCCATGAAGAAAGCAAGAGGTCATTAAAGAGACAGGAAAGAAATACAAAACCAAAATGGATGTCAGAAGAGACTTTGAAACTTGCTCACGAACATCGAGCAGCTAAAGCAAGAGGAAGAAATGATGAAGTAAAAGAGCCGAACAGAAGATTTCAAAGGTCGGCTCCAGAAGACAAAAAAAAAGTGTTATAAGGACATGTGCAAAGACCTTGAGTTAAAAAACCAACAGGGAAAAACACACTCAGCATTTCTCAAGCTGAAAGAACTGAAGAAAAATTTCCAGCCTCGACATAGGAAGTGTCTTCTTGATCATGGTATATATTTGTACATACTGCTGAATTCTATTTGATAATACTCTTTTGAGGATTTTACATCTATATTCACAAGGAATATTCTGTATTTTCCTTTTTTTTTTGTGCTGTCTCTCTGGCTTGGGTATCATGGCAGGATACCCAAACCAGATATCCTTTTTCATAAAAGGATTAAGAAGTGTTCTCTTCTATTTTTAGATAGCATTAAAAATATATATTAGTGTAAAATTAGTGTTAGTTCTTATTTAAATTTTCATAGAACTCTCAAGTGAAACTATCTAGGCCTGGAGATTTGTTTTTTGTTTTTATTTTTTTAATTATACATTCAATGTGCTTAATAGTTATAAAAAATAGACTTATTTCAATTATTTAATTTTGGGTGAGTTGTGATAGCTTATGTTTTCTCAAGGAATTGGCTCATTTCTTCTAAGTTGTCAAACTATGTGTGTGGAGAAGTATTCTTTCCTTGTTCTTTTTACATCTGCAGTGTCTGAAATGACAGGTCTTATTTCATTCCTGATATTGACAACTTATATCACCTCTCTTTTTGCTGTTCCAGTATTGCTGGATTTTTTTTTTCTTAATTTTACTCATCTTTTTAAAGAACCAGCTTTTTTTATTGCATTGATTTTTTGTACTGTTTTTCCGTTTTCAATTTTATTAACTTCCTCTTATATCATTATTGTTTCTTTCTGCTTACTTTGAGTTTATTTTGCTCTTCATTTTTTAGGTTCTTGAGGTAAGAGCTTAGATGACTAACTTTAGACTTTTCCTCTTTTCTAATGTATACAATTAGTGGTTTAAATTTTATTTTTGACATTCCTTTAACTGTGTCCCACAAATTTTCATAGGTCGTATTTTCATTTTCATTCAGTTAAATAGACTTTTTGAGTTGGAAACGACTCGATGGCACCTAACAGCAATAGCAAACCATACACACAACACACACACACACACCCACACACGTATATATATACAAGCATATTTTGTCTCATAGGTAAAGTGTAATAATCACTTTAAAACAAAACTGATTCCCTCTGTTCCATTACTTCAGCTTCTATTGTGTTACAACGTTTATATGTTATTTTTCAATACTCAAGTTTCTGGGTATGTGTCATGAATTGAATTGTGTCCCCCCAAAATATCTGTCAATTTGGCTAAGTCATGATTTCCAGTACTGTGTGATTATCTACCATTTTGTCTTCTGGTGTGATTTCCCTATGTGCTGTAAGTCCTATCACTACGATGTTGATGAGATGAGGTCTATGTGATTAGATAGTGTCTTAAGCCAATCTCTTTTGAGATATAAAAGAGAAAAGCAAGCAAAGAGACATGGGGACCTCATAATACCATGAAGCAAGACCTGGGAGAATAGTGTGTCTTTGGACCCAGGGTCTCTGTGCTGAGAAGCTCCTAGTCCAGGGGAAGAATGATGACAAGGACTTTCCTCCAGAGCCGACAGAAAGAGGAAGCTTTCCCCTGGAGCTGAAGCCCTGAATATGGACTTCTAGCCTACAAGACTGTGAGAGAATAAACTTCTATTTGTTAAAGCCATCCATTTGTGGTATTTCTGTTATGGCAGTACTAGATAACTAAGACAGTATGTCCATGCGACTTCACACAGCCCTAGGCTAACTCTGTAGAGTATAATTAATAGTGCCTTTGCATCATTTAAGGAACAGCCTGTTGATCAGATCCCGTGTGCCAGGCTTTGCTGTTACACTAGGGACATTGAGCTGGGTGGCTGCCATTCCAGAAAAGTTGCTGCACTTAATCCTCACTACAGGGCAGCTCAAAGAATCCAAGTTTTCACAATTCTTCTTCTCTTGGGGAGCTTAGAGCATACTCAAGGAGCAACAGTCTATTTCACCTGCCATCTGTCAAGGGAAAGTTAACCAAAAAAAAAAAAAAAAAAAAAACATAAAAAATCTACTAGCAATGCATTTTTTTTTAAATCACCTCAGTCTGCTTTGGTTTGATTGCTAGAGAAAAACACCTTAGTATTTTCTTCCATCCCTCCTTTGCCTGTGCAGTCGTAGAGCACATTTTTTTCCATTCTAAGCCTTGACCTGTACGCATGGGAAGTGTGAAAATCTAACTAATCAACACAATAGTGGGAGGCTAATTATTAAAGCTAATAGTACGTGTATGTTTTTGAAAGCCTCTTTTTTTGCGTGAGATGTGTTATCTTCTAACAGAAAATGATTATGGCAATAAAAAGTGGACATAATTAAAAGGTATATACATTTCAGACAAATCTTTGATTTGAATTTCATCTTTAAAGAAAAGTTGCTTGGCCAGACCAGTGCTGTTTTTTTCGGTGCTGCTTACTGTACATGGAGGGTTTTAGAAAATGCTATGTCTTTAGAAACAAAGGAAAACAAAGGAAGACATTCTTACAATCACAGACATCAAAGCTGGAAAAGAGCCAGTGATTCGTTTTCCATCCATTGCTAGTACAGATTTTAACTTTCTTTAAAATCTGTGTTTTATAAAATAGCTAAAAATAACATAGGTTAGAATATAGCACAGTATTAGGAATATTTGTTTTTACCCCCTACTTCTTATTTGTCTCTGTAAAGGTGTCTTGATGTTCAATTTTCCTTTTTTTCATTTCCTGTACCTTATTGGAAAAAAAAGTATCTATGCTCTATAGTTCTCCTTTTATATAATTTTGATATCATGATAAAATAATAAGAATTTTTTTTCATTAAAGTCAGTGATGGTGCCATTATTGATTAGTGACAATGATAATATTATTTATAATGATATAATGAATAAAAGACTATTTACAATGATAAGTTTTTTTTTTTTTCCATTAAAGCCAATGATGGTATCATTATCAATTATTGAGGTTAACTGGGTTATTTTGGATTTTTTCCTTTAAGGAGTCAGGTTTCATTAAAGAGTATTTTACTCTGAGTCAATCTTATTTTATGTACTAAAAAAAGCCTATGAATTCATTTATTAAACATTTATAGATGCCTTTGCTATTATTTACTAAGAGAACATAAAGAATAATAAGATAAAGGTCTACCATTAAGAAGGTTAAGTTTAGTAGAGAGTAAAGGCGTTAAAATACATATATGTAATAATGTGTTACAAATCCTGGCACCTGTCAAGTATGCATCTTCAGCATAGACTTCTACCCTGAATTTCAGACCTAAACGTTCCACTGTTGTTGTTGTTTAGCTGTGGTCTAGTCAAGTTCCATTCATGGCAACCCCATGTGTACAGGGTAGAACTGCTCTACTGGGTTTTCAAGGCTGTGACTTTTCAGAAGCAGATCACCAGGCCTGTCTTCCGAAACACCTCTGGGTAGGTTTGAACCTTCAACCTCTTGGCTAGTAATTCATCACTTAACCACGTGAGCCACGCAGAGACTCCTATGTTTAACTACATGTTAAATATTCCTACCTAGATGTCCTATAATTACTCACCCCCAGCCAAGTAGTCACTGAAGGAAGAAACCTGAGATGCTTCTATTATTATCTCCCTGTCCCTCTTCCAGTCCAGCTAAATAATCATAAAATCCTGCTGATTTAACCTAGCAGAAAGCTCTCAGTCTCTCCTCTCCTTTACATCCTTGCTGCCTTCTAACTGGTTTTCCAATAACAAGTCTTATTCAACTGCCATGCATTCTACATATAGCTATCACTCAAATGTACAACCCTGTTTAAGAAGTGCCACCACCAATTTTCTGTCTGTTTGTCATACTGTGGTGGCTTGTGGGTTGCTATGATGCTGGAAGCTATGCTACCAGCATTTCAAGTGCCAGCAGAGTCACAAATGGTGGACAGGTTTCAGTGGACCTTCCAGACCAAGACAGAGTAGGAAGGAAGGCCTGGCAACCTACTTCTGAAAACTAATCAATGAAAGCCTTATGAATCATAACATTGTGATCACCAAAAATCATGAGAATGACCCAGGACCAGGCAACATTTTTTTCCATTCTACATGCTGCTGTCATGAGTTGGAGCTGACTCAACGGAAAAGAACAAAAAGTGTCAGTGGTTCTCATAACAAAGGAAAAGTCCCATTTATGGATTTGTGATTTGTGTAATTTTCTACATATCTGTTATATGTTAATAACAATTTACTTTTAAAAAAATGCTGCCAGAAAATTAAGTCAGATAAGAAGTAAAAAAAAAAAAAAAAAAGAAGAAGATTGGATTATCATTTGAAAGGTACCAATGACCCGAGCCAGACACATTTTAGTGCTGTGTTACTGGTGAAAGCCCAACTGCCCTGGGATAAAACCAGAATTATAGGGGAAGTAACAAAGGTAAGTGTAGATCATGCTATCAAGGACATTTTTATTGACTGTTCAGAAAAAAAAAAAAGTTGCCGTCAAGTCAATTCAGACTCATAAAAATACTATAGGACAGAGTAGAATTGCCCCATAGGGCTTCCAGGGCAATAAATCTTTATGGGAGTTGACTGTCACATCTTTCTCCTGTGGAGCAGTTGGTGGACTTAAATCACCGATCTTTTGGTTAGCAGCTGAGCACTGAACCACCATGCCACCAGGGCTCCTTGACCGTGTTGAAGGAGCTATAAAAAAGAACTTAAAATACATGAACGAATGAGTGCTGGTGGCTCACAATCCTTGACATTTAAAAAAAAAAAAATCAGTAGCAAATGTTGCAGGACATGTCTTGAAGTGAAGGGTGGCAGTGCCTTCTGAGATGCAAGAAAGAAGAGGCTGAGCGAAGCTTGCAGCCAAGGACTAGAAGGTAGAAGGAGCTCCTAATGCTATCAGGCACTTTTCTCCACTTCATGGTAGCCGACTGCTACAAAATACCTTCCCTTGAATTCAACTCTTTTAACAGTAACTACAATTACCACACAACAATTATCTCCATATTTTTCTTACTCTTCTTTTGAACATTTTTAAGACTGAGTTTTGAGACCAGCAAGCAGTATTCTGGGGAAATTCAGCTCCTTACTATGTATTGTTAAACCAGTTAGTATTAATAATGACTTTTTTTTTTTTTCAGTAAAAAGGCTGAGGATTCACTGAGAATCAGTGATCCTTCTTTTTTTTAGTTCCAGTGAATTCTACCATGTACATCATTAAATTTTCCTTTTTTTTTTTTCTTTTTTAATCTTGTCTACTTATCATTAGAAGCAACTGAACATAAGCAAAGAAACTACAATATTGACTTTTAGAAATTTCTACAACCTACTTGTGGCATATGAGATAAAACACCGTGTGGCAAGTATGTAGGTAGAGAGTAAGGGAAAGGGAATTGAGGTGAGGAGTAGGTTACCATGAATCAGGGGTTTCCTAGCTGCTTCCTGAAGGAAGCAGGAGTTGGGAGGCGTACTTTGTACAAGGCGTTTGTTATGGATTGAATTGTGTCCCCCAAAAATGTGTGTCAACTTGGCTAGGCCATAATTCCCAGCATTATGTGATTGTACTCCATTTTGTGATCCGATGTAATTATTCTATGTAAATCCTAATCTCTTCCTATGGTTACTGAGGTGAGATAAGGTTATGTTAAAGAGGTCACAATCCTGATGTGATATAAGGGGATTTTCCCTGAGGTGCAGCCTGCATCACCTTTTATCTTCCAGGAGATGAAAGCAGAGAGAAGCAAGGAGAGAAATAGGGACCTCACACCACCAAGAATGAAGAACCAGGAGGGAGGTGGGCTTTTGGACCTGGGGTTCCTGCACTGAGAACCCCTGGTGTTGGCACCCTGAATTCAGACTTCTAGGTTCCTATGCTGTGAGAGAATAAATTTCTTTTTGTTAAAGACATTCTCTTGTGGCATTTCTGTTATAGCAGCACTAGACAGTCAAGACAGTGCTTTTGAATGAAGGAAAACTGAATGCTTAGAAATGAAAATAAGTATCCTCCATGGGACAATGCGTAGATAAAACTTTCTTAAACACAAATAAATGTAGGCATCAGAAGTCCTGAAGGTCCTGAAATGTTTTGTGTAACTTGCAAATTAAAAACGAGCAAACAACAACAAAAAGAAAAACTGTCGTTCACAAAGCTATGGAGACACAACACACATTAAAGAAGACTGTGCTTTGAATTCCTGGTGAAAAGTGCTTTGTAAATATCCAAGATTATATTTTATTTGTATGTTTGTATTTCCCACTAAATCAATGCCTTTCGCCTTTATGTAATAGCTTATTATTTCTTTTTGCAAGCTAAGGTGTTTTTTTATCACCCACCTTGTGTGCAGCTCAGGATTTCATTGTTCTCAAAATGCTCACGAATTCCTGTTAATACGTGTTCCATTATTTCAAAAAGTATTAATGTCTGATTTGTAAAATTGCAATTTACAAGTTCAGTGTTTACTCCTATGTTAAAGCTTAATACAAGACTTTATTGTTTTTTTCTAACTTCTTTTGCCTCTACTAGATCAATTTATGTTTCAAAATAGTCATAGGTGACAAATTATGTTTGCTTAGTTGTTAATATTTTAAGTTCTCCTTGTCTTCAGCAAATCCTTTTGAGCTGATGGATTTTAATTTTTATCTTTAAATAATATTTTTTATATAATTTTATGATATTAGTTCTCATAATTACTTAACTTTGAAAGAGTCAACTTTTATCACTGTTATCTTCCCAAACATTATTACCCATATTTAAAGAAACATTCTTAATTAATTATATTTTCTTTCTCACTTTCTGAAATATACTTGAATCTTGACTGGGGTAAAAGCAAGTGTATATATAAACACACACACTTTTGCAAAAGTTAAATTTTACAGTACATATGTATATATGTTATTGTTAGGTTCCATCGAGTCAGCCCTGACTCATAGCAACTCTATGTACAACAGAAGGAAATACTGCCCAGTCCTGCGTCATTCTCCTGATCGTTATGCTTGAGCCCCTTGTTGTAGCCACTGTGTGAATCCATTTTGTTGAGGGTGATTCTCTTTTTCACTGAGCCACTACTTTACAAAGCGTGATGTCCTTCTCCAGGGACTGGTCCCTCATCATAACATGTCCAGAGTATGTGAGATGAGGTCTTGCCTCCCTTCTAAGGAGCATTCTGGTCGTACTTCTTCCCAGGCAGATTCGTTCATGCTTTTGGCAGTTCATGGTATATTCAATATTCTTCACCAACGATGTAATTCAAATATTTCAATTCTTCTTTGGTCTTCCATATTCATTGCCCAGCTTTCACGTGCATCTGAGGCAATTGAAAACACCATAGCTTGGGTCAGGCGCACCTTGGTCCTCAAAGTCACATCTTTGCTTTTTAACACTTTAAAGAGCTATTTTGCAGCAGATTTGCCCGATGCAAAGTAATAAATTGCATTGCTCAATCATTGCAATTGCTTGCCTGCTGCTTCCGTGGTTGTTGATTGTGGATCCAAGTAAAATGAAATCCTTAACAATTTCAAACAGTTGGGAGGATTTTTGTTTTCTTTAGGTAGAGGAGTAATCCATACTGAAGTCTAGGGTGCTTCAAGTCCTCTTCACTTTCAGAAAGCAAGGTTGTGTCATCTCCATAACACAGGTCGTTAATGAGTCTTCCTCCAATCCTGATGTCCTGTTCTTCCTCATATAGTCCAGCTTCTCAGATTATTAGCTCAGCATACAGACTGAATAATTGTGGTGAAAGGATACAACCCTGAGGCATACCTTTCCTGACTTTAAACCAATCAGTATCCCTTTGTTCTGAATGACCGCCTCTTGGCCTGTGTACAGGTTCCTCATGAGCACAATTAAGTATTCTGGAATTCCCATTCTTCCTAATGTTATCCGTGATTTGTTATGATCCACACACCTGAAAGCGTTTGCATAGTCAATAAAACACAGGTAAATACCTTTTGGGTATTCTTTTTTTTAAGCCAGGATGCATCTAACATCAACAATGATATCCCCGGCTCCATGTCCTCTTCTAATTCCAGGTTGAATTTCTGGCAGTTCCCTGCTGATGTACTGTTTCTATGTGTGTGTGTGTGTGTGTGTGTGTGTGTGTGTGTGTGTGTGTGTGCGCATATGTATGGAAACCCTGGTAGTGAAGTGATTAAATCCACCAGGTGCTCCTTGGAAACTCTATGGGGCAGTTCTACTCTGTTCTGTAGGGTCGCTATAAGTCAAAATCGACTCAGTGCCATCAGGTTTGGTTTATATATATATAAACATATACACGTACACATACACACTTGTTGTTGTTAGATGCTGTACTCTCTGTTCCAACTCATAGCAACCCTATGCACAACAGAGGTAGTGCACCATCCTCACAATTCTTGCTATGTTTGAGCCCATTGTTGCAATCATTTTGTCAATCCACCTCATCAAGAAGTCTTTCTCTTTTTTGCTGACCCTCTACCTTACCAAACATGATGTCCTTCTCCAGGGACTGATTCCCACTGATAACATGTCCAGGCTTCCAAGGAGCACTCTAGCTGTGCTTCTTCCAAGACAGATTTGTTAATTCTTCTGGCAGTCTGTAGAATATTCAGTATTCTTTGTCAACACCATAATTTAAAGGCATCAATTCTTCCTCTGTCTTCCTTATTCATTGTCCAGCTTTCGCATGCATATGAGGCAAATGAAAACACCATGGCTTGGATCAGGTGCACCTTCGTCCTTAAAGTGAATTCTTTGCTTTTCATCATTTTAAAGAGGTCTTTTGCCACAGGTTCATCTAATAAGATATGTCATTTTATTCCATGATTGTTTCTCCCATGGATGTTGATTGTGAATCCAAGTAAAATGAAATCCTTGACAACTTCAACCTTTTCTCTGTTTATGATGATGTCGCTTATTGGTCCAGTTTTGAGAATTTTTTATTTCTTCGTGT
Source organism: Elephas maximus indicus (assembly GCF_024166365.1). Classification (NCBI taxonomy): domain Eukaryota; kingdom Metazoa; phylum Chordata; class Mammalia; order Proboscidea; family Elephantidae; genus Elephas; species Elephas maximus. The sequence goes on along the minus strand of NC_064822.1, from coordinate 11,230,116 downwards.
TGAGGTGTATTCCACCTGAAGGCTATAGTCTTTGATCTTCATCGGTAAGTGCTTCAAGTCCTCTTTGCTTTCAACAAGTAAGATTGTGTTATCTGCATATCGCAGGTTATTCATGAGCCCTCCTCAAGTCCTGATACCACATTGTTCTTCATACACTACAGTTTCTAAGATTATTTACTCAGCATATAGATTGAATAAGTATGGCAAAATGATATAACCCTGATGCACACCTTCACTGATTTTAAACCATGCAGTATCCCTTTGATCTGTTCGAATGACTGCCTCTTCTATGTACAGTTCCTCATGAGCACAATTAAGTGTTCTGAAATCCCCATTCTTTGCAATGTTATCCATATTTTGTTATGATCTGCACAGTCAAATGCCTTTACACAGTCAATAAAACACAGGTAATTATCTTTCTCATATTTTCTGCTTTCAGCCAAAATTTATCTGACATTAGCAGTGATATCCCTTGTTCCAAGTCTTCTTCTGGATCCAGCTTGAATTTTGGCAGTTCCCGGTCAATATACTGCTGCAACCACTTTTGAGTAATCTTCAGCAAAATTTTTCTTGCGTGTGATATTAGTGATATTGTTCAATAATTTTCCCATTCTCTGGATCACCTTTCTTTGGAATGGGCACAAATATGGATTTCTTCCCATCAGTTGACCAGGTAGCTGTCTTCCATATCCTCACATAGACGAGTGAGCACCTCCAGGGCTGCATTCATTTCTTGGAACATCTCAATTAGTATTCCCTCAATTCCTGGAGCCTTGTTTTTTGCTAGTGCCCCTTTCTTCAGTGCAGCTTGGATTCTTTCTTCAATGCCTTTGGGTCTTGATCACATGGAACCTCCTGGAATGACTGAAAGTTGACCGATTATTTTGGTACGGTGACTGTGTATTCCTTCCATCTTGTTTTGATGAGTCCTGTGTCCTTCAAAGTTTTCCCATGGAATCCAAAATTACAACTTGAGGCTTGAATTTTTTCTTCAGTTCTTTTTTTTCAGCTTGAGAAATGATGAGCATGTTCTTCACTTTTGTTTTTCTAACTCCAGACCTTTGCGTATTTCATCACAATACTTTATATTGTCTTCTCAAGCTTCCCTTTGAAATCCCTTTGACCTTTTCCTTTATTCATGTATAATGACCTTGAAGTCATCCCACAACTCCTCTGGTCTTCGGTCATTAGTGATCAATGAATAAAATCTGTTCTTGAAATGGTCTCTAATTTCAGGTGAGATATACTCAAGGTCATACTTTGGTTCTTGTGGACTTGTTTTAATTTTCCCCAACTTCAGCAGTCAGCTCCTAGCCTGATGTTATTGAGCTTTTCCATCATCTCTTTCTACAGATGTAATTGATTTGATTCCTGTATATTCCATCTGGTGAGGTCCACGTGCATAGTCACTGTTTTGTTGTTGAAAAAAGGTGTTTGCAATGAATAAGTGGTTGCTCTTGCAAAATTCTTTAATCCAATCTCCAGCCTTGTTTCTATCACCAAGGCCATATGTTCCAACTACCCATCTTTTCCATGCCACCTTTCATATCCCAACCATTAGTAATTATCAGTGCATCTTGATCACATATTTGATCAATTTCAGACTATAGATGTTGGTAAAAACCTTCAATTTTCTAATCTTTGGATTCCCCAGTCGTATTTTGAGTGCCTTCCAACCTGAGGGGCTCATCTTCTGACACTATGCCAGACAATATTCCACTGCTATTCATAAGTTTTCTACAGGCCATTTTTTTTTTCAGAAGTAGACTGCTAGGTCCTTCTTCCTAGTCTGTTTTATTCTGAATGCTCCATTGAAACCTGTCCACATGGATCACCCTGCTGCTATTTGAAATACTGGTGGCATAGCATCTAGCTTCACAGCAACTTGCAAACCACCAAAGTATGACAAACTGACAGATAGGTGATGAATATATATATATTTATATACACAAAATTTGAAATTTACAAATATATCTACACTAAAGTTGGAAACCCTGGTGACATAGTGGTTAAGTGCCATGGCTGCAAACTAGAAGGTCAGCAGTTCGAATCTACCAGGCTTTCTTTGGAAAAACTGTGGGACAGTTGTACTCTGTTCTGTAGCGCTGCTTTGAGTTGAAGTCGACTCGAGGGCAATGGGTGTTTTTTTTTGGTTTAAAGCTGGAAATACTAGTGGCATAATGGTTAAGAACTACAGCTGCTAACCAAAATGTCGGTAATTCAATCCACTAGGCTCTCCCTAGAAACCCTATGGGGCAGTTCTACTTTGTCCTATAAGTCACTATGAGTAGGAACAGACTTGACAGCAATGGGTTTTGGTTTATACACCAAAGTGAATTTTTTTCCTTATAGATAAATATGAGGAGCCCTGGTGACACAGTCATTAAGCACTTGGCTGCTAATGGAAACATCAGTGATGGATCCTGTCAGCCGCTCTGCAGGAGAAAGATGTGGCAGTCTGCTTCTGAAAATATTTAGTCTTGAAAGTCCTACGGGGCAGTTCTACCCTGTCCTGTAGCATCCTATGAGCCAGAATAGACTTGAGGACAATGGGTTTTTGGTATTCGTGAATACAATTTGAATAGGAAGATTATTTGTTGAATTTAAGCTATGTGTATAGAAAATCCTTAAATACTAATCGCTCTCTCTTTTTTTTTTTCCAATATAGACACATATAGATCTTATCAATTACTGAAACTTTCCATTAAGAATTCAGCAGCCATAACTCAGTTGAGGAAATAAAAAACTAGAGGCTGCTGTGAAACATCATCAAGATCTCAGGAAAATGAATAAAAATTAAAAAAGAAGAAAAAAAACAAATTCATAAATGAATATGGATGTAGTTACCGTCTTAGTAATAAAAACCCATACACGGTCATTATTCAAACCACAGAACTGGAGGTTTCCATGCTTCCAATGAGTTAGTGGACAGAAATTAACACATTCTGAGAAATGGGACTGGGAACTAGGACTGTATTAGGGCATCACAGGCCAGAACACAGAGCAAAATCCTGGAAATTCAACTTTAGGAAGACGTGAATCTGCTTGAAGTACTAATTCAGCCAGGCCCATGATGAGTAGTGCCTGCAGTAGTGTCTTACTGGCTTCCTTCCAGGAACCATTGGATAGATGGTGTCATGTGCTTAATACGCTCCCTGAGTGTGGGCAGATTTGATAAGACCAAAAAAGGTTTTTCATGGAAGCAGAGCATTATAATATAGATATTTGTAATTATTACAATTATTGACATTCCATCAGTACTGGTAACTCACAAAGAAAATAAGAAAATCATTTCTTTGTTGCATAAGTGTCCTTAAAACTATGACAGGACACAACATGCCAAAAGGTAGAATGAGAATTAGGTCATGGGAGAACACAGATTGCTATAGAAGATTGCAGGGAAGGTTGCTTCCTACCCATAGATTGAGAAATTTTTATATGATGTGATGGTAAGGTCACGTGTCAACTTGGCTGGGCCATGATTCTCAGTGGTTTGGCAGTTATGATGTAGTTTGGCAGTTATGTAATGATGTAATCAACTCCATGAAGAGATCATATATAAGCAATCAGTTGAAAGGGAGTTTCCTTAGGGGTGTGGTCTGCCTCCAGTATATAAATGGATGTTCCAGTAAGGCTCTCTGGGCCCTGTATCCAGCTCATTCATCATCTTTAGACCTCCACTTTTTGGGGCTTGAGCTAGCAGCTTAATGCTGATCTTCGGATTTGTCAACCTCCACAGCCTGTGAACCAGAGGACTGCTGCCTTACCGTCTAATCTTGGGGTTCTTCAGCCTATGAGCCAGTGGCCTGTCATCTGACCACTAATCTTGGATTCATCAGCCCCTGAAGCTACATGAGTCAGGAAAAGCCTCCAGCCTGACCCATGGTCTTGGGACTTACCAGTCTCTACAACCACATAAGTCATTTCCTTGAGATAAATCTTTATCTCCCTCACTGTCACTCTCTCTTTCTCTGGAGCCCTGATGGCACAATGGTTAAGAGCTTGGCTGCTAACCAAAAGGTCAGTGATTTGAATCCACCAGCTGCTCCTTGGAAACCATATGGCACAGTTCTACTCTGTCCTATAGCATCATGAAGTTACGAGTATGATTTGACTCAACAGCAATGAATATGTATGTATATTTCACTGGTTTTGCTTCTCTAGAGAACCCAGCCTAAGAAATTTGGTACTGAAAGTGATTCTAGAGAAACAAAATTATAAGGATGAGTTTTCTAAATTGTTTCTCAATTCTGATTAGTCTTAAAGATGTTGACAACTCTGCTTCAAGTAGTAAAGAGAGAACTGCTAATCCATGGCATGAAGTGACAATAGGAATTCACAAAATATCCAAAAGATGAAGTATTGGTAAGAGGCAAGGCTGTGGGTGATTGCGTATTTGATACTTTTCTATAATTTTGTCAGAATGAGAAGTTTAAGGTATCTGATTGGTTGGTAGTGCTTTTGCTAGACAAAGTGGTAAAAGAAAGAGACGAGCTCAGGGATTAACAGTCACTGTTAAAGTGCTGCATAAATGAACTTAAAATTGCCACATGTGCCCTGAAAGAAAGCCTTATTTCTTGTAGTATCGGAGCTGCTATTGCCAAAAACCAAACCAAGAGTCATGTCATAAGAGTGGCTGAATTACAATTGAATTCCCAACCTTGAATCGTGTCTGATGTTGAAGTTGGAGCATTGATTGGGAAGAAACAGGATCCTGAAACTTGGGAAGGGGATGTATGGGCAGATAATCAGGAAGCTGAAGACATTGAGCCTCTAAATTCCGTTGAATCATTCCTGCCAGCAGAACCAGCATTTTCACTGCCATCTAAAGAGATTATTCCATCTTTTCCTGCTAAACCCCCTTCCCAGTAAAACAATGAGCCTCTCCACCCCCACCTATCTGAAGAGCCTTTGTCTGAGTCATCAGCCAGGGGGACATCTGAGTCACTCCTGGGATATTGCCTGAGGAAGATAACTTGCAAGACATTGCTGAATGTTCTCAGAACACACCCCCTTCACCCATTTTCGCTTCTAGAACTATGAAAAAAGGAACTCCATTGCTGTTGATTAGATTCTGACTCATAGCGACCATGTAGGACAGAGTAGGGCTGCCGCATAGGTTTCTAAGGAGTGGCTGATAGATTTAAAATGCCAGTCTTTTGGTTTGCAGCTGAACACTTCACCACTATACCAACAAGGCTATAATTAGACTTAAGTCTCAGTGAGCACCAAAAGGTGAAGTACAAAGTGTGATCCAGGAGGATGTATGCTAACTCCATAAGAACTGATTTATTTTTCTAATACTTAAAAACAGAAAACTGGGGAATACGTGTGGGCATGGCTATTAAGGGTATGGGGTAATGGTGTAAACCCAAAAAGTTGGAGCAGTTTGAGTTTATTGATATGGGCCCACTAAGCACAGATTCTTCATTCAATGTTTCAGCTTGTTGTTGTTGTTAGGTGCCATCAAGTTGGTTCCATCTCATAGCGACCCCATGCACAACAGAAACACTGCCTGATCCTGTGCCATCCTTACAATTGTTGTTATGCTTGAGCCCATTGTTGCAGCACCTCATTGAGGGACTTCCTCTTTTCCGCTGACCCTGTACTTTGCCAAGCATGATATCCTTCTCCAGAGACTGATCCCTCTAGACAACATGTCCAAAGTATGTAAGATGCAGTCTTGCCATCCTTGCTTCTAAGGAGCATTCTGGTTGTACTTCTTCCAAGACAGATTTATTCATTATTCTGGCAGTCCATGGTATATTCAATATTCTTCACCAGCACCACAATTCAAAGGCACCAATTCTTCTTTGGTCTTCCATATTCATTTTCCAGCTTTCACATGCATATAATGCAATTGAAAATACCATGGCTTGGGTCAGGCGCACCTTAGTCTTCAAGGTGACATCTTTGCTCTTCAACACTTTAAAGAGGTCCTCTGTAGCAGATTTACCCAATGCAATGAGTCTTTTCATTTATTGACTGCTGCTTCCATGGCTATTGATTGTGGATCCAAGAAAAATGAAATCCTTGACAACTTCAATCTTTTCTTGGTTTGTCATGATGTTGCTCATTGGTCCAGTTGTGAGGATTTTTGTTTTCTTTTTGTTGAGGTACAATCCATACTGAAGGCTGTGGCCTTTGATCTTCATTAGTAAGTGCTTCAAGTCCTCTTCACTTTCAGCAAGCAAAATGGTATCATCTGCATAACGCAGGTTGCTAATGAGTCTTCCTCCAATCCTGATGCCCCGTTCTTCTTCATATAATCCATCTTCTCAGATTAGTTGCTCGGCTTACAGATTAAATAGCTATGGTGAAAGAATACAACAGTGACACACACCTTTCCTGACTTTAAGCCAATCAGTATCCCCTTGTTCTGTCCAAACAACTGCCTCTTGATCTATGTAAAGGTTCCTCATGAACACAACTAAGTGTTCTGAAATTCCCTTTCTTCACAATGTTATACATAATTTGTTATGATCCACACAGTCAAATGCCTTTGCATAGTCAATAAAACACAGGTCAACATCCTTCTGGTATTCTCTGCTTTCAGCCAGGATCCATCTGACATCAGCAATAATATCCCTGTCCTCTTCTGAAACTGGCCTGAATTTCTGGCAGTTCCCTGTCGATATACTGCTGCAGCCATTTTTGAATGATCTTCAGCAAAATTTTGCTTGCATGTGATATTAATGATATTGTTCTATAATTTCCCCATTTGGTTGGATCACCTTTCTTGGGAATAGGCATAAATATGGATCTCTTCGAGTCAGTTGGCCAGGAAGCTGCCTTCCATATTTGTTGGGATAGATGAGTGAGCACCTCCAGCGCTGCATCCATTTGTTGAAACATCTGAATTGATATTCCATCAATTCCTGGAGCCTTGTTTTTCACCAATGCCTTTGAGCAGCTTGGACTTCTTCCTTCACTACCATTGGTTCCTGATCATATGCTACCTTTTTAAAGGGTTGAACATCAACTAATTCCTTTTGATAATTACTGGTGATTTTAATGCAAAAGTTGGAAACAAGGAAGCATCAGTAGTTGGAAAATATGGCCTTGGTGATAGAAACGATGCCGGAGATCGAATGATAGAATTTTGCAAGACCAACAACTTCTTCATTGCAAAAACCTTCTTTCATCAACATAAATGGAGACTATATATATATTTTTTTTATACACATGGACCTCACCAGATGGAACACACAGAAATCAAATTGACTACATCTGTGGAAAGGGGTGATGGAAAAGCTCAATATCATCAGTCAGAACAAGGCCAGGGGCTGGTTGTGAAACAGACCATCAGTTGCTCATATGCAAGTTCAAACTGAAACTGAAGAAAATCAGAGTAAGTCCATGAGAACCAAAATACGACCTTGAGTATATCCCACCTGAGTTTAGAGACCATCTTAAGAATAGATTTGATGCATTGAACACTGGTGACCAAAGACCGAATGAGTTGTGGAATGACATCAAGGACATCGTGCATGAGGAAAACCAGAGGTCATTGAAAAGACAGGAAAGAAAGAAAAGACCAAGATGGATGTCAAAGGAGACTCTGAAACTTGCTCTTGAACATCAAGCAGCTAAAGCAAAAGGAAGAATTGATGAAGTAAAAGAACTGAACAGAAGGTTTCAAAGAGCAACTCGAGAAGACAAAGTAAAGCTTTATAATGACATGCAAAGAACTGGAAATGGAAAACCAAAAGGGAAGAACACACTCGGTGTTTCTCAAACTGAAAGAACTGAAGAAAAAATTCAAGTCTCAAGTTGCAATAGTGAAGGATTCTACAGGGGAAATACTAAATGATGCAGGAAGCATCAAAAGAAGATGGAAGGAATACACAGAGTCCTTACACCAAAAAGAATTAGTCAATGTTCAACCATTTCAAGAGGTAGCATATGATCAGGAACCGATGGTTTCGGCTTGAGAGGTTAGGAAAGGATCTAATAGTTAATTTAGTTGGGTCACTGAAACATGGATTACATGGTGGCCTGCCTTGAATAAAGCTTGAATTACCAGACCTGCCTTGTTATACCATAGAAGAAGGCATCCAAAGACTTAAGGAAATTGGCATGCTAGAGTGGGTTTTTCAGGTTAGACCCCCAGGCCCACACATGGAGTGCCCAGAGGACACACCTTTTACCACAGCTGTGAGGAACAAATTTGTGAAGGGAGCTCCAGCATCCTTAAAGACTGCTGAGATCGCTGTTTCATGTAAGTCAGATTTGACAGTGGGAACTGCCCTAACTGAATTAAGACTCCTAATTATAATGAGGCTGAATGGACCTCTTGGTTGTAGGGCCAAGTGTCAGCACTCAATAGACAAAGATAAGGTGAGCATGGTTACTATAATAGACAGTGGAGACAATACAGTAACCAGGATAGTCTGACTTGTGTGAACTTATGGCACTGTCTTCTTACTAATGGGGTCCCTAGGAGTGAAATAGATGTGAAATCTACTAAATATTTACTTGATCTATACAAGTGGAAGAATTCTAGGTCAAATGAACTACTGTCTAATTTGAATTGCCAAAGCAGAGAGTCACAGCCCCTCAGTGCTTCCCAGACTTGATTGAATTTACAGACCCAGAACCCCTTGAATGAAGTGGTGCCCAGGTTCCTTAAGGAAGGACATCACTGCCCTTCCAAAAATTTTTAGTTAATCTCTCTCCCAGGCTTCCCCAAGGGGAAGAAAAAAGAAATAATCAGACTTTCAGGGGGTTACTGGACACTGGCTCTAAACCGACAGTAATTCTAGGAGACCCAAAACATTACTGTGGTCCACCTGTCAGAGTGGGGGCATAAGGATATCAGGATATTAATGGAGCTCATGCCCATCTCACAGTAAGTCCAGTGGGTTTCCGAACCCATCCTGTAGTGGTTTCCCCAGTCCCATAATGCATAATTGGAATAAACATACTCAGCAACTGGCAGAACACCCACATTGGGTCCCCGACAGTGAAAGCCATTAGAACTGCCCTTACCTAGGAAAATAGAAAACCAAAAGCAATACTGCATTTCTGGAGGGATTGCAGAGATTACTGCCACCATCAGGGACTTGAAGGATACGGGGGGTGGGGGGTGGGTAATATGCTCTAAACCAGCATCCAATATATGACTTTCTCCCATAGCCAGAATTCACAAGTCCAGGAATCAAGGGGTGGAAATGGAAATGGCACCACTCAGTATTGCCCCTATTGATCTCCTTGCTTAATTTTTTGAGTCATGTCTTCACAGTATGCTTTGCTGGTCTAGGGGTCTTAGTTTCAAAAGGAGGAATGCTCTCATCTGGAGACACATTGCTGATTCCATTGAACTGGAAGTTAAGAATGCCATCCGGCCATTTTGGGCTCCTTATGCCTCTGGATCTACAGGCAAAGAAGGAAGTTACCATATTAGCTGGTGCCGTGGATTGATTTTTGCCCCCCCCCCAAAAATGTATGTCAACTTGGCTAGTCCATGGTTCCCAGTATGGTATGGTTGTCCACCATTTTGTCATCTGATGTGATTTTCCATTGTGTAATAAATCCTTTTTGGGTTTTTATGATGTTAAATGAGGCAGGACTCAATCTACAAGTTAGGTTGTGTCTTAAGTCAATCTCTTTTGGATATAAAAGAGAGAAGGGAACAGAGAGACATGGAGACCTCATACCAACAAGAAAGTACAGCTAGGAGCACGTGTCCTTTGCACCTGGCATTCCTGCACTGAGAAGCTCCTTGAACAGAATATTGATGACAAGGACCTTCCCACAGAGCCAACAGAGAGAAAGCCTTCTCCTGAAGTCTTCTAGCCTCCTAGACTGTGAGAGAATAGATTTCTCTTTGTTAAAGCCAACCACATGGGGTATTTCTGTTATAGCAGCACTAGGTAACTATCTTAGGCTGGATTATCTATAGAAGCAAAACCTGTAAAGCATATAAATATATATATATAGAGAGAGAGAGAGAGAGAGATTTATATCAAAGAAATGGCTCATGTGGTTGTAGAAGATGGAAGGTTTCAAGTCTGTGGATTGGGATAGAGGCTTCTCCTGATTCACGTAGCTGCAGGGGCTGGTAAACCCAACATCAGCAGGTGAGAGAGCAGAGCTCTTCCTCACAGGCTGTGAAGATCAACAAATCCCAAGTTTGGCAGATAAGCTGCCAGCTCAAGGCCCAAGAACAAGAGGTCAGATGAACAGGGGTCAGGGGCAGGATCCAGAGAAAGCAAAAAGCCAGAAGGTCTGCTTATATTTGGATGCAGACCACATCCCCAAGGAAACACCCTTTCAACTGATTGGCTGCTCACAGCAGGTCCCGTCATGGGAGTGATCACATATAAACACTGAGATTCGTGGCTCAGCCAAGTTGACATGCAATCTTAGCCATCACAGTCCACCCCTTGTCAACTTGGCACATGTACATGTCTCCTTAAAGCATACGTAATCTCTGAATAAGGGCAATTACAAAGTTATGCTTGTGCCTAACATGTAACAATAAACATACATACAACAGAAAATGCGTTAGCACTCTTTACATCTTATATTTTATAAGTGAAGAAAACAAAAATATTTGATGCATGCGTACAAAGCATAAATACTCATAACAATTACAGTCCTCGTTTCTACAACTGGTCACATGGCCATAACTCGTATTTAGAGCTACTTTCTTCCACCACCTATTTCATATTTCCTTTGACCTCAGCAAGCACCTCAGCTGGTTGTGGTTCTTTGCCTGGTGGAGAGACCCAAATCTTCATTCCTGAAGGGTCTGGGCCATGAGCAGTCATATAGGAACTGGGTTGCTGTAGTTTTCCATTGACTTTAATCACAGGGCATGGTAGTATTAAGAGACACCATAAGGGGACTCCTGCATTCCAGACATACTGTTTACCTCCATTAATGTAATATCAATCCAATTTCCTCTTGTTAATCAAGATTAATCACACCAGCCAGTATGGTAACTCCCTTCTTTGCCTGTTGATCCAGACGCATAAGGAGCCCAGAGTGGCCAGATGGCATTCTTAGCTTCCAGTTCAATGGAATCAGTGATGTGTCTCCAAGTGGGAGTATTCCTGTCTTTGGAACTAAGATCTCTAGACCTGAAGAGCATAAGGTCATATTGACAGGAAGCAAAAATCTTGCAAATGGGTCACTAGAGTAATAGTGAGTGGTGCTGCTCCCATTTCCACCTCTTGATTCCTGAACCCACAAATCCTGGCTATGGGAGAAACAGTACCATATATTGAACACAAGTTTAGAGCATATATGGCCTCCTGGAGAACATTGCCCCAACCCTGGAAGATATTGCCACCTAGCTGGCAACATAACTGTGTCTTTAGAAAGTCATTTTGTCGTTCTATAAAACCAGCTGCTTCACGATGATGGGGAACATGGTAAGACCAGTGAATTCTATGAACATGGGCCCACTGCTGCACTTCATTTGCTGTGAAGTGAGTCCCTTGATCCTAGGCCATGCTGTGCGGGATACTGTGATGGCAGATAAGGCATTCTGTAAGTCCACAGATGATAGTTTTGGCAGAAGCATTGCATGCAGGGAAGGCAAATCCATATCCAGAATATGTGCGTATTCCATTAAGGCAAAACGCTACCTTTACATGACTGAAGTGGTCCAATGTAATCAACTTCCCACCAGTTTGCTGGCTGATCACCTCCAAGGATGGTGCCATATTGGGTACTCAGTGTTGGTCTCTGCTGCTGACAGATTGGGCACTCAGTAGTGGCTGTAGCCAAGTCATCCTTGGTGAGTGGAAATGCATGTTCCTGGACCCATGCATAACCTCCACCCCTGCCACCATGGCCACTTTGTTCATGAGCCCATTCAGCAATGACAGGAGTAGCTGGGGAAAGAGGATGACTGGTTCCCACAGAACACATCATCCTAGCCACTTGATTGTTAAAGTCATCCTCTGCTGAGGTCACCTTTTGTTGAGCATTCACTTGAGACACAAATATCTTCACTTCTTTGGCCCATTCTGAAAAGTCTATCCAGGTAATTCTTCCTCATAAAGCCTTGTCTCCAATTTTCCAGTCATGCTCCTTCCAAGTCCCTGACCATTCAGCCAAACCCTTGGCCACAGCCCATGAATCAATATAGAATCACACATCTGATCATTTATTCTTTCAAACAAAGTGAACAACCAGGTGCACTGCTTGAAGTTCCGCCTGTGGAGAGGATTTCCCTTCACCACTGTCCTTCAGAAAGGTCCCAGAAAAGGGCTGTAGTGCTGCCAATGTCCACTCTCAAGCAGTGCCTGCATATCTTGCAGAACCATCTGCACGAGTTTTCTCTTCATCAGTCATAAGGGACTCCCCATGAGGACATAGATGCAGACTGGGAGATGGAAGGTATTGTGTCAGGTATGGACCATTGGCATTTAAGCTACTTCCTCATGCAACTTACTTGTGCATTCAGGTCCTGCTCGGGCCAGATCTCATATACACCACTTCCATTTAATGATGGAGTGCTGCTGTGCATGCCCAAATTTATGACTCTGTGGGTCAGACAACATCCAGTTCATGATAGGAAGCTCAGGCCACATGGTGACTTAGTGACACATGGTTAAGTGTTCAGTCTCTACTAAGGCCCAGTAACAAGCCAAAAGCTGTTTCTCAGAAGGAGAGTAGTTATCTGCAGAAGATGGCAGGGTTTCGCTCCAAAATTCTAAGGGTCTGCACTGTGATTCACCAATAGGGGCCTGTCAAAGGCTTCAAACACCATCTCTATCTGCCACTGACACTCGAGCACCACTGAATCAGCTGGATCATATGGCCCAAGTGGCAGAGAGCCTGGCACAGCTCCTGAACCTTTGGCAGAGCCTTCTCTTGTTCTGGGCCCCACTCAAAACTAGCAGCTTTCAAGTCACTTGATAAACAGGCTGGAGGAGCACACCCAAATGAGGAATATGTTGTCTCCAAAGTCCAGAGAGGCCACCTAGGTGTTGTGCCTCCTCTTTAGTTGTGGGAGCAGCCAGATGCAATAACTTATCTTTCACTTTAGAAGGAATATCTCAACATGCCTCACACCACTGGACCTGTAGAAATTCCACTGAGGTGGAATTTACCTGAATTTTTGTGGGATTAATTTCCCACCCTCTAGCATACAAATGTTTTACCAATAAGTCCATAGTCACTGACACTTCTTCCTTACTAGGTCCAATCTGCATAATGTCATCAATGTAATGGACCAGTGTGACATCTTGTGGAAGGCAAAGGGGATCAAGATCCCTGCAGACTAAATTATGGCATAGGGCTGGAGAGTTGATGTAGCTCTGAGGTAGGCAACTGAAGGTGTATTGCTGACTTTGCCAGCTGAAGGCAAACTGCTTCTGATGGTCCTTCAAAACAGGTATGGAGAAAAAGGTATTAGCCAGATCAATAGCTGCATACCAGGTACCAGGAGATACATTAATTCGCTCCAGCAATGAAACTACGTCTAGAACAGTAGCTGCAATTGGAGTCACCACCTGGTTAAGTTTTTGATACTCCACTGTCATTCTCCAAGATACATCTGTTTTTTGCACAGGTCAAATAGGCGAGTTGAATGGGAATGTGATGGGACTCACCACCCCTGCATCCTTCAAGTCCTTGATGAAGCAATAATCTCCACAATCCCTTCAGGAATGTGGTATTGCTTTTGGTTTACTGTTTTCCCAAGGAGAGGCAGTTCTAATGGCTTCCACTTGGTTTTTCTTACCATAATAGCCCTTACTCCATTTGTCAGGGATCCACTGTGGAAGTTCTGCTAGTTGCTAAGTACATCTATTCCAATTATGCATTCTGGAACTGGGAAAATCACTACAGCAGGGGTTCAGGGACCCACTGGAGCTACTGTGAGATGGACATGAGCTAAGACTCCATTAATAACCTGACTTCCATATGCCCCTACTCTGACTGGTGGGCCACAGTGATGTTTTGTGTCTCCTGGAATTAGTGTCAGCTCTGAGCCAGTATCTAGTAATCCCCGAAAAGTCTGATTATTTCCTTTTCACCAATGAATAGTCACTGGGAGAGAGATTAATAGTAATAATAATAGTAAAAATTCTTGGCAGTGTTTTGGAGTCTCCACTCAAGGGGGCACAGCCTCTCCTTCATTCAAGGTGTTGTGACTCTTTAAACTTGCTCTAGTCTGGGAATTGATTGACGGACCTTGAATCTCTATTCTGGTGATTCAATTTAGACTGCTGGTCACCTGGCCTAGAATTCATCTCTTTGTATAAATCAGGCAAATATTTAGTAGATTTCACATTTACTTCACTCCTAGGGATACCATGACTAAGTAGCCAATGCCATAAGTCCTTATGAATCAGACTATTCTGATTACTGCCCTGGCTCTGTTGTGCATTACTGTGACCGTGCCCATCTTGTCTTTATCAGTTGAGTGCAGCCACTTGGCCCCTACTTCCATGAGGTCTAATCAACCCCATTGTAGTTAAGTGTCTTAATTCAGTTAGCGTAGTTCCCACTGTCAAATCTGATTTACATAAAATAAAGTCACAGCAGTCTTCAAGGATGCTGAAGCTCGCTTCACAAATTTATTTCTCACAGTTGTGGTAAAAGGTGTATTCTCTGGGCACTTCATGTGTGGGTCTGTCAGTCTAACCTGATAAATTCACTCTAGCTTGCCAATTTCTCTCAGCCTTTGGATACCTTCTTCTATAGTACACCAAGGCAGGTCTGGTACTTCAACTTGATTTAGCGTAGGCCATTGTGTAATCCCTGCTTCAGCAACCCAACTAAACTATTAGATCCTTTCCTAACTTCTCGAGCTGCAACACTGAATGAAGGATCTGTGCTTAGTGGACCCATATGAATAAACTCAGACTGATTCATTTTTATGTTCCTTGCATCATTAGCACACACCCTTAATAGACATTCCCACACATATTCCTCAGGTTTCTGTTTGTACATGTTAGAAAAGTAAAACTGTTCTTATGGACCTCCTCCTGGGCCACACTTTGTACTTCTAGGCTCACTGGGACTTAAGTCTAGTTGCAGGTCTAGAAGCCAGAATTGGTAGTGTGGAATTGTTTGGAGACATTCAGCATTGTCTTGTAAAGCATCTGCCTCAGGGAATGCTCCAGACAATGTTTCAGGGAAGGGCTTTTTAGAGGCAACTGGGCTAGGGGTAATCTCATTAGATGGGAATGGAGGGCTAATGGTTCTTCTGAGCAGGGTGTTTTAGCAGGGAACATGAAGTAATTTCTTTAGATGGGAGTGGTTCTGTTGACAGGAGTGATTCAACAGAATTAAAGGGCTCAGTGTCTCCAGCTTCCTGATTATCTGCACAGATGTGCCCATCCCAAGTTTCAGGATCCCATTTCTTCCCAGTCAATGCCTTTATTTTAACCTCAGACATCCCTCGAGTTTGTCAATTGAGCTGGCATTGTAGTTCAGCCACTCTTACAGTAAGACTCTGGGTTTGATTTTTGGCAATATCAGCTCTGTTGCTACAAGAAATAAGGCTTTCTTTCAAAGCACAAGTGGAAACTTTGAGGTCATTTATGCAGGACTTGAGCTTTGACTCTGAAGCCCTGAGTGCATCTCTTTCTTTCACCAGTTTGTCTAGCAAAAGTAGAACTCACCAACCAGCTTCCTTATACTTCTTATTCTGACAAAACTGTAGAAAGATATCATACACGCATTCACCCAGAGCCTCACCTTTCACCAATATCTGATCTGTTGGTGGTGACATTTTGCGTATTTGTATCACCACTTCACACCATGGATTAGCAGGGCCATCTTTACTGCTGGAAGCAGAGTCATCAACATGTTTAAGACTAACCAGACTTGAGAAACAATTTAGAAAACCATCCTTACAATTTTGTTTCTCTAGAACCACTCTCAGTGTCAAATGTCTTAAAGCTGGATTTTATAGAAAAGCAAAACCAGTAAAGCATATAAATATGTATACATAGAGAGATTTATATCAAGAAAATGGCCCACAAAGCCTGCTTATATTTGGATTCAGGCCACATGCCCAAGGAAACACCCTTTCAACTGATTGGCTACTCACACCAAATCCCGTCATGGGAGTGATGACATATAAACATTGAGAACCATGGCCCAGCCAAGTTTACATACAATCTTAACCATCACAATAACTAAGACAGTTGGTGTGATTGATCCTGATTACCAAGGGAAATTAGATTAGAATTACATAATGAAGGTAAAGAAGAATATGTCTGGAATACAGGAGATCCCATAGGGTGTCTCTTAGTACTACCATGTCCTATAATTAAAGTCAATGGCAAACTATAACAACCCCATTCCAAAGTGAATACTAATGATCCAGAACCTTCAGAAATGAAGTTTTGGTCACCCCACCAGGCAAAGAACCATAACAAGCTGAGGTGGTTGCTGAGGGTACAGGGAACACAGAATTGGTGTTGGAAGAAGGCAGTTCTAAATACCAGTTACGACCACGTGACCAGTTGCAGAAATGAACACTGTAGTTGTTAGGAGTATTTTTTCCTTGTGTGTGTGTGTGTGTGTGTGTTATAGCTATCTAGTGTTGCTATAACAGAAATACCACAAGTGGATGGCTTTAACAAAGAGAAATTAATTTTCTCATAGTCTAGCAGGCTAGAAGGGCAAATTCAGTGCCTCAGTTCCAGGGAAAGGCTTTCTCTGTCGGCTCTGGAGGAAGGTCCTTGTCATCATTCTTCGCCTGGACTAGGAGCTTCTCTGGGCAGGAACCCTGGGTCCAAAGGATGCACTCTGCTTCCAGCACTGCTTTCTTGGTGGTATGAAGTCCCCAACTCTCTACTTGCTTTCCTTTCCTTTTATCTCTTGTAAGGTAAAAGGAAAAAGGCGGTGCAGGACACACCCCAGTGAAACTCCCTTTATACAAGGTCAGAGATATGACCTGAGAGAGGTGTTGTATCCCACCCTAATCCTTTTTAACCACAGGCAGAGATTATGATTTATAACATATAGGAGAATCACAAAATGGAGGACAACTACACAATACTGGGAATCATGGCCTAACCAAGTTGACACATATTTTTGAGGGACACAATTTAATCCATGACAGTGTACATCAAAAATTAGTGTCCACTTATATAAGATATAAATGGGGCTAGTGCATTTTCAGTTGTATTTCCTGTTAGTTGCATCATTTGAGGTGCAAGAATGACTTTGTAATTGTCCTTATTTTTTTAATTAAGAGATTATGTATGATTTTAGAAGATCTGTACAGGTGCCAAGTTGACAAGTCATGGATTGTGATGGTTATAATTGTGTGTCAAATTGGCTGGGCCATGATTCTCAGTGGTTTGGCAGTTATGATGTAGTTTGGCAGTTATGCAATGATGTAATTTGGCAGTTAGGTAATGATGTAATCAACTTCATAATGAGATCTGTTATGAGCAGCCAATCATTTGAAAGGGAGTTTCCTTAGGGGTATGGCCTGCCTCCAG
Organism: Elephas maximus indicus; assembly: GCF_024166365.1. Lineage (NCBI taxonomy): Eukaryota > Metazoa > Chordata > Mammalia > Proboscidea > Elephantidae > Elephas > Elephas maximus. The sequence continues at coordinate 11,212,690 of NC_064822.1, read as the reverse complement.
GGTATAATGGATGCTCCAGCAAGGCTTTCTCTCTGGATCCTGCATCTATCATCATCTGACCTCCTCTTTTTGGGACTTGAGTTAGCAGCTTACTGCTGATCTTGGGATTCATCAGCCTCCCCAGCCTATATGAGCCTGCAGCATGTTGTCTTACCTGCCAATCTTGGGATTCTTCAGCCTCTGCAGCCTGTGAGCCAGTGGCTGCCAACTGACCTACCAGTTTTGGGTTTGTCAGCCCCTGCAGCTACATGAGTCAGGAGAATCTTCAGCCTGATACCTGATCCACAGACTTGGGCTTTGCCAGGCTCTGAAACCACATGAACCATTTCCTTGAGATAAATCTCTGTCTCTGAGTCTGTCTCTCTCTTTCTCTCCCTCAATCTCTCTCTCTCCATGTATATATATATATATGGGTGTGTGTGTGTATGCTTCACTGGTTTTGCTTCTCCAGAGAACCCAGCCTAAGAAGTATGGGATAAGACAGATTCTGATTTTAAAAAATGTAAAATATTTTCGTTTGGAAGGGAGAAGGAAGATATTCCTGGCATTCTTTTTTCTGGTACTGTTGAAACTGAGAATTCATACATGATTCCATGCAGGGAATGAGAAAAACCTGAAATAATTAAGATTGAACATACTAACATCCTGGTTGGTAAGTTCCTAGAGGAAATTCAATTTAATTTATAGTTCAATACGTATTGTCCTTGATTACATGCCATAAAAACCCAAACCACTTGCTGTTGATTTGATTCTGACTCCCAGCGACCCCATGTGAGTCAGAGTAGAACTCTGCTTCTCAGGATCTTCAGTGGCTGATCTTTCAGAAGGTGATTGTCAGGACTTTCTTCCAAGATGTCTCTGGGTAGACGTGAACCACAGATACTTCACTTAGGAGCTGGGAGCTTCACCATTTACATCACCCAGGGACTCATTTCCTATACAACGGAGAGTGAATTCTCAAGGAATAGCTGTAAGACAATGTGGCTGCCAACTGGGATATATAAAGGTGGGTTATACACAGTATTTATGGAAAAACAATCCAAGACCAGATCGTGATGGCTTACTTTATTGTTATTCATTTTGTCATCAGATAAAGAAAATATTTTACCTTGCATTTGAGTTAATCAAAGGTATTTTAAAGGATAAAACATTTTACTATGTTGTTCTTGGAAAAGGGTTTTCTTTATAATAATGCCTAAGCCTAGTGCTTTCTGTTTGTTAATATGGTTTATTTTACTGATTATGAAAGAATTGCTACCTAGCTATAATTTAAATATATATATACAGATAATCGCGTGATATATATATATATATACACACACACAAATGCAAGCAAAGTTTCTAATTAGCCTAAACTCAGAAATAATAATAATAATAACCTACTATCTTTGGCTTTTGGCTGCCACCGGATTGATTCTGATGTTGCTGTGAGAGTGTCGTGGATTGAATTGTGTTCCCCCAAAATATGTGTCAACTCGGTTATGCCATGATTCCAAGTATTGTGTGGTTGTCCTCCATTTTGTGATTGTAATTTTATGATAAAGAGGATTAGGGTGGGATCATAACACCCTTACCCAGGTCACATCCCTGATCCAATATAAAGAGATTTTCCCTGGGCTGTGGCCTGCACTACATTTTCTCTCTCAAGAGTTAAAAAGGAAAGGGAAGCCAGCCGAGAGGAGGACCTCATACCACCCAGAAAGCAGTACCGGGAGCAGAGTGTGGGGTCCTTTGAACCCCGGGGTCTCTGTGCAGAGAAGCTCCTGGTCTGGGGGAACACTGATGAGAAGGCTGACAGAGAGAGAGTAAGTGTGCCCCTGGAGCTGATGTCTTGAATTTGGACTTTTAGCCTACTTTCCTGTGAGGAAACAAACTCTTTGTTAAAGCCATCAACTTGTGGTATTTGTGTTGCAGCAGCACTAGATAACAAAGACAGAATTTGGTACCGAGACAGTGAAATGCTGCTCTAAAAGATATCTAAAATGTGGAAGCAGTTTTGAAACTGCGAATGGAGAGAGGGCAAGCAGCAGCAGAGAACTGGCAGCACCAGAGAACCTACAGTGTCAGGGAAAGAGCAGCAGCAGAATCAGGAGACCAGCGCAACATGACACTGGAGCCTACCCACGGAGCAAGAGAGCTGAATGCCTGTGCTCAGGAGGCTTCTTGGTGAATTGGGGTGCCTCCAGGCGCTTATTATTAGTGGAGCTACAGAGCTTTGGAACACTTGCATCAGCAGGGAAGATATGAGCATTAGGCCTGAGAGCCAAGAGGCCAAGAAACCAGGAACCAGAAGCTGAAGAGACAAGGAACACAAGAAGCTGAACTGCCTCAGTCTCGAAAGGTATGGCCGGGACCTCTAGGGTTACGAAGGGTGGAGCGTGGCCTCTGGTGTTTCTAAGGGTGGAGTCTCCACTCAGATGAACTAGGAAAACGGTGTGCCTAAAGCTGAAGGAGCAGAGTTGCTGTCGTAGTGGACCTGGAAGGTGGAGCTGAAGCCTAGGGCCAAGGGGCCTCCACTCAGAATCCGGAGAGTGTGGCCAATACCTAGAGTCTGGAGGGCAGGGCAATTGTGTAAATTGTCTCAGAGAACAGAGGATTATTTTCAAAGCCTTGAGGGCTAATGTAATGTATTCTGCTGACTTGCTTGGTGCCTGTTATCCCTTCTTTCCCTGCAATTTCTCTCATTTATAACAGAAATGTCTAGCTTGTGCCTGTTCTGCCACTGTACTTTTGAACAGATAATTTGTGTTCTAGATTTCACATATGAAGAGAAATTTTTGGACTTTGGACTTGGAATCTATTTAAGATGTTATGATGGGCTTCATGTGTCTTAAATGCAGCAATGGCATGAATTTTGGGGGGCCAAAGGTGGAAGGTTATGGATTGAACTGTGTCCCCAAAAACTGCATGTCAACTTTGTTAGGCCATGATTCCCAGTGTTGTGTGGTTGTCCTCCATTTTGAGGTTTTCCTATGTGTTATAAATCATAAACAGTATCCAAAACATTACTAACAATGCAGAAGAAAAACTGGGTAACTGGGAGCTCCTAAAAATCAAACATGTATATTCATCCAAGGATTTCACCAAAAGAGTAAAAAGATTACCTACAGACTAGGGAAAAGTTTTTAGCTATGACATTTCTGATCAGCATCTGATCTCTAAAATCTACATGGTCCTGCAAAATTGAACAACAAAAAGACAAATAACCCAATTAAAAATGGGCAAAAGATATGAATAGACACTTCACTAAAGAAGACATTCAGGTAGCTAACAGATATATGAGGAAATGCTCATGATCATTAGCCATTAGAGAAATGCAAGTCAAAACTACAATGAAATTCCATCTCACTCCAACAAGGCTGGCATTAATCCAAAAAACACAAAATAATAAATGTTGGAGAGGTTGTGGAGAGACTGGAACATTTCTACACTGCTGGTGGGAATGCCAAATGGCACAAACACTTTGGAAATAGATATGGCCCTTCCTTAAAAAGCTAGAAATAGAACCACCATATGATCCAGCAACCTCAGTCCTTGGAATATATCCTAGAGAAATAAGAGCCTTTACACAAACAGATATATGCACACCCATGTTCATTGCGGCACTGTTTACAATAGCAAAAAGATGGAAGCAACCAAGGTGCCCATCGACAGATGAAAGGATAAATAAATTATGGTATATTCACACAATGGAATACTACACATGGATTCAGAACAGTGATAAACCTATAAAACATTTCATAACATGGAGGACTCTGGAAGGCATTATGCTGAGTGAAATGAGTCAGTTGCAAAAGGATAAATATTGTATAAGACCACTATTATAAGAACTAGAGAAATAGTTTAAACAGAGAAGAAAATATTCTTTGATGGTTACGAGAGTAGGGAGTGAGGAAGGAGGGAGAGGGGTATTCACTAATTAGATAGATAAGAACTACTTTAGGTGAAGGGAAGGACAGCACAATACAGGCAAGGTCAGCAGAACTGGACTAAACAAAAAGCAAAAAATTTTCCTGAAAAAACTGAATGCTTTGAAGGCCAGCATAGCAGGGGCGGGGGTTTGGGGACCATGGTTTCAGGGAACATCTAAGTCATTTGGCATAATAAAATCTATTAAGAATACATTCTGCATCGCACTTTGCAAGTGGCATCTGGAGTCTTAATCGCTAGCAAGCGGCCATCTAAGATGCATTAATGGGTCTCGACCCACCTGGATCAACAGAGAATGAAGAACACCAAGGACAGGAGGTAATTATTAGCCCAAGGGACAGAAAGGACCGCATAATCCAGAGACTGCATCAGCCTGAGACCAGAAGAACAAGACGGTGCCTGGCTGCAACCGATGACTTCCCTGGCAAGGAACACAACAGAGAATCCCTGAGGAACTCGGAGAGCAGTGGGATGCAGGCCCTAAATTCTCATAAAAAGACCAGACTTAATAGTCTTACTGAGACTAGAAGAACCTCTATGATCATGTCCCCCAGACCTTCTGTTAGCCCAGGACAGGAACCATTCCCAAAGCCAACTCTTCAGACAAGGATTGTACTGGGCAATGGGATAGAAAAAGGTGCTGGTGAAGAATGAGCTTCTTGGATCAAGTATACAGTTGAGACTATGTTGGCTTCTCCTCTCTTTAGGGGAGATGAGAGAGCATAGGGGATTAGAAGCTGTCAGAATGGATATGAAAAGAGCAAGTGGAGGGAAGGAGCAGACTGTCTCATTAGGGGGAGAGCAATTAGGAGTATACAGCAAGATGTATATAAATTTTTGTATGAGGGACTGACTTGATTTGTAAACTTTCACTTAAAGCACAATAAAAATTAAAAAAAAAAATCATATAGCATGTTGGTTTAGAGGTGGAGCCTCTGAAACTCTCATATGCTATGTGAAGGTGTGTAAATCAGTATAACCACTGCAGACAGCTGCTGGCCACCACCGGTATCTATGAAATATGCCCTGTGGCCCAGCAGTTTTATTCTGAAAAACATGCCCAACAGAAATGTGTACATATTTTCACCAAAGGGAAAAAAAATCATTAGAAAGAATCATTTAGGCACCATTAGCTTCAGCCCCAATCAGAAACTATTAAAATGTTCATTAATAAGACAATAGATAAATACATGGTAGAATATTTACATGGAATATGATACAGCCATGAAAATGAATATATGTAGTACATGGATGAATTTCACAGTTAAAATGTTGAGTGAAAGAAGTCAGAAAAAAACAGAACCTAGTGTATCATCGGGAACACTGGTAGTGTAGTGGTTAAGAGCCATGGCTGCTAACCAAAAGTCTGGCAGTTCGAATCCACCAGACGCTCCTTGGAAAGTCTATGGGGCAGTTCTACTGTGTCCTATAGGGTCTTTATGAGTCAGAATCGACTCGACGACAATGTTTTTTTTTCTTTAATGTAGCATCTCATTTATAAGAAATTCGAAACCAGGCGGTACTAATTAGAAGTCAGAGTATAGTTATTGAAGGGAGACTAAGCTGGGCAAGTGGTGGTGGAGTTTAAAACGCTGTTTCTTAACTGCTTGTAGCTATGAGCCAAGTTCTAATCTAAAGGTCCACCAGAGAGAGTTAACTGTCAAAAAAAAAAAAAAGATTCCAAATTGTTTACAAGAAATTTTTATTTTATTTCCACTTTGGATACACTGAAGTTCTCTTTCCTATCAGTAAAATTTAATATACTTCAGGCACATACTTTTAGATATTACTGGACAGTGGAAACCAGTAACTATCATTTTCCAATAAGCTATCTAGCTGATCAACCAACAATTATTCTTTCTTGGGAGGAAGGAGAGCTAGAGAGAGAGGGAGGTACAGAGAAACAATGAGAAGACAGAAAGAAAAGAGAGAGACCAGCCAAGTCCCCGGCATGCATTCCTCTGGTAATATTCAAATCAAACTTTGCTTTGATTTTATCTAAACTTCATTAAATAGGATGGTATGAAGTCCACAGAAATGCATGGGAGGAGACAGAGTACTATAAAGATGTGCCCCTGTTTCTGCTCCAATAAATCATTTCAAATCTGTCACCTGTACAGAGCACTTTCTTGTATTTCCTTTCTGCAGTTTGTGGAAGATGAGCAGATTCTAGATGGGAAAGCCATCAGCAGGCAAAAAAACCTTGGGTCTTAGAGAGGAAGGAAAACATTCTTTACAAATGATTCCATTAAGTAGCTTTTGACAGCTTCCTACCACTCTGAAACAGTGATTCCTTTTTCTTTTCTTCCTAAGGTAACAACCATAAGAGCTGTTTAGAAATCAGGGACTTCCTTACTTTAAAAATCTTACAAATCCATACTCTTAAGTAAACAGTCTGCAAGCCCTCTCAGTATGTGGCCAGAGCAAAGAAAAATAGATAAACATTTCTTAAAAGCTCAAGGACTTTTTTCTCCCTTCTTTTTTCTTTTTTTTTTCTTAGCAGAGTGGGACCCAACTTAGGTAGTCTTTGTCATATTTATCAAAAAAAAGTTTTTAAAGTGCTGTGGCAATAGTCCAGAGACCTCTAAATTATAGATGACAATTACCCTTTGAGTAATAAAGTAAAATACTATACCCACTTGATGCTGTTTTCAAAATACTCTTTCATGCTTTTTTTTTTTTTGCAAATCTGATGGATGACAATCCAAATATAAAATGGAGTAAGTTGGGAATGGTTAGGGAGAATGGTTATTTCTCTCTAAAAAGAATTCTTTATGCTACACACTGTTCAGTAACTCTCACACATGTACATGCTATATGAGTCAATTAAGACATGTAGATTTACCAGTGTATGGAAGAATGCTTTAATTGTAAAATATAAGATACATCTGTGCTTCATATTTTTATTTTATGAAACACATGTACTATCAGTATCCTTATTTTATAAAGGCATATGAAAATTTTTCATAGACGTATTTGCATATTCACCTAGAGCTAGCGATGTGACTGGGATTAAAATTCAGTTATGCTAATCCCTAGGCCATCCACTTTGGCTGGCTCCACCAGAGGCAACAATAAGAGTGAGATAAAACATTCCAGTAAGCTAATTTGGCACCATGAATGAATTTTAGTAGCCCTTTCCTTCTTAACCAGTCAACTGGTTTTATTTTAAGACCTAAATAGGTCACCTGTGTCCTTTACATCCCAATTGCTTCATATCTAAGTTAGTACTTCATTACGGTTTGGAGAAATTATTTAGCAATTACAGAGCTGCTATACATTTAGGCTCTGAATATCTTGAGAGGAAATTGCTATTTAAATAAAAACCATTGTTATTTTTGGCAATTTAGCAGAACATTCCTATGGTATGAAAGGATTAATTTTCTCGAGGAACTCGGGATGTTAATGTCATCAGTTAGAAATGCTTAAATATAATTGAATAGTTCCTTTAGAAACACTGTCAGAAGCAATTGGTGGTATCACTGATAGTCTTTTGATCTGCTATATCCAGGTGAAGAATGCCAGGATCCCAGAATCTGAAGGCATTTACTACTATTCCTTGTATCAACATTCCAAACCATGAGTTAAGGGTAAAGAGAAACACTACTTTCAACAAAAATATTTTTAATGGGTGCTGGGTGCCTAGTGCTGCTGTGCTAGATACTATGGTGCACATCAAAACAGTGCAAAGCACAATATCTATTTACTCTAAAAAAATATCAGTAGGAAGGCAGGGTACACATATAAAATTATATAAGACAAAGCAGAAAATAATCAAATGCCAAAATTATGATTCAAAGGTTAAATGTCAATGGAAGGACAAAAAGAAGAAGAGTCAATGTAGACTAGAGATACTAGGAACAAGTTCCAGAAAAATACATAAACACAAGTTGGATCTATAAGGCATATCAGAATTTAGAAGTCAAAACAGCTGTAATTCCTGAAACATGAACTGATTCTTCCTGCCTCTGACCCTCACACATGTTATTTAGAGTGTATGGAAAACCTGTTCCTAATGGTGCTGGCATAACTGGATATCCATCTGCAAAAAAAATGAAACAAGACCCATACCTCGCACCATGCACAAAACTAATGCAAAATGGATCAAAGACCTAAATATAAAATCTAAAATGATAAAGATCACGGAAATAAAAATAGGGAAAACCCTAGGAGCCCCAATACATGGCATAAACAGTATACAAAACATTATTAAGAATGCAGAAGAAAAACTAGATAACTGGGAGCTCCTAAAAATCAAACACCTATGCTCATCCAAAGACTTCACCAAAAGAGTAAAAAGCCTACCTACAGACTGGGAAAAAGTTTTTAGCTATGACATTTCCAATCAGTGTCTGATCTCTAAAATCTACATGATACTGCAAAAACTCAACTGCAAAAAGACAAATAACCCAATTAAAAAATGGGCAAAAGATATGAATAGACACTTCACTAAAGAGGACATTCAGGTAACTAACAGATACATGAGGAAATGTTCACGATCATTAGCCATTAGAGAAATGCAGATCAAAACTACAATGAGATTTCATCTTACTCCAACGACGCTGGCATTAATCCAAAAAACACAAAATAATAAATGTTAGAGAGGCTGTGGAGAGATTGGAACACTTCTACACTGCTGGTGGGAATGTCAAATGGTACATCCATTTTGGAAATCGATTTGGCCCTTCCTTAAAAGAAATAGAACTACCATATGACCCAGGAGTCTCACTCCTTGGGATATATCCTAGAGATATAAGAGCCTTTACACGAACAGATATATGCACACCCATGTTCACTGCATCACTGTTTACAATAGGAAAAAGATGGAAGGGACCAAGGTGCCCATGGAAGGATGAAAGTATAAATAAATTATGGTATATCCACAGAATGGAATACTACTCATCGGTAAATAACAGTGAGGAATCTGTGAAACATTTCGTAACATGGAGGAATCTGGAAGGCATTATGCTGAGTGAAATTAGTCAGTTGCAAAAGGACAAATATTGTATAAGACCATTATTATAATAAGGAGAAATAGTTTAAAAGGAGAAGAAAATATTCTTTGCTGTTTATGAGAGGGGGAGGGAGGGAGGGAAAGTGAGGGGTTTTCGCTAATTAGGTAGTAGATAAGAATTATTTTAGGTGAAAGGAAAGGCAACACAATACAGGCGAGGTTAGTACAACTGGGCTAAACTAAAAACAAAGAAGTTTCCTGAATAAACTGAACCTTTTGAAGGCCAGGGTAGCAGGGGCGGGAGTTTGGGGACCATGGTTTCAGGGGACATCTAAGTCATTTGGCATAATAAAATCTATTAAGAAAACATTCTGCATCCCACTTTGGTGAGTTGCGACTGGGGTCTTAAACACTTGCAAGCAGCAATCTAAGATGCATCAATGGGTATCAACCCATCTGGACCAAAGGAGAATGAAGGGTACCAAAGACACAAAGTAATTATGAGCCTAAGAGACTATATCAGTCTGAGACCAGAAGAACTAGATGATACCTGGCTACAACTTATGACTGCCCTGACAGGGAACACAACAGAGAACTCCTGAGGGAGCAGGAGAGCAGTGGGATGCAGACCCCAAATTCTCATAAAAAGACCAGACTTAATGGTCTGACTGAGACTAAAAGGACTCCGGTGATCATGGCCCCCAGACTTTCTGTTGGCCCAGGACAAGAACCATTCCCAAAGCGAACTCTTCAGTAGGGATTGGACTGGCAATGGATGGTGAGGGATGCTGGTGAGGAGTGAGCTTCTTGGATCAAGTAGATGCGTGAGACTATGTTGGCATCTCCTCTCTGGAGGGGAGATGAGAGGGTTGAGGGGGTCAGAAGCTGGCCAAATGGACACGAAAATAAAGAGTGGAGGGAAGCAGTGTGCTATCTCATTAGGGGGAGAGCAATTAGGAGTTTACAGCAAGGAGTATATAAATTTTTGTATGAGAAACAGACTTGATTTGTAAACTTTCACTAAAAGAACAATAAAAATTAAAAAAAAATCCATTCCTGAACCCCCCACTTTATGTCCCCACCCATCCCTGCCTATTTGACTATAAATTAGATTTTTTTAATATAATTTTTATTGTGCTTTAAGTGAAAGTTTACAAGTCAGTCTCTCACACAAACACCCATATACACCTTGCTACACACTCCCAATTATTCTCCCCCTAATGAGACAGCCCACTCTCTCCCTCCACTCTCTCTTTTCCTGTCCATTTCGCCAGCTTCTAACCCCCTCCACCCTCTCATCTTCCCTTCAGGCAGGAGATGCCAACATAGTCTCAAGTGTCCACCTGATCCAAGAAGCTCACTCCTCACCGGCACCCCTCTCCAACCCATTGTCCAGTCCAATCCATGTCTGAAGAGTTGACTTTGGGAATGGTTCCTGTCCTGGGCCAACAGAAGGTCTGGGGACCATGACCACTGGGGTCCTTCTAGTCTCAGTCAGACCACTAAGTCTGGCCTTATGAGAATTTGGGGTCTGCATCCCACTGCTCTCCAACTCCCTCAGGGGTTCTCTGTTGTGTTCCCTGTCAGGGCAGTCATCGGTCGTAGCCGGGCACCATCTAGATCTTCTGATCTCAGGATGATGTAGTCTCTGGTTCTTGTGGCCCTTCCTGTCTCTTGGGCTGGTAATTACCTTGTGTCCTTCATTCTCCTTTGATCCAGGTGGGTTGAGACCAATAGAGGCATCTTAGATGGCTGCTTGCAAGTGTTAAGACCCCAGACGCCACTCTTCAAAGTGGGATGCAGAATGTTTTCTTAATAGATTTTATTATGCCAGTTGACGTAGCTGTCCCCAGAAACCATGGAACCAGACCCCTGCCCCTGCTACGCTGGCCTTCGGAGTATTCAGTTTATTCAGGAAACTTCTTTGCTTTTGTTCTAGTCCAATTGTGCTGACCTCCCCTGTATTGTGTGCTGTCTTTCCCTTCACCTAAAGTACCTCTTACCTACTATCTAGTGAATACCCGCCTCCACCCTCCCTCCCTCCGCTTCTCTTAACCAAAAAAGAATGTTTTCTTCTCAGTTGAAACTATTTCTCAAGCTCTTATAATAGTTGTCTTATACAATATGTGTCCTTTTGCAACTGACTAATTTCACTCGGCATAATGCCTTCCAGATTCCTCCATGTTATGTAATGTTTCACAGATTCCTCACTGTTCTTCATCGATGAGTAGTATTCCATTGTGTGAATATACCATAATTTATTTATCCATTCATCCGTTGATGGCCACCCTGGTTGTTTCCAGCTGTTTGCTGTTGTAAACAGTACTGCAATAAACATGGCTATGCATATATCTGTTCGTGTAAAGGCTCTTATTTCTCTAGGATATGTTCCAAGGAGTGGGACTGCTGGGTCGTATGGTAGTTCCATTTCTAGCTTTTTAAGGAAGGGCCAAACAATTTCCAAAGTGGTTGTACCATTTGACATTCCCACCAGCAGTGTAGAAGTGTTCCAATCTCTCCACAGCCTCTCCAACATTTATTATTTTGTGTTTTTTGGATTAATGCCAGCGTCGTTGGAGTAAGATGAAATCTCATTGTAGTTTTGATCTGCATTTCTCTAATGGCTAATGATCGTGAACATTTCCTCATGTATCTGTTAGCTACTTGAATGTCTTCTTTAGTAAAGTATCTATTCATATCTTTTGCCCATTTTTTAATTGGGTTATTTGTCTTTTTGCAGTTGAGTTTTTGCAGTATCATGTAGATTTTAGAGATCAGACACTGATTGGAAATGTCATAGCTAAAAACTTTTTCCCAGTCTGTAGGTAGGCTTTTTACTCTTTTGGTGAAGTCTTTGGATGAGCATAGGCGTTTGATTTTTAGGAGCTCCCAGTTATCTAGTTTTTCTTCTACATTCTTTATAATGTTTTGTCTAGTGTTTATGCCATGTATTAAGGCTCCTAACATTGTCCCTATTTTTCCTTCCATGATCTTTATCGTTTTAGATTTTATATTTAGGTCTTTGATCCATTTTGAGTTAGTGTTTCTGCATGGAGTGAGGTATGGATCTTGTCCCTTTTTTTTCCAGATAGATATTCGGTTATGCCTGTACCATTTGTTAGAAAGACCGTCTTTTCCCCATTTAACTGTTTTGGGGCCTTTGTCAAATATCAACTGCTCATATGTGGATGGATTTATGTCTAGATTATCAATTCTGTTCCATTGGTCCATGTATCTGTTGTTTTACCAGTACCAGGCCGTTTTGACTACTGTGATGGAATAATACCTTCTAAAATTGGGTAAAGGAAGGCCTCCCACTTTGTTCTTCTTTTTCAGTAATGCCTTATTTATCCAGGGCCTCACTCCCTTCCATATGAAGTTGGTGATTTGTTTCTCCATCTCATTAAAGAATGTCGTTGGGATTTGGATTAGTATTGCATTTAAAGGTATAGATCGCTTTTCGTAGAATAGACATTTTTGTAACATTAAGTCTTCCTAACCGTGAGCAAGATAGTTCTTCCACGTATGTAAATCTCTTTTGGTTTCTTGCAGAAGTGTACTGTAGTTTTCTTTGTATAAGTCATTTACATCTCTGGTAAGATTTATTCCTAAGTATTTTATCTTCTTGGGGGCTACTGTAAATGGCATTGATTTGGTGATTTCCTCCTCGATGTTCTTTTTGCTGGTATAGAGGAATCCAACTGATTTTTGTATGTTTATCTTGTATTCCGACACTCTGCTAAACTCTTCTATTAGTTTCAGTGTTTTTCTGAAGGATTCCTTAGGGTTTCCTGTGTATAAGATCATGTCATCTGCAAATAAAGATACTTCTACTTCTTCCTTGCCAATCTGGATGCTCTGTATTTCTTTATCTAGCCTAATTGCTCTGGCTAGGACTTCCAGCACAATGTTGAATAAGAGCAGTGAAAAAGGGCATCCTTGTCTGGTTCCCGATCTCAATGGGAATGCTTTCAGGCTCTCTCCATTTAGGGTGATGTTGGCTGTTGGCTTTGCATAAATGCCCTTTATTATGTTGAGGAATTTTCCTTCTATTCCTATTTTGCTGAGAGTTTTTATCATGAATGGATGTTGAACTTTGTCAAATGCCTTTTCTGCATCAATTGATAAAATCATGTGATTCTTGTCTTTTATTTATGTGGTGGATTACATTAAGTGTTTTTCTAAAGTTGAACCATCCCTGCATAGCTGGTATGAATCCCACTTGGTTATGGTGAATTATTTTTTTGATATGTTGTTGAATTCTATTGGCTAGAATTTTGTTGAGGATTTTTGCATCTATATTCATGAGGGATATAGGTTTATAATTTTCTTTTCTTGTAGTGTCTTTACCTGGTTATGGTATCAGGGATATGCTGGCTTCACAGAATGAGTTTGTTAGTATTCCGTCTTTTTCTATGCTCTGAAATACCTTTAGTAGTAGTGGTGTTAACTCTTCTCTGAAAGTTTGGTAGAGCTCTGCAGTGAAGCCATCCAGACCGGGGCTTTTTTTTGTTGATAGTTTTTTGATTGCCTTTTCAATCTCTTCTTTTGTTATGGGTCTATTTAGTTGTTCTACCTCTGTTTGTGTTAGTTTAGGTAGGCAGTGTGTTCCTAGGAATTCATCCATTTCATCTAGGTTTTCAAATTTGTTCGAGAATAGTTTTTCACAGTAATCTGATATGATTCCTTTAATTTCAGTTGGGTCTGCTGTAATATCATCCATCTCATTTCTTATTCAGGTTATTTGCTTCTCCTGTCTTTCTTTTGTCAGTTTGGCCAGTGGTTTATCAATTTTGTGGATTTTTTCAAAAAACCAGCTTTTGGTCTTGTTAATTCTTTCAATTGTTTTTCTGTTTTCTATTTCTTTTAGTTCGGTTCTAATTTTTATTATTTGTTTTCTTCTGGTTTCTGTGAGTTTCTTTTGTTGCTCTCTTTCTATTTGTTCCAGTTGTAGGGATAGTTCTTTGATTTTTTCCCTTTCTTCTTTTTGGTCGTGTACATTTATTGATATAAACTGGCCTCTGAGCACTGCTTTTTCTGTGTCCCAAAGGTCCTGATAGGAAGTGTTTTCATTCTCATTGGATTCTCTGAATTTCTTTATTCCACCCTTAATGTCTTCTATAATCCAGTCTTTTCTGAGCAGGGTATTGTTCCGTTTCCAAGTGTTTGATTTCTTTTCCCTGCTTTTCCTGTTATTGATTTCTACTTTTATGGCCTTACGGTCATAGAAGATGCTTTGGAATATTTCAATGTTTTGTATTCTGCTAAGGCTTCCTTTATGGCCTAATATGTGGTCTATTCTAGAGAATGTTCTGTGTGCACTAGAAAAGAAAGTACACTTGCTTGCTGTCGGGTGGATTGTTCTGTATATGTCTACGAGGTCATGTTGATTGACTGTGGCTTTTAGATCTTCCATGTCTTTACTGAGCTTCTTTCTGGAAGTCCTGTCTTTCACCGGAAGTGGTGTGTTGAAGTCTCCTACATTATTGTGGAGCAGTCTATCTTACTTTTCAATGCTGATAGAGTTCGTTTCATGTATCTTGCAACCCTGTGACTGCGTGCAGAAATATTTAATATGGTTATATCCTCTTGGTGTATTGTCCCTTTAATCAGTATATAGTGTCCTTCCTTATCCTTTCTGATGGATTTAACTTTCAAGTCTATTTTGTCAGAAATTAATATTGCCACTCCTGCTCTTTTTTGATTGTTGTTTGCTTGGTATTTTTTTTCCATCCTTTGAGTTTTAGTTTGTTTGTGTCTCTAAGTCTAGGTGTGCCTCTCATAGGCAGCATATAGACGGATCCTGTTTTTCAATCCATTCTGCCACTCTCTGTCTCTTTATTGGTGCATTTAGTCCATTTACATTCAGGGTAATTATGGATAGGTATGAATTTAGTGCCATCATTTTGATGTCTTTTTTTGTGTGTTGACATTTTTTTCTCCCACTTGATTTTATGTGCTGAGTAGATTTTCCTTATATATTGTCCTTTCCTCATATTTGTTGTTGTTGATTTTGTTTCTGCTGGGTCTGTATTTTTCCCTTGTATTTTATTTTGATGAGTAGGATAGTTTGTCACCTTTGTGGTTACCTTATTATTTACCCCTATTTTTCTAAATTTAAAACTAACTTTTATTTCTTTGTATTGCCGTTATCGTCCTCTTCATATGGAGGGTGTATTATTATATTTCTTAGTCCCTCTTTATTATTTTAATGTTGTCTTCTTTTATATAATAACATGGCTGTTACCCTGTTTGGGGCTTTTTCTTTTTTTTTTTAATAATCTCACTTTACTTTTTTGGATTTCCCTGCCTGGGTTGACTTCTGGTTGCTCTGCCCAGTGTTCTAGTCTTGGATTGATACCTGATATTATTGATTTTCTAACCAATGAGCTCCCTTTAGTATTTCTTGTAGTTTTGGTTTGGTTTTTAAGAATTCCCTCAACTTGTGTTTATCTGGAAATGTCTTAATTTCACCTTCATATTTAAGAGACAGTTTTGATGGATATATGATTCTTGGCAGGCAATTTTTTTCCTAAAATTTTTTTAAATTTGTCATCCCATTGCCTTCTTGCCTGCATGGTTTCTGCCGAGTAATCCGAGCTTATTCTTATTGGGTCTCCTTTGTAGGTGACTTTTCGTTTATCCCTTGATCCTCTTATAATTCTCTCTTTATCTTTGGTTTCCTCAAGCTTGATTATAATATGTCTTGGTGACTTTCTTTTAAGGTCTACCCTATGTGGAGTTCAATGAGCATCTTGAATAGATATCTTCTCATCTTTCACAATATCAGGGAAGTTTTCTGCCAACAAATCCTCAACAATTTTCTCTGTATTTTCTGTTATCCCTCTCTGTTCTGGTACTCCAATCACTCGTAGGTTATTTCTCTTTCGATAGAGCCCCACATGATTCTTAAGGTTTCTTCATTTTTTTCAGTTCTTTTATTTGATTTTTCTTCAAATATATTAGTGCCAAGTGATTTATCTTCGAGTTCAGAAATTCTAGCTTCTGCTTGCTTAATTCTGTTCCTCTGACTTTCTATTGAGCTATCTAATTCTGTAGTTTTATTGTTAATCTTCTGAATTTCTGATTGCTGTCTATTGATTTTTCCAGCTTATTAAACTTTTCATTATGTTCCCGAATAATCTTTCTAATTTCTTCAGTTGCTTTATCCGTGTGTTCCTTGGCTTGTTCTTTGTATTGCCTCATTTCCTTCCTGGTGTCTTGAAGGGTTCTGTATATTAAAGTTTTGTATTCTGTATTTGTATTGCATTTTCATCTAGAAGATCCCTGGATTCTTTGCTCTGAGAGCCTGTTGAGGTGATCATGGTCTGTTTCCTTATGTGACTTGATATTGACTGTTGTCTCTGAGCCATCTGTAAGTTATTGTATTCAGTTTATGCTTGCTTACTGTGTCATAGCTGCTTGCTTTGTTTTGTTTTGGTATACCCGTATAGGTTGCTTGAGTGAAATACCTTGATTATTTTCACCTTTGGAGCTCTTGTGTCCTGTCCCCAGCTGTCTAGAGCTGTGATCACATATATCAGTCTAAGAGTCCATTCAGTTTTCTTGTATGATTTCAGCTGAGGTTTCCAGGTAGCTGATATCAAGTGTGTGGTATAGGCTCTGTCCTACAGTCTTAGAGGGGCAGGCTTGATTGGCGTATATACCCATATCTGATTGCAGCAGGGGGTCACGTTCTGAGCAAAGAAGGGGTCTGAGAACTGACCCTCAAGTGTCTCTGAGGAAAATGCATCTCTGTTCCCTGGAGTGTGCTAGTGGGTGGGTTTTGCAGATGGACCATGGGGACCCAAAGTTTTTGGTTGTAAGGACTGGGAGGTACCAGTTATCTTTGGACCCCTGTCATGGGTGGCTGGGTGACGTGAGTGGAGCTACCAGTCCTTAGGTCCCTGATGTGGGTAGGTGAGGGCCTTGTTTAATAGGCAAAGCAATGTCGAATGTCAAACACCCACCTCTCCATTGAACAGCTGAAATGGTTGGAGTTTGTCAACAAGGGCCTATTCTCCAGAAATAGGCCCACACAGGTCCATGCAGAAGGGAAAGGTGCTCAATGTCCATGTACAGTTTATGTCTGGACAGGGGCCACTTTTGTCCTGAGCTCCCCCAGTTAATGGAGGTAGCAAATTATCTTTTCCCCCCAGTTGCAAATTTTTTCCTTCCCCATTGCCAGGAGGAATGCTCTAGGTGCTCACCAGGGTCTATCTCAGGCCCAGGGATTCAGCCATTCAAGCTGGCTTAGGGGTGGGGGGGCGCATGGTAAAATATACACAAGTACTTAGCTTTTGCCGAGTGCGCCCTTCTCCTCAGGTCCAGAGGTGTGAGTAGGCTGTGTGGCTGGCTGCTTCTCCCTGAGGAAACTGCAGCCGAACTATAGTGCCAGCCCACCACCACTGCCACCACTCCAGGAATGGTGCCTGAGGGCTCCCCATGATTCAGGTCCAGTAACTCCTCTCCACTTCTGAATGGCCTATTCCTTCCCCTGCCCCTCAGTTCATTGTCTAAGCTTGCCTTTGATGCTCAGGGGTCCCAGCTTGTCACAAATATATTCATTTCACTTGTTTTTTAGGGTCTTTGTTGTAAAGAGGGCTCGATGGAAGCATCTGTCTATTCCGCCATCTTGGCTCTGCCTCATAAATTAGATTTTATATCTGGCATATCAAGCATCATTTTCCTGGAAAACCTTATCCAGCCCCCAATGTACATGTGGCACCATTATGTTATTGTTGTTGTTAGTTGCCTTTGAGGCAGTTTTGAGCATCATAACTCACCAAATTTAGTTACATTGTATACTTTTTAAGAGGGTCCCTAGGTGGCACAAAGAATTGTGCTTGACTGATAACCTAAGTGTTGGTGGTTCAAATTCACACAGTGGTAGCACAGAAAAAAAGGCTTCGCAGTCTCCTTCCATTGAGATTACAGCCAAGAAAACCCTATAGTTTTATTCTATATCACATTGGGCTACCATGAGTCAGAATCTACTTGATGGAAACTAGCACCAACATACTTTTTAAACATTACTTTTTATCTTTATTATTTTTATTTTTAAGTATTATTTTATTGTAAACATCGAAATAATATTGTTTTATTTAAAAGATTTAAGAAATTATTTTTAGTGCCAATTTCCCTCACTAGCTTATACTCTAATTAGGGTAAGGACTGTATCTATCTTATTCATTGGTAGGTATCCAGTGTCTCGTACTTTCTGTTAGTGAAAAAGTAAGGAATTAAGAGAGCATATGGGTCATTTATTAAATAAATAAATAAATAAATAAAATTTTTTTTATGGGTCATTATTCTTATTTAAAGGAGTCAACAGGAGCTCATTGCTTGTTGCAAATGAGTCAACACTACAGTTGCATCTGCTGATTTTCACCCAACTGTTTTTTTTTTTTTTTTTTTTTTTTTTGCACCAGCATAATGTCTCACCAGGATTGCATAGGGGTAGGGTGAAGGAGAGAGTTTCCCAGTGGAGGCAGGAGTGAATGGAAAGGGCTTATCTAGGAACCATGAGAAATACATGCTTTTTTAGAGTACTAGACATTTACAATGTGGGGTCAGCATAAGGAAGTAAGTGTATCTTTTAACAAGCACTTTAGAAGTGATTCCAGGCTATCATCTTCGAACAGACTGCCCACCATCCTCCTTTAATACCCAACTCAGACCCCATTTTACATGGGACCATAATCTTCTTATTGTTTCTAAATAGAAATTGTTTCAATTTACAATTCTTCAAAAAGTCCTCCACTATATATTCTTCTAAGCTCATATAATGCCACTTTTTATTCCACTTGAATATTAAAAAAAAGTACCTTGGGATAAATTATTCCAAAATAAACAAGTTTTTTATTATGCAGTTTGCACATGTGAAAATTTAGATCATTTGAAAGTTGGAAATAACTAGAAATAAAGAGAAAATATGGACTAAAATAAAGCAATTTTGAAACAAACAAAAGTTTCAGTTTTTCTTTTTGATGTGCCTGAAATAGCCTTACAAAAATATTCCAAGTTCATAGAAATACCTGAAACAATTCAAAAAGAAGTAATACAAATAAAAAGATCAGTTAAGAAAAAAAAGAAGAGGAAGAAGAAGAATCAAGGGATATTTTCAAGCACATAAAACAATATGTAAAGAGCTCGAAGTTCTTACCCAAATACAGAAACAATACGTGAATACACACACACGTTCAGGGACTCACTATATCTTACACATGCTTCCCTTTGTTCCTTTTATTCCCAGAAACCTTCCATTGACAGCAGAATTTCATCCCTCAGGGAGAATGCCATGTCACCAGGAACAGAAACTGTAGGCAGGAAGAGAATGGGGATTTTGAGACCTTAACAAGGCATGCAAGTAACAGAGGAAAGAATTAAGAGTCAGGTACTAAAAGGCTGCCTTTTATAAACTGATAAAAATGTTCACAACTCTCCATTTCCTGTCTTGACCTAGAAATGCCAACAGAAACTAAAAGAAATGCCTCTGTTCATGAAGATAACCTGACTGAAAGTACTGTACCTTTTGTTTTCCCGAATTCTTAAAAATTTCTTTCCAGGTGATATGATTTTATGTGGAATGAAAACCCAGGTGTCCCCAAGTGTTGTACACAACATGTGAAGTAGTGTATTAGCTGGGGGCAGGGATTTTGAGGGCGAGAGTGAAGGAAGACTGGAGTCAAGGACTGCTGATTGGTTAAGTAACAAGAGAAGCTCTTGATGAATATTCTAGCGTGGAGGTAAAAAGTATGATACCACTCAGACCAAAACTTGATGACATCTGTATTGAGCATTGAATCCATACTTACCCTTACGGAAAACGGGGGAGCAGGGTTGGGATGTAACGCTATTCCAAGAGAAGATTGCAATTATACATAATGCAGATCAAGCATGATTTTATCTTTATTATATCCAACTTGGTGTGTGTGATGACAATGCTACTTATGGGCTTAGAATATAAGATTAGTACATGCCTCATTTGTGTGTTCATTCAGAAAGCATTCAGTAAAATTTACTATATCCAAATCATTATACCACTCACCAGAGGAGAAGCAAATATGGCACCAAACAGCAGTGCCCGATCGCAAATTTATAGTAGCTGCTCCCTGGTCAACATTGTTCATTCTCTAGGACTAGTTAAGCCTTTCAGTTAGTATATTTATAATTCTCAATCCTCATTACCATTGCAACTTACACTTTTTTTTTTTTTTTTGAAAGAAGGCTAGCAAAAGCTAGGAGACTCTGGGCATAGGTGGTTAACATTTTTGGCTGTTAACCAAAAGGTTGGAGGCTTGAGTCCACCCAGAGGTGCTTAGGAACAAAGGTCTGATGATCTACTTCTGAAAAATCGGTCATTGAAAATTCTGTGGAGCATGTACAGTTCTACCCTGACACACGTGGAGTCACCACCGGTCAGAATTGATTCAACGACAACTTTTTTTCTTTTTTTAAGAATGAACTGTACAGCTTTTTGGGAAACAAATAAAAGACCCAAAAACCAAACCCACTGCCGTCAAGTCGATTCCGACTCGTAATGACCCTATAGGACAGGGTAGAACTGCCCCATACAGTTTCCAAGGAGTGCCTGGTGGATTTGAACTGCTGACCTCTTGGTTAGCAGCCATAGCACTTAACCACTACGCCACCAGGGTTTCCGAATAAATGACAGGAGGAACGAAAATAGCCACCTAGAAGTTATGGCTATGTGAAGCATTTCTTGTGTAAGCATTAACCAAGATTCTTTTGGTTACAAATGACAAAAACTCAAATATATCGGTCTTAGTAAAGGGGAGCATTTATCTGTGTGCAGAGTACAAAGGAAGGGTCAAACCATTAGGAATGGGGAAAATGGAACCTCAGGAAAAACTTACACTATTAACTCAAAAGCAGCCAGGGTTGTCTCCATCTCTTCTTAATTGGGTTCTCTCAGCATTTCAGTCACATTTATTTTATCACACTGCAGACTTGGTTCTTTCATGTTGTGGAAAACATAGGAGTCACGTCTTTTCAACTTTAGAGTTTGTGACTTTAACCACCAAACAAATCACCCAAGTTCAAGCACCCAGGATAAGTTTATCAGGTTCTTTCCCTTGGGCCAGCGGCTTGGGCTGATCAGGTAACATCACAGGAGCTTTCATTGGTTCTTCTCAGCTAAAGCTGCGGGAGAAGCACTTCCCTGAAGATAGGACTAATCCCAAACCAAAACCATTGCTGTTAAGTGGATTCCGGCCCATAGAGACTCTATAGGACAGAGTAGAACTGCCCCATAGGGTTTCCAACGAGTGGCTGGTGGATTCAAACTGCTGACCTTTTGGTTAGTAGCCAGCTTCTTAACCACTGTGCAATAGAGCAGGATTGGTGGTGGTCAAAACAACAGCGGTCCATGAATTAGGCCTGTGTTGCAAAGCAGTGTTCAACTTGTTAGTCAGTAAACCTCATAAAAAAAAAAAAAAAAATCCTGTGATGAGTGCTTGCGACGGAAGACCAGAAAGAGTTTCTTTTCCCAAAGGTATCTTTTCTTGGACAATGAAAATGACAGAACCCTTTATGCTTCCTCTTTTGCTGTTGTTGCCAAAAAGCTCAGAACTGAAGTAAAGCATATAGTCAATGACCAACTTGCTTCATACTCATGGAAATATTTTCCACTGTTCTCTATAAGGTGTCTTATTTTTCTTTCAGTTGCTATTTTTTACTGTACTTTCCTGTGCCTTCGTAAAAAAAGTAAGTCTCTTTGATAAGGTTTTGAAGCCAATGAAGAATAGTAAGTAAATAAATAATTCATTGCTACAATAATCCCCTCAAATGAATGCCATGGGGCATTTAGCACTCTCTCCAAAGTATGAAAAAAAAAATCTCTGATAAAAAAATAAAAATATTATCAGTTGAATAGCTACATTTACCCATCATAATTCATCACAATTGTCTTTGTGATTTCAAGGACTTAACTAGTTTTAACAACTGCTCATTCATGAGCCTACTCTTCTACTAAAAAAAAAAATACTACGTTCCTTAAATCCTGTTCTTTATTCCAAATGGAAACCCTGGTAGCACAATGGTTAAGTGCTACAGCTGCTAACCAAAAAGTTGGCAGTTTGAATCTACCAGCTGCTCCTTGGAAACTCTATGGGGTAGTTCTACTCTGTCCTACAGGGTTGCTATGAGTCAGAATCGAGTCGATGGCAACGGATCTGGTTTTTTGGGTTTTTTTATTCCAAATGAATAAATACAATTCTTGAAGAGGATTCGTAGATATATTTTTCAAATTTTAACATGGGGAGAAATATACACGTAACTTCCAACTCTCTTCTAGTACAAGGGTAGAAATAATTTGCCCCATAGAAGGAGAAGTTGTGCTTTGGTTGTCAGGGAACCAGTAGGGAGGGTAGAGGAGAGCCAAACGCTGTAAGGCAGTGAGAGCAGAAAGAGTAGGGACAACCATCCCAGCACAAGCTCTTCCTTCTCTCCATCTACTTAATTTTGTTGGCAGATTTCTCCTTGTAATGACTGAAAGGATTTTCTGCTTCCTGCTTTGCTGTAATCATGACAAACATTCCTTCGTATCTTCCAGATCTCAACCTGCAGACCTGTATAACAAGATAAGGATTGAAATACTGTTGATTTTAAACTGGAGGCAAAATCAATACCCTCAGATGCAGAATTTGTCTGTTTTCTAGTTGTGACCCTTGGAAAAATGGCATATGTTGCTGTTTCTTCACATTAGGAAGAGAAATAAAAAATGGTTTAGGATGATTGTGATGATCACTAGTATTAACAATATATTAAATAAATTTATAATAACCAGGGCATTACATAGCAATTGACCCAAAGCATTATAGTTTTACTAATCTGTGTATGTTCTGATTTCAAAATAAGGATGGTTTTAGAGTGTGATTTTAGAAAACCAGTCTAATTATTTTAAAAAGAGAAACTTAAATAGGGGTTAAAAATGCCAATAAATAATTTATGGTTTTATTTGTTGGGGTGCACAAACACAATGAATTGTTAAAAGAAAATAATAAAATCCTCTTGCTTGTGATTACTGATTCAACTTTCTCATAATTAACTAATATCCACCCTACAAAAATGCCATTAGATTTGAAGAATAATTGTTTATCTCTAACATAGGTAAAGTATTGTTTCGGTGTATAGCAATGCTACCTATAGAAATTTTATTCAATTCCTGATGACAAATTTTTCAATGACACACAGTAATTAGTGGGAGTATTAGACAGCATGGTGGCACATAACAGGGATTCCTAAACTAAGCTGGCTGTAACTGGGTGTTTCTTGACATCTTAAGTCCTTTTCTCAGAAGTTCCACAAAGTGATTTCTGCCACAGTAGCCATATTATGTTAGTCAAACCAAATCACGAAGACTATTACAGATTCCAGGAGTGAATAAATAGATTTCACTTCTTTTTTCTTGTCTTTTAGGCGAAAGGTTACAACTCAAGATAATTTCTCATTCATAAATGTATACACATATTGTTTTGTGACATTGGTTGTAATTCCCACAATGTGACAGCATGCTTCTCTTTTCCACCCCGGATTCCCTGTGTCCATTTGTCCAGTTACTGTTCTTTCCTGCCTTTTCATTTTGCTTTTGGACAGAAGTTGCCCATTTGGTCTCCTATATTTGATTAAACTAAGAAGCATATTCCTCACATGTGTTATTTTTTTGTTTTATAGGCCTGTCTAATCTTTGTCTAAAAAAGGTAGACTTTGGGAATGGTTTCAGTTCTGGGTTAGTAGAGTGTCTGGGGGCCATAGTTTTAGGGGTTCTTCCAGTCTCTGTCAGACCAGTAAGCCTAGCCCTTTTTCATGAATTTGAGTTCTGTTCTACATTTTTCCCCTGCTCTTTCTGGGGCTCTCTGTTGTGATCCCTATTATTATTGTTGGCTCCAATCTCTGGGTTCTTGTTTTCGTCCTTTGATATGTTATTATTTTCCACTGAAGGTTCATATTTGCAGCTAAGTCATTTTCCTGGCCTAATTTCTGCCCATAAGATGTTAGGAGCCCAAAGACTTCTTTTCTTTTTCACCTCTCTCTGTCTTGTTTAGCCCAAACTGATGCAGCTCCTTTAAAAAATTGTAAGTCTTTCAAGTATCAGATTATAGTCCATTTCATGAGACAAAAGCCACTCCCATATATTTGTTTTTAGACAAACATCCCTCCCCTTTTGGCCATGATTCATGATGCTGTATTACACAAACCCCTTAAGATATTTAGGAACACTTTTGTCTAGCAGAGAGGGTCTACTAGAAAGCATTTTTTATCTTTCAAATATCTCAGCAAGAAGTCTTATAACAATTTATAATTGTATCATTACCCTGAGGCCAGTTCTTTCTTTAAGACTTTTCTTTTATGCCTGCTGAAACTACTCTGGGCCTTCCATATTTTCTCTAAATTCTTCTTACAAACTGAACATCTTTCTCTTGTGACATCTTTTAATATGTAGCTAAAAGAAGTGATTTGACACTTTCAATATTCTGCTAATCTTCTTAGCCATACCCACAAATCCATAGGATACATCTTCTATCTTTTAAGTTATCACAGGCTACACTTCCAGGAATTATTACACCCATAGTCACTCTCCAGTGTCTGATAGCAGTTTCTTCATTGCTCATCCAGCCTCTACTAACATTCTCCTTGCTGCCTTTCCAGTCTCCAATTTCTACCCATGGCCAAGCCCAATGGCACATGCTTTAGGTTTTTCTACCTCATTTCTGACATGAATTTCATTGATGATTAATCAACAATGATTGATTATTTCTCCTTATTCTGTGGGTTGCCTGGGCAGTTCTATTGCTCCAACTTGGGCTTATTGATGTACACATATTCATCTGATGGGCCAGATAAGCGTTTGGATTTTACACTTACAGCAGTGGTTGTCCATTTAAAGCAATTATTTTATTTAGGGAAACAATATAGTCAGGTTTGCATCTAAATGCTAAGTAATTATGATAATTTAAACTAGAATAGTTTTAGTGGTCATGGAAAAACATTGGAAAATTTAGAAATGTTTAGGTCCAAAAATCGAAAACATTTATAATTATTTTGGGTGTGCATAGTGAGAGTGGGTAAAGAAAATCAACATGGCTGCCAGGTTTCTGGCTTGGTAAACTAGGTAGTGTTTATGAAGCTGCAGAACCTTTTGCACTTGACAGACTTTTAGTAGCCAAGGGAAAATTTGCTACATCTAATGCAACATGAAGACTTGAATCTCATGAGATAACTTTGAACTGGACATAGATTTTATTTGGAAACATCATTTTAGGGTATCGTTCAAGGCAATTGCAGAGAGTGAGTAAAGAGGGCCCAGGATATTAGCTTAAGAATGAACAACACTGAACATATACCTGCAAGTAAAGTACAAAGGAGATCAAAAACTTGTAAACACACTTGAAAAAGGCTGTATTAACAAAAAACAACTAAGAATGTCCCTGGCACTTAAAGTATTACAAGAAGTGAGAAGAAAACAGAATGAAAGGCAGTGGAGAGATAAAGTACCATAGGGAATAAAACACGTAAATTTGACATCTTGGAAACTGTAGGAAACCCTGGAGGCGTAGTGGTTAAGTGCTACGGCTGCTACCCAAAGGGTCGGCAGCTCAAGTCCGCCAGGCGCTCCTTGGAAACTCTATGGGGCAGTTCTACTCTGTCCTATAGGGTTGTTATGAGTCGGAATCGACTCGACGGCACTGGGTTTGGTTTTTTTTGGTTGGAAACTGTAAATACCAGGTATATTTTACTAGGAATTCATGTTAGTAAACAATACTCTAAAAAGTATTATTCAAGGGTAGATTATATTGCACCTGACCCAAGCCATGGTATTTTCAATCACATCATATGCATGTGAAAGCTGGACAATGAATAAGGAAGACCGAAGAAGAATTGACGCCTTTGAATTGTGGTGTTGGCGAAGAATATTGAATATCCCGTGGATTTCCAGAAGAATGAACAAATCTGTCTTGGAAGAAGTATAACCAGAATGTTCCTTAGAGGCAAGGATGGCGAGACTGCGTCTTACATGCTTTGGACATGTTGTCTGGGGGATGATTCCCTGGAGAAGGACATCATGCTTGGCAGAGTACAGGGTCAGCGGAAAAGAGGAAGACCCTCAATGAGGTGGATTGACACAGTGGCTGCAACAATGAGCTCAAGCATAACAAAGATTGTAAGGATGGCTCAGGACCGGGCAGTGTTTCGTTCTGTTGTGCATAGGGTCGCTATGAGTCAGAACCGACTCGACGGCACCTAACAACAACAACAGATTATATTATACCCTAATGATGCCTGATTGACCTCATTTAGTGAATTGAAAAATTACAAAAGATGAGTTTACTGTTGCAAGGAAACCTTAACTAACAAAGTTGTTTTTTTTTAATTTTTATTGTGCATTAAGTGAAAGTTTACTAATCAAGTCAGTCACTCATACTAGTGAGACAGCACACTCCTTCCCTCCTGTATTTTCATCTCCATTCAGCTAGCTTCAGACCCCCTCTGCTCTCTCATCTCCCCTCCATACAGGAGATACCAACATAGTCTCAAGGGTCTACTTGATCCAAGAAGCATACTATTCACCAGTATCACCTTCTATCCCATAATCCAGTCCAATCCCTGTCTGAAGAGTTGGCTTTGGGAATGGTTCCTGTCCTGGGCCAACAGAAGGTCTGGGGATCACGACCTCCAGGGTCCTTCTAGTCTCAGTCAGACAATTAAGTCTGAACTTTTTACAAGAATTTAGGGTCTGCATCTCACTGCTCTCCTTCTCCCTCAAGGGTTCTCTGTTGTTCACTGTCAGGGTAGACATCGGTTGTAGTGGGGCACCATCTAGTTCTTCTGGTCTCAGGCTAATGTAGTCTCTGGTTTGTGTGGCCCTTACTGTCTCTTGGGCTCATAATTTCCTTGTGTCTTTGGTATTCTTCATTCTCCTTTGCTCCATGTGGGTGGAGACCAATTGATGCATCTTAGATGGCCGCTTGCTAACATTTAAGACCCCAGACTCCACTCTCCAAAGTGGAATGCAGAATATTTTCTTAATAGATTTTATTAAGCCGATTGACTTAGATGTCCCCTGAAACCATGGTCCTCAAACCCCCACCCCTACTACACTGGCCACTGAAGCATTCAGCTTATCCAGGAAACTTTGTTTTTGGTTTAGTCCAGTTGTGCTGACCTTGCCTTTATTGTTCTTTCCATTCATCTAAAATAATTCTTATCTACTATCTAATTAGTGAAAGCCCCTCTCCTTCATTCCCTCCCTCCACCTTCTCATAACCATCAAAGAATATTTTCTTCTGTGTTTAAACTATTTCTCCAAAACCAAAAAAACAAACTCAGTGCCATTGAGTCAATTCTGACTCATATCAAAGTTATTATAATAATTGTCTTATATAATTGGAAACCCTGGTGGCGTAGTGGTTAAGTGCTATGGCTGCTAACCTAAAGGTCAGCAGTTCAAATCTGCCAGGCGCTCCTTGGAAACTCTATGGGGCAGTTCTAATCCGTCCTATAGGGTCACTATGAGTCAGAATTGACTCGATGGAAATCGTTTTTTTCCAATGGAATACAATATGTGTCCTTTTGCAACTGACTAATTTCACTCAGCATAATGCCTTCCAGATTCCTACATGTTATGAAATGTTTCATGGATTCATCATTGTTCTTTGTCAATGTGCAGCATGCCACTGTGTGAATATACCATAATTTATTTATCCATTCATCCATCGATGGGCACCTCGGTTGCTTCCATCTTTTTGCTATTGTAAACAGTGCTGCAGTGAACTTGGGTGTGCCTATTTCTGTTTGTGTAAAGGATCTTAATTCTCTAGGATATATTCCAAGGATTGCTGGATCCTATGGTAATATTATTTCTAGTTTTTTGAGGAAGCGCCAAATCAATTTCCAAAGTGGTTGTACCATTTTACATTCCCACCAGCAGTGTATAAGTGTTCCAGTCTCTCCACAGCCTCTCCACAATTTATTATTTTGTGTTTTTTGGATTAATGCCAACCCTGTTCAAATGAGATGGAATCTCATTATAGCTTTGATTTGCATTTCTCTAACGGCTAATGATCATGAGCATTTCCTCATGTATTTGTTAGCTTCCTGAATGTCTTCTTTAGTGACGTGCTTGTTCATATATTTTGCCCAACTTATAATTGGGTTATTTGTCTTTTTGTGGTTCAATTTTTGCAGAACCATGTAGATTTTAGAGATCAGATGCTGAACAGAAATGTCATAGCTAAAAACTTTTTCCCAGTCCGTAGGTAATCTTTTTACTCTTTTGGTGAACTCTTTGGATGAGCATAGGTGTTTGACTTCTAGGAGCTCCCAGTTATCTAGTTTCTCTTCTGCATTGCTAGTAATGTTTTGTGTACTATTTATGCCATGTATTAGGGCTCCTAGGGTATTCCCTAGTTTTTCTTCCATGATCTTTATTATTTTAGATTTTATATTTAGGTCTTTGATCCATTTTGAGTTCATTTTTCTGCATGGTGTGAGGTATGGGTCTTGTTTCATTTTTTTTGCAGGTGGATATCCGGTTATGCTAGCACCATCTGTTAAAGAGACAGTCTTTTCCCCATTTAACTGACTTTGGGCCTTTGTCAAATATAGACTGCTCATACGTGGATGCATTTATATCTGGATTCTCAATTCTGTTCCATTGGTCTATGTATCTGTTTTTGTACCATTCCAGGCTGTTTTGACTACTGTGGGGGTATAATAGATTCTAAAATCAGGTAGAGTGAGGCCTCCCACTTTGTTCTTCTTTTTCACTATTGCTTTACTTATTTGGAGCCTGTTTCCCTTCCGTATGAAGTTGGTGATTTATTTCTCCATCGCATTAAAAAATTTCATTGGAATTTGGATTGTAACTGTATTGTATCTATAGATTACTTTTGGTAGAATAGAGATTTTTACAATGTTAAGCCTTCCTATCCATGAGCATGGCATGTTTTTCCACTTATGTAGGTCTCTTTTGGTTTCTTGCAGTAGTATCTGGTAGTTTACTTTGTATAGGTCTTTTACGTCTCTGGTAAGATTTATTCCTATGTATTTGTTTTTCTTGGTGGCTACTGTAAATTGCATTGATTTGGTGATTTCCTCTTCGATGTTCTTTTTGTTGGTGTAGAGGAATCCAACTGATTTTTGTACGTTTATCTCGTACCCCGATAGTCTGCTGAACTCTTCCATTAGTTTCAGTAGTTTTCTTGAGGATTCCTTAAGGTTTTCTGTGTATAAGATCATGTCATCTGCAGATAGAGATACTTTTAATTCTTCCTTACTATTCTGGATGCCCTTTAATTCTTTACCAAGCCTAATTGCTGTGGCTAGGATGTCCAGTACAATATTGACTAAGTGTCATGATAAAGGGCATCCTTGTCTGGTTCCTGATCTCAAGCGGAATGCTTTCAGACTCCATTTACGATGATGTTGGCTGTTGGCTTTGTATAAATGCCATTTATTGTGTTGATGAATTTTCCTTTTATCCCTATTTTTCTGAGAGTTTTTATCATGAATGGGTGTTGGACTTTGTCAAATGCCTTTTATGCATGAATTGGTAAAATCAAGTGGTTCTTGTTTTTTGTTTTATTTATATGATGGACTACATTCATTGTTTCTCTAATGTTGAACTATCTCTGCATACCTGGTATGAATCCCACTTAAAAAAAAAAAACTTGGTCATGATGAATTATTATTATTATTTTTTGATATGTTGTTGAAGTCTTTTGGCTTGAATTTTGTTGAGGATTTTTGCATCTAAGTTCATGAAGGATGTAGGTCTGTAATTTTCTTTTTTTGTGCTGTCTTTAGCTGTTTTTGGTATCAGGGAGATGGTGGCTGCATA
Source organism: Elephas maximus indicus (assembly GCF_024166365.1). Lineage (NCBI taxonomy): Eukaryota > Metazoa > Chordata > Mammalia > Proboscidea > Elephantidae > Elephas > Elephas maximus. The sequence continues at coordinate 11,182,943 of NC_064822.1, read as the reverse complement.
GAATGAGTTGGGTAGTATTCCATCATTTTCTATGCTTGAAATACCTTTAGTAGTAGTGGTAACTCTTCTTTGAAGTTTGGTAGAATTCTGCAGTGAAGTCGTCCGGAGCAGAGCTTTTATTTGTTGGGAGTTTTTTCATTACTTTTTCAATGTCTTCTTTCATTATCGGTCTATTGAGTTGTTCTACCTCTACTTGTGTTAGTTTAGGTAGGTAGTATGTTTCTAGGAATTCATCTATTTCTTCTAGATTTCCAAATTTGTTAGAATACAATTTTTCTTAGTTTTCTGCTATGAGTCTTTTAAATTTCAGCTGGGCCTGTTGTAATGTCACACATCTCATCTTATTAGGGTTATTTTCTTTCTCTCCTATTTTTCTTTTGTCAGTTTGGCCAATGGTTTATCAATTTTGTTAATTTTTTCAAAGAACCAGCTTGGTCTTATTAATTCTTTCAATTGTTTTTTCTGTTTTCTATTTCATTTAATTCTGCTCTAATTTTTATTATTTGCTTTCTTTTGGTGGCCGAAGATTTCTTTTTTTGCTTTCTTTTTATTTGTTCAAGTTGTAGGGATAATTCTTTGATTTTAGCCCTCTCTTATTTTTGTATGTGTGCATTTATTGATGTAAATTGACCTCTGAGCACTGCTTTCCCTGTGTCCCAAAGGTTCTGATAGGAAGAGTTTTCATTCTCATTGGATTCTATGAATTTCTTTATTCTATTCTTAATGTCTTCTATAACCCAGTCTTTTTTGACCAGGGTATTGTTCAGTTTCCAAGTGTTTGATTTCTTTTCCCTGCTTTTTTCTGTCATTGATTTCTACTCTTTTGGCCTTATGGTCAGAGAAGATGCTTTGTACTATTTCATTGTTTTGGATTCTGCTAAGTCTTGCTTTATGACCTAATATGTGGTCTATTCTAGAGAATGTTCCAAGTGCACTAGAAAAGAAAGTACACTTGGTTGCTGTTGGGTAGAGTGTTCTGTATATGTCTACGAGGTCAAGTTGGTTTATTGTGGCATTTAGATCTTCTGTGTCTTTATTGAGCTTCTTTCTGGATGTCCTGTCCTTCACTGAAAGTCCTGTGTTCAAGCCTCCTACTATGATTGTGGTGCTGTGCATCTCACTTTTCAATGCTGATAGTTTGTTTCATGTATCTTTGCAGCCCTGTCATTGGGTGCATAAATATTTAATTTGGTTCTATCTTCCTGGTGTATTGTCTCTTTCATCATTATAAAGTGTCCTTCCTTATTTTTTGTGGTGGGTTCAACTTTAAAGTCTATTTTGTCAGAAATTAATATTGTCACTCCTGCTCTTTTTTGATTGTCATTTGATATATTTTTTCCCATCATTTGAGTTTTAGTTTGCTTGTCTCTCTAAGTCTAAGGTTTCCTCTTGTAGGCAGCATATACATGGATGGTGTTTTTTTATCCATTCTGCCACTCTCTGCCTCTTTACTGGTGCATTTAGTCCATTTACATTCAGCATAATTATGGATAAGTATGAGTTTAGTGCTGTCATTTTGATGTCTTTTTTTGGGTGTTGTTGAGTTTCTTTTACCCACTAAATTTTTTATGCTGTATAGTTTATCTTCATATATTGTCTCTTCCTCTTATTTGTCATTGTTGATTTTGTTTTTGTTGATTCTTTTTTTCTTGTAATTTATTGTGATGAATAGGATTGTTAGTTTCCTTTTTTCTAAGTTCAAACCTAACTTTTATTTCTTCATATAGCCTTGTCTTCGTCTCCATTTGAAAGATCTATGATTACGTTTCCTAGTTCCTTTTTATTGTTTTAAAGTTGTCTTCTTTTATATAGTAACATCGCTGTTTCCCTGTTTTGAGTGTTTTTTTTTTTTTTTTAAAATCTTGATTTATTTTTTTGATTTCCCTATCTGGGTTGACATCTGATTGCTTTGTCCAGTGTTCTAGTCTTGGATTGATGCCTGATATTATTGATTTCCTAACCAAAGAACTCCCTTTAGTATTTGTTGTAGCTTTGGTTTGGTTTTTACAAATTCCCTAAACTTCTATTTACCTGGAAATGTCCTAATTTCACCTTCATATTTGAGAGACAGTTTCTTGGCTTGCAACTTTTTTCCTTCAGTTTTTTTATTTAAGTCATCCCATTGCCTTCTTGCCTACATGGTTTCTGCTGAGTAGTCCGAGTTATTCTTATTGGATTTCCCTTGTAGGTAACTTTTCATTTATCCCTAGCTGCTCTTAAAATTCTTTATCTTTGGTTTCTGCAAGTTTGGTTATAATATGTCGTAGTGACTTTCTTTTAAAATCTACCTTATGTGGAGTTCGATGATCATTTTGCATAGATATCTTCTCTTCTTTCACAATATCAGGGAAGTTTTCTGCCAACAAATCTTCAACAATTCTTTCTGTATTTTTTGTTATTCCTCCCTGTTCTGGTACTCCAATCACTCATAGGTTAGTTCTCTTGATAGAGTCCCACATGATTCTTAAGGTTTCTTTTTTTTAATTATTTTATCTGATTTTTCTTCAAATATAATGGTGCTAAGTGCTGTATCTTCAATCTCACCAATTCTGCCTTCCACTTGCTCAATTCTGCTCCTCTGAGTTTTATTAAGTTGTCTACTTCTGTAATTTTATTGTTAATCTTCTGAATTTCTGATAGATGTCTGTCTATGGATTTTTCCAGCTTTTTAAATTGTTCATTATGTTCTTGAATAACTTTTTCAATTTCTTCAATTGCTTTATCTGTGTGTTCCTTGGCTTGTTTGGTGTATTGCTTGATCTCCTTCATAATCTCGTTCCTGATGTCTTGAAGAGTTCTGTACATTAATCTTTTGTATTCTGTATCTGGTAATTTCAGGAAGCCTCCTTCATCCAGTAGATCCCTGGACACTGTGTTTTGAGAGCTTGTTGAAGCGATCATGGTCTGCTTCTTTATGTGATTTGATATTAACTGTTGTGTCTGAGCCATCTATAAGTTATTGTTTTAATTTATTTTATTTTGGCTTACTGTATCATAGGTTCTTGCTTTGTTTTGTTTCTATATGCCCAGATGGGTTGCTTGAATGTGCTAGCTTGATTATTTTCACCTTTGAAGCTCTGAGGTTCTGTCCCCAGATGGCTAGAGCTGTTATCAGGTATATCAGTCTAGGAGTCCATTCACTTTTCTTGTATCGATTCAGCTCAGGTGTCCAGGTAGCTGATCATCAAGTGTGTGGTACAGGTTCTGCTGTACAGTCTTAGAGGGGTGGGGTGATTGGTGTAGGTACTGGTATCTGGTTGCAGCAGGGGTCATGCCCTGAACAAGACGGGGGGTATGCCCTGAACAAGGCAGGGGGCTGAGAATCACCCCCCAAGTGTCTGTGAGGAAAGTGTGTCCCTGTTCCCTGGAGTGCACAGGTGGGTGGGTTCTGCAGGTGGACCATGGGTACCCCATGCTTTTGGTTGTAAGCACTGGGAGTTACCAGTTATCCTTGGATCCCTGTCACAGGTTGCTGGGTAACCTGAGTGGAGCCACCAGTCCTTAAGCCCCTGATGTGGGCAGGTGAGGATCCTGTTTAATAGGCAAAGAGATGCCAAACATCAAATACCCACGTGTCTGCCGCACAGCTGAAACAGTTTCAGTCTGTCAGCAAGGGCCTATTCTCCTGAAATAGGCCCACACAAGGCCATGCAGGGTGGAAAGCTAATCAAAGTCCACAGACTGTTTATGCCTGGGTAGGAGCCGCTTCTGTCTGGGGCTCCCCAGTTTAGTGGAGCTGGCAAATTATCTTTTCCTCCAGTTGTAAATTTTTTCCTTCTCTAAAGCCAGGAGAATGGTTCAGGTTGCTCAGCAGGGTGTATCTCAGGTCCAGGGAAATTGACAGCCACTGAAGCTGACTTTGGGGTGGGGGAGTACGGTAAAATATTCTCAAGTACTTAGCTTTTGCTGAGGGCTGTTCTTCTCTGGTTCCAGAGGTGTGAGTAGGCTGTGTGGTTGACTGTTTCTCCCTGAGGAAACTGTGGCCAAATGCTACCACCAGCCCACCACAGCAGCTCCCAGAGATGGTCCCAGAGGTATCCTGGCAATTCAAGTCCGGTAACTCCTTTCTGCTTCTGTACTGTCTTTCTTTCCCCCTGCCATTCAGTCCATTTTCTAACTTCGGCTTTGATGTTCAGGGCTCCTAGTTTGTCATCAATATAATCATTGCACTTGGTTTTTCAGGGGTTTGTTGTAAGAGGGATCACCGGAAGTGTCTGGTTATTTTGCCATCTTGGCCCCGCTTCCATGAAGTTTTTGATAATGAAGGCTATGAGATAGTTAAAAACAATGTAAGATCTGAGACATATTAATAGTAAAGGAAATTGGGGCAACCAGAATTGATCAAGCCCTTTTATCTTTGATTTACTCCCTTATTGAGGTATGATACTCATATGCACACACACATTATTAAGATCATTTATTGGATGTTACCAGGGGTACAGGCAGGAGCAGAACTTGAGATAGCCAAATTAGTTGACTATAAATCACTACATTGCCATTATCAAGGAAATGGTATTTAGCCTCCCATTTTCCCTAATGGAGGTATGTTGAGTATGTTAGCAGTTGTTACCTGGTTATTTAGCTGCATATTGCTAGACCTGGAGCCACATCCAGACCTGACTCAAAAGATTGTATATTACCCAGCATCTTTGCTTGGAAAGAATGCAAATTTTTTTTTCCCTTTGGTGAAACAAAAATTGCATTTCTTACTTTACATTAAACAATTTCTGATATTAAATAGGAATATATTTGAAACAGTATATATAGAAATAAATCTTCCTTTTTTAGGGAGAACTACCACCCACAATTCCAACTGTCTGGAATGGCCAAAGAGCCAGGTATGTAATCTATTCTGGACCATTTAGAGAATCCCATAACTCTAACAACAACTAGTTCAGAGGACAATATGTGATCCAAACAGGGATAAATTGATTTTTTTTCTAGGTTTGGTGCCCTGATGACACAATGTTTAAGATCTCGGCTGCTAACCAAAAGGTCAGCAGTTTAAATCCACCAGGCGCTCCTTGGAAACCCTATAGGGCAATTCTATTGTGTCCTATAGGTTTGCTATGAGTCAAACTGACTTGATGGCAATGGTTTTTTGTTTTTTGTTTTTTTTTGGTTGATAATAGAATTGAGAAATGAAAGAAAGAAACTCTATGCTGAACTTGGTGACTAGGAGGGTATGAGTCTGGGCTGCCAACAGCTATCTACGTGTGTACAAAATTAAGCCATAGAGGAAAAACAGAGTAGAGAGATTGAGAGCGAGCAACAGAGAGCTGGCAAAATTGTTTTATTTCCTTGATGTCACTGGGTGTTAACATTCTCCCCTAGACCACCCAGTTTGGTAAACCAAAAAATTCTCAAGCTAGCTTGAGTTGACTTTCCTGTGCTTACATACAATAATTTTTAATATGACCATGCAAAAGAAATCAGACAGATAAAAACCCTGAAAAATATAACATAGCCCTGCAAGAAATGTGGGAATTTAGAAGCCAACATAGGGAAATACTGAGTAAGTTATTTCTGTTCATATACACCAACAAAAGCCCTGCAATTATGCTTCAGTCTCTTAACTACATTTAATGGAAGAAAATATATATTTGGTTAAAATTAATAACTTACAAGTAGTTAAACAATGAGATAATCTAGTATTAATTGATCCAGAATTTATTCTTTGTGATACCCAAGTGTTGTAAAGACATAAATGATAGAAAATGACAGAAAAAAAAAATGAGCTATGTACTGATATGCGTGTATGAGCTGAGTATACATGTACAACAAACAAGGGAAATAGTTTGAAAACCATAATAAATTTAAAAATAAATCTTCTTTATACTTGTCAAAAGAGCTTAATTCAAAATTAAATTGGATCATTATAAATCTATATAATGAATATGAAGGTCTTAGCAATCATGTCTATGACACTTTGAATGATTGTGAAAAGTTTAAGAATGCCCCACAGGCAGAAGAGACTTCATAATTGGTGATTATTCTTCCCATCTTTCTCACTGCCTGCCAGCCTAAAAACACACCATCACCACCACCTCACTACTACCACGACCACATGCATTTGGTTCTATTGTTTCTCCTTTAGGATGTCTTGAAAAGACCACAAAGGCCACTTTCACGGGTTAATAAAATTGGGTATTGCTCCCTGACTTCTTATCTCAATCCTAGTATCCCCAATCAAGCCCATCATCCAGAAACCTAGAAATCTAAAGAATCTAAATTATTCCATCTCCTAGAACACAACTCTGACTCTTAGGTTTGTATGTATCTGCAAAATATTACTAGTCCCTCAAGAGATAAAAAAGTCTTTAGGCAACTTCAGCAAAGATTATTACAATATCTGTCTTCATATAAATGAAATGCTTCCCTATGAAGAAGAAATATTTATTGAGTTTGTCATTGGAAGAACTCTTTAGGTTGTACCTAATCTCATGATCGTTTTAAATTTCTTGTAACTGAGCAAACTTGCTTTCTCCTTGGCCCACCAGGGAGTTAAAAGCCAGATTGTGGCCTCATTAGCCATCCTGCATGCTTTTCTGTACAGAGACCTTTCACCACAGCTTCACCATTTCCCTATTCATTTTTCTGTTTCCAGAAACAGTTATTTTACTTCTCAATAGTACATATATTCTTCTAAGGTACTTTATCTACTTTTTGAACTGAACATATTTTTTTAAATACCGAATGTGATTTTTTCTCAACCTCAGTATGTTGAAGTGAAGATCATTTACAGGCATCCTCAAGTTCTCTAGTCATCTTGAATTTATACTTTTTCTACTTGTATTAGATGTGCCTTTGGCTAGTAAATTCTCTGGCATCTAAAGGTACCAACATCCCCTCATGCTCTGTTTCTGTTAAAACAGAAAACTAGTCTGGATGCTTTGTTTTCACAGCCCATCACGAAGTCATGCTTGCACAGCTATGAAACAAAGAAGTGTGAGCAGTTGGGATTGCTCAGGAATGTGAATTCTAAGAAATGACCCTCCCAAGTCTTTGGGGCAAACATTTTTAAATCAATAAATAAATAATCAATCATCAGAGAGAGCCTGAAAATATTTAACCCAAATAGTCTGCACGCAGTACAACCGGGGAATCTAAACCATCCAACGTGATGAATTCTGCTCCCCGCTCCAAGGTGGTTATTCACATTCTAGGTCACAGGATCACTCATTCTAGGCATTATCTGAGGCAGTTGTACAAAGGCCGGGATGCAAACGTGAGAAACACAAATTTCTCTGTTTGCTTTTCACCTCAAATTGTTACTTTATGTATAACCTCAATATCTAACGAAATACATATTTCTCTTACATGGTTGTAATATAGTAAAATGAGAAATTAAAGGAGAGAGAGGAGTGAGAAAAGAAAGGAAAGAGGAAGAAATGGGGAAAGAAGGGAAGGAAGGAGGGAGAAAAGAAGGGAAGGAATTAAAAAAAGAAAAAAACATGATTTAAAACGCAAATGTCATTGGGCCTTCAATATAGTATACTGCCTTCAACCATTCAACCTCAACTGGTCCTCTTACATGCCAAAGAAAATGTGATTTCGTATACTTAACATTATTCTGGACAGGCTTATAACATGAAATCTTAACCAAATATTTTTAAATGATTGATTTCTCCTTGGTGATGCTACATTTATGGACTATGCTTCTCTGAAATGCAAAACTTTAAGATTCCTTGTGACTCTGCAGGAACCCAGCTGTGAGCATCCCCAAGGAAATGACAAGGAACATCTTGTCCATATGGGAAGGCTTTTATGAGTGTTGGGGAAGGATTACAGTTTAAATATGTAAAATCTGTGTTACTCTTCAAAGCCATTAACTTGAGACCTACCAGAAAAAGAAATGCAGTAAACATAAATCAGGGCACAGAAGTTAGAGCTGAATCATGCTTTCAACCATTATATTCTCTGCATAGATGAAATACGGGTTTGACACTGACCCCATCATGGCCTCACCCTGCTCTGCTAACAGAAATATAAAAAGGCATTTCTACACATGGCTCTATCCTCTATGGATTAAAAAAATATATATATTCCTGTGGTTCTCATATGTGTAAATCTTTGGGAGAGTATTAGGAAAGGGGGGACTAAAAAATGAATAAACCCTGGCACTGCCTTCAAGGATATCACCCTGTAGAGGATGGTGAGATGGGAAAGAGACTAAAATTCATTGAGCATCGGCTCAAGGGGTTACTGACAAGATCCATTCCTAAGTGTGTCTTTCAGACCTTAAGATGAATTTGTAGGTAATCGGAACAGGTGCATATGGCTGTTATTGAGCCTTACTTTAGTGCAAGAAAGGGGCCCTGGTGGGTAGTGGTTAAGAGTTTGGCTGCTAATCAAAAGATCGGCAGTTGAAATCCACCGGCCGTTCCTTGGAAACCCTATGGGGGCAGTTCTACTCTATCCCGTGGGGAGGCTATGAGTTGGAATCAACTCAATGGCAACAGGTTTTTGGTTTAGTGCAAGAAAAGCTCCAAGTCTTCTGAATGATGTAATAGCTGCACATGCAGCAAGTAAAGATGATTGTGATGAATTTGTTGCAAGTAGGTGTTGGTTCAATCTTTTCAAAATGAGGACAGATTTACATAATGTTAAAGGGCAAGTATGAATTGTCCATAAGTCAGACATTTGTAACATGGGGACTTACTGTAATTCCTGAGTTCATAGAGACTAAACTTTGTAAAGAAAGAAAATCATGAATTAAATTTGCACACGTTTGACAAGTGTGTAAATGAGAGACACACAGTGTTATAAAATTCTGCATCTTGTACACATATCAAGGTCAGCAAACTACAACCATGGACCAAATTCATTCTGCCCCCTATTTCTGCACAGCCTAAAGGCTAAGAATTTTTTTTTAAAAAAAATATTTATATTTTAAATGGTTATGCAGGTACCTACATAATACTCTTGTTTTTTCTTATTGACCCACAATGCCAAAATTATTTACTATCTGGCCCTTTACGGAAAAGTTTGCTGACCCCTGTTCTATATACAAAGATTTGATGGCAGTGGGTGACGTAATTGAGATGGTCAAATATTATGGACCAGCTAAATATTATCAATATGAACAAAGGAGTTAATGAATGTATTTTATATCAATACTTTCATAGAAAAAACAGTCCAGGAAGACCAAGATCACTCACCTCTGATGCCAAAGCAGTGCGTAACGAATCCCAGTCCATATCTCAATTACATCCTGTGGAAATCTCAGTTTCCCTTCCTTGCTCAGTTCAGACCCCTGCTGCCCACCCAGCCCTTACTTCTCTCATTCCCAGCCCACCAGAACTAGGTCAGCAAGTACCAGCTGCAAGCTTGGGAGTCCACATGACTACCCCCCATTTCAGACATGCTGGCCCCAAATTTGGAGCTTTCCTCTGTCCCCACAGGGTACTTGCCACAAGTCCGGGAGTCCACATGATACCCCTCACTCCAGATTGGCTGACTCCTGCTGCTCCTTTGCGTCTGATAATTTGCTGGCAGTACTCACAGACTTCATGGAGAGGATACCACACACACAAAAACGGCTTCAATAGAACAAAAGAGGATACAAATGAAGAGACACATAGGGTGACCTCTGGGAGGGATCATAGCACATTTTCCACATCCTATGCTACCATCTCCCATGCATAGTCATCATCCTGAAGCTCCATCTGAACCCCTGTCTTCCAACGCCTTTATTGGCCTCACCACATGGCCGTGATGGATTACATCATCCCTCATGGGGCTTAGTCAGCACTGGGCCTCCAGGTAGTCCCTCTTGGTCTGGACTGCCTCTACTCACTAACTACAGGTGTGGCCCAACTCTCAGAAACCAGGAGCAAAGGCTAAACGGCTTTCTGCACGGTGATTCCACACCTTCCTATATACATATATATATATATGAATGTGGAAATTGTAGAACAATATCATTAATATCACATGCAAGCAAAATTTTGCTGAAGATCATTCAAAAATGGCTGCAGCAGTATATCGACAGGGAACTGCCAGAAGTTCAGGCTAGTTTCAGAAGAGGATGCAGAACCAGGGATATCATTGCTGATGTCAGAAGGATCTTGGTTGAGTGCAGAGAATACCAGAAGGATATTTACCTGTGTTTTATTGACTATGCAAAGGCATTTGACCGTATGGATCATAACGAACTATGAATAGCATTGTGAACGATGGGAATTCCAGAACACTTAATTGTTCTCATGAGGAACCTTTACGTAGATCAAGAGGCAGCCGTTCTGACAGAACAAGGGGATGCTGAATTGTTTAAAGTCAGGAAAGGTGTGCATCAGGGTTGGATCCTTTCACCATACCTATTCAATCTGTGTGCTGAGCAAATAATCCGAGAAGCTGGACTATATGAAGAAAAATGTGGCAACAAGATTGGCGGAAGACTCATTAACAACCTGCATTATGCAGATGACACAACCTGGCTTGCTGAAAGTGAAGACCACTTGAAGCACTTACTAATGAAGATCAAAGACCACAGCCTTCAGTATGGATTGCATCTCAACATAAAGAAAACAAAAATCCTCACAACTGGACCAATGAGCAACATCATGATAAATGGAGAAAAGATTGAAGTTGTTAAGGATTTCATTTTACCTGGATCCACAATCAACAGCCATGGAAGCAGCAGATTTATCCAATGCATTGCATTGGATAAATCTGCTGCAAAAGATCTCTTTAAAGTGTTGAAGAGTAGGATGTCACCTTGAAGACTAAGGTGTGCCTGACCCAAGCCATGGTATTTTCAATTGCATCATATGCATGTGAAAGCTGGACAATGAACAAGGAAGACCGAAGAAGAGTTCACGCCTTTGAATTGTGGTGTTGGTGAAGAATATTGAATATACCATGGACTGCCAAAAGAATGAACAAATCTGTCTTGGAAGAAGTACAACTAGAATGCTCCTTAGAAGCAAGGATGGTGAGACTGTGTCTTACATACTTTGGACATGTTGTCAGGAGGAATCAGTCCCTGCAGAAGGACATCATGCTTGGCAAAGAACAGGATCAGTGGAAAAGAGGAAAACCCCTCAATAAGATTGATTGACACAGTGGCTGAAACAATGAGCTCAAGCATAGCAACGATTGTAAGGATGGCACAGGACAGGGCAGTGTTTCATTCTGTTGTGCATACGGTCACTATGAGTCAGAATCGACTCGACGGCACCTGATGACAACAACATGTGTGTAGTGTATATATATATATATATATAGATAGATAGATAGATAGATAGATAGATATGGAGTGGAGCCCTGGTTCCGCAGTGGTTAAGTGTTTGGCTGTCAACCAAAAGGCTGGCAGTTCAAATCCTTTGCCACTCCTTGGAAACCCTATGGGTGCAGTTCTACTCTGTCCTATAGGGTTGTTGTGAGTAAAAATCAATTCTTTACAAAGAAAGAAAATTATGAATTAAATTTTCACACAAGTTAGACAAAGGTATGAATGAGAAATACACAGTGTTATAAAATTCTGCACTTGATACACGTATCAAGGTTATCAATACGAAAATAGATTACATGAATTGCATTGCAGATGCAATAGAGTAGGAGATCGTATACTGTATTGGGTTGCTGCTTCAGGTGACATGAATTTTGGAGGTTAAGCTTTTTCACATGTACTTATTGCAGGGACAAATTTATGGGAAAACAATTCCATTTTTAGAAAGTCACTCTGATTGTATGATTTCAAAAAGATTTTGAAATTATAATAGAAAGGGAAAGAAATAATTTATTTACTCGTCATGCTACAGAATCAAAAAAAAAAGCAGTCTACAACATACTTGAAGGTTAGAATGGGAGATGAGTAGATTTTTTAATAATTTCCTCTAAAACATAATATGTGAGGACAGCAAGAGTGGTTTTGTTGCAAACCTAGAAGTCAGAGAATTCCTAAATTTTTCAATCCAGCTGGAATAAGAAAAGATTCTTATTTTCAAAGCCCTGACCTGTTTACTATTATCAACTTCAGTTTCTTGAATCCCCAGATTTTAAAAGGATCATTATTGATGTTTTCACTGCTTCAAAGATAAATCCTGGCATCACTTGTATGTGTAAGAAATGATTCATGAGTCTGTACCTCAGGTCAATAAGGTAGTTGACACCAGAGGCATAGGTATAAATACGCAACTTATACAATGGGTAAAGAGGAAAGTATTTCTTGTTCAAGACGATGAAAGCAGAACAAGAATGATAACAACAATGCAAATGAGTAATCCTTCATTTAAAATAAGCCTCATTTCCCAGAGGAACTTAAGTAAAAAAATTAGAATAGTTGATATCATGACTAACAATTGTTAAATATAGTTTTACTTGTTTTGGTTGCAGCTACTCTCTTACCTTTATCATAGATTCCACCCATATTCAGTGTGCACATAATTTATATCAAAGTCTCTTCAACCTCCTACTCTGAGCAGGAAATAGCTAATCTCTGGAGGCAAGGGAAGCCCAAGAAAACTTTAGCCTCAGATTCTTAGAAATACAGTCAATAGTTTTATGAACTAGTATACTGAAAGGGTTTCAAAAGAATTGTAGAAAATTAACATAAAATTAAACACAGAGAAGTTATGGCTGATCAGTAGGCTGAAAATCATGGGCAACTTTAAAGCTATTGTACTAACAATAATTTCCAAAATATTTGAAAATCCTAAAGATTAAAGAACAAATGGTACACTTATCTGTGCATCCTTATAAGGAGCAGTTCAGTGAAACTCTGGTTTTTACTTGAAGGTATCACAGAGGATGTATTGTATTACATTATACCCAACACCGAAACCAAACCCACTGTGGTTGAGTCGCTTACGACTCATAGCAACCCTATATGAGTATTACATTATAATGTCTTCTTTATCATGACTCACAGGAGATTTTTTTTTTTTCCCTCAGATTTCAGTCCAAGTTGGACTGAGCACATAATTTTCTTTTAAAAATGTAGGTTCTATGAATTATTGAATTGTCTTTCCCTCTTCAGGTTGGCAGCTAGTTCTAATCCTATTTAAGTGCACATGACAATGCATTGTCATTGCTCGTTTACTTTTTGTAACGATAACAGCTGTGTCTCGTCATCTTTTTTCCCCCGGTGCAAATGCTAGTAAGTCTATTAAAAAAAAAAAAACTGTCAATGAATATCGGCATTTTTGAACAAAATAAATGGATGGATGAATGAATGGATGGATGAAATTTATAGCCTAGCTCCAGGAAGTATATAGCAAGTAAGGTCTAACTTTTCATTTTAATCTTTATCTGTGTTTTTACCTTAACTTTTTTTCTATCCTGATTATTTTGAAACCCTAATTTCCTCTCTTGTCTACTTTTTCTTCTTTTATTTGTTTTATAATTTATTTAATTCTTTGTTGTTGTACTATATGCAGCAGAACATACATCAATCTGGCACTTTCTAAATGTACAGATCACTGACATCAAGTTGTACAACCATTCTCACTCTACTTGACCAAATTGTTCCTCCCCCATTAACAAACTCACTACCCCCTGTGTTTACTAGCTAATCTTTTGCGTTGTGGTTGTAAATTTGACACCACATATCTCTTAAAAGTGCACAATGCTCCAAGCAGACATTCTTTGCTAGTCAAGCTAAACCACTGTTTGGTTTTAGGAAGACTTCAGGGACTATTTTTGGTTTAAAGTTTAAAGATTATCTCAGGACAATAGTTTCAGGGGTTGATCCAGCCTCCTATTGCTCCAAGAAGCCTGGAGCCCATGAGAAGTTGAATTTCTGTTCTGCACTTTGCCCCTTTTACTCAGGATTCTTCTGTACAATCTTTGGTCAAAACCTTCAGTAATTGTTGTCAGCCACTTAGAATCCACGTTTCAAAAAAATGATAAAAATTAACCAATAAATAGCAGGATAAGTTATAAGTGACATCCTCCTTAACCCTGATGTGTAAACTCCATCAATAAGATTTTTTTTTTATCCTGAACCAGTTTATGACAAGTATTTAAAATATGTTGCTAATAAAAACAAAATAGACCTAATATAAAAAAATATAAAACAATTCTTAATAGGGTGAAAGATGAGTCATAAACTTCTCATGAAGTTTTTCTCATATGATTCATGTGGCCATTGTTAGATCAGAAATGATAATAAATATTCTAAAAATGAAATAGCCCAAGTTCAATTTAGGAACCCATAAACCAAGCATGCTTGAGTACTGCACCCATTTCTGGTCCGATATATCTGGTATTCTTTTCCTGTTTCAGATATCACTCTGGCCAATAAAATTAGGAAAGTAGCCCAAAGAATAACATCCAGTTATTTTGATGGACTTTGGTGAAATAGTTGTAGAACTGCCCTATATGGTTCCATGGGGCTGGTGGTTTTGAAACTGCCGAACTTTTGGTTAGTAAGTCACAAAAACAGTCTCAGTGTATCAGTCAATATAGGTTCTCTTCCCATATAGGTTAGCTATGAGTTGGAACTGACTCAACGGCAATGGGTTTTTTAATTAATACTGGGTCACAGAATTGACACACAATGAAATTCCCAATGTTCAACAACAAATGCTCAAAACACATGGATCACTCACTCAAGGGAGTCTTAAGAAAAAAAAAGGTGAAAAAATTGGAGAGAGGCTAACAACACCATCACATCAAAAGATCAGAATTTTCTGAAAACTCTAATTTTACACCCAGCTTTCTAATTCTTTTAAAATATTTGTATTTCTTGGCTGATGATCACTTGATAAGATCACACAGAAAAAATGATATTCTCATTTTAGGCATAATTAAACAAAAAACAGCAATATTCAAAACAGAGGTTAGTATACAATGGGTAAGTCTGTGCAGTGAGTTTGTCTCCCAGCGGAGAGAACCTAAGTAGACATTAAGGGACAATGCATCTCTGCTGATTGTATGTGCCAGTCATAACCCACGTGCTCTGAGAAACTTCTACCACTGTGCAGACTGCTGAAGATTTTTCAGTTTTATTTTTTCCCACAGTACAAATGTTCCACACTTTATGTTATGAATGGCTTCTCATGTTAATAATAGCACTATTTAACTTTTTTATAAATGCAAATGATATTAATTATTCTTCTAGAATAACATACGCACATATGCACAGAAACCTCATTGAAATTTTTTAATTTGAATTGTTTGCTATTTTCGTGAAATAAATGTTTCAACCCTGGGTTCAGCAGTGGAATTTTTTAGTTCATTATGAACATAAACTCGATTTACTGGAGGTAACTTACTATTTGCTCAAAATAAAAGACTTATTCTGTACATAACGCAAGTGTCATTCATTCTATTTTTTTTTTGAGGTTATTTCAATTAATAAAATGACAAATGTGTGACAAGGTCAAACTACAAGTGTTTCCCCTTACAGTCGAAATTAGCCCTGCTACATTCTTAACTTCCTTTTTCTTTTTTCACCCATGTTCATTAGAGTTTGTAAAATGAAGTTGGCTTTAACTATTTTAAATATAAGACTTTTCTGGCAATTTCCTACAGTTGAGGGGATTTAAATGGGTCCTTAAGACTAAACCAAAAAACCTACTACCATTGAGTCGATTCTGACTCATTGCGACCCTATAGGACAGAGTAGAACTGCCCCATAGAATTTCCAAGGAGGAGCTGGTGGATTCGAACTGCTGACCTCTTGTTTAGCAGCTGCAGCACTCAGCCACTATGCCACCAGGGTTTCCTTCCTTAAGACTAGATTTGCAAAATAAAATATACTTAAACAAAAATTCCATTACAACAATTAAGACCCAGAGGAGTTAGTCTTGAATAAAGAATTTAAAGGATTCATTATCAGACTGAAAACTTCTGCCTACAGAAGGCATGGAACATTGGGTATGGAAAATCCCCTTCACATATTTAACTAATTGCACTTACATGACTGCACAAATTCTGTTTTTTTAAGTCACTTAATTAATTAGAACAGTGGTTCTCAGGCACTAGGTATTTGTGAAAATCATCTTAGAAAGGTTTTTTTTTGTTTAATACACAAACCTGGACCAACTTGTGGAGACTCAAAAAGTTTGGAAAGGGCCTGGAAATCTGGAGGAATAAAATATCCTCAGATTATTTGGATTTATTTGAACTTGATACTGAAGAAACATTTATTTGTATAAAAATAATTGATTAAGTCAATTACCTACTCACCTAAATCTTCCTCCCTGAATTGTATATTCAAGCAAAATGTTGTAGACATCATTCTTAGTAATGACTACATAGCAAACACATTAATAGCAAAAACATGAAAATGTGTCACATTGTCAGTAACAATCTTATGAATAAATAACCTTTGAAATAATTTCCCAAGATAATACAGGAGGCAAATTGCTTAAGTCTGTATTTATCATGTTGTTGTTAGGTGCTACTGAATCGGCTCTGACTCGTAGCGGCCCTAGGTAAGAGAACGAAACACTGCCTGGTCCTGTGCCACCTTCACAATCATTGCTACGTTTGAGGCCATTATTGCAGCCACTGTGTCAATTCATCTCATTCAGGGTCTTCCTCTTTTTCACCAACCCTGTACTTTACCAAGCATCATGTCCTTTTCCAGGGACTAGTCCCACCTGATAGCATGTCCAAAGTATGTGAGACGAAGTCTTGCCATTCTTGCTTCTCAGGAACATTCTGGTTGTACTTCTTCCAAGACAAATTTGTTTGTTCTTCTGACAGCCTTTGTTATATTCAGTATTCTTCCCCAACACCACAGTTCAAAGGCATCAGTTCTTCCGTCTTCCTTATTCGTTGTCCAGCTTTCACATGCATATAAGGCAATTGAAAACACCATGGCTTGGGTCAGGGGCACCTTAGTTTTCAAGGTGACATCTCTGCTTTTTAAGACTTTAAAGAGGTTTTTTGCAGCAGATTTGCCCAATGCAATGTGTTGTTTGATTTCTTTTGCCAGCGCTTTCAGAGCAGCTTGGACTTCTTCCTTCAGTACCATCGGTTCCTGATCATATGCCACCTCTTGAAATGGTTGAATATTGACTAATTCTTTTTGGTATAATGACTCTGTGTATTCCTTGCATCTTCTTTTGATGCTTCCTGCATCATTTGATATTTTTCCCATGGAATCCTTCACTGTTGCAACTCAAGGCTGGAATTTTTTCTTCAGTTCTTTCAGCTTGAGAAACACCAAGCGTGTTCTTCCCTTTTGGTTTTCCACTTCCAGCTCTTTGCACATGTTGTTATAATACTTTGCTTTCTTCAGAAGCCCTTTGAAATCTTCTGTTCAGTTCTTTTACTTCATCAATTCTTCCTTTTGCTTTAGCTGCTCGACACTCAAGAGCAAGTTTCAGAGTCTCCTCTGACACCTATCTTGGTCTTTTCTTTCTTTCCTGTCTTTTCAATGACCTCTTGCTTTCTTCATGGATGATGTCCTGATGTCATTCCACAACTTGTCTGGTCTTTGGTCACTAGTGTTCAATGTGTCAAATCTGTTCTTCAGATAGTCTCTAAATTCAGGTGGGATATACTCAAGGCCATATTTTGGCTCTCGTGGACTTGCTCTGATTTTCTTCAGTTTCAGCTCGAACTCGCATATGAAAAATTGATGGTCTGTTCCGCAGTTGGCCCCTGGCCTTGTTCTGACTGATGACATTGAGCTTTTCCATCATCTCTTTCCACAGATGTAGTCAATTTGATTTCTGTGTGTTCCGTCTGGTGAGGTCCGTGTGTATAGTCGCCTTTTATGTTGGTAAAAGAAGGTATTTGCAATGAAGAATTTGTTGGTCTTGCAAAATTCTACCATTCTATCTCCGGCATCATTTCTATCACCAAGGCCATATTTTCCAACTACTGATCCTTCTTCTTTGTTTTCAACTTTTGCATTCCAGTCGCCAGTAATTATCAATGCATCTTGATTGCATGTTTGATCAATTTCAGACTGCATCAATTGATAAAAATCTTCTATTTCTTCGTCTTTGGCCCTAGTGGTTGGTGCGTAAATTTGAATAATAGTCGTATTAACTGGTCTTCCTTGTAGGCGTATGGATATATCCTATTACTGACAGCGTTGTACTTCAGGATAGATCTTGAAACGTTCTTTTTGACGATGAATGCAACATCATTCCTCTTCCAGTTGTCATTCCCAGCATACTAGACTATATGATTGTTCGATTCAAAATTGCCAATACCAGTCCATTTTACCTCACTAATGCCTAGGATATCGATGTTTGTTTATATGTTCCATTTCATTTTTGACAATTTCCAATTTTCCTAGATTCAAACTTCGTACATTCCAGGTTCCAATTATTAATGGATGTTTGCAGCTGTTTCTTCTCATTTTGAGTCTTGCCACATCAGCAAATGAAGGTCCCGAAAGCTTTACTCCATTAATGTCATTAAGGTCTACTCTAATTTGAGGAGGCAGCTCTTCCCCAGTCATCTTTTGAGTGCCTTTCAACCTGGGGGGCTCATCTTCCAGCACTATATCAGACAATGTTCCGCTGCTATTCATAAGGTTTTCACTGGCTAATCCTTTTCAGAAGTAGACTGCTGGGTCCTTCTTCCTAGCCTGTCTTAGTCTGGAAGCTCAGCTGAAACCTGTCCTCCATGGGTGACCCTGCTGGTATCTGAATACCAGTGGCATATCTTCCAGCATCACAGCAACACACAAGCCCCCACAGTATGACAAACTGACAGACACATGGGGGTTCCATGGAGCAGCAGTCAAGAAACCAAATGACATGCTGCATTGGGCAAATCTGCTGCAAAATACCTCTTTCAATTGGCCAAAAGCAAAATGTCACTTTGAGGGCTAAGGTGTGCCTGACCCAAAACATATTTTCAATCACCTCATACGCATAAGAAAGCTGGACAATGAATAAGGAAAAGCAAAGAAAAGTGGATGCATTTGAATTATGGTGTTAGTGAACAATATTGCATATACCATGGACTGCTAGAGTGTTCATTGAAAGCAAGGCTTCCTTTCTCGTACTTTGGACATGTTATCAGGAAAGATCAGTTCCTGGAGAGGACGTCATGCTAGGTAAGGTTGAGGGTCAGTGAAAAAGAAGAGGACCCTCAACAAAATGGACTGATACAGTGGCTGCAACAATGGGCTCAAACATTACGATTGTGAGGGTGGCACAGACCAGGCAATGTTACATTCTGTTGTACATAGAGTTGTTATGAGTCAGAACCAACTCGACAGCACCTAAGAGCAATAGCGACAAATTAAAAAAACAAACAAACAAAAAAAAACAACAGTTAACATCATACTTAATGATGGAAGGCTAAAGACGTCCCCCTAACATCAGGAACAAGACTAGGATGCCACATTCAGTCTCTACTACTCAAAATTGAAATGGGAGCTCTAGCCAGAGCAATTAGGAAAGAAAAAGTTACAAAAGGCATCCAAATTGGAAAGGAAAAAATGAAACTATCTCTACTTGAAGATGACATGATTCCATATACAGAAAATCTTTAAAAGTACACCTGAAAGCTACTAGAGCTAATAAATGAATTCAGCAAAGTGGCAGGGTACAAGATGAACATACATCCAAACACGCACAAAATCAATTGTGTTTCTACACACCAATGAACAATATAACAAGGAAATTAAGAAAAAATTCCATTTACAGTAGCACCTGAAATAATAAAAAATCTAGAAATAAATTTAATCAGAGAGGTGACAAATTTATACATAAAAACTATAAAACATTCCTGAAAGAATTTAAAGAAAACCCAAATAAATGGACGAACATCTCATGTTTATGGATTAGAAAACACATTATTGTTAAAATGTCAATAGTACCCAAAGATATCTGTAGATTCAATGCAATCCTTATCAAACTCCAACAGCCTTTTTTTTTTTTAAGAAATAAAAAACAATCCTCAGATTCATATGGAATTGCAAGCAGTCCCGAAAAATCTTGAAAAAGAAGAACAAAGTCAGAGAACTCATACTTCCTGATTTCAAAATGTACCACAAAGCTACAATAATAGAAACAATCTAATACAAGTAGAAGGACAGACATATAGACCAATGGAACAGAATTGACAGTCCATAGATAAATTCATACATCTATGGTTAACTGATTTATACAATGGTGCCAAGTCAATCCGATGAAGAAAGAAAAGTCTCTTCTATAAATGATGCGAGGCCAAGTGGATCTCCAATTGCAAAAGAATGAAGGTGTATCCATACCTCACACTATATATGAAAATTCACTTAAAATGGACAAATGATCTTAATATGAAAGTTAAAACCACAAAATTCTTAGAAGGAAGCATGGGGGAAAACTTCAAGATTTGCTTTTGGCAATGGATTCTTAGATATGACACCAAACGTATGAGGAACAAAAGAAAAAATAGATATGTTGGACTTCATCAAAATTAAAAACTTTTGTGGATCAAGGGGCATTATCAAGAAAGTAAAAATGCAGCTTACAAAATGGGTGAAAATATTTGGGAACCATATACCAGATAAGGGTTTAATATTCAGAATAAAGCTCTTTAAAACTCACTAACAGAAAGTCAAACAGCACAGTATAAAATGGGTAAAGGAATTAAGTAGGCATGTCTCCAGAGAAGATATACAAGTAGCCCATAAGCACATGAAATGGTGATTGACATCATTAGTCATCAGGGAGACGCAGCTTAAAACCACAATAAGATATCACTTCACCCACAGTAAGCTGACTATTAAAAACACAAATAAACAAAAAGAGAAAATAACAAGTGTTGTTGTGAGTATGTGGAGAAATTGGAACACTAGCCCATTGCTGGCAGGAATGCAAATGGTACAGCTGCTGTGGAAAATAGTTTTGTGGTTCCTCAAAAAGTTAAACATAGAATTACCATATGACCCAGCAGTTTTACTCCTAGACACATACTGAAAAGAATTGAAAGCACGGACTCATACAGATACATGTACACAAACATTCATAGCAACAAAATTCACAATAACCAAAAGGTAGAAACAACCAAAGTGCCACTAACAGATGAATGGATAAACAAAATGTGACATATACACACAGTCATAAAGAGAAATGAAGCTCTGATACATGCTACAATGTGGATAAACCTTGAAAACATTATGATGAATGAAATAAGTTAGTCACAAAAGGACAAATATTGTATGATCCCATTTGTATTAAATATCTAAAATAGGCACATACTAAAGTATATCAGTGGTTATCAGGAGATGGGAAAAGGAGGGAATGAAGAATATTTGAATAAAAATGAAAAAAGTAAAAAAAAAATTGACATGTGAACAGAGGAACATTTTTAGCAGAGAGATAGAATTAGATGAAATAGGCAATCCATGAAAAAATGCAACTTATTAAAACAGGCACAACTGAAAGGAAAATCTAATCAGAAGACAAACTATGTATATCTTGAGAGAAAAGAATTGAGCATGCTTTATTAAACCATTGATATTATTGGTGATTCATTTCCATGTGGAGGTTCTTAGCCTCTATTCTCTGATTACACTGAACTGAGAATTACTGATCAAAAAGTAGAATTCATTTGCATGAAATAATAATAAAAAAAAAAAACAGTGCCATCGAGTCGATTCCTACTCATAGCGACCCTATAGGACATGGTAGAACTGCCCCATAGAGTTTCTAAAGAGCGCCTGGTGGATTCGAACTGCTGACCCTTTGGTTAGCAGCCATAGCACTTAACCACTATGCCACCAGGGTTTCCTATGAAATAATAGACAAAGCTAAATGTCAGCATTTTAAACCAAAATCAAATATCAAGAACCACTAATGTCCATTAAAATGGCAGAGTGAAGCAGGACTCATGATTTAATATGAGAACATATGTCTGGGATTGTTTTTATTCATCTTTCTGTGTTTCCTTAGTCTTTACCAAGTTCATTTGGGGATATTGCCATAAGTCATGAGTGAGATAAATGCAGAAGATTATCATGGACTGCCAGAAAAACTTACAGATAATTTAAAAAGCAGAATATGAAGACCATGATGAGGAATTATCATTTTACCTGAGATAGAACTGAAAGCCAGGAAACCATATACAAAACCTATCCCTGCTTTATAGAATTTGGGTGTCCACGAATACTTCACTTAATCACTCTACACTTCAGCTTCCTTGTGCAAAAATAAACTTAGGTTATGTCCAAGATCCTTTGTGATTCTAAATCCTATGACCACAGGAATTGGAATCAAGAACAATGAACAGTCTATTAATGAACATTTAAATGAAGCAAGAATCACATTTCAAAACCCTTGGAATGTCCACTTGAAATACATCAGTGAAGATGATGGCAAATTAGCCACAATTGCTTTTCACTCTTAAAGCTATCACTATATTAATGTGATTTACAAAGTGGAAATCTCTCCCCCCTCTGCCACTCCCATGGTAAAACCCCAGCTGACGTGATTTGCTATTCTATGGAGGAAATGATGTAAAAAGGAAATAGTAAGTTAAAGGCAGAAACAAGTGAAAGCTTTACACTCAAAATGAATCCTGAACTCACTACTAAGTGTGTCCCTGGGCATTCCCTAAACTGCCTGAACCTCAGCTTCCCCAAATATAATGCAGACATAATAACAGTCAATCCATGATAACGTTGAAAAGATTAATGTTGATGTTCTTTGTAAAATTCTTATAATAAACCAAAATCCAAACCGACTGCCATCGAGTCAATTCCAACTCATAAAGACCCTACAGAACGTAGTAGAACTGTCCCATAGGGTTTCCAAGGAGTATTTGAACTGCTGACATTTTGGTTAGCAGCCGAGCTCTTAACTACTGCACCCTCACAGCTCCCTTATCATAATACATGCTCATAAATAAATATTACAATATCCAGAGAATTAATTTCATTCAAAGTAGACTATAATGGAAAACATCTAATACTAGAACAGGTAGGTTGCTAATAGTGTGATCTTAATATCCACATCATTGATAATTCACTTTAATGTGGAAGGAAGTTTAGAAGATTAAATTACAAGATAAGATTCAGTTGGTTAAATTCAGGGCAAGGGAAGTGAAAGGCCCAAGCAACTGGCTAAGGTTTCACCTCATAGTCAGATTTCCGTGAATCCAGAGTTGCTTTTTCTTTTTTTTTAAATTAGAAGTGTTAGTTGCTAATAGACTCGACTATGTTCTTCTTACCTACTATGTTATATTAGCCTGAGATATTTATTTACTTGACATTATATTCTGAATAAAACAGTAACATTTTAAATCCCAGTTGTTTCATAAGATGCACTGAAGAATGAGCTTGAAACGTTTGATCCCACAACCCTCCTTTTACTCTCATGTCCCTTTCAGTCTACAGAAAAGAGTTTCCTGTTTCCGATCACTTCTTTCTCCTTTCCCTCCTTCTCACACATCCATCTGTGATGCCTCATTTTCCATTTTGCCGTACAATTCCCTAATATGTGTTTGCTTCTCTCTTGGCCCCCCTGTAAAAATTCATCTCAGAACATAAAAATGAAATGAATGGCTTTTATTCATTATAATTTAAGATGTGTGAGTGGGAGGTTTTCAAATCACTAAACTACCAAGGTTAAGAAATAACTCATTAGACTGGATGTGACAATTTTGGCCACAGTCTTCCCACTGAATATATGAAATAATTGGAGTTTACAGCCTGGATTTGGAAGCATACAATAGCAAACAAAATCCACCATACTATGAAACAGTCCTAACCAGACATGCTCCTCTGGTCACTCTGGGTATATTTCTATTATTCTTGCAAAGTGAATATTCAGGCTGTGTGGGACCAGCCTAGTGGAAACAAAGCACACTGCCAAAGGGGGGAGGGGGCAAAGATAGTTCTTAGCATTAGTGTCTAAATAATCGGTATTGTGATTTAGCCTTCTGGGGTTAAGGTCACATGAGAAAACTTGTTTACAGAATAGGATGCAGCCAGTTCTTGAGTTTAACTCATCTCTGCATTGGTGGAGTAAATCCCTGTTTCAGCAGGTCTCCTTATAACAAAATATCACAAAATGTAATTAGCCTGTGGTCCATCATTAATCTTCGAAAAAGAAAAAATAACCCCCAACACACACACACTTCACAACTAATATTTTGCTACAAAAATAATGGAACTTGCATCAAAAGCCTGGCATAGCTTCAAAACTATTTTGTCTAGCATCCTCCCTACCAATACCCTGTCCCAATTTGGTAATATTCTTGGCTTACAATTGGCCATTCCCAATACCATCCCTCTAAAAAGTCCTTCTATCCATAGAAAAATTCAGGTTAGAAGGAGAATATGAGACAAAAGTGGGGGAGGTAACCCAAAAGGCATATGTCCTTGAAATAACTTTCTGGTCTAAAGTCCAAAAGAGATGTGTTAAATAGGCTGCCAAGGGCAGAGTTGCTCCTGCTCCACTTCCTATTTAGTAATCTGGGATAAGATTGCCTGGAAAGCTGTTCTTGTGCCTGCATATACACCAGGGATCCATACTATTCAACTAAAATCCACTGTACAATGTATAGGCAGGGGGAGGGCCTGGTTTTGGCTCTCCCAAGCCACGGCCTGGTCCCTTGTGGCACAGGTGGGTCTTAGAAGTTTGGTCATGTTTCCAGGAGCCATAAACTTGAAAAAGACTGAGTAGCGTCCCTGAAAATGTCTTCACAATAGTGTTATTGTGGCTTTTCAGTGGAGGGCTCCAGAAAAGGCTGTCTGGGCTGAAGAACAGATGGAAGTCACAACAAAACCTCCAGGAGTTCTGCATCATCAGTACAGTTAAGATGGAATGGGCTGGTGCAGTCTAGAGGGCTTCAATGGACTTGAAAAGGAAGTCATATGTTCATCATCAGTTACCTACAGGGCAATCTGCTGTAACAGCTCAACAACCCCGCTGTCATACACAACACCCCAGCACACATCCAAGGTTAACAGTTACTTCAGGTGACCCTCTTACCCTAAATGAGGTGCAATTTCTTAACACAGTGAGCCTTGGCTTCCCAGGTCTGATATAACAAAATAGATAACAGGCATCCCACTTAAAAAAAAAAAAATAGATAACAGGCATCCCACTTAGATACTCTTAAATCTACAGTAGGAAACAAAATGAAACACCATAAAGACATCCTGACATACAACTTCAAGTGATGCAACCATTGTGGTTTGATCAAAAATTAAAAAAAAAAAAAATTTTTTTTCCTAATATACCTACTTTAAGAAAAAAAATCAGTCGTGGTATCTTCACTCTCAGAAATAACACTAGGTGCTTCCTTACATTTTAGTGTGTCTATCAAGGAATTTTGTCACCTCAAAGCTCTATGGTGCCATATATGACAACTCCATTCTAATTGTAGCATAGGGTATATGAAGTCTCAGATGTCAAAGGCTAAATGGTTTCCATTCAAAGTGCCTCATCTTCTTGTTATTTTACGGGTAAAGAAAGTGAGAAAGAGAAAGAATGAGAGCAAATTCCACTAAAATATGCAGCTTACTTATTATCAACCCACGAAATAGAAAATTATTTACAATCCTTATAAAACTCAAAAGATGCACAATCGACTAATTAAAAGTCAAGAGTGTCAAGAAACATGGAAGCTTTATGAGCAGTGATTATGAAGGTAATCTCTTACCAGAAACAGCCTGGGATCACACATTAGTTTTCACTTGACTTACTCCTCCTGTGTACATGGACAGTGGCATTTATATAAAAAATAAAGGGATAAAACTGATGTTTGGTTTGGTTTGATTGAAATTCTAAACAGTGTTTTCTTTTTGTAAATTATTTTTAAAATTTGAGTAAAGTTGGTAAAGTCCTCAGGAAGTTTTCAGAGTAAAAGTAGATTATGATAAGTGTTAATATGAGCATTTGGTAATTAGTGTTCTATTATGCCCAGAAAAATAGAAAAACATAGATAAAGGCCTCAATAAACATTAACTGATCATGGCAGTCTAATTATTATAATAATAATTCTCCTGCTTAGTTTTCTTTTTGGAGGAGTATTATAAATTGAAGTAGGAATTTAATGCACTCTGTACCCATTTAAAAATCTCCATAGCAGGATGTCTTCTCTGCCCTGTTTTCATACTAACTCATATGGCACCTTTGACTTATATATTAAGAGAAAATGGAAAATTAAAAGTATCCAAGTGAGGTGAAAATGAGTTCAGGAAATGAATACTACATATGCAAGCACCCTATTGTTACCAGGTTAAGAAGTTCTCAAACTCCAGCCAAAATATCATAGCACTCAAAATTAAAGTCTGTTTATTCAAAGTTATTAAAATATAAAGTTTTTGAGGCAAAAAATCAATCAAAATAAAGACTAAAGTTTTAACTGAGTACCAGAGTGCATAAAGCACTTAGGAATAACTGAACTGTTAAAAATACTCTAAATTTGTTCAGATGAGATAGCAGGGCCAAAATGTTACAGTGTGGGCACCAGGGTTCAAGATAAAGATTTCACTAGCCTACTCTTCATATGTAGTTTGATGTAGTAGTTATGAGTAGAAACAACTACTTTCTTCAAACACAACCATCCCCCAAAAGGGAAATTTCACTCTTTTTTTAAGGGTTAAGTAGACAAACTTAATAGATTATGGTTAACTGTTTGCTTGATTTGGGTTTATGGGTCTGGATGATAATTCTAAGCTGTATTTGAGTGAAATTATAGAATCCTAATACAAGAAAATCAAAAAGATACTTCATCCAGACATGTTGTTCACTGCCTTCAAGTTGGCCTCCAACTCTGGAAACCCCATGCACAACAGAAGGAAATGCTCCCCATTTCTGCCCCATCCCATGATCAGCTGCCAATTGAACAGTTGTGATCTGTAAGGTTTTCATTGGCCAATTTCAGTAGTAAATTACCAGGGCTTTCTTATTAGTCTGGAAGCTCCACTGAAACCTGTTCAAGATTGTAGCAACACCAAGCCTCTACTGACAGATAGGTAGTGGCCGTGCATGAGGTATATGGGTAGAAATCTGAGCCCAGATCTTCCATGTGGAAGGCGAGAATTCTACCACTGAATCACCAGTGCCCCCATCGTCAAGACATTAGATCATCTAAAAAGCTTTATGGAGTTCTTAGACTCATCAGATTTAATTGTCTTTTATCACTACTTAACTGCATAGCGAAATAGCACTGATATGATTACATAATCACCCCATTTCAAAAACATAATGGCTTATTTAGAACAGTAATTCTCAAACTTTTTGGTCTCAGGAACTTTTAAATCCCTAGGAATCATTGAGAACCTCTATGAACTTTTGTTTATGTGGTTATAGCTATCTCCAGTTCTTGTTGTTGTTGTGTGCCTACAAGTCAATTCTAATTCCTAGTGATTCATTTACTGTACTAGAAATCAAAACTTAAGAATTTTTAAAACAAAAAATACACTACATTTGTCATCAAAATAATTATGTTATCACATGTCATGTAGCCTCTAGAAAATTTTGTTTTGCAATTGTGACAGAATAAGAGTAAAAAATGAAAATATCATGTTATTATTATGAAAATAGTTTTGGCCTCACAGATATCCTGAAGAGATCTCAAGGAATCTCAGAGGACCCCAAACAAGGCTTTGAGAATCTCTGGCCTAGAAGACACAACTCTTGACATAACTTACTTCACATTCTCTCTCAATTCTCCATATTCAACCCCATTTATCCTCAGGACACTTTTGTATCTCCATCCATGCCCATATTCTTCACCAATATCCACTCACTCATCCTTTAAAACACATACTTACTGTGTGGCTATGTGTCTGGAATTGCCTGAGGCAAACAGAGAAGGTATAACACTTTCCTTTAAGATCTTAACACATACTGTGGTGAGGCCAAGATGGCATAGCAGTCTGATGATTCCTGTGGTCCCTCTTAAGACAAAGACTCCCCTCCAAAAAGTGAATTGATTTTATATGACAATATAGGAGTTCTGAATATGAAAGGCAAAGTTGATGAATTGCACTGAGTGGCATGGGGAGGGAGAGACAGTTCAGAAGCAGTGAGAAGTTACCAGACCTTACCCAATGGGAACCTGAACCCTGCAGGCCAGAACCACTGGCACCAGCAGTGAGGCAAGCAGTGGAGTTAGGGATGTGCTTTCCACATCAGGAAAGACTGAGTGGCGGAGAGTCCACTCACGCCTCCAGAATCAGTGAAAAGGGGCACTCAATTGACAAAAGATAAGTACATGTGTCTACCCTACAGTGCAGATGAAAAAACACCTCTTTGGGAAAAACCTGTCTCCCATTTACCTGCCCCCTTCCCGCTCTACACTGCATCCAAGCTGGCTTCAGAGATTGCTCATCCACTGGGTTAGAAGTAGGACCTGTCAGGCACTCTGAGCCATTCTCCTGGCCTTGGAGATGGAACAAATTAACAAACAGGAAAAAATAATCTGCTGGTTCCTTTAAGCAGGGAAGTCAGGGCAGAAACAGCTCCTTTGCCTAGACACAGCCATAAGGGGTCCACGGACTTTGAATGCCTTTCACCCCTGCATAGACCTATGTGAGCCCATTTGAACAGTATAGGCCCTCATTAGCACAGTACAACAGGGTATATACCTGAAGTCTAACCTCAACTGTATCAGCTATATGGTAGAGATGCAGGTTTGTGACATTTGACACCACCCAGACTATTGACCAGGGTCACCACCTACCCGCATCAGGGGCCTGAGGACCAGTGGCTCCATTCATGCCACCTAGCAACCCATGACAGGGCTCCAAGAATAAGTGGTGCCTCCCAGTCCTTACAGCCAATAGCACTGGGTGTCCATAATCTGGCTGCAAAACTCACCCACCTACATGCTCTAGGGAACAGGGGCGTGCTTTCCTCACAGACACTCAGGGGTGGCTGTCAGTCCCCTGCCTTGCTCAGCATGTGATCCCCCTACTGCAGTCATTTACCTGTGCCTACACCAATCACCCCTGTTTGTCTAGGACTGTAAGTGAGAGCCAGCACCACACACTTGCTGATTGACTACCTGGACACCTGACCTGAATCCATACAAGAAAAATAAATGGACTCCTGGGCTCATATACCCAGTAGCAGCTCTAACCTACTGTAGACAGGACTTTAGAGCTTCAAAGGTGCCAAAATCAAACTAGCTCACTTAAGCAGCCTATTTGGGCATATCAAAACAAACAAAACAAAAAGCTAGGACACAGTAAGCAAACAAAATAAACAAATATAAAAACTTATTGATAGTTCAGAGACAACAGTCAATATCAAATCATGTAAAAAGACAGACCATGATGGCTTCACCAAACTCTCAAAACAAAGAATCAAGAATTATTGTGGATGAAGAGGACTTCCTGGAATTACCAGAGGTAGAATACAGAAGATTAATAAATAGAACTCTTCAAGAGATGGCTGATGGAAACCCTGGTGGTGTAGTTGTTAACTGCTATGGCTGTTAACCAAGAAGTCATCAGCTCGAATCTGCCAGGTGCTCCTTAGAAACTCTATGGGGCAGTTTTACTCTGTCCTATAGGGTTGTTATGAGTAGGAATTGACTCAACAGCTGTGGGTTTTCTAGGTCTTTGAGAGATCAGGAAAAAGATCAGGCAAAACACAGAACAAGCCAAGGAGCACACAGATATAGCATTAGAGGGACTTAAGATTAGAGAAGAGCATAATGACAAATTTAACAGGCTGCAGGAGTCCATAGAAAGACAGCAATCAGAAATCCAGAAGGTTAACTCTAAATTTTCAGAATTAGCCACCTTCATAGAAGGTCATAGGAACAGAATTGAGGCAATGGAAATCAGAATTAGTGAGACAAGATAAAGCACTCAACACCAATGTATTTGATGAAAAATCAGGTAAAAGAATTAAAAAGAAAAGAAGAAACCCTAAGAGTTATGTGAGACTCTATCAAGAGGAATAACCTATGAGTGATTAGGCTACCAGAACTGGTGGGGGGGGGGGGCGGATAATAGAAAATACAGAAAACTTCCTTGATATTGTGAAAGATGAGAAGATATCTATTCAAGATGCTCATTGAACCCCACACAAGGTAGATCCCAAAACAAAGTCACCAAGATATATTATAATCAAACATGCAAAAACCAAAGATAAAGAGAGAATTTTAAGAGCTGCTAGTGATAAACAAAAAGTCATCTCCAAAGGAGAGTCAATAAGGCTAAGCTCAGACTACTCGTCTGAGACCCTGCAGGCAAGCAGGCAATGGAAGGACATATAAAAAAGACTTGAAGGAAAAAAAAAAAAAAAACTTCTAGTCAAGAATTATATATCCAGCAAAACTGTCTCTTAAATATGATGGTGAAATTAGGACATTTTCACACAAACAGAAGTTTAGGGAAACAGCAAAAAACAAACCAAAATTACAAGGAATACTAAAGAGAGTCCTCTGGTTAGAAAATTAATAATATCAGATAACAACCTAAGACTAGAACAGCGGACAGGAAAACCAGGTATCAACCCACAAAGGGAAATCACAAAAATAAATCAAAGCTAAAACACTGAAAATAGGGAAACAGAGATGTCATTATGTAAAAAATGACATTAAAACAAAAAAGAGGAACTAAAAAATGTAGTCATAGATCTTTCATATGGAGAGGAAGCCAAGGTGATATAAAGAAGTAAAGGATTTGATTAAACTGAGAACACTAGGGGTAAATATTAAAGTAACCACAAAAGAAACTAACAATCCTACCTATCAATGAAAAAGAAAACATAAAGTCTTGGCAAATACAAAAGCAACAACAATGAAAAGAAAATACATGAAGAAAGGTGACTTAGCACAGAAAATTAAGTGGAACAAAGAAACTGTCAACAACACACAAAAAAGACGTCAAAATGACAATAAACTCATACCTATCAGTAATTACAATGAATACAAATTCACTAAATGCACCAATAAAGAGGCAGAGAGTGGCAGAATGGAGGAAAAAAAACACAATTCATCTATATGCTGCCCACAAGAGGCACATCTTAGACTTAAAGACACACACAAACTAATTCAAAGGACGGAAAAAATAAACAAAGCAAATAACAACAACAAAAAAAAGAGCAGGAGTGCCAATATTAATTCTTGACAAAATAGACTTTAAAGTAAAATCCACCAAAAGGATAAGAAAAGACACTATATAAGGATTAAAGGGTCAATACACCAGGATGAAACAACCATATTAAATATTTACATACCCGATGATAGATAGCTCCACAATAATAGTAGGAGACTTTAAGACATCATTTTCAGTGAAAGTCACAACATCCAGAAAGAAGCTCAATGAAGACATGGCAGATCTAAATGCCACAATCAACCAACTTGACCTTATAGACATATACAGAACACTCCACCAAACAGCCGAGCCAAGTATACTTTCTTTTCTAGTGCGCATGGAACATTCTCCAGAATAGACCACATATTAGGCAATAAAGCAAGCCTTAACAGAATCCAAAGCATTGAAATATTACAAAGCGTCTTTTCTGACGATAAAGCCATAAAAGTAGAAGTCAATAACAGAAAAAAACAAGGAAAAAAATCAAACACATGAAAACTGAACAACCACTCATTCAAAAACTACAGGGTTATAGAAGAAACTAAGGATAGAATAAAGAGAATCAAATGAGAATGAAAACACATCCTACCAGAACCTTTGAGACACCACAAAAGCAGAGCTCAGAGGTCAATTTATAGCAATAAATGCACACATCTAAAAACCAGAAAGGGCCAGAATCAAAGACCTAACCCTACAACTCAAACAAACAGAAAGAGTGCAGCAAAAGAAGGCTTCAGACACCAGAAAAAAACAAATAATAAAAACTAGAGTAGAATTCAATGAAATAGAAAAACAAATGAAAGACTTAACAGGACCAAAAGGTGGTTCTTTGAAAAGATCAAAAAAGTCAATAAACCACTGGCAAAACCAACAAAAGAAAAATAGGAGAGGATGCAAATAAACCGACTAAGAAATGAGATGTATGATATCACGACAGACTCAACTGATATTAAAAGAATCATAACAGAGTACTATGAAAAATTGTACTTTAACAAATTTGAAAACCTACAGGAAATGGACAGATTTTTAGAAACACATTACCTACCTAAACTAACAGAAACAGGGGTAGAACAACTAAGTAAACCTATAACAAAAGAAGAGATTGAAAAGGTAATTTAAAAAATTCCTAACAAAAAAAAAGCCCTGGCCCCGGTGGCTTCACTGGAGAATTCTACCAAATTTCAGAGAAGAGTTAGTACCACTACTACTAAAGCTATTTCAGGGCTTAGAAAAGGACAGAATACTTCCAAAATCATCCTATGAAGGCAACATAACCCTAATATCAAAACCAGGTAAAGGCACCACAAAAAAAAGAAAATTACAGACCAATATCCGTTATGAACTTAGTTGCAAAAATTCTCAAGAAAATTCTAGCCATTTTAGAACTCAACAACACACAAAAAAACCCACCATGACCAAGTGGGGTTCATACCAACTTTGCAGGGATAGTTTAACATGAGAAAAACAATCAATGTAATCCATCACATTAATAAAACAAAAGACAAGAACCACATGATCTTATCAACTGATACAGAAAAGGCATTTGACAAAGTCCAACACCCATTCATGATAAAAACTCAGCAAAATGGGAATAGAAGGGAAATTCCTCAGCATAATAAAGAGCATTTATACAAAGCCAATAGCCAAAATCATCCTAAATTGAGAGAGTGTGAAACATTCCCCTTGAGAACAGGAACAAGACAAGGATGCCTTTTGTCACCACTCTTATTCAACATTGTGCTGGAGGTCCTAGCCAGAGCAATTAGACTAGAAAAACAAATAAAGCTCATCCAAAGTGATAAGTAAGAAGTAAAAGTATCTCTATTTTCAGATGATATGATCTTATACACAGAAAACCCTAAAGAATCTACAAGAAAATTACTGGAACTAAAAGAAGAGTTTAGCAAAGTATCAGGATACAAGATAAAATCAGATAAACATACAAAAATCAACTGGATTCCTCTACACCAACAAAGAGAGCGTTGAAGAGGAAATCACCAAATCAATGCCGTTTACAATAGCCCCCAAGAAGATAAAATACTTAGGAATAAATCTAACCAGAGACATAAAAGACCTATACAAAGAAAACTGGAAGACACTACTGCAAGAAAACAAGAGACCTACATAAGTGGAAAAACATACCTTGCTCATGGATAGGAAGACTCAACATTGTGAAAATGTCTATTCTACCCAAAGCGATCTACAGATACAATGCAATCCCAGTACAAATCCAAATTATAATGGCATTTTTTAATGAGATAGAGAAACAAATCACCAATATCTTATGGAAATGGAAGAGGCTCCAGATAAGTAAAGCATAACTGAAGAAGAACAAAGTGGGAGGCCTATTTTCGAACCTATTATACCTCCACGATAGTCAAAACAGCCTGGTGCTGGTACAACAACAGATACATCAATGGAACAGAATTGAGAACCCGGACATAAAATCAGCCACCTATGAGCAGCTGATATTCGACAAAGGCCTAAAGTCCATTAATTAATTGGAAAAAAGACAGTCTCTTTAACAAATGGTGCTGGTATAACTGAATACTCATCTGCAAAAAGACCCATACCTCACAC
Source organism: Elephas maximus indicus (assembly GCF_024166365.1). NCBI lineage: Eukaryota > Metazoa > Chordata > Mammalia > Proboscidea > Elephantidae > Elephas > Elephas maximus. Next base: position 11,149,447 of record NC_064822.1, on the reverse strand, counting down.
CATGCACAAAAACTAACTCAAAATGGATCAAAGACCTAAACATAAAGTCTAAAACGATAAAGATCGTGGAAGAAAAAATAGAGACAATGCTAGGAGCCCTAATGCATGGCATAAAGGGAACACAAAACATTACTAACAATCTGCAAACACCAGAAGAGAAACTAGATAACTGGGAGCTCCTAAAAGTCAAACACTTATGCTCATCCAGAGACTTCACCAAAAGAGTAAAAAGACAACCTACAGACTGGGAAAAACATTTTGGCTATGACAAATCCAGTCAGGACCTAATCTCTGAAACCTACAAGATTAAAGCAAAACCTCAACAACAAAAAGTTAAATAACCCAATTTAAAAATGGGCAAAGGATATGAACAGGCACTTCACTAAAGAAGACATTCAGGCAGCTTACAGACACAGAAGGAAATGCTCAGGATCATTACCCATTAGAGAAATGCAAATCAAAACTACAGTGAGATACCATCTCACCCCAACAAGGCTGGCATTAATCCAAAAAGCACAATAAATGTTGGAGAGGTTGTGAAGAGACTGGAACTCTTATACATAGCTGGTGGGAATGTAAAATGGTGCAACCACTTTGGAAATCAATTTGGCACTTACTTAAAAAGCTGGAAATAGACCTACCACAAGATCCAGGAATCCCACTCCTTGGAATATATCCTAGAGAAATAAGAGCCATCACAGGAATAGAAATATGCACACCAGTGTTCATTGCAGCACTATCCACAATAGCAAAAATATGAAAACAACATAGGTGTCCATTGAAGGACTGATAAAGAAATCACAGTATATTTACACAATGGAATACTACACAACAAGAAAGAACAATAAAGAATCTGTGAAATATCTCAACATGGAGGAATCTGGAAAGCATTATGCCCAGTGAAATTAATCAGTCGCAAAAGGACAAATATTATATGAGACCACCATTATAAGAACTCAAGGAAAAGTTTAAACATAGTAGAAAATATTCTTTGATTGTTAAGAGGGTGGGGAGGAAGGGAGCGGGGTATTCACTATTCACTAACTAGATAGCAAAAAAAAAAAAAATAGTAGACAAGAATTATTTTTGGTGAAGGGAAGGACAATACACAATACAGGGGAAGTCAGCACAACTGGACTAAACAAAAAAAGCTAAGAAGTTTCCTGAATACAACCAAAAGCTTTGAGGGACAGAGTAGCAGGGGTTTGGGTCGGGGGATCATGGTTTCAGGTGACAGCTAGGTCAATTTACATAACAAAGTTTATTAAGAAAATGTTCTACATTCCACTTTGGTGAGTGGCATCTGGGATCTTAAAAGCTAGCAAGTGGCCATCTAAGATGCATTGATTGGTCCCAACCTACCTGGAGCAAAGGAGAATGAAGAACACCAAAGACATAAGGAAAATATGAGCTGAAGAGACAGAAAGGGTCACATAAACTGGAGACTCCATCAGCCCAAGACCAGAAGAACTAGATGGTGCCTGGCTGCCTGGCCACCACCAATGACCTCTCTGACAGGGAACACAACACAGAGTCCCTGACAGAACAGGAGAAAAGTGGGGTGCAGAATTCAAACTCTAGTAAAAAGGCCAGACTTAATGGTCTGACTGAGACTGGAGGGACCCCAGAGGACATGGCCCCAGAACTCTCTGTTAGCCCAGAGCTAAAACCATTCCCGAAACCAACTCTTCAGACAAAGATTAGATCGGAATATAAGGCATAAAATGATACTGGTGAAGAGTGTGCTTCTTGGCTCAAGTGGATACCTGAGACTAAATGGGTAGTTCTTGTCTGGTGTCGAGAAGGCAGAAGGGGACAGGAGCTGGTTGAATGGACACGGGAAATACATAGTGGAGAGGAGGAGTGTGTTGTCACATTGTAGGGAGAGCAACTAGGGCCACTTAATGTGTGTATAAGTTTTTGTATGAGAAATTGACTTGAATTGTAAACTTTCACTTAAAGCACAATTAAAAAAAAAAAGGATACATACATTGGAGAAGGCTCTATTGTAGAGATGTATACACAGTGCTTACCCACTTACATAAGCAGAGAACTCTAGCGAACCACGATTGATTCATGCTCTTCCCTCTGTCTGAAATGTTCTTGCCCACCTTTTACAAAAGGAGGACTCTTACTTATTATTCAAGTCAAAGATCTAATATTTCTTTCTATATGAGTTTTATCTTTATGCTTTCATTAATTCTAACTCTGTGTTTTTTCATATTGCACAAAACTTTAGGAAGATGCTGCCTTATAATTTTAACTTGTTTTTTGTGATGTAGTGAAAATTAAAAAAGTCACTCTGTAATCCAAAAGAAAATAAAGTATCTTCAAGACATTTAAGGTAGTTTACTGTTTAGATAAAGAAGAGAGGTTGTACTTTTTATGTTGGAGCCTCCTAAAGACAACAAGGATGTCACTTTTAAGTGGTGTGGTTGGGTATTCTATTTGTCAAAGTTTCTTCTGTTTAAAGGGTTGAAAGGGTTGGACTGGGAATGGATGTTGAAACCAACATAGGCCCAATGGTCCTGGTGGGGCTGATGCCCTGGGAACTGGCTATAAAAGCACTGAAAATGCTGAATGCTAAGAGCCATGACGCTGAACATCTGATCACCCTTGGCCTTCTCTGGCTTTTAGGGAAGAGGATTCCACCACCCCACTTGAAGATTCAGTATGGCAATCTATCCTCTCTAGAAATTAGGGGACTCAGAAAAACACTTTGAAGTGGATAAATGCCCGTCATAAAACACATTAAGTAGTGGTTAAATTTTTGTGGAGCAAATGTTTCGTGCTTGACTGGTGAGTTCAAACCGTAAATGAACCCTTATGAGCTTTAGAAACTTGGGCAAATTATCTAATCTGTGCTTCACTTTATTCACCCATAAAATTGGAATAATATTAATACTTCAAAGGAATGATTAAATACATCAAAATATGTGTATAAATGTCCAATAATTGTTATTTTCACTGGAATATTAAGTTGATGAAAATAAAGATTTTTCTTTTCCTGATTGCTCCATTCACAGCACTTAGAAGAGTGCTTGAAACAGAACATCGACCATTATGTATTTTGTTAAAAAAATGAAAGAATTTGTCATCACTCAAAATGGGTAGGCCATGTTATCAGTAGAAACACTAGCTTACTGAAAAATAAGTTGCAGCTTTAAATAGATACGGGACTGTGAAGTAGAGCTGAACCTCCACATTGAACTTGGACAGTCTCCCAGGCCTTTGCAACATTTGGAAGACGGTGGGTTTCTATGTGGAGATTACGGGTTTGCAGCCATTTTGAGATGCAGGCTCAAATTAGTATTAATTTAACTGGAAAAAAAGTCAAAGACAGCCACATTTTATCTCTGTTATGTGATGTCGTTTTTATGGTTATACCTTCTTCATAATACTTACGGTATTATATTTACTTACTTGTCTACATCACAAACTAGCAAGAAAAATCTCACAGACTTGGAAAAACCAGATCTGGGTTTAAGGAAGTGACTTTACACAGGTTGTGCTGTTAGGTAGTGGAATGGGTGCAAAGGACAGTTTCTGTTTTCCCAAATAAGATATGGTTCAACCTATATAGCAAACAGTCATGCAGATCCTTCTAAACGCGTCCTCTTAACTTTTATATTCTGTTCTCACAGAAAGTTAGGACATATTCAACGGGAGAAAGAAAGAGAGCGGTTTGGAATCTCTTCCTGACAACCTTTATATTTCAGAGAACAGTGCTGTAATTCATAAGCGTTCCCCTTGTAAAGTATATCGTTCCCTTTTTAACAGAAAAACACTGAAAGATAAACAAAATCCAAATCCATATTCAATTTGGAAAAGGCAAACGTGTGGGTAGAAAAAAAAATCTACACAGCCATTGGATCCATTATGCTGTCAATACATCAATCAAAAGGGAACTCAGCCTGTTTATAGATGCTGTAATGGTCTTGAAAACCTTCCTAGACAAACAAGTGAAATGTCAACCTTTTAAGGAAAAGAGTCATAGAGTCGCTTGCTCAGGGAAATAATAATGGCTTAAAAGTGACTCTGGGGTGAATTGATTTAAAAATAAAGATGAGAGATGGCTACAAAGATAGAGCAAGCTAATGGAATCACTTGATACATCAATGGATAGAGTAGTGATTTACAAAGGGTGGAAATTGTCAATCATTTTTCCTCTCCTTATTTTACTTTATTCATTCTTAATATATACCTTCTCTTGGTTATATCATGGCTTTTGTAAATCAGGAATTTCTATGCATTTACCAGGAATTTACTATGTGCAGTTGCTTTCAAGTTCATTATCTCCTTGAATCCTCACTACAGTCCTGTGAAGTACATACCATTATCTCCATCCTGTATGAGGCAGATGAGGGATAGAGAGGTTAAATACCTCTCCAAGGTCACACAAGTTTAACTGGAGGAGGTAAAATTTGAGTCCATGTCTCATAATCCTTTGTTCAATGCCAATTAAAGGTTAAATCCAGGTCACATATTTTGAAGCCTGTGCTTTTACTTTATTGCTTTTAAAATAATTTGCTTAATATGCCCAGAAAGTTCATATAACTTATGTTATTTAATATAAAGTTACATTTACCTTGTTGTGCTACAATCATGACATCTTATATTGAAACTCCATTTGGATATGATTAATCTCATGCTCTACAAATAAAGGAATACATTTTTCATTTGAAAACTATAGGAGTTACAAAAACACAAGATATTAATTACTACTACTACCACTTTGGGACCAACAAGCAGTTAAGAAAAACCTGTTGTGAGAGAAGGTAATAAAAACCCTACATTCTGGAAATGCACACCGTAAGACAGAAGCAAAATACAAACATATCAACTTGGTCAAAGAAAAGCGGAATGGGAAACAAGTCCTTCTAAACATGATTGAATCAGCAATCCTATTTTCTAAATAGGTCTCAATTAGGTTGCATTCCACACATTCAGAATTTCCCAAGGCAAAAGCTGTCAAATTGACCCCATCTCCCTTCCCCAGCTGGGCCTCACACTATTTCCGCACAAAATCTAAAGGCATTATCCTGTTTTGCTCCCAAAACCTGTGCCCCACTGAGTTCAGTAAAAGGTAGCAAAGTGCAAAGATGATTTACAAAGGCTTCCCCCAGTCGCTGTTCAGAGCCGTATCCCACTGGTTTATGTGCAACATGAAACGAACATGGTCCAAAGCCTAGGAACCAGACAACATTTGGGCTGATAAACATTTCATTTCTGCAGTTCTGGGAAACCTTATATTGCCCTCTATCTTCTCTCTGATCGCTGGCAAAAACATTTGTGAATGCGCTCCTCAGTCCGTTTAATACCAGTACCAAGCATACTCTTTCAAGAAATGGGCTGCCTCTTCTTTGGAGAAATATAATCTAATACATACTTTCGCATAACACATAATTTATGAAGTAGCTAATGTTTTAGACAGATACTAGGTCAAGGCGGACTTGTTTCCCTTCACAAAGTTACAGATATGAACATATTAAACAGACATGGAAGTTTTCAGAAGCTAATGAAACACAGATACGTTTTTAGCTTTCTAGGCACATGCTATAGGAAATGTCTGCGTAGTGTCAGATCAATTTGCTTCTTAAGACCAGAAGGGAAAATAAGAAAGTGCTGATGCAGTTAGCTACTAGAACGTGTTGCATTATTATTATTTTAAAAATTGCTTTCACAAAACGTGTCTTGGAGGAAATAGGAGGTAAATGTGCTTCAAGGTGAGCATCTGGCTTCTGTTTATATCATTCTTATTTTTGCTCTGAGTTGCCTTTCTTTGGATTATTGGGGCTGAGAAGAAATTATCTACCTTGGAACCGAAATGAAGCACTGTGTGAAAATAGTTACCTTGAAACCTCTGGCTTTCAGCATTTCTGTCTGGCTCCCTTTACACCTCTCTGGCTCATCTGCTCCCCAGACCAGGAAAGGGGTGGACAGAGGCAAGACTGTGACCAGAGCTGAAGTGATTCATCACCTTGAAGGGATACAAACAATAAGTGACAAGCAATCATCTTTAATGAATGAGCGCTCTCAGATTTCCATTTGGGAGCCTCAATTATAATTTGGGACGCGGAGTGTGAAAACGCATCGTTTTGCCTATTGCGCAGTGCACAGCAAGGTGCAAATGCCTTAAGTGGGGAGCGCTTGGTGGAAACATGGTCAAGTAGATCCGGGAATGTCAAGGCTGGATTTTTTTTAAGTCTCTCCTACACCCTCATGGGAGTCTTAGGTGGTGCAGTTAACTCCCTTGGCTGCTAACCAAAACGTCGGCAGTTTGAGTCCAGCCAGAGGTGCCTCTGAAGAAAGGCCTCCCATCTCCTTCTGAAGTATCAGCCGTTGAAAACCCTCTGGAGCACGGTCCTACTCTGACACACATGGGGTTGCTATGAGTTGCAGTCAACTCAGCTGTAACTCTGTCTTTTTTTTACAGTCTCATGAATATACTGAGATACCTGAATTGCGGTTAATGTAAAACCAGATTCCATGTTGGAAATATGGACTTATTCTCCTTGAAGATGTTATGCTTCTGGATTTGATTTCTTCCTACAACCACAAAAATGAAGCGTCCACCCTTTAGGGGAACATTTACCCTAACAGCTGAAGAGAAGTGAAGCTCGGGAATACTTACTGAAAATTTAAATGTTCAAGCAGACTTCTACTGTGATGGCATTCGATTAGATGCCAGCATCTTCAAGAGCTGTTACTTTGTTTCTTTTTTATAAGAAACTGGGACTGATGACTACAGCAAGAAGTCTGTAGCATTTAGAATCTATAAGGAGATGGTAAACCAAAAAGGTGAAGCAGTGTTGGGCTCACTGTCTTGTGTCACTTTGCTTTATTATATTTGATAGGGCCCAGGGCAGTGCAAGCGGTTTGCTCTTGGCTATTAACCTAAAGGCTGGCAGTTCGAAACCATTCAGCAGCAGCGTGGAAAATGGACCTGTTATCTGCTCCTGTGAAGTCTACAGCCAAGAAAACCCTAGGGAGCAGCTCTACTCTGTAACACGTGGGGTCACCATGAGTTGGAATGGGCTAAATAGCAGCGTGTTCAGTTTTTGTCTTTCTTTCCTTTAGCAGTATTATAAAACCTCTAACTTCATGGGTGACTAAGATTGCCTCTTATAGTTAAGGGAGTAGCCTGAATTAGAGTCTTTTTTAGTCGCTTCCACAATGAAAAAAAAAAAGCTTTGAACTGAAGCATAATTTTCCCACTTTAAAATGTTTACATCACTCACATGATCAGGAACGAGAATTAAAATTTGGACATAACCTGAAAAGAAGTTCGTAATTTCCCTTTATCACTGAATTTTGAGACTGACTTAAAAAAAATTGCCATCCAGTCAATTCCTATTCATAGCAACCCTATAGGACAGGGTAGAACTGCCCCTAGAGTTTACAAGGAGCACATGGTGGATTTGAACTGCCAACGTTTTGGTTAGCAGCCATAGCTTTTAACCACTATGCCACCAGGTTTTCCATATCAAAGTCTATTTAAAATAATAAAAATGTTTGGAAGAATAGGATTTGATGATTTTAAATAAAAATTATGACAGATGTCTCGACATTTTTACACTGTATGTGATAGACTGATAAGTTAAGAATTACAAAATACACAGCATAATATATGATGAATGTAAAGATTAAAAACTACCTGGGAATGGATAAAGATGATTGTTGAACAACACGATAAATTTAACGTCACTAAACTATATCTGTCAAGAATGTTGAAATGGCAAATGTTTTGTTATACATATATTTACCATAATTTAAAAATGAGTGTATGTGTAAGTTAATATGTACAAATTAAAATGGTTGACTTGGGTAACGTTTATAATATAATCTTTTCTTTAATTTTTAATATTAATTTTTTCAACAATTTATTATTATTTTTATTAATGTTATGATAAATGTTGAGAGAATGTTAATGTAATTAGTTTATAAGCTTTCTTTCTTTTGTCTTTCAGATGCTTGGATGAAACAAGGTACAGAATAATAGTTTCACGATTACCACCTAGTGTGACTGTGACTACAGAACACTGGATAAAAACAAACCTGAAGTGAAGTGAAAAATAACTTGAAAAATTTCTGGCTTCATGAAACATAGGCTTTTTTGACTTTTGGCAGACAAAAGAAAAGTGAATATATTGTTCCATGTAGAAGTTTGAATCATGTATTTTCTCACGTTGGTACAGCATAATTTATGAAGTAAAAAATATATTTAAAAAAAAGAAAAAGAGATTCAATGATGTCTTCTGGTGAGTTGCAGGATTTGTAGATATCAAAACATATAGAGTTTTTCTAATTGCTTCCACAGTACTATGACAATTATGCTAAAAATTATTATGCCCCCATTTGATGCTTAAGGAGTCCTGGTGGCTCAGTGGTTAAAGCAATCAACTGCTAACCCAAAGGTCTGTGGTTAGAAGCCACCAGCGTCTCCACAGGAAAAAGATGTGGCAGTCTGCTTCTGTAGAGATTTACAGCCTTGGGAACCCTATTGGGTCACTATAAGTTGGAATCGACTTGATGGCAGTGGGATGGGTTTGATGCTTAAATGACTCCTCATTTAATTATCTTTTTTTCCTTCTTTCCTCTGTCTCCTTTAATTATCTTTTTTTCTTCTTTCCTTCTACGTTTCTGCTTTTTTTTTTTTTTTTTTGCTTTTCCATCTTTTTTACTTTTTCATTTCATTCTTTGCATCAATTTTGGAACATATGTGATTTTCTGGTTTTGTGCTTTATTAAAAATTCTACATATTCAATAGTAAGTAATAACTATCACACAAATTTTATGAGAAATAAATCAAACAAAATATATGCAAAATAAAATAATAAATTCTTATGGAAAACATTAAAACACCAAAATAAATGAAGAGACATACCATCTTCATAGATAGGAAGATTTAATTTCATAAAGATTCTAATTCTTCCAACATTTATCTATAGATTTAATGTACATTCTAAAGAAACTACCAATAGGTTTATTGTTACCTTTTTTTTGAACTTGACAAAGCTTATTCTAAAACACAAAGAGGAAACAAAGAGCCAGGAACAGCCATGGCCCTTTCAAAGGAGAGAAGAAGACTAATTCTGTCAGATTTCCAGACTTATAATAAAACTGTAGAAATTAAGACAGTACAGAATGATCAGAAATAGACAAAGAAACTAATGAAAAGAACAAAGAATCCAAAAAGACATTCATGAAAACATTAATTTGTTTATAGAAAAATATAGTATCGGTCTTACGTGAAAAAAAAAAAAACATGGACAGCAAATTAAGTGGTATTGGGATAATTGATTACCCATAGTGACAAAAATAAATATGATTCCTTACCTTTATTGTTGTTGTTAGGTGCCTTAGGGTTAATTGTATCTCACAGAAGCCCTGTATACAACAGAAAGAAGCACTGCTTAGTCCGGTGCCATCCTCACAATCATGGCTGTTTCAAGCCCATTAATGCAGCCACTGTGACAATCTGTCTTGTTGAGGGCCTTCTTTTTTTTTTTTTCTAACCCTCTACCTTACCAAGCATGATGTCTTTCTCCAGCGACTGGTCCCTCTGCTGATAACATGTCCAAAGTACATGAGAGGGAGCCTCATCCTCACATCCAAGAATCACTCTGGCTGTACTTCTTTCAAGGCAGACTTTTTTTTCTTCTGGCAGCCCATGGTATATTCAATATTCTTCACCAACACCATAATTCAAATGTATCAACATTACTTTGGTGTTCCTTATTCATTGTCCAACTTTCACATCCATATGAGTTGATTGAAAATATCATGACTTAGGTCAGGCTCACCTTAGTCCTCAAAGTGACATCTTTGCTTTTCAACACTTTAAAGAGGTCTTTTGCAATAGATTTGCCCAATGCAATACATCAATTGATTTCTCGACTGGATTACACCTCAACATAAAGTAAACAAAAAATCCTCCCAACTGGACCAATAAGCAATGTCATGGTAAGAGTATAAAATATTAAAGTTGTCAAGATTTCATTTTACTTGGATTGACAATCAGCACCCATAGAAGCAGCAGTCAAGAAACTTCATACTGTAGGCAAACCAATTCCCCAGAGGTCTAAAAATTTAAATGGGGGGGGACTTCAAAAAATTGTAGAAGAAAATATAAGAAGCTATCTTTATTAACTTGGAATATATATTTATTACTTAGAAAAGATGTGAAAAAAAATTTGACCACATTAAAATTAAGCAATTTTGCTCATTAATAGATCACAAACGAAGTATGAATGCAAGCTACAAATTGGGATACAGTATTTGTAAAATATAAAACCAACAAACAATAATTATCCAGAATGTATGAAGAACATCCACTAAGAAAAATTAATAATAATATTAATAGTAATAACGTAATAGAAACCCTGGTGGCATAGTGGCTAAGTGCAACCAAAAGTTCGGCAGTTCAAATCCACCAGGCGCTCCTTGGAAACTGTATGGGGCAATTCTACTCTGTCCTATAGGGTTGCTATGAGTTGGAATCAACTCGACAGCAATGAGTTTGGTTTTGGTTTATAGAAAAACAGGCAAGAAACTTGAACGGTCATTTTCCATGGGGCAGGAGGATTATGAATGGCCTATAACTGCGTAAGAATCAGGGAAATTTAATAGGAACCAGGGAAATGTAAAACTCAGCAATTCTACTCCTTGGTATAAAACTTAGCATAATTATTTCTAATAGTAAAAAATAAAAAGAAACTGGAAAAAACCCTCAAGCCCAGTGATAGAAGAATAAATTAATTGTGTTATAAAACATTCTTCAGCAGTAAAAATGAATACACAGCTTCTTTTGTCAGTGTGGCTGAATCTCACAAACATTATTAAAAAAACACACATACTACAAAAAATGTAATGACATCTATTTAAACCTTAATACATGCAAAACTATGCAACATTTCGTTTCAAAATACATACATCATCATAAAACTATTTAGAGAAGCAAGTGAACCATAAATGCTTAATTGAAAACAGCATTTCCCTCTAAATTAGGAGAGGAATATAGGACACTTTAAAGATATTATTAATATTCTGTCTCTTATATTGTATGGTATATAAATGTACATTTATCATCATTCTTATACCTCACATGCATATTTTGCATTTATGAACTATTTCATAATAATAAAAATAATCTAAAATTTTAAAAAAAGAGTAATTACTTCTTCCCATGGCATGAGCATAGACACAAGGCCACACCTACTTGCAAGGGAGTCAGCAAAATGCAGTTTAGCTTTCTACTCAAGAGTAGTAATAGGTTTACTGATCTACCATTAAAAAAAAACAAACAAATGATCTACCATTAGTCACTGCAAATGTCTGTTCTTCTTTTCACCAAATATCAATTTAACCCTTTCTACATAGAACATATGCATCCTCTCTCAAATGAGATAACACAAAGCCCCATCCAGCCACTGCCTTCAGCTCAAAACTAGGTTGTTTGGATAATACCCACTTCTCATCAAGAAGAGGGGTAGAAGCAGTCAAAACTGAGAAATAACCTTTGAAAGAAATTAGCAATTCTACTTCTACCTCAACCGTCTTATCTCTTTAAACATCTCTGAGCCTTTCCAAAAAAGTAACTTCAGAATGACTTTCCCAGTTCAGGAGTCCGTTTCAACTTCAAGTTCCAGGAACGTACAGGTATGGTTTGTGAACGTGGGTTTTCCATGATCGTAGAATATTACTTTAATTTATTTTATTTTAAATTAAAAAGTTGTTTTAAAATCAATTAGTTTCTGCAATATATATATAGTTAAGTGATATGAACTAGCAAATAAGAGAGAGAACATAAGCACGGCAAAAATGCATATTGGGTTTTGCAGTAAACAACAAAATATTTAAATATTTGAGACATATTAGAAGTGAAGGCCCATCTATGCTTTCTCAGGCCTACTGTGTAGAAACAGAGAAATCTTCTCCAGTGTGACATATTAACATTCATTTAAAAGATTTGAATCATGCCTAGCTTCCCTACATACCAGCTCTGTGACTCACAACATTAAGGCCAGCAACAGGGCCCATTCCATCTGAAGTTTGGGAATTTATTAAAGATAAAGCAAACCCACTTCCAGGCATGTATGTGTGCATTTTCTTCCTGGCTTCACATATTTTTAGGAATTTTCAAAACTTGAGCTTTAGGAATATCATGTCTGAAACAGACTGTCATCTTCATCATTTAAACACTGAGCCATTGGACAAAAGAGTCATTCACTACACAAGTAGACTTAGAGTCTGGGTAGTGTTTTGAAAAATTTCTTTGTCTCTATTGTGGCTCAGGCATCCACCTTCTCTTTGAATTTCTAGATATTTAAGTATTTTGTTTGTTTAGGAATGGTCCAAAATATTTTTTCAAAGGTCTTGATATTCTTATTTTTTACCGGATTTATTAGGAGCCCTGGCAGAGCAGTGGTTAAGCACTCAGCCAAAAGGTTGGTGGTTTGTACCTACCAGCCGCTCTGTGGGAGAAAGATGAGGAAGTCTGTTTTTACAGTTTTCGAAACCCTATGGGGCAGTTTTACTCTGTCCAATAGTACTGCTATTTGTCGGAATTGACTCAACAGCAATGGATATTGGATTTATTGGATGTGATTTATAGACAGCACGTTTGTTTTCATTAATCAAATTATCTAATTCTGCTTGGACTTTTTATACAGGAAGCTCCTAATTCCTAGAACCTGAAGCAAAAAATTTAGTCATATACATATTTTTACTATTACTGTAATCGTGATGAGGAACTCTGTTAAAAAAGTAGATTAAAAATATGCAAGTAATGTGTATTCATTGTAAAACAAAAATAAAATTTATTGATTTGTTTGAAGCTAAAGACAGAAGCCTCTACTCTTCATCTTCATCTGCCCTGCACTGATTTCCATTTCTAATCCCCAGCTTTCCACAAACTAATGTTTAATGCTATTGACAGTTTCAAATCTACATGTTAATGTCATTTCTAGACATATACTAATTTTTGTATTTATATATGTATATAAAAAACATATGCAAAAGTCGAGTTGTATGCATATACTCTTGCACAATTTGATTCATTCATTCTAGTAACCAGGATAATTAGTACTAAATCGTATAAGGCCATTGCCTTGAAATCTCAGTGATTTAATACGATATGATTATTTCTCACTGAAGTCACAGTTTGGTGCAGATCATTTTAGTAATGCCATCTAGAACACATGGCCTCCAAAGTTACTGCAGGGGGGCATAAAAGCAGTCTGTAAGAGAGGTAGTGGCTCTTAACTACCTCTGCTCAGAGGTCACTTCCACTTAGGGTCCATTGAATAGAACTAGTCATATAACTGAAAACTTAATGCAAAGGAAGCTGAAAAATGGAGGTAATCAGCTGGATATTTGGTAAGTACTCAGTACGTGTGCTACATTCACTTAATATACTCTAGCTGTCTCCCCATGTTAATATACATAAATATACAAATAGTTTTTTTTTTACTCAAACAGAATTTTTAGACTGCAAACAACATTCGAGCATCCATTTCTTTGCAGATAAGACCATAGAACTCAAGCCATTAGAACATACCTTTAATGATATAGACAGAAGTATCTAAACAGTTATCCAGGTTTTTTCAGGTCTCCACACATTACAACAGAGGAGGTATTAGGCGTTCAGGACAAAAATATCCAAACTGAGTATCTCCGAAGATATCTCCAAAGAATATCCCCCAAGATATTCAATTTATTTTTCCTATCACTGTGCTTGAGGAAGAAATTAGTAGTCCAGAATATAATGTCCTCAATAGTATTTTAGCCTTAGAAAGATGATGATGGCGAACTGAATACATAAGCCTCGAAGCAGCCTCTCTCTGCTCTGTGTTATTTGTGGTCAATATTGCGAACATTACAAGGACAAAAGGACTATACACCTCCACTAGTCTGATCTCATAATAAATAGCTGTTTCATCTACACCCACATAATTGACGGCTGCCCTCTTGACTGGTTTGTCAGTCTTTTCATCAAATAACAGTCTCATTGAATTTTTATGTCCTCATTTAATTTCTGTCCATGCATTGTTAGTTGTTTTCTTCTGAAACGCTCATTACAATGCTATAGACTAAAGTATCTGTAATTGTTGAAAAAATTACAAAATGTCATCGAAGTATTAAGTCAATATTTTATTGAGATAATTAAATTACAAAGCATGGGTTTTTATGGCAATATTTGACAATATTTTTCTTATTGAAACGTCCCTGTTGTATATCGGTTTATCTATGATATTTTTATAATTACTAGAGAAATTTCGTCATTAAATTTACTCAGTTTTGTTTAGAATTTATTGTTAGTCATCGAAGCCAACCTTTTTTATGACCTCTGAAGTCATAGAGTTTATTTCCTTCTAGAGTTTATCATTTTGGTCAATTAATTAATCCAATATAATTAATTTCTGTCCAATAGCTGAAAGATGTGCTTTTATATTATGCTTGATATGATTCCATAAAAATCCAGCTCATCACTGATTGCAAAATACATGTAAGATGTTATCATTAATGGTACCATAATGTTCATACAGTGAGTCCCAAAGAATCTGTAGGTAACCACAAACTATAATTTTGGCAATTGCTGTGATTTGAGAGATGAAGTGACTCGGGAATTGTTTTTCTTCTCCCTACTAAAGAAGCTTGTAAAGGTTGACTTTTTAAAGTTTGATTCTGCTTAATCCATTCCCATTGAGTCAATGGAAACCCTGGTGGTGTAGTGGTTATGTGCTACCCCTGCTAACCAAAAGGTTGGCAGTTTGAATCCACCAGGTGCTCCTTGGAAACTATGAGGCGGTTCTATTCTGTCCTATAGGGCCGCTAGGAATTGAAATCAACTAGATGGGTATGGGTTGATTTTGTTTAGTGTGGTAAAAATAAATATTTGCATATGTTGGTATATAATTTTTGTTTTATGAAAATATCAAGTATCTCTGTTGTCTGATCACAAGACAAATAAATACCCTTTCCTTTCCTTTATATGATTATCAAATTCTTTGGCCCCAAGAGTCTTTAAATGCAACTAGAACAATACCTGGAATATGTGTTTATTGAACGAATGCAAACAGAAGAAATTCATTTATGTGTTATAATTTGAGGTTAGCCAGCCTAGCCATATCTCACTCAAAGTCTGTTCAATGCTGTGACCCTCATAAACTGTAGTTATTTGAGGTAATGGAAAATGCCAAAATATAGATACTGTCTCTTTGGAGTAATCCATTGCACCTTCTCAGCCATTCAGGCATCAATTGGCAGTATCTGGTCTCTTTAAGGATGCTGAGGGAATATGATTTAAGGCTCAGATAAGTAAGTGGGAAGGAAAGGGTACAAAACACATAGCAATCAGAAAGCAACAAATCTTAACAGAATCTCATAATTAATTATAGAGTTTGGCAAATTAATAACTTACATGATTTTGCTAGAGTGGACACAGATCAGGACTGGAGAAACACTGTGGACAAATATCAAATTCTATTTTTTTTTATATAGTTTTACACAGTATTCACACATTATTTTTAATATTATGTTTCCATCAGAGGTCTAAAAGTAAAAAATAAAAAAAAAACCTAACAAACTATATGTATCCAGGCAGAATGAAATTTATGGTCCAATGGATTGCTTTTATGTGGCCTGGTGGCAAAGTGGTTAAGTGCAATGGCTGCTAACCAAGAGGTTAGCAGTTCGAATCCACCAGGCTCTCCTTGGAAACTCTACTCTGTCCTATTGGGTCACTACAAGTTGGAATCGACTCAAAGGCGGTGGGTTAGTGGGTTTATCTTGTCTAATATAGCAAGAAGCCATCAGTATAGTAAGCCCCTTAATCGAAAGCTATTCTATGCGTACTACAGAACCTAATTCTTTGGACTCTTTGGATATGCGTAATTAGCATTTGCCCCATTGTACTGTGGCTTACAAAAGTGAAACAAATTGCCCATCGTCACAAAAATCATACACACAAATAGAATATATAGTGAATCTGCATGTACATATCCCATGGCTTCAACAATGAACACTTTATAAATCATCATGCTTTTATCTGCTTCATTACACCTTTACCCACTCCCCACCACACTGCCTACACACATGTACACACAGAATTAATTTTTCCTTAATGTTTTGAAATAATTTCAAAGTTGAAGAAAAGTTGCAATGATAGCACAAATAACTTCTCCTGAATCTCCCAAGAAGGAGTTGTAGTTATGATTCCACACTACTCACAAATATTTGAGCTCTCATCTTTCACAATAAGAACACTTTCCTACGTAGTCACAACATAGCCATCAAAATCAGCAAATAAGCACAATATTTTACTGCCGTCCAGTCTAAACCTCTCTTAAGTTTCACCTAATTTCCCAATCACATTCTTAATTGCAAGAAAAATTTCAGTTCAGGATCATTTTTCACACCCACAGATTATGTCTTCCCAGTTTCTTTTGATCGTTACTTAACATTTATATCCTTCCCCATTTGAATATTGCAAACCAGATACCTTGCAAAATTTCCCCTGATATCATTTTTTCTGATGTTTCCTCATGAGTAGATTCAGGCTATATATGTTGACGGGACTGTCACAGAAGTGATATAGTATCTTCTCATTGCAACTTATCAGGTAGCTTGCAATTTAGCTTTGTCCCATTGCATATGATGAGGTGTCCCCTTTCCCTCAGTGTTCCCACCACATGTTTCACTTTTCCTTCAGCAATCACTTTGTGAAGACTTACTTTAGTACTATGTGAGCACCTCCCTCCATATCAAATCTTCATGCTCTAATTTCAGCACCCAAAGAGGCTTTCTGCCAGAATCAGTCATTACTATGATGGTTGCCCATTGGTGATATTCCATTTTCGCTATTTAATACTTTATTAGTTGACAATCTAACCTAACAAGGTTTCTGTGTTCCCCAGTTATTTATTCATCTATTTCATACCAGTATGAAGTCATGGATTACTGTTTTTTTATATGTATTTTATTTTGGTAAAATATATATGACATAACACTGACCAATCTAACCAATTTTAAGTGTAAAATTCAGAGATATTAATTACCCTCACCATGATGTGTAACCACCGCCACCTCTGCCTTCGAAATTTTTCATCACCCAAAAATAAACCCATTATTCCTTAAGCTATAACTCCTCATTCCTCCCTCCCTACAGCCCCTGGTAACCACTGATCTACTTTTGTCTCTATGCATTTGCCTATTCCAGATACTTCATATAAGTCACATCATACAATAATTGTCCTTTTGTGTCTGACTTATTTCACTTACTACAATCTTTTCAAGATTGGTCCATGTTGTAGCACGTATCAAAAGTTCATTTCTCTTTTTGGCTGAATAGTATTTCCTTGCATGTATAGTCACCACTGATAAGGAAGAGTTTTCTTCTGCCATTTTGATATTATTTTCTAAGTGTGTTATATCTTTTCATACCTTATTTCTTCCCATAATGTCTTTTGTGTTTAGTTGGTTTTTTGTAGTGAACAGTTTTGATTCTCCTCTCATTTCCATTTTTTTAAAATTTTAAGGTATTTTCATTGTGATTACCATGGGGATTACACTTAACATTCTAAATTTATAACAATCTAGTTTGAATTTATACCAATTTAACTTTAATAAAACCTAAAAAACAAACTTGTTGCCATTGAGTCAATTGCAACTATAGGGGTGCTATGAGTTTTTCATTTAACTTTTATAGCAAACAAAAATTCTGTCACTATACAGCTCTGTTCCTCTTTTTATGTCATTATTGTCACAAATTACATCTTTATACACTGTGCATTCAATAATATAAATTTATATTTATTTTTTATGCCCTTTTCTTTAATATTATGTGGGACATAACAAGTAGAGTTACAAATCAAAAACAAAGTAAAACAGGCTTTATATTTCCCCATGGAATTACCTTTACTGGGCATCTTTGTTTCTTCATACAATTTTAAGTTACTATCTATCTAGTGTCCTTTCATTTCAACCTGAAGGATTCCCTTTAGCATTTCTTGTAGGGCATGTCTCACGGTAATAAACTCTCTCAGTGTTTGTTTATCTGGGGATGTCTTAATTTTGCTCTCACTTTTGAAGGACAATTTTGCTGGTTACGGAATTTTTGGTTGGAAAGTTTTTTTTTTTTTTTTGCTTCGTTTTTTTTTCAGTACTTTAAATATAACATCCCACTGCCTTCTGGCCTTCATGGTTCAGAGGAGAAATTGGCACCAAGTCTCTATGTGTTCCTTTTTATATGATAATTTAGTTCTTTCTTTCTGTTTTCAAAATTCTCAACAATTTGATTATAATGTGTCTTGGTGTAGATCTCTTTTGGTTTATCCTGTTTGGAGTTTATTGAGCTTCTTTACATGTAGACTCATGTCTTTCATCTAATTTGAGTGTTTTTACCCATTATTTCTTCAAATCTTTCTGTGCTTTTCTCTCTTCTCCTTCTGGGACTCCCATGATGTGTATGTTTGCTTGATTGTGCCCCCATTTCTTAGACTTCATTAATTTTTCTTTATTCTGTGTTCTCTCTGTTCCTCGGATTGCATCAATTCAATTGTTCTATTTCAAGTTCACTGATTCTTCTCTCTGCTTTCTCAAATAAGCTGGTGAGCTCCTAGTGAATTTTTAGTTTCAGTTATTTTACTTTTCAGCTCCAGAATTTCTGTTTGGATTATTTTCATAATTTCTGTCACCTTATTAATATCCTCATTTTATTAAAACAATGTTTTCTTGATTTCCTTTTGTTCTGTGAGTATATTTAAGATAGTTAATTTAAAGTTTTTATCTAGTAAATCCAATGTTTTGACATTATCAGGAATAGTTCTTGCCACTTTATTTTGTTCCTTTAAATGGGCCATCCTTGTCTGTTTCTCTGTATGTCTTGTGATTTTTTGTTGAAAATGGAGTATTTGAGTATTCTGATGTGGAAACTCTAAAGATCAGATTCGCTCCCCTCTCCAGGATTTTCCAGTTCCCTCCTTCCTTTTTTCTTTTCTTCCTTCTTTCCTCCTCTCTTCTTTTCTTATTGTCAAAGGCTGCAGTAGTTTGTTAATTTTGTGACTTTTTCAACCTATTTTTGCAAACACTAGATTGTTTAATATGTGTGTTCTCTGAAGTCTCTGTGACTACAGATTTTGTTCAGCCATTGATCTGACAGAGATTACCTTGAATGGCAGGAGTGAAAAAGAAAAAGAAAATAACGTGCAAACAATGACAAAAAAATAGAAAGAAAAACAAAAACTTCTTGCAACTGTCAAAGGTTGGCTCTGTGCCAGGGCAATCTTTCAGTACTTATCCAGGCTTATGCTAAGCCTAGAGATTAGATTAGATGAAAGGATAGGGTTTTCTAAGGTCTTTTTCTGGACATGCATCTTGCACTGGGCATGTGTGTGGCTGTTAAACTCTCCTTGTATATACATGAGCTTCTGAATGCTCCAACTTCTCAAAGAAACTCTCTTTCAGGCTACTTGATCTTCTTGTTGCTAGGTTCCATCAAGTTGATTCAGACTCATAGTGACACTATGTACGATAAAAAGGAACAATGCCTGGTCCTGAACCATCCTCACAATCACTGTTGTGCTTGAACCATTGTTGCAACCACTGTGTCACTCCATCTTTTGAGGATCTTCCTCTTTATTGCTGACCCTCTACTTTACCAACCAGGCTATCCTTCTCCAGGGACTGGTCCCTTTTGATAACATGTCCAAAGTATGTGAGATGAAGTCTTGCTATTCTTGCTTCTTTGGAATATTCTGGCTGTATTTCTTCCAAGACAATTTGTTCTTTCTTCTGGCAGTCCATGGTATATTCAATATTCTTCTTCAACACCATAATGCAAAGGCATCAAGTCTTCTTCAGTCTTCCTTAATCATTGTCCAGCTTTTACATACACATCAGATGATTGAAAAATACCATGGCTTAGGTCAGGCACACCTTAGTCCTTAAGGTGACATCTTTGCTTTTTAACACTTTGAAGAGATCTTTTGCAGCAGATTCATCCGATGCAATACATCGTTTGATTTCTTGACTGCTACTTTCATGTTCAATGGGTGTTGATTTGGAAACAAGTAAAATTAAATCCTTGGCAACTTCAGTCTTTTCTCTGGTTACCACGATGTTGTTTATTAGCCCATTTGTGAGGGTTTTTGTGTTCTTTATGTTGAGGTATAATCCATACTGAAGGCTGTAGTCTTTGCTATTCATCAGTAACTGCTTCAAGTTCTCTTACTTTCAGCAATCAGGGTTGTATAATCTGCATATTGCAGGTTGTTAATGAGTCTTCCTCCAATTTCTATATTCCTCTTCATATAATCCTGCTTCTTGGATTATTTGATCAGCATACAGTTGGAATAAGTATGGTGAAAGGATATAACTCTTTCACACAACTTTCCTGACTTTAAACCATGCAGTACCCCCTTGTTCTGTTTGTACAACTGCCTCTTGGTCTATGTACAGATTCCTCATAAGCATAATTGTTTTGGAATCTCCATTCTTTGCAATGTCATTCATAATTTGTTATGATCCACACTGTTGAATGTCTTTGTGTATTCAATAAAACACAGGTAAACATCGTTCTGGTATTCTCTGCTTTCAGCCAAGGATTATCTGGGACCAGCAGTGATGTCCCTCATACCATGTCGTCTCTTGAATCTAGCTTGAATTTCTGGCAGTTCCCTGTCAAGGTATTGTTGTAACCATTTTTGAATGGTCAGCAAAATTTTACTTGTGTCTGATATTAATGATACTGTTTAATAATTTTTGCATTCTGTTGGATCACCTTTCTTTGGAATGGGCACAAATATGGATCTATTCCAGTTGGTTAACCAAGTAGCTGTCCTCCAAATTTCTTGGCATATACAACTGAGCTGAATCTGTTAGTTGAAACATCTCAATTAGCATTCCACCAATTCCTGTTGTCTTGTTTTTTGCCAATGCCTTCAGTGCACCTTGGACTTCTTCCTTCAGTACATCAGTTCTTGATAATATGCTATCTCATGAAATGGTTGACTGTCAACCAGTTCTTTTTGGTACAGTGACTCTGTGTATTTTTTCCGTCTTCTTTTGATCCTTCCTGCTTTGTTCAATATTTTGACCTATATGCTTGAATTTACCACTAAGGTTTCTATTCTGTATCTCAGTTGCCTTCTCTCACCCTTTGCAGCTACGTGCCTTGTAGTATATCCTCTGGTCCTCTGCCTTGTGATGCCTCCATGATAGGCGTAACAGAGACACTCACTTTTCTTCAGCCCTTTAGATACCCACCCACTCAGCATGTTCAAACAGACAAGCACAGTAATTTGAGCGTAAGGTGTGGTCTGTTCCATTCTGAACTCAGGACCAGGGACCCAAACTAGAAATGTGGGCTGCCACTTCAAGCTGGTTGTCAATCTGGAATGAGGAAGGGGCATAGTCCAGTAATAGCCACAAAGATTTCTGTCATTTTCTTGATGTTGCCTCTTTATTGATTCAGATCTGACAAAGTTGATTCTGAAATTTTCTGGTTGTATTTTCATGTTTCTTTGGGGGATGGAAGCAGGAAGTTTCTTCGGGGAATGGAAGCTTGGAGTTTCTTCTTCTGCCACCTTGGTAATGTCTTCTTTATGGATTACAATTTTATTGAATGGGCTGTAAATCTGTTGTTATCGTTATTTTGTTATTCAAACCTTCCCAGAATTGGCCAGTAAAAGCCTTTTCAAGTTGACTTCTTGTGTTCTTTTAACATATTCACATCATTCTTGGAAAACTTTGTTATTTTCAGGCACAATGAGTTATTCTAGGCTTATCTTAAACTTTCATCACTCCAGCCCTGGAATCATCACTCAGTTCTCTAAGGAACCCTTGTTTCTTTTAATAGAGATTAATATGCAGAAACAAACCTTGGTCGTTATTAAGGAATTGTTACTAGACCCTCAAAAAGGGGAGAGTTGGAAATGTATACCCACACTCACCATCTGCATATATATATTTAACTGCTTTTATATCTGTCTTCATATGCTGATATCCACAAGTTCACACTGATATCTCTAATTCCAATTTAACAAACAGGGTTCATTCTTATTTCCCCCTTTTGTATTTACAGCTTTTCTTGTGAAGTTAGAAACTTGTCTCCCATTCTTCAATATATTTGCTCAGTTGCATTACTGGTAATCAATTGTCCTGCCCCAATGGATCACTGACCATCTATACCATCTGCCTGGTGTGAACCCTCCCCTCCATTGAGCCATTGCCACCCTACTCAGCTACCTTCTTCTCCTGGGCTGTAACTACCTGTCACATCATTACTGCCCTGTTTGGATACTTTCCTCTTTGGGTTCTGAATCCAGCTCCTCCCTACTTCTCTGTTTATTTATTTATTTGTTTGTTTCCAATCAGGATTTGGGCTGAATTTGAAGGAAAGAAAGAAGGGAGACTAGTTCCTGTTCTCAAACCTGGTTGTAACTTTGCTCTCCTTCTTGAGTACGTGTCACACTCTGCTATAGTGTCCCCTGAATACGTTGTTATGTGATGACCACTGCACTGGACAATTCTGTTAAGGCATTCTTCTTTCATTTCCTTCTAATAGATTTACAAAACCAGTATTGATGGAGGAATTACACTGACATTGCTGAATGAATAAAATAGGAATGCTATTCTTTTCATTTCTCACAAGAAAGAGCAATTGTCTGGAAAGGCACCCTCATTAATAGTCCACTTAACCACAAGACTGGCAGGGGTCCAGGTCATTTGTAAATGTGTTTTGCTGGCATGCACTACAATCCCACAAATGTCTATTTAAACTAGAATTGCAAGGAGATTCTAATGTCTTGACAACTATTCTATGTGACCATAAATATCCATTATATTATATAGTGAGCTTCTATTGATCAAATGAGAGTGCTTATAGCAGTAAAAGAAAGAATATTTATATAATAATATAAATTGATTCACCATTATATATTGAATCATCAGAAACCCTATCCATAGTGCTTCATATTTATATCAAGCTTAGGTTTGTTAAAATAAAAAAATGCATCTTTTTGTAGCTTTTGTATCCTCTTTATTATGTTTATTTTCTCCTCTGAGGATCCTTTTTGAAAAAAAAAACTTACAATAACTTTAGGGTTAGGCTATACAATATTGACAAAAGAAAGACTTTTTCATACTCAAATCTAGAGTGTCACAGCTTACGTGCTAGATCTTTATGTGAAGCTTGTTTTTATTCCCAGTAGAAAAAAGTAACCACATCTGTTCCAGAATATTTAATGCAAAGTCTTAAGAGTCAGCAAATTGTCTGATAGAATAGTCTAAATTCGCTCTGTTTTCTTGCTTTTCACTTATTCTTCATTCCTGTATGATAAAACATCACTCCATGCTTTCACAGAAGCTGCTCTGACTAAGATGATAGACTGACATCCTAACTGGGTGTTCAAAGGACCTGGTTCATTTTCACCTTGCATTCCAACTCTACAGTTTGTGGGCTGATCAGCCTGAACCATTTCCCTTGTGTTGCTCCTGATTGTACTCTCCTGTGATCTGCCGATCTCTGACTCTTCCTTCCTGTTTTCCTATACATCCACTGAATGTTGAGGTTTCAAATGATTCTGTCCTTGTCCCTATCCCCTTCTCACTTTTCATGTTTCTCATGAGTGTCTTTGTCTACTCACATGATATCTGGTGCCATTTATATGCTGACGACTCACAAATATACTTATCCAGCTAAAATCTCTGTGCTGAGGTCTACAAAAATATACCCAAAATCCTGTTGGGCATAGTTACCAGGATATAAATCCTTGAGGGCCTGAATCTTGTCCAATTTTTTATATCCATGATAAAACTCAGAGTGCACACATATTAGGTGTTCAATAACAATGTCCTACATGAACACACAAAGTTCTCTTTCCTTCACAAACCTAGCCAACTTCCAGTATCACTTATTTCACTGAATGGGAAACACTAGTACAAAAGCATAATAATTGTTATGGGACAATGACTGACTGCTCTCACTCCAGTACTGTCAACATCCAATCTGTAAATAAATCCATAGTCTCCCTGTCCTCATTGCTAAGCCTCGTAGCTCCTCATCATCTCTGATCTGATCAACAGCAATAAGCAGTTATCTATTCTCCCTCCCTCCAGTCTTGACTCACTCCAAAACAATCTCCCAACTGTCACCATAGTTTGGAGTTTAAAAAGGAAATGTGATCATCGTATTGTCTTGTTTAGAATCTATCAATGACTTTGCCTTGCCAAAAGAGCAAAGTCTCAACTTTTTCCTGCCATTAAGACAATTTATAACCTGACTTCTGTACTCCTCTGGTCTGTTCTCTTTTGTTCCCTAACCCTTTCTGTCTTGTCTTACAAGTTAGTTGCCTTTCTGAGGTTGTGACTTACAGTTTTATATCTCTGCCATGCAGTTTCCTGTGCCAAGAATTTCCTGCACACTCTTTTCTATAGAAGAATACCCGTTCGTGTGACAAGCTGTAGCTTAAATGCTTCTTCCTAACAAATTCTTTTATGATCTCACTCCTCTGTTCCCTTCATAGAACTGAGTAAGTACTTCCTTTTTAGGGTGCCTCCTATATGCTCTACAGAAGTTATCATAACATTTAAATGCTTTCTCAAGTATTTTCAATGGTATGTCCCCCAGTAATAGATACTACCTTTTTGAAATTAAATATATATTATACTTTCAATAAAAGTATCTTGCTCATTCTTGGTGTTCAATGCATATGTGTTGAAAAAATAAAACAATAAGTGAGGAAGCAGAAGGAAGGAGGGAAGAAAGGGAAGGAAGGAGGGAGGAAGGGAGGGAGGAAGGGAGCCAGAAGATGGCTTGACTCTATAGTTCACATTTAATACTATATTTCATTAAGAGATCCAGCACAGAAAAGATCTGTAATATATCATGTAGACTAATTTATGCATTTTGGTCAAATATGCTCCCCAAGATAAGGTAGCTTCATGAGTGAGTTATAGATTTATGATTTCTACAGACCTGATGCTTTTCTTACTTTAACTGAGACTACTGCCCTTGAGGTCAGGCCAGGACAGTGCAGTGTATTTATGGTATGTGTAGATCTCAGCATTTTTGGGTATACATGGGGGAGTTAGACCACCTAAGTCCTAATTACAGCTCCATTTTTTACCAGTAGTGTAAATTTAGTCCATCTGATAAATTTCCTCTTTTGTTTAATGAAGATAAAATGACCCTGGCTGCTAAACAGATAAGAGTTATGGCTGTTAACCAAAAGATTGGCAGTTCAAATCCACCAGCGGCTCCTTGGAAACCCTATGGGGCAGTTCTACTCTGACCTATAAGGTCACTATGAGTTGGAACCGACTTGACAGCAATGCTTTTTTTGGTAACCATATAAAGTAATTTTAAAGATTTAATTAAGCCATATAAGACACTTACTTGTAATATCAATGGAAACTGAACATAATTAGGCAATTATTATTATTAAATGATTGAAATAAAATGACTAAAGTTGCTTTTCATGCTAGTTTTTTAAAATAGAAAATTACCCTTATTTAAGCTATGCATTGCTATGCAGTAACAATCTAGAAATTTGCTATATTTACCCAATAATGTAGAAACATCACTCCTCCACATTTTATTCTTTCATAAAAACATATTATGGTTCTTTTTTTATTGTTTCATTTTGATTTCAAATGTTTAAATTAAGAAATGTACTTCTAATAAAGAATAGTAAAAATGAGCCCCTGAAACTATTGCCCTGAGATAATCTTTAAACCTTAAACCAAAAAGATCACCTGAAGTCTTCTTAAAACCAAACAATAGTTTAGCTTAACTAGGAAAGAATGCCTGCCTTGAGCATTGTGCTTTTTCAAGACCTATTTATATGGGATCAAACTGACAACAGCAACTCAAATGATTAGATAGGAAACTTAGGGAGCAGTGAGTTTATGTTAATGGAGGAGGAATATGTCAGAAATGGAGGATGAGAATGGTTGCACAACTCAAAGAATGTCGCTAAATTGCACCCATAGAAGTTGTTCAATTCATGTGTGTTTTGCTATGTATATTCTCAACAATAAAATAAATAAAATTTAAAAATAATAATTAAAAAAGACTATTTTAAGAAAATGATTATAAGAAAATGAATATCTTAATTAAATTTATATTAATTCAGTGACTACAAGGAAGATAATTCCCCCACAAAGAAAAAGATCTTTGCTAAATTATGCAGAATGTACTCCAAAAATATGCTAATAAAATTAAGCTTTGAAAGTGATACTAACTCCTATTTATATAGAAGAAAAGAAAATTGACATCTGCTATTTGGACTTCAGAGGGCACACATTTATTAGTGATAAAGTTAGTATATCTCTTCTAGTAAGAAGAATTTCAGATTCTCCAGAACGTCTACTTAATTACTGAATTATTGTCCCATCCCTAATCACATTTTTAGGACAATGTTGAAAAATGACATACTGAGGTGCAGATTCATATACACCTAGAAATAGTTACTCCTGTTGACCACAGAGCAGATCTTATACTAGCCATGATTTGTTTTGCCTTTAATATTATGGATGAAGAATAATATTCTCTGCAAATAGTGGCCCTCAATTTTGTTGACCACTATTTAGCTTGTAAATTCTAACTTACGTCATAAAATATTATAAAACCACTAGAAAGGTTTTGTTTGTCTGTTTCTAAGGACACAAATTTAAATGATCAATAGCTTAGTCTACTACATTGCCCAATTGACAGTGCCCTTACTAAATGGCTTCTTCCTTTGGCCAATTTCTGCCTATCATGCTGTTTGGCAAACTACACTTTCTCTCACTCTGGCTTCCAGAAGCATGTCTTCACAACTAATGGACCACCTATCTTGCTACTCCTGAGGAAATTCCAGGCCAAATGGGAAGAAGCTCAGACTCCCTCCCTTCGGCTTCCCCCTGTTTCTTCCTTTTCTGCCTGGGTACCTGAGGTTTTTCAAACTGCCCCATCTTGTCCTTGAGGAGTCATTACTCTGTGAAGACTTCTCAGTATAGCTTTGACAGAACAATGGTGTAGAGATGTGCGTGTGTAAGACTGCTTCATATTACTCCTCTTCTGTCATACACTTAGAAATTTGTTTGTGGATTGCTGTATTACACAGTCTGAGAAGTTCTGCAGTAAAGAAACAGATGTAACTTTGTGAACTTTCCTAAATTCTTTCAGTAAGTACTTTTTAATGACATCCATCATAATGCATACACTTCGAGAAATGGTATCCCTGGAACAGAAATCCCTGGTGGTGTAAAGGGTTAATGTACTGGCCTACTACCCAAAAAGTTAATGGGTGGAATCTACCCAGAGGCCTTTTGGAAGAAAGCCCTGGTGACCTACTTCTGGAAAAGCAGCCACTGAAGACCCTGTGGGGCACAGTTTATTCTGACACTCATGGCATCACCATGAGTCAGAATTGACTAGAAGGTAACTGGTAAACCCCAGAACATCTGGGAAGCCTGCAGTTTTATTTTAGCCTAATCAGGTAATCAGGTACTTCCCAGAAATCCCTGGCTGAAGAAAAGGAACCTGGAGCCCTGGTCGTGCAATGGTTAAGAGCTCAGCTGCTAACTAAAAGGTTGACAGTTCAAATTCACCAGCTGCTCCTTGGAAACCCTACTGTGCAGTTCTGCTCTGTCCTATACGGTTGCTACGAGTCGAAATAAACTCAGCAGGTTAAATGGAGAAGCACAACTCTGAGAAATGAACACTTTGAAGGAGGACAAAGCCCCACTTTAGAGTCGATTGATCTGCTTATATGAATCATTCTGAAGCAATTAAACGGAGAACAGAAAAGGGAGGAAAACAAAGACTTTTACTGGATAAATGGACAAGGACATAAGCATATACTGCTGTGAACAGGGAAAACAACGAGATAAGCAGAAGTGCTTGTATGTGCAAAGACAAAAGGAAAAAATAAAGTAAGTGCACTGTGCCACCAGGACTCCTTACTTAAATACTTAGGTAGAAATGAAATATCATTGTCCTAGGGTAAAATCACCACAAAGTTATAGTAAAGCAAGAAGAGAGATGTTTTTTGGTGTACGTTCCAAGAGGCAGAAGTGGGAAAACAGACAGGCATGCTGCCGAAGCTTCGTTTGCCAGAGTCAGGGGAATGTTACACAATCACCAGGATGTATTAACATTTACAAATGAGTCAAATCATTAAAAGTTTCACTTTTTCACAGATTGGCTAAAAATCGCTAAATCACTGTGATGCTACGTTTTGAATTGTCTTTCTTAATAATCGTTGGTACAGGTTTCAATAATTACAGCCCCAGGAGGGTCTTCATTGGTTCAACAAATCCTGCTATTCACTAAATGCTAATAGAAAGAGAAGAGTGGAAAATCTGTGGGTCTTTTGTGCTCTGAGTATTATTTAGGTGAAAGTTCCCTAAAAGATGTTTGCCAAGATTGTCCTAGCTCTTGTCTTTATACCTCAGGGCCCAGTTGATGTGTCCTTGTGACTCCTTGAGAGTCCACCTCGAGCTGGGTCACATTCTTTATACTCAAGGACAGGGAATAACGGCTCCAATTTTAACTCCTAAGTCATCATAAACCAAAGGTAAAAGGGTACTACTGTCTTTCTAACTTTAATTCCATTTTTTAAAGCACGCTGACTGAAGAATTTCCCAAGAACTGCTGTAAATTTTTTTGCCATTCATGGTGTTTCCATTGGCCACTTTTAAGTGCAAAACATAGAAATGGGCCAAAGGAAGCAGACATCAGATAAACACAGGAAGTAATTATTCAGCAGGAAAGGCTGAAGAAAATGGATTGTTGTGTTTTCTGTCTTCTATGGTGTTTCTCCAGTTTTGAGGTATCAGCAGTAATGAAGGAAATAGATTTATAATTGCAGGGAGCTCTTGTTTGTATAATGTTGATGCTGAATGTCACTCTTATCATACTTTGAAAAACAGAGGTAATTACTAACTTGTGTTGAATGTATTTTACAAAACATACATCTTTTAAAATCTATAAATTCTATTTGTTTTTAGATATTGAAATTAAGATAAGGAAGAAAAATTCCATCTGAAAAGAAGGTAAGAATTTTAAGTCACAGGTGGTGTAGCCTGGTTTTTAATAAAATGACAGTCACGGAAGAAATAAAAAAGTATTTAGCCATGGTGAGCTTTCAAAATAACGTCTCTGTCACTTGAGTGAGGTAAGCTAATCTTTTTTAAACATGTTTAAAATTAATCTAAGTCATTAGAGAAATAAAGAATTTTGTTATTAGAAGAATATTGAATTTATATGGTATTTTAAAATTACCTAATTTTTGGCCTTTTTTCATTCAATATTTGAATATTTTTCCATGTGAATTATCTTCTAATAATCCCTGATGCTTATATGAACAATCATCAAGACAGTATGATTCGTGCCCACTCAGCTTCAGACAGAAGTCGGAATTCTAAATAATTCTGAGGTCCGTTTTCCGAGGATCCTTTAACTTGAGAAATTGACTAGATTATTAAAACCTGGAGACACCATGAGTCAGAATCGACTCAATGGCAATGGACAATCTGATCCCAAGCCACCAGCCAAAACCAAACCTGCTGCCATTGAGTCTACTCGAGCTCATAGCAACCCTATAGGACAAAGTAGAATTGCCCCATAGGATTCCCAAGGAGCACCTGGTGGATTTGAACTGCTGACCTTTTGGTTAGCAGCCGTAGCTCTTAGCCACTACGCCACCAAGGTTTCCTCCATATAGTGCAAATAACATCTTTAATATGAGCCAATTAAAGGTGAACCTATTAAAAAAAAAGAAAAATTGCAGTGCAGTTGATTCCAACTCATGGTGACCCTACAGGACAGAGTAGAACTGCCTCATAGGGTTCCCAAGGAAGAGCAGATGGATTTGAACTGCTGAGCTTTTGGTTAGCAGCCAGGCTCTTAACCATTGTGCCACCAGGGCAAAAGGATGGTGAACAGGTGAAAAGAGTTCTGCACTGGAGTCTAGAGGGAGCAACCCTAACCATAGGTATTTGGACATAACTTTCTGCTCCTCCTTCTTTGCCTTTGTCAGGTACTGCAGTGTAGTGACAAAGAGTTCTGGTTTGAGCCACATGGAGTTTTGCATCCTCATTCTGCCCTACTAGCTGACTGACTTTGGGCAAGCTGCTTAAGCTCTTTAAGCAAGCCTCACTTTTCCCATTTGCAAAATGGGTGGACACAATAGTACATATCTCAAAGAATTATATCAAAAATTAAATGAGATCATGGATAAATTGCTTAGCATAATGTTTGGCATGTGGCTAGTGTATTTTTGCTCAAACTGGCTACAAAACTAGGAAATTTGACAAATAATACCCATAGTCTCTTCTAGTAATAGTAATAGCATAGCATTTTTCCAAAACTTTGAGAAGTATAAAAAAAAAAGTATAGTGTGAAATAATTGTCTCATGATTTCTTGCCAGTGTCACAGTTCTGTTTTTCCAAATGGTGCCAGGAGAACTTGCTGGCCATCAGCCAGTGCCTAGAAATTCTTTCCTCGGATTCATCCACATATAAGAAATTCAACCAAACTAATCAAGTCTTGTGTTAAACTAAGTGAAATTGTATCTGGACACACATATCCCACCCTTCAGGCTTACTGCAGTGAGCAAAACTCCATTAACTCTCTGGGTTAGGGTTTTGTCTTACCAGAATTCTCCAGTTAGAATGCCCTTGTTCCCATGAAGTTAGCATTAATCAATTATGAGGCATTGGCTTATTATATGTTTTTCAGATTTCTTTTTGTTGTGACATTAATCGAAAATTAGAATGAGACAGAGAACAAAGTTTAATAGAGGCAGGAAAACTCTGGAAGAAAAAGCGTTAATGGGGTTACGTAGGCCAAATAAAGAACATAGTTGGGGCAGCCAAGGGCACTCAGGAGGAAGAATCTTAAGTGTCAAGGGTACTGAAAGGAGGAAATTAGGGTGTCAGAGAAAAACACCCCATTTCCAGTCAGCCTAAGGCAAGCCCTGAACTAAATATAATGGTTAAGAAAGACAGCTGAGTGTGTGTGTGTGTGTGTGTGTGTGTTTGCGTGTTTGAGAGGGGAAGGAAGAAAGAGAAAAAAATTAGAGGTCCTCTACTTAACTCACTCTCTAGGACATGTTATTAATATTAAGCTAGGAAGAGATAATGAAAGATGGTGTAGAATTGCCCTCACATTTTTTCTCATATTTTCTTTGTTTCGCCTTGTCCCTCCTGGGATTATATTATAAATCACCAAAAGGGGGACAAAAGTCATTCAAAATAGATATGTAGGTTTGTACAGCTGAAGATGGCTGTATGCTGTTGAAGCTAGGATTGAATCTGGAAGATATGCCGTTATTTGGAGGGGTCTGTTGAATGTTGAAATGAAGAGTGGATCTTGTACAATTGTGCCTTTCAGTGAGAACAGTTAGAGCCTTTTTTATTTTTTAAGGAGTTATTAGGCCAATGTGTCTTCTATTGTACAGAACCATGTTTTTGTCCCGGAATTATTCTAGAAGACAAACCAGCTTGTACCCTGAGAGTGACAAGGTGAAATGTTTATGTTGTGCCTGGATTTGATTATTAAAGCATTTCTTGCTCTTCCTGCAGGCAGGCAGGTTGTTTGTGCATAATTTCTGTCTAAGTGGCACCTGTGGCTCGTTTCTAGCAAGGTCGAGGTTGCAGACAGCAACAGCGTGATGCTGATTCTATTTTCCGGGTTGTGCTTTGAATAGATTCGTTCTATGGAGCATTTATTAGGCAGACTAGAGTTTTTTGGTGATCTGCTCCCACTGCTCAGACTCTTGCCTCTAGCTATCTTTTAAAGATTCTACAAATCTTTTGCCTCTGGGCCCTTACTGCTTGTTTGTGACTTTCAGAAAGTTTTCCTGCAGATAAAGTGTTTTCTCTGAAAATCGATAATAGTAGGTTATTAGATAATGGCACAATCTGGAAAATCTCTTGTTAAGGTTAAAGCTACATCAAATAGGCAACATGAAGCTAATTGTAGCTTTAAAATATCCTTTCTCTCATTCTGTACTAAGAAAACATAGTTATCTAGCTTTATATTTCAGCGATCTTTGGAATCAAAACTCAATTTCCTCTGCACGCACAAATACAATGAAAATGCAGAGGCTTAAATGTGAGAGATTCTTTAAAAACTCACCTTTCTCACTTTTACTCTGCTTTACTCTGTGTCTTTTACTTCTCTTTCTTCACCTCTTCGTTCCATCTTCCTCTTCTCATTGTCCTTCACTTTGAAGATTAATCTCAGCTTTCTACGCTTTTTACACCCTCTCCATTGGCTTTTTATTATTATCTTCTTTAATTCCCTCACACATTTGTAAGGCGTGTCACCCACAACAGATGTTGTTTTTAATATGCTCCTTACGTTGATGAATTCTAACTATAAGTTTTTATCCTTCTCTGTGTTTTAGTTTCCTGTCTTTAGTCGTGTATTTGAATCGATATGTTATCTATATGTTCATATATGTTCAGTGCATCCGCGTGGAAGTTTTATACCTAAATCACACTCATTTGAGCTAACAGAAAAATTGCAATATGACTTGGAAAATTATGGATGTGAGGTTTTGTTACTTCCAAACACATATGTTAACACAAACAACTTTTAAAGAGGAT
This sequence comes from Elephas maximus indicus, assembly GCF_024166365.1. Taxonomy (NCBI): domain Eukaryota; kingdom Metazoa; phylum Chordata; class Mammalia; order Proboscidea; family Elephantidae; genus Elephas; species Elephas maximus. The sequence goes on along the minus strand of NC_064822.1, from coordinate 11,116,842 downwards.
ACCAGTGAAGTGGTACATTTTCCAAAAAGACACCCTTATGGCATTAACGAACAAAATAAAACTATGTGGGTTATGGACATTTGCATGCAAAATGAATAATTAACTATAAGTAGATGGCATATCAGTGTTTTAACTGACTCATTTTTGTAGATAGTGATTTGTTCCTAGATGTCTTTTTAGACTTTTATGGATAGTCGGAAGTTACTTTTTTCATTGTTAGAATTCACATTGATGTAGTTTTTCTTTTCTTTAACGTCTATAACCTGTGTATAGTGCTGCCATTGAGGCAATTCTAATATTTCTGTATTATTTTCAGCAGCTGTGGCAGAACCTGCTAACTGCTAACTAGATTTGCTCCGTCCCTGTCCTGGGTGGGGCCCTACGTCTGAGCTCCAGCTAATGAAACGTGAGCAGAAGTGATGGAGGTCATGGCCTTGCCTGGCCCATTAAAATGTCCCAAGACTGAGTTTTCCTGACGTTTTTCCCTTTCTAGGTGTCTGGAATGGAGACAGCCCTCAGATAGGGCTTGCGAAGTATGTTTTTAAAATGGAGCCACAGTGTAGAAGGGTCTGTGTTTCTTGTCCGGAGTGGAGAGCTGCCCAGACAGAAGCATTCTTATCAGATAGAGTGAAAAATAAAGTTTTACGGTGTTGGGCTACGGAGGTTTGAGGGTTCATCTTTTATAGCAGGTAGAATTAATTTATGTAACAACTCTCATGCAGTGCTGCCAGATAAAGTACAGGATGTCCAGTTAAATTTGAAGTTTTCCTAAGTACCGAGTAAATATTTTTTAGTATGATTATGTCCCATACTCTATACGGGACATACATATACTAAGGAAATGATACATGTTGTCCTATTTTTTTATTAGTTAAATCTGACAATTTTACCACCCAAAGATACTAGGCAATAAGAATACGGGCTCTCAGAGAGTAAAGGTTCTGTTTTTCCTTCTTTGCCCCCTTGATGGCCTAATGCTCTTTTAGGCATGTAGAAGGTGCTCAATACTTGTGTGTTCAAATGCAAATGTTTAGCGCCGGAGAAAAATATCACCACATTGAAAATTTCACCCCCATTGAAAGATGTCCAAACCTCAGTTAAGGTCAGCATGTTTCAGGTATTATTTGCTAATTAGAAGTCCCTTAGAGTACGAGTTAAAAGTGGCTCATGCTTATTGCCTTTGGTCCTCATTTATGCCAGGTGAAAAAGCAAGCCATTTTCTCCAGCGGAAGTCCTGCAAAGGCAAGAGGTTAATTATTACCACAGAGCCCTTGCTTGGTATTGTTCATTAATAAAAGATGTTGTCTTTACCATTGATCTGTCCACATGGTAAGCACTTTCATACAGTATTACATATATCATTTTATACATAACATAGGCTACATATTTTAATTTATAGATTTATATTTACCTATTGACTATTTTACCATTATAAATTATATATTTTATTATTTATAATAAATAAATATAATGGTATTTATTTTTAATAGAAAAATACAATACTATACATTATGTTGTTGTTAGGTGCTTTTGAGTCGGTTCCGACTCATAGCGATGCTATGCACAACAGAACGAAACACTGCCCGGTCCTGAGCCATCCTTACAATAGTTGTTATGCTTGAGCTCATTGTTGCAGCCACTGTGTCAATCCACCTCATTGACGGTCTTCCTCTTTTCTGCTGACCCTGTACTCTGCCAAGCATGATGTCCTTCTCCAGGGACTGATCCCTCCTGACATGTCCAAAGTATGTAAGACACAGTCTCACCATCCTTTCCTCTAAGGAGCATTCTGGCTGTACTTCTTCTAAGGCAGATTTGTTCATTCTTTTGGCAGTCCATGGTATATTCAATATTCTTCCCCAACACCACAATTCAAAGCCGTCAATTCTTCTTCAGTCTTCCTTATCCATTGTCCAGCTTTCACACGCATATGATGTGATTGAAAATACCATGGCTTGAGTCAGGCACACCTTAGTCTTCAGGGTGACATCTTTGCTCTTCAACACTTTGAAAAGGTCCTTTGCAGCAGATTTACCCAATGCAATGGGTCGTTTGATTTCTTGACTGCTGCTTCCATGGCTGTTGATTGTGGATCCAAGTAAAATGAAATCCTTGACAACTTCAATCATTTCTCCATTTATCATGATGTTGCTCATTGGTCCAGTTGTGAGGATTTTTGTTTTCTTTATGTTGAGATGCAATCCATACTGAAGGCTGTGGTCTTTGATCTTCATTAGTAAGTGCTTCAAGTCCTCTTCACTTCCAGCAAGCAAGGTTGTGTCATCTGCATAACGCAGGTTATTAATGAATCTTCCTCCAATCCTGATGCCCCGTTCTTCTTCATATAGCCCAGCATACAGATTAAATAGGAATGGTGAAAGAATACCACCCTGATGCACTCCTTTCCTGACTTTAAGCCAAACAGTATCCCCTTGTTCTATCTGAACAACTGCCTCTTGATCCATGTAAAGGTTCCTCATGAGCACAATTAAGTGTTCTGGAATTCCCATCATTCACAATGTTATTCATAGTTTGTTATGATCCATACAGTCAAATGCCTTTGCATAGTCAATAAAACACAGGTAAACGTCCTTCTGGTATTCTCTGCCTTCGGCCAGTATCCATCTGAAATCAACAATGATATCCCTGATTCCACGTCCTCTTCTGAAACTAGCCTGAATTTCTGGCAGTTCCCTGTTGATATACTGCTGCAGCTGTTTTTGAATGATCTTCAGCAAAATTTTGTTTGCGTGTGATATTAATAACGTTGTTTTATAATTTCCACAGTCAGTTGGATTGTCTTTCTTGGGAATAGGCATAAATATAGATCTCTTCCAGTCAGTTGGCCAGGAAGCTGTCTTCCATATTTCTTGGCATAGACGAGTAAGCACCTCCACTGCTGCATCCGTTTGTTGAAACATCTCAATTGATATTCCATCAATTCCTGGAGCCTTGTTTTTTACCAATGCCTTCAGAGCAGCTTGGACTTCTTCCTTCAGTACCATCAGTTCCTGATCATATGTCACCTCTCGAAATGGTTGAATATTGACTAATTCTTTTTGGTATAATGACTCTGTGTATTCCTTCCATCTTCTTTTGATGCTTCCTGCATCATTTGATATTTTCCCCATGGAATCCTTCACTATTGCAACTCGAGGCTTGAATTTTTTCTTCAGTTTTTCAGCTTGAGAAACACCTAGCATGTTCTTCCCTTTTGGTTTTCCATCTCCAGCTCTTTGGACATATCATTATTATACTTTACTTCATCTTCTCAAGAAGCCCTTTGAAATCTTCTGTTCTGTTCTTTTACTTCATCAATTCTACCTTTTGCTTTAGCTGCTTAACACTCAAAAGCAAGTTTCAGAGTCTCCTCTGACATCCATCTTGGTCTTTCTTTTCTGTCTTTTCAATGACCTCTTGCTTTCTTCATGGATGATGTCCTCGAGGTCATTCCACAACTCATCTGGTCTTCGGTCACTAGTGTTCAATGTGTCAAATCTGTTCTTCAGATAGTCTCTAAATTAGGTGGGATATACTCAAGGCCATATTTTTGGCTGTCGTGGGCTTGCTCTGATTTTCTTCAGTTTCAGCTTGAACTTGCATAGGAGCAATTGATATTTTGTTCCACAGTCAGCCCCTGGCCTTGTTCTGACTAATGATAATGAGCTTTTCCATCATCTCTTTATACAGATGTAGTCAATTTGATTTCTGTGTGTTCCATCTGGCGAGGTCTATGTGTATAGTCACCGTTTATGTTGGTGAAAGAAGGTATTTGCACTGAAGAATTCATTGGTGTTGCAAAATTCTATCATTCGATCTCCGGCATTGTTTTTATCACCAAGGACACATTTTCCAACTACTGATCCTTCTTCTTTGTTTCCAACTTTTGCATTTAGATCACCAGTAATTATCAATGCATCTTGATTGCATGTTTGATCAATTTCAGACTGCAGCAGCTGATAGAAATCTTCTATTTCTTCATCTTTGGCCCTAGTGGTTGGCAGGTAAATTTGAATAATAGCAGTATTAACTGGTCTTTCTCGTAGGCATATGGATATTATCCTATCACTGACAGCATTGTACTTCAGGCTAGATCTTGAAACTTTCTTTTTGATGATGGAGGCAACACCATTCCTCTTTGAGTTATCATTCCCAACATAGTAGACTATGTGATTATCCAATTCAAAATGGTCAATACCAGTCCATTTCAGCTCACTAATGCCTAGGATATCGATGTTTATGCATTCCATTTCATTTTTGACAATTTCCAATTTTCCTAGGTTCATACTTCACTCATTCCAGGTTCTGATTATTAATGGATGTTTGCAGCTCTTTCTTCTCATTTTGAATCATGCCACATCAGTGAATGAAGGCCCTGAAAGCTTTACGCCATCCACATCATTAAGGTCGACTCTACTTTGAGGAGGCAGCTCTTCCCCAGTCATCTTTTGAGTGCCTTCCAACCTGGGGGGCTCATCTTCCAGCACTATATCAGACAATGTTCAGCTGCCATTCATAATGTTTTCACTAGCTAATGATTTTCAGAAGTAGACTGCCAGGTCCTTCTTCCTAGCCTGTTTTAGTCTGAAAGCTCAGCTGAAACCTGTCCTCCATGGGTGACCCTGCTGGTATTTGAACACCAGTGTCACAGCTTCCAGCATCACAGCAACACACAAGCCCCCACAGTACGACAAACTGACAGACAGGTGGGGCATATATTATATTAATATTATTATTTTTTTATTTGAGCTGATTGTGATAATTGTACCAATTTTCTGAGCCTGCTTCAGGGACCGTTTATGTATGCATATATAAGCAGATTATGGAAACCCTGGTGGTGTAGTGATTAAGTGCTATGGCTGCTAACCAAAGGGTCGGCAGTTCAAATCTGCCAGGAGTTCTTTGGAAACCCTATGGGGCAGTTCTACCCTGTCCTATAGGGTCCCTATGAGCCAGAATCGACTCGACAGCAGTGGGTTTGGTTATATATAGTATATATATATATATCTATATATAATATAGATATATATATAGCATAAAATATAGTGTAATATAAAACCGTCTGCACTGGCTTTGTTTTTTTTGGTTTTATATTCTATTACATATTACGTAAATATATATGTACCAAAAACCAAACCAAACTCACTGCCATCAAGTCGATTCCGACTCATAGCGAACCTGTAGGGCAGAGTAGAACTGCCCCGTAGGGTTTCCAAGGAACGCCTGGCAGATTCGAACTGCTGACCCTTTGGTTAGCAGCTGTAGTACTTAACCACTATGCCACCAAGGTTTCATATATATATATACAATATAGTATAGTATATTATGAATATATTACATTTTTTATTACATTTTAGTATAATATAGTATATTATAAATATATTACATATTCCATAAATTTATATATGGTATGTTTGGTTTTTGGTTTTATATATGATCTACTTATATATGTAAAAATAAATGATCCCTGAAGTAGGCTCAAAAAATTGGTACAATTATCACAATCAGTTTAAATTAAAAAAAAAAAGAAGAAGAAGATTCCAGGCAGTAATGCAATAATGGAAATGCGGTGTCAACATTTACTCTTGAATGAATTAGAGAGAGGACAGCCTGGAACCATGTATAGTAATGGCAGCTCCTAGGATCAAAGAAGGATCCCTGGTAGCACAACAGTTAAGCCATCGGCTACTAACCAAAAGGATCAAACACTCCCAGTGGCTCTGCAGGGGAAAGACCTGGAAATCTGCTCTTGTAAAGATTACAATCAAGAAAACCCTATGGGACAGTTCTACTCTTTCACATGTGGTCACAATGAGTCAACTTCAACTCGATGGCACCTAAAAACAACAACAGGATCTAAGTGACGGGGCACTGCTCTGTTGCAAGGAAAGGCTTTTGAAGGGGGCCCCATGGTGCAATGAAGAGAGCCCTAGACTCAGATTTAGAGGACGTGTTTAAACTACATCTTTCATTTGGTAATCATATGCTTAGAACAAATCTCCCTGAGCCTTGGGTTCCTTTTTCATGAAGCAAATTAGTGTTCAATTATACAAATACTTTATCCACTCTGAAATAATTTGTATTGGTCTTCTTCATGTTGGTTGGAGGAAATATCCACAAATATGTATCTCTCCGAGCAAAATGTTCTTTCCAAAAGGGCACTTCATGCCTCCTCCACCCACCAACAGTGGATAATATTGCAAAGCATAATCATTGATATCATAATTGTGAAACAATATCTTAGACATAGCAAGTGTTATATTAATGGCTGACAAATGATTAAAAGAACTTTGACCTATTTAAAAAAAACTTAGAAATATTTGTGATACACATTATAAATATTTTCATCAAAAAATTGGAATTAAACATTGATACTTAAAAAGGGAAAGTTCTAGTTAATTGTGAAGCTTACATAAAAGTCACCTCACCCTACCTGGAACTGGATGATAAGCCATCAAAAGAACCTTTGAATGTACATGTATCTTACTTTGATTTGTCCATTTTTCTCTATAGTTGTTCACTTAAAAAGTCATAACTCAAAATAATTCCTTTTTTATAAGTGTTTCTCCACTTTAATAAGTTCTCCATTTGTACTAGTGTCTCCCTATACTATGATTAAACCGAATGACTAGGATCACATTTGGTCTATCCATTGGTTGATTTTTTTTTGGAGGGGTAAAGGACTTATTTGTAATATGAAGACATTATAGATATTATCTTTTTTACAGATAACTTACATGGCTCTAACTACTTTGGGCAGACCAGGATTTATTATTGGGTCTCAGACAGTATGTAAAGTTGTTGGAAGGGCTACTGGAGCAAGTGTCCTAGGCTGCGTTCTCTAGAGAAGCAAAACCAGTAAAGCATGTAAATATATACAGAGAGATTTATCAAGGAAACGACTCACTCACACAATTGTAGTGGCTGGGATGTCCCAAGTCCATGGATCAGGATAGAGGCTTCTCATAACTAATGTAGCTGCAGGGGCTGGCAAACCCAAGATTAGCAGGCCAGAGAGCAGGGCCCTTGTTCACAGGCTGTGAAGATAGTCAAATCCCAAGATTGGCAGGCAAGACTGCAGGTAAGCTGCTAGCTTAAGTCCCCAAAACCAGAGGTCAGATGAACAGGAGCCAGCTGCAGGATTCAGAACCAGCAAAATCCCCCAAGACATTCTAGAACATTCATTTATATCTGGATGCAGGCCACACACCAAGGAAAGTCTCTGTCAACTGATTGGCTGCTACTCACAACAGATTCCATCATGGGAGTGATCACATATCAAATCTCAACAGGGAAGTGAACACATTATATGACTGCCACAACACTGCGAATCATAGCCCAGCCAAGTTGACACATGATCTTAACCATCACAGCAGGCCCTATGCTTGTTTTACAGGAGCAGCTTTCAGGCCGTGCACTCATACTGTCTTTGTGAACCAAAAAGCAGCCACTGAGGGAAATTGTCAATGCAGGAAGCTTCTGGTTTCAAATCCACAATGGCTCTGCCTTGACCTTTTTTCTCAATATAATCGCTTCTTGACCTTCCCCTTTCTCTCTGGCTAACTCTGTTCTGATTTCAATTCTCCCAAACACATTGGTGAAATCTAAGTAACAATCATAATCCTAACTGCAAGGAAATCTGAAAAACATAATATTAACTTGATAGGCTCCTGAGGGCATTGTACTTTAGTCCAGGGTTTCTCAACCTTGGCACTTTGGATATTTGGGGCCAGATAATTCTTTGTTGTGGGGAGCCATCCTGTTCATTGTAGGATGTTTAGCAGCATCCCTAGCTTGTACCCACTACTGTTGTAACAAACAAATATGTCTTCAGACATTGCCAAATATCCCCTAGGCAGCAAAATTACCCCCAGTTAGGAACAACTGCATTAGATAGTGCTTAAACCCTGGTGGCACAGTGCTTAAGTGCTACAGTCGCTAACCAAAATGTCAGCAGCTCAAATCCACTAGGTGCTCCTTGGAAACTCTGTGAGTCAGTTCTACTCTGTCTTATACGGTTGCTATGAGTTGGAATCGACTCGACGGCAATGGGTTTGTGTTTTATATGCTGCAGGTCAAAACTTATTAGCAAGTCATAAAACCAATCTTTCAAAATATATATATAGAATACAATGAATAGAATACAACACTATGCTTAAATATTATACCAAACTATAGTCCAGGAAAGAAGCCCTGGTTGTTCAGTGGTTAAGCCATTGGCTGCTAATCAGAAGGTCTGCAGTTGGAACCCACCATACTGCTCTGAGGGAGAAAGATGTAGCCGTCTACTTCTGTAAAGATTACAGTGTTGCAAAGCCTACATAGGGTCGCTGTGAGTCTGGATCTACTCGATGGCAACGAGTTTGGTTTTTTTTGATCTTATGCTACAGAAAATGGGAGTCCACACATCATAGGTAAGCATAGTTTCATGTTATATTCAATTTTGTTAACGGATGTGTGTTTATGAAGTTTGATGATCAATATATTTCTTATTGTGAATATCAGAATAGAAGAAGATTAAATAGAAGTAGAACAAACCAGTCCACAAGACACTCAACAATACTTTTTACTCTAAATATGCTGGAAAATAAAAGAAGAATCAATCAGCATTTCTTCCACCACTTGCCACTCACTCTGTATCCATATCTGTATAAAATTCTGTGGTGTTGAACTTGCCTGTCTAGTCTTTCTCTAATGGTCTCCGTAGTTTTCAACCATGATGGATGACAGACCTATTGCACCACAGTGTTTGCAAATGCAAATATTTTCTTCCTTAAATATTGACAAAATATATATGGTGAGTATCTGATAAAAAATAAATTATAGAGCTTTGTCTTACCTTATTCTTCTGGCTAAAACATAAACCATATTATGAAAGGGGCTTTGTGCACTTGATCCATGTAAGTACTAAAACAAGACTCTTAGACAAATTAAATCAGATTCTTTGAACTTTTCAGCAAAGGTGAATGACTTAAAAAAAAAGATAACAACAAAGTTAGCTTTTATACATAAATCTCAAAGTTGCATATTGATGGTTAGGCACCGGGGCACAATGCTCCCACTTTGCCCCAGGAAGTATCTGTAGATAAGCCACAATATAACCACTTAGCACACATATGGTAAGCATGGGAATAATTAGAGGTTGGTTTATTTGTAGGGTATGTTTTGGCTATGGTGCAAATACAGAGTAATGCTCAGAGCAGAGGCTATGACTAAACAAGAACATTAGCTAGAATCTTATAAAAACTAAATATTTTTTGAAATAAATAGTATTGATCCCAGTAATATCACATTGAAGATCAATGTATTTTTTATTGTGACTATCAGTGTATTTTATAGCATGCATATTAGTCAAAGCATTTGAAAACAAACAGAATAGGAGAAAATAGGAATTAATATTTTCTCATGACTGAAATGGTTTAATCTCTTCAAGTGTACTGAAATTTCACACATTTCCTAGGAGTCCAATGTCAGGCAATATTTATTCATTATGACATTTGTATTCAAGACACAGGGCTTTACTTAAGCTGCTGGGCAACTAACCAAAGATTGGAAATTCAAGTTCACCCAGAGGCTCCTCTGAAGAAAGGCCTAGTAATCTGCTTCTGTAAGATCACAGGCATGGAAAACCTTGTGGAGGGGACTTCTACTCTAAAATACATGGGTCACCATGAGTTGAGATCAACTCAACGGCTCAGTGGTAACTGCTTTTTTTGTTGTTGCTCTTGTCATGTAGCAGATTTACCTCATGATTCTTCCTCAAGGAAGATGTTAGCCTCCACATGATTTATTTTAAGACTCAACAACAATATCCTAATAAAAAAAAAATAATAATAGGAAAGGGAAATTCATCTTTCTGTTAAAGAAAAACCTCATAATTTGATTAGTCTTATCAGTCATATATATTTAATATAATATGCATCAAGGTCATTCTTTTAAAAAGAATATCTTGTTAACGAGAGAAATGTGAAATCATTCTTTTTCACTAGTGCCTCTTGCTTTCCCAAAGTCTTAACTATACCTAACTTGCTTGTGTGAAGTAGATCCCAGCATCCTATTAGCTGGAGGAAACCAGCCTCAAAGGTTTAATGGCTTTTTGTTCTTAACACAACAATTCCTGACTTGTAGAGTCTTGTACTGAATCAATCTCTCAAGTTTGCATAATGCTCACGTTGAAGCCACGCTGACAGAATTCACTGAATGCCAGCATGTCTTGATGACTGCGTGTGTCACCAGATCCTAAAACTTCACACTTTGCAAGTTCATGTGTTGGGCCTCAGGGGATTCCAGAGTTAAATACTTCTGTGCTGGGGCTTGCTTTATGACCATCTTGTCAAGTCTTGTCACTAGCTAGTATCAACAGAAGCATTTTCCTCAGTGTTCCACTCTCTCACCCTACTCCATGTGGTCCTGTAATGTATTCTCTTCACTTAATTGAGGAAACATTCTGCAGTCGTAGAAAAAGATTTACTGTCAGTTGACTAAGGTAGGACAGTAAATATTGCCCCATAATTTCAAGTGAGAGAGAAGAAATTAAAGCCATTTTCCACTGTCTCTTCCCCCTTGGGGCCAGTTTTAAGCAATATTATGAAGTAAATTTTCCACAGTTCCCAGACTTCCACTTCTGACCCTTGCTCTGTGGTCATAAACACAACACTTCTTAAGATTGATTTTATAACTCTTCAAGGGAGTCTGTGATTTGGAACTGAATTCCTAACTGAACACACATTTTCTTTTCGTTCAAATAGTACTATGGCGTGACTCTAGATAAAGAGATTGAATCATTGATCCTGTCTTATTCTTTGCTACTTTAGATCTTCTGGTGGCATGATTAACACTGTTTTTCTCGCTGGCATTGAGCTTGGGTTCCTGGTGCCTGTGTTTTAAGCACCGAAAGGAGGTTATTACGATGATTGCTAATTTTGCAGGAAATGTTTTATTCCTTGCCAGCCAAGATTCTGTCATAGCTGAGGAGCTTCACTTCATGATGCCAAATTCAGCAAATTTACAATGATTATGATTGATGGACCAAATGAATATTAAAATTTGTATCACCATTTTGGCTTGATGGAGGGCATTTGTATGCCATTAAAGCTCATTTTGTCATATCACTTGACCATTACAGCATGTCAGCAGAGCAACTCCCATTTCTGGAATAGGGAGAAGTGAGTAGCTGTGCCGAGGTTCAGCAAGTTAAAATTTCTGGATACTTCAAGAAGTGAGCTGCTTAACAAAGCTTCTCTTAATAAGGCAAGAAAACACTTAAGTGGGACCTTCACTCTAAAGGGAGCCTGTTGCTGTGTGCTGTGGATTCCATTCCGACTCATGGTGACCCTGTAAGACAGGGTAGAACTGCTCCAGAGAGTTTCCTAAACTGTCATCTTTTTCTTACATTATTAGAGAATTTCTTCTGGTAATGTGTTTCCACTCCTGCTAAATCACGTAATTGTTTATTTTCTTAACTAACAAATAATTTTGAGGTGTTACCCCAATAGTAGGCAAATTTCTAGGCAGGGTGAAAATACAAAATTAAAAAAGAAAAAAAAAATGTCGTCTCTAGGTCCCTCTACGTAGTTGGGATTTAGTTAGGGTGACAGGTCTTGAAATATGGAAAAGTTGAATAGTGTAAAAGTTAAATTACAACATGACTGAACAGTAGGAGGAATGTTACAAGGCAGTCTGTAATGAATTGCCAAATGGAAGATGCAGACAGTTACTGATTTGACTCTAGTTTGGGTTTAGCTTGAATCAGCAATTAGGCGTAAAACATGCTTAATGAATCCTTGTATCCAACCAGTTGTTTTTGAGGTAGAGAACACAACCATGGTAGACAAAAGCATGTCTTAAAGAATGATGTTATGGGTGCCTATCTTTTCTGGTACTCCACAATTGATCCTGCTTTTAGGATGATGACACTAACATCAAGTCCTGCCAGGCTTCTCAACCCAGCTCAGCAATACCTGTAACAGGAAGCTCCCATTGCTTGCAAGACACAAATTCGAGTTAGAATCCAAGTCCAAATACTGGAGCCCTAATGTCAGGATAAGGAGCCCTGGTGGCGCAGTGATTAAGCACTCAGCTGCTAACCAGAAGGTTGGTGGTTCGAACCCATTGGCCACTGCATGGGAGAAAGATGTGACAGTCTGCTTCCTTAAAAGTTTACACCCTTGGGAACCCTTTGGGGTGACACTCCTCTATCCTATAGGGTCTCTTTGAATCGGAATCCACTTGTCGGCAATGGGAATGTCTTGGTTCTTTTGACGGATGATTCTCTGCAAGCTGTTGAACATCAGATATGAACAGAAGAAATCTGTATGTAAATTCTCATGTGAGTTTCACCACACAAAATTCAAGCGCAGATACCTAAATAAAAGGTCAGCATATAATGCGACAAAATATTCTGCATGTATATTTCCTCTTTAAGTGAAGTTATCAAACAGCAGTTGAGAATTAGGAAGTGGTAAAACTTCAGGAGGCTTTTAATAATGTCATATACGAAGCATTTAAGATCATTTCTATCTGCCACCAAAATGTTGAGTGACAATTTCAAGCAGTAATTTAGACATTCCTTCTTCATATGACAAACAACTGGAGCATTTCCAAAGAAGATAACAGTGGGTTTCTTCTTGTTGTTGTTCTGTTTTGTTTTAACGTTACATAAATACTAATGAAGAGTCACTCATGGTGATGTTCCTGATATGAACAATACATTTCACTACCTTTGAGAGTCAATCCACCCTTCTAATTAGGGACGGCCTTCTTCAAAAACTCAAAGTGAGATTTACACATGGCGTCTTGAGAAACCACCATGAAAATGAAGATAGCTGAGTCAGGTGACAGGTAATATTGTCAGCAGTCACATTAACAAAACTTTGAATTTCTCAGTGTCCCTGGAAAGCCTTTTGTCAGATACGCATATATGTATATATATGTATATATAAAACGAGGTTTTGTGAGTTTTAGTCTTTGAGGACAAAAAAGACTAAGTGATTCACAACCCTCTGAAAATAATTAGTTCATGGCCCGGGGGTTCTCTCCCATCATCTCTGGGACACAGAGGGGAAGGGCACACTGCTTTTTCTTCAGACACAGCTGCTCATAGCCAGGGCAGGCAGTAGGAAGCAGGAATAGTTTTCATGCTATATCAGGAGTTACACAAGGAGGTATACAATCTGTCCTGGTTGAACTGATATTCCCAGAAGAGTTTACACAACACTCTTAACAGCAGCAAAAGATCACCATAGACAAAGCTGGTACAAAGCTTACAGTGGAGTACTTTAGGGGCACAGTACATTTGTTCTTTGGAGGGTGAATCTTTGCAAATGAAAAAGGGATGTTCTTCCCACAATGCATGACTCCTGCTTTGCTTTTTCCTTCTTCCTTTTTCACCTCCTCTTTATCTTTTCTTGATTTCTTTCTCTCCCCTCTTTTTTTTCCAGACATTTACTCCCGATGTTGACCAGATGGAAGGAGAAGGGCAAAGAGAGTCCTTCCAATTTCATTTTTGCCTCTAAAAAAGACACCTTTTTCTTATGCTGTAATTTTATGTGTTGCATCTATGCTTAATTTCTTGGAAATTGACTATTATAATATTTCTTTTGACAAATCACTTATGACATGTGGACTCAAGAGAAAAAGGAATAGAAGAAAAGGAGGATGGAAACTGTTTCTTGCCTTAGGCGTATTTCAGCTTGTTATTCAATTTCTGTTCACTGAGTAACTAAAAAAATAAACACTGTACATTTCACTTGGCCTCATAGGTGGTCTCTTAGAATACCAACGTGCCCACTGCTAGTGTACTTTCTGTTTTGTATTTGATAAACTTTGTATGTGTGCTAAAGCCAGCAGAGAAAGACAGTACCAAGTATTTCCTCATATACTCCATTTTCTTATTGTTGATTTCAGGTGGTTACACCCTCTGAGTCTTGGTCTCCCCCTGCTTCTGCATGAGGACACTTGTACATCTCCTGCTTTAGTGCTCCAGACAGCATGGAGCAAAATGCACGCCCAAGCCTAATGAGATGCTGTCAAGCAGCTTTCCAGGTGTTTGCGCACATAGAGCTGAGAAGCGTTTCCCTAAACAATACCTCATTTTGACCCAGTCTATTTCTGGATTTTTCCAGAAAAGAGACATCAGAAAATGACCCATATGGCTCAGAGAGTGACACTAGTAGAATCAATAAACAAATATTGGCAATTCTGTATCGTAAAAAATCTTTCATATCTTTCCATTCCTTTCGATTTCTATTGCAGCTTCTCTAGTTCAGATCATTTCCTGTTCAGACAGCTGCAACAGGCTTTCAAATTGCTATGACTGCCTACATCCTTACCTACTTCCAATCCACTTTTCAAACAGTAGTAAATGCGATTCTTCTATGTCACAAATTTAATTGCATTATCTTCAAGAGATGAAAGCAATATCTTCCCATAGGTTCTATAAAGTTCATACCCATACCTGTAACACATCTGCCCTTGGCCTGATTTTTCAGCCTCACATTTGGCAGACTCCTTTTCAATCTACATAATCTTTCTTCCTGTTCCATTTGCGATTGGGTTGACCCCAACTCACAGAGACCCCATGTGTGTCAGAGTAGAACTGGGCTCCGTAGAGTTTTCAATAGCTAATTTTTTAGCAGGTGGCCAGGTCTTTCTTCTGAAGTGCCTCTGGGTGGACTCAGACCTCCAACATTTTGGTTAGCATTTGCATCACCCAGGAACTCCACCTATTCCTTCTAGGTCTACAGTGTTACCCTCTGAATATTCACAGCCAGCCTACAACACTCACCTTCTCCAAGGTTGAGACAAGCAGCCTCAGAACTCAGTCTTTCTAGGAGATACCTGCTCTGGTTTATTCTGCTACACTGAGCAGAATAGGCTGTACATTCTTCTGAAATTGCCCTTGACAAGATAACCACAGCTGGCCTCAACCGGTTTTAGCAGGTTTTCAATGCCTGGCTTGACACTTTAAGTGACCTATTAGCTCATTAAGTGCAAAATATATATAGGTACCCCATCTCTGGGTGGAGACTTAACATGCAAATGAAGGAAAATCAACCTCTTCTGCCATCCCCAGGGAATTGAACCCTTGTCTAAAGAAAATGCATAGTCATCCCCAAGATCTGGGCACCTGCATGATAAATTTGCATTTCTTTGTCTGCACTGTGTAAAAGCCTTACCTTCCCAAGCTGCCTGCAAGCAGTCTTGGAGGCAGTAGCCCCTCCTGTTCCTTTCTTTGTGCAATGAAATAAAGCCACTTTTTTAATTTCCCACCTCAGCCTCTTGTTTATTGGCTATAACAAGTCTCACTGAGCAAAATTTGGGGTTTCCACTTGGCAACAAGGGGAGAGCCCTTTTCTACATGTTTCCATATCCTACTATGCCTTACCCATCATAGCTCTCATCACACTTTATCTGAATTACGGTATCACTCCTGTCTTCTTCGCTAGCAGAAAATGCTGGGAGGGCAAGGGCATTATTTGCTTTGTGCTCCTCTGATTTTGCAGCATTTCACAATTGAGTGGCATAGAAAAAAATACTAAAAAATTGAGAAATATTTTAGAGTGAATGAATGAATGAATAAATGCTAGATATTCATATCATGACTTACGTGGGGGTTAAATGACTAGCTGTCTAGAAGACGAAGGGTTTCTGGAATTGGGAAACCAACAATTTTTTGCTGAGTACCAAAACAAACTGGAACTGGAACCTCAAGGTGAATGCTAACCAGGAAACACCTTTCTTGCTTAAACCAGTCTCGAAGGAGAAATGGATTGGAACGAAAACCACAAGCCTAATGTGTTAGATAACATGGGGATGCAGTCTTCAACTAAGCTTAATAGCAAATAATGGCTTCCCAATTTGTTTTTTATCTCCGAATTCCTAACACTATATCATAATTGTTTTCATATTATGTATAGCTGGCTAAGAGTTCCTGGGTGGTGCAAATATTGTATTCAGCTGCTAACCAAAATTTGAAGGTTTTAGTCCACCCAGGAGTGTCTCTGAGGAAAGGCCTGGTGATCTATTTCTGGAAAATCAGCCTATTCGGACACACACGGGGGCACCATGAGTCAAAGTCAACTCCACAGCCATTGGTATAGCTGCCTAAGAGTGTATTAAAGGTGTATATCATTCATGAATGAGCAAAAGTCATAATGAGGACAAACAGTGTCTGCAGTGCTCTGAGGCTCTAGTGCAAAGGAGAGAAAAGCTTTGATCCATTGGGCAGTGGCACCAGAGTTTGAAGTAAAGGACATAAAGGGCTTCTGTTTGGGGTTACTCTGTGTACTTCTGCAATAAATCCCAAAAGCATACTTCTTTCTAACATTCTATGATTTAGTCGAATAAGTGTTCACCTTACCCACAACCTTCATGATGTCAGAGGCCACATTCATGTCTTCTGTTGTTATTTCTAGCCTGAAGAACCCTCATCTTTTCAGCCTATCCTGAATTCAGTAGTTGCTCAAAACTTTTAACCATGGAATTCAAGTAGTTTAGCCTAGAAAGCAATGCTAAATCACATGTATTACATTTTAAATTTTAAATAGAATTTACTTCCCAAAGAAAGGAAATAATAGATTTTTCAAAAGTAAGTGCTTGTTTGATTTTCATTATAAACTGTTGATATTTCAAAGTGTTGATTTTTTTAAGTATATATTGACCTGATATATTTCATTTAATATTTTTCCGTCCTATTTACACAGGACATTTTTCACACATAGTAGGCAAGTCCATATGTTCGTACTGAAAATAAACTAAAATTAATTATTTTCCGCATTATTATACCTATGTTATCAAGAGTCCACCTACAGATATCCGAGGACACGCTTCTACCAACCCTCTAGCTACTACTTGCCTAATTTGAAACAATACATCATCAGTGCATTCATTACGTATGCACTACAGTCATTATATTCGAGAGTAGAAATTTGAGAATTTAAGCTAACAATATGCGAGCTTAAAAGAGTAACTACTTCAGATGAAGAACGTCAGCGCAAATTAGTACGCCATCGCAAATCAGGTGTCTTGTCTACACTCTTTTTAGTTCAAAAAAGGTTTTTCTATGATCTGGATCTATCATATGAACTTTAAGATTAAAATTTTTCTTTTATTTTGCAATGAAAAGGAGACAAAAACTATAACGGCAGACTAAAAATGTTTGAAAACAGCCTCCTGTGAGAATCTCTGTAACTGCAACATTGCATACAGTTTTTATTCCACAATTTACAAACTAATGAGCCTGCCATTACATAGAAGGTTAATGGTATGTGTCTTTTCCGCATATATTTAGAAGCTTCTCCAGTTACAATAAGAGGCTACAAAAATGGTTTCAGTAAACATTAATACCGAGAAGAAGGCCATCTGGAGATGGATTCTTATAGACACAGTGACTTGAGTCCAAACTGTAATTAAAACGTTTCCACCGGGTTCAGCAAAACCTTACCAGGAAATGGCAGCAAGGGAAGAGCCATTTAATCACATAAAACCTTGTAACTGAGCTGACAGCCTACTGACGAGCAGTTTCCAGATAGTTCTAATTTCATGTATGTAAAACTCAGGCTTTTTTTTTTTTTTCTTGCCGAGATTAATCAGCCGTAAAATCATAACAAGTATGATAAGGCAATTAATGCTATCTCCGTCTTTGCTGACAATTTTGAAGCAAGATATAAAGAACAAATTATTCCAACCCTGCCTTTCACTTTGCATTTAGAAAAGAACTAGGTTACTGAAGTGAACTTTGCTTTCACTGTATCGAATTTAGCAAAGAACTGGAAATGTATTTGGTATAGAGCAGGCATAACTATGTTTACTTTTTTTTTAAATAATGAGAAGGCAATTTGGTTTTAATTATGTCAACTTTATCAAAACTTCAGGCAGTTAATTAAGTGAGTGTTCTTTAGTGGCTGAAGAAAAGACTATTTTTAAATAAATTGGTATATAATAATTACATATTTTTATAATACAGCATACCAATCAAGGTAATAATCACTTTAACATTTCCAGTGCTCTGGCTAAAGAGATTATTTTGTTTTTGTGTATGTATGAAACAGATCACAGTCCCCATAAACTATATTATGGATAAGCCTAATAGTCTTTCTTTTATTCTTGCAAATATTTATCTTTTAAATTCATGTTTAAATTGGCTTTACTACAAATGCATTATCATATAAATTCAAATGACCTGCTACAAAGCTCTCCCAACCAAAAACCCATTGCCGTCGAGTCAATTCCTACTTGTAGCGGCCCTATAGGACAGAGTAGAGCTGCCCCATAGCATTTCCAAGAAGTGACTAATGGATTCGAACTGCCGACCTTTTGGTTAACAACCAAGGTCTTAACTGCTGAGCCACCAGGGATTCAAAATTATCCTCAGGTGTAAATATATCTCATGAAAGATTTATTTTAAACTCAGATGTATGCAAAAATTATTGGTTGATCTTTCATTTATTTATTCAATTAAGCAAGAGGCCATACCCTGTACCAGGTTCTGGTCTAGGTGGTTTGTTTACATCAGTGAACCAATGTAGCTAACAATCTTCCTTCATGATTCTCACATTCTAGAGGCATTAGACAGAAAATAAATAGTAAGTAAATGTGATAAAAAATGCCGTAAATCTATGGGAAAAAGAGTAAAACAAGGCCAAAAGTTTTGGTTTACAAAATGGTGGAAACTCAGAAGGAAGTGGGGAGAGCTGTTAAACTGGAGATGGCACAGGCAACAAGAAGCAGCAGCAGAACCAGGAGAGCAGCACAAGATAGTACTGAAGCTGACCCACAGAGCAAGAGAGCTAAGTGACTTCCAGCTGAAGTTTACTGGTGGACTGGGGTGCCTCCAGGCACTCATCAGTGGAGCTACAGAGCTTTAGTAAACTTGCCCCAGCAGGGAAGACGTGGGCAGCAAGGCCCAAGGCACTGAGAGGCCAAGGAACCAGGAGGAAGAAGCTGAAGAGACAGACAATATGGGAAGCAGTTTGCCTTCAGCTGGCAAGGCCAGTAATACACCTTTACTTGCCTACTTCAGAGCTACATCAATTCTTCAGCCTTATGTCATAATTTAGTCTGCAGGGACCTTGATTGCCTTTCCCTTCCACAACAGGTCACACTTTTCTAGTACATTGATGACATTATGCTGATTGGACCTAGTAAGGAAGAAGTATCAATGACTCGGGACTTGTGTAAAACATTTGCATGTTACCCCCATTGCTTTCAAGTCAATTCCAACTCATAGCAACCCTATAGGACAGAGTAGAACTGCCCCATAGGGTTTCCAAGGAGTGGTTCTTGGATTTGAACTGCTGATCTTTTGGTTAGCAGCCAAGCTCTTAACCACTGTACCACCAGGACTCTGTGCTAGATGGTGGGAAATTAATTCCACAAAAATTCAGGTGCCTTCTACCTCAGTGAAATTTTTAGGGGTCCAGTATGAGGCATGTTGAGATATTCCTTCTAAAGTGAGGGATAAATTATTGTATTTGGCTCTTTCCACAGCTAAAAAGGAGGCATAATGCCTAGTAGACCTCTTTGGACCTTGGAGGCAACATATTCTTCATTTGGGTGTGCTATTCCAGTCTATTTATCAAGTGATTTGAAAAGCGCTAGTTTTGAGTGGGGCCTAGAACAATTTTTTTTTTTTTTTTTTAGAACTAGAGAATGCTCTGTAACAGGTTCAGGCTGCTATGCAAGTGGCTCTGCCACTTGGGCCACAAAATCTGGCTGATTCAACGGTGCTTGAAGTGTCAGCAGCAGATAGAGATGCTGTTTGGAGTCTTTGACAGGCCCTATTTTTTATCAATGAATTATAGCACAGACCTTTAGGATTTTGGGGAGCAAAGCCCTGCCATCCTCTGCAGATAACTACTCTCCTTTTGAGAAACAGCCTTTGGCTTGTTCCTGGGCCTTATTAGAGACTGAACTCTTAACCATGGGTCATCAAGTCATTGTGTGGCCTGAACTGCCCATCATGAACCGGGTGTTATCTGTCCCACAGAGCCAAAAAGTTGGACATACACAGCAGTACTCCATCGTTAAATGGAAGTGGTATATATAAGATACGGCCCAAGCAGAACCCGAAGGCACAAGTCAGTTGCATGAGGAAGTGGTTCAAATGGCCATGGTCTCCAGTCCTGTCACATTACCCTCCATCTCCTGCTCTACACCTATGGGCTCATGGAGAGTGCCTTATAATCAGTTGACTGAGGAAGAGAAAACTTGTGCCTGGTGTACAGATGGTTCTGTGATACAGCCTGTTTCTGGAACCTCATACCACCAAGAAAGCAGCTCCAGGAGTAGAGCTTTTCCTTTGGACCTGCTAAGAAACTTTTAGACCAGGGGAAGATTGAGGCTAAGGACCTTCCTGCAAAGCAAACAAAGAGAAAAAGACTTCTCCTGGAGCTTGCACCCTGAATTTAGACTTCTAGCCTTCTAAACTGTGAGAGAATAAATTTCTCTTTGTTATAGCCATCCACCTGCAGTATTTCTGTTATATCAGCACTAGATGACTAAGCTGAATCCCCAAATCATTTTTTCTTTGAAGGTGTTTACAAACCAAGGAAAATTTAAACTTCAATTTTAACAATGCTACAGAATGATGGGGAGAAAAGTCAAGTTCCAGGACCCATACAAAGTAAGTATCTAATGAAAACTCTTGGCCACAAAAAGCTAGGACCACAGAGGGCTATGTACTCAAAGTAAGGGTGAACCAGACATGGAAATTCCAACAACACTACCACAAACATTCAGCAAGGAAATTTTGTCTTAGTGGTGGCAAAGCAGGTGAAAATAATTCTCTTTAATTATATGGCCACAACCCAGCCCTTGCAGAGATTTACAATCATATTTATATAACAAGGTAATAAAGAAAGCTCAAGTTATGCACTTTGTGTAAGATAGTTCCATAGTAAATACTTCTCCAAAGAAAACAAAATCATATTTGGTGGAATTCACCACATACTAATCTTCAAATTATTCTGGCAAAAAGTTTTTGGAAAAATATAATCACCACACAATGATAAGAAACAAAGACTACAATAATAAAAAATGAAACAACAACAAAAAGGCACAATGAAACAGAATCAACAGAAACTGCACAGCACTGAAACTGATCCATGACGATTTATGGAATTATCAAACAAAAACTATGAAATAGCTGTCCTCACTATACTTAAAGAAATAAAAGGCAAATTATGTGAAAACATCTGCCATCAAGTCGATACTGATTCATAGTGACCCTCCGGGAAACCATATTAGGTAATCTACAAAATTTGTAAAAGCACTAAACAAAACTTGTAAGTACTAAATAATGAATGACCAAAATTAAAAAGGCAGTGGACGCATTTAACAGCCTATTCAACAGAGCTGTAGAATTTTCAAACCAAAGGGGGAAGAGAGAAAGAATGGTCAGAGGCAATAACTGAAGCAATAATAGCTAAGAATTTTCTAGAATTGATAAAAAAAAACTAATTTAAAATTCTAGAAGCTTAATGAATCCCAAACAATATAAACTTTAAAAAATTAATAGTTCACAGCTATCCACATCATAGTGAAACAGCAAAACATCGGTGATAAAGAAAAATCTTAAAAAAGCAATGGGGGTAGCATGCAAATGTTTTACCAATAAGTCCCGAGTCATTGATACTTCTTCCTTACTAGGTCCAATCAACATAATGTCATCAGTGTAATGGAAGAGTGTGACCTTTTGTGGAAGGGAAAGGTAATCAAGGTCCCTGCAGACTAAATTATGACATAAGGCTGAAGAATTGATGTAGCTCTGAAGTAGGCAAGTAAAGGTGTATTACTGGCCTTGCCAGCTGAAGGCAAACTGCTTCCCATATTGTCTGTCTCTTCAGCTTCTTCCTCCTGGTTCCTTGGCCTCTCAGTGCCTTGGGCCTTGCTGCCCACGTCTTCCCTGCTGGGGCAAGTTTACTAAAGCTCTGTAGCTCCACTGATGAGTGCCTGGAGGCACCCCAGTCCACCAGTAAACTTCAGCTGGAAGTCACTTAGCTCTCTTGCTCTGTGGGTCAGCTTCAGTACTATCTTGTGCTGCTCTCCTGGTTCTGCTGCTGCTTCTTGTTGCCTGTGCCATCTCCAGTTTAACAGCTCTCCCCACTTCCGTCTGAGTCTCCACCAGAATTGTCTTTGATGTCCACAATTCCACCAACATTCTCTTCAAGGCAATCTTTACTTCTACTATTAGGCATTTTAAAACTCTATCCATTCACGGTTTCAAGACTGCGTCTGCATTTTAGGTATCTGTTAGAGCAGCACTCCACTCTTGGTACCATATTCTTAGTTATCTAGTGCCGCTATAACACAAGTACCACAAGTGGATGGCTTTAAAAAAGAAATTTATTTTCTCACAGTTTAGGAGGCTAGAAATCCAAATTCAGGGTGCCAGCTCCAGGGGAAGACTTTCCCTGTTTGCTCTGGAGAAAAGAGATATTAGAAGAAGTTATCCAGAATGTCATAAAGAAACAAAGATAAGGAAAAGAAAAAAGAAAGAGCAAGAGAGATTAACAGAGAACTAAGTGACTAAATCTAACATACAATGAACAGAAATTCCAAAAAGTGCAGAAAGAAAGAATGGTCAGAGGCAATAACAAGTGATAATAACTAAGAATTTTCTAGAAGTGATAAATGACTAATTTAAAATTCTAGAAGCTTAAAGAATCCCAAACAATATAAACTTTAAAAGTTCACAACCATCCACATCACAGTGAAACAGAAAACATGGCTGGCAAAGAAAAAAGTCTTAAAAACAGAAAATAAGTATGTATAGCTGACTTATTAACATAAGAAATGGAAGCCAGAAGGCAGTGGAGAGAGACATTC
This sequence comes from Elephas maximus indicus, assembly GCF_024166365.1. Classification (NCBI taxonomy): domain Eukaryota; kingdom Metazoa; phylum Chordata; class Mammalia; order Proboscidea; family Elephantidae; genus Elephas; species Elephas maximus. Next base: position 11,094,015 of record NC_064822.1, on the reverse strand, counting down.
AATGGGCTGAAGAAAACACTTGCCACTCTGAAATTCTATACCACGTGAAAATACATTTCATTAATGAGGATGACGTAAAGACATTTTCACACAAACGCCTGAGAGTTTGCCAATGGCAATGGTAATTTTAAAGATGTACTTCAGACATACATAAACTGCTATTTGTCACATGCATAATCAGTGATGCAAGAAGAAACAAAAAAAGAAAGTAGTTATAAAGTGAGTATATCTAAATTAATATTGAATGTATAAAGCAATAACACTTCTGAACCAGGGAAATAAAAATATACCTCAAAATTACATGCAAGTCAAAGTGTAGTAAAATATTTGCAAAATGATGAATGAGATAGCTTTGGGTTTAAAGGAAACAAAGAAGAAATTATTAGTTGTGGAAAACATATAGATATACAAGAAAGGAAATATAATCATAGTATACTATATTACTTAGCTATGAATAACACTTTCAGAGTCATAGTAATGTGAGCCACGGAATACAGATTTAATTAAAGGTATTTGATATCAATGTTGGTTAATCGAGGAAAGGGGTGTGAGTGTGTTGGGGGTCAGATTGTAAGAAAGTTAATTATCATCTCCTATATACATTTTTTTTTTTAAATAAACATTAGTTAACCTTCTTACAACCTGATGGATACTGGCTGAAAGTGGAGAATATCATAAAGATGTTTACCTGTGTTTTATTGACTATGCAAAGGCGTTTGGCTGTGTGGATCATAACAAATTATGTTATTTTTGTTATTGTGAAGAATGGGAATTTCAGAACACTTAATTGTGCTCATGAGGAACTTGTACATAGATCAAGAGGTGGTAGTATGAGCAGAACTAGGGGATACTGTGTAGTTTAAAGTCAGAAACACTGTCAGTGTTGTATCATTTCACCGTACTTGTTCAATCTGTATACTGAGCAAATAATCAAAGAAGCTGGCCCATATGATGAAGAATGGGGCATAGGGATTGGAGGAAGTCTCTTTAACAACCTGTGTTATGCAGATGACACAACCTTGCTTGCTGAAAATGAAGAGGACTTGAAGTACTTTCTGATGAAGATCAAAGACCACAGCCTTCAGTATGGATTACACCTCAACATAAAGAAAACAAAAATTCTCACAACTGGACCAATAAGCAACATCATGATAAACGGAGAAAAGACTGAAGTTGTCAAGGAGTTCATTTTACTTGGATCCACAATCAACACCCATGGAAGTAGCAGTCGAGAAATCAAAGGATGCATTGCAATGGACAAATCTGCTCCAAAAGACCTCTTTAAAGTGTTAAAAAGCAAAGATATCACCTTGAAGACTAAGGTGCACCGGACCCAAGTGATGGTGTTTTCAATTGCTTCTTATGCATGTGAAACCTGGACAATGAATAAGAAAGACCAAAGAAGAATTAAGGTCTTTGAATTGTTATTTTCCGAAAAGTATTGACTGCCAAAAGAAAGAAGAAATCTTTCTTGGAAGAAGTACAGCCAGAATGCTCCTTAGAAGCCAAGATGGCAAGACTACATCTCATATATGTTGGACATGTTATCAGGAGGAGTCAGTCCCTGGAGAAGGACATCCTGCTTGGTAAAGTAGAGGGTCAGAGAAAAAGGGATGGATTGACGTAATGGCTGCAACAATGGGTTCAAGCATAACAATGATTGTTAGGATGGGACAGGGCCGAGCTATGTTTCATTCTCTTGTACATAGTGTTGCTATGAGTCGGAACTGACTCAAAGGCACCTAACAGCAACCACATATACATTAATGAAGCCCTGGTGGTGCAGTGGTTAAGAGCTCGACTGGTAACCAAAGGGTGGCAGTTCAAATCTACCAGTCACTCCTTGGAAACCCTATGGGACAGTCCTACTGTCTTCTGCAGGGTCACTATGTGTAGAAATCAGCTCAGTGGCAATGGGTTTTTGGAACACACTTAATTAAAATACTTAGGTTATTATTTCTGTTTTTCACTTTTCATTTTTCACTACAGTGTTATTGTTGATCTTGCTGTTAGTCGTAGTCAGGTCAGTTCCAACTCATGGTGATCCCATGTACACCAGAATGAAACATTGCCTGGTCCTGTGCCATCTTCATGATTGTTGGCAGCTCCAATCCATTATTGCAATCACTGTTATTTTCAGTGACTTCCAACCTATATAGCTCATATTCCAGCACTATATCAGGCAATATTCAGCTGTCTTCCACAGGGTTTTCATTGACTAATTTTTGGAAGCAGTTTAAAAGGCCTTTCTTCCTAGTCTGTCTGAGTCTTGAAGCTCCAGTGAAACCTGTCCACAACGGACATTTGAAATACCAGTGGCATAACTTCCAGCATCGTAGAAACATATAAGCCACCACAGTAGGACAAGCTGATAGACAATGGACAGGTAGTGGGTGACTATGATAAAAGTACTAATTTACAATCAATCACAGCCCAGAATGGAACTCAATTAATACCTATTTAGAGCTACTTCATAGCCACCTCCTCTGATATCTAATTCTCGCAAAAGAAGAAAACGCTGAAGGCATAAAAATAAATTTATATAATCAACATTAATCATTACAAAGAAACATTGATTTTCTTATGTCATTCCTCTGTAAAGCTTCATATTGATTCCATCTGTTGTTTTGTCACATTGTCCCTGAGCCAGACACTGATAAATGTGTTCTTTTTAACAGGCCAGTATGGGAAGTCAGTCGATCTTAAGGACCAATTCCAAGAAAAGAGTCCAAAAGGGACAAGAGAGTTATTATTTGTTTGTTTTTAATGCTTTAAAATGCTAGGAGTGTATCTGAACTCTGCATGATTCTGGTCAAATGCAGATTTGAAGTGGATTCTTCCTCTAATCTCAGAGTATGTGATTGTTCTTGAGAGAGGGGACGTAACAATTACAGAAATAGGCTCAAACTTAACTAGGCTTCAAGCTACATAATGATAGTAATCTGAGAATACTTCATTTGGATTGGATTAAACTTCTCCTTAAAAATCATCAAATTAAATGTATTGGTAGCATTATTCTGTGATGTTTTATAAAAATATTTTAAAATATAAACCTTGCCATAAGAGTATATTTCTGAAACGTCATTCACAGATTAAACAAAAATAATAATTTATTGAGTCTTGGTTTCAATCCTATATAAATATATTGAGCAATTTTAAAAGGTGGAACTCAATACATTTTCTCAGAAAATATTAAATCGTCTATCACAATTAGTTCATATTGCTGGTTTACTGATCTTAAAATGATCAAACATTTTGGTTTTACTTTCTTCAAGGAGAGCAAAACAAAACAAAAACCAAAAAAATTTTGCATGCTTCACTGAATAGAGCTTCTGACAAATTTGATATAGTTTTATGTCAATTAGAAGACTTGTAAAGGTTTAAGTTATTATCTTTTGCAGTTTTTTCATGAAATACTAAGCAGACAGGCCTGCCCAAGGTATTAGTTTTATTTTTAATACAGTATTTATATTCACTAGTTCTTAACAGAACCATATGGACTATTTTCTTTAATATACCACTATTCAATTCTAAATCTCTTAAAAATGTACTAATTTCTTTCCTTAAAATGAAAAAAAAAAAAAAAGCGGCTTTCTTTTATAACCAAATAAAAAAAAAAAAAACCAAAAAACCAAGCCTGTTGCCTTCAAGTTGATTCTGATTCAACAACTTTGCCAATTTCCTCATCAGTATAAGACCCTATTGTTTGGGATAATTTATAATAAACATTATTTATAACCACCAATGTTTAAAGGTAACAATTTCAATCTATTCTAAATAATGTACATACAAAAGTTTTGTTTCTCATTACAGAACACACTCATAATTTTAATGGAACTCCAAAATGACAGTGATGTATTAAGTCCATTTCAATCACCAAATCCGTAGGATTTTAATCTCCAAAATCCATTGAAACTATGACTAATCTATTGCATTAAAAAAGATAAGCAGATATAAGTTATAGCCACTGAAATCATATTTCTTAAGCAACTATTCCCCTTAAAAATTATATACGTTAAAATCCTGGCTCAGGGAAAGTTTGGGAACTGAAAATAGCCTGAGTTCCTACAAATAAACTGAAAGCTTGGGTATTTTTTTAAAAAGGCAAGGAAAGGAAAGGATGGAAGAAAATAAAGGAAAGAAAAGGAACAGTGGAAAAAAAGAAAACGGGAAAAACAAGAAACATGTATGGTTTATTTCATAAATGATTTCAGGCAGGAACATATATTTCAGAGACTAATTTTTTGAAGGATTAGAACAGTGTTTGGTACATAAAACCTAAAAAAACTGTTGCCATTGAGTCGATTTTGACTCATGGCAACCTTATGTGTTACAGATTAGAACTGGACTCCACAGGGTTTTCCTGTCTGTAATCTTTATGAATAACTTTGGGAATTATCAGAAATTACTGAACAATGTCATTAATATCACACACGAGTAAAATTTTTCTATACCCGAATCCAACATTTGTTATCATTCAGAAGCAGTTGAAACAGTGTGTCTACAGGGAACTGTCAGAAATTCAAGCTGGATTCAGAAGAAGGTTTGGAAAGAGGCATATCACTGTTGACATCAGATGGATCCTGGCTGGAATCAGAGAATACCAGAAACGTGTTTATCTCTGTTTTATTGACTACACAAAGACATTTGACTGTGTGAATCATAACAAATGTGGATAAGATTGTGAAGAATGGGAATTCCAGAACACTTAATTATACTCACGAGGAATTTCTACATAGAGCAAGAGGCAGTCGTTTGAACAGAACAAGGAGATATTTCATGGTTTAAAATCAGGAAAGGTGTGTGTCAGCATTGTTTTCTTTCACCATACTTATTTAATCTGTATGCTGAGATAATAATCTGAGAAGCTGCACTATATGAAGAAGAATGGGGCATCATGATTGGAGAAAGACCCATTAACAACCTTCCATATGCAGATAACAGAACCTTGCTGAAAGTGAAGAAGACTTGAAGCATTTAGTGATGAAGATCAAGGACTATACACACTGGACCAACAAGCAACATTATGATAAATGAAGAAAAGATTGAAATTGTCAAGGATTTCAATTTACTTGGATCCACAATCAATGCCCATGGAGGCACAGTCAAGAAATCAAATGATGTATTCAATTGGACATATCCACTGGAAAAAAAAAAAAAAAAACTCTTCAAAGAGTTAAAAAGCAAAGATGTCACTTTGGTGACTAAGGCGCACCTAACCCAAGCCATGGTATTTTCAATTGCCTCATATGCATGTGAAAGCTGGGCAATGAATCAGGAAGACTAAAGAAGAATTGACACCTTTGAATTATGGTGTTGGTGATGAATATCAAATATAGCATTGACTGCCAGAAGAACGAACAAATCTGTCTTGAAGGGAGTACAGCCAGAATGTTCCTTAGAAGCAAGAACGGTGAGACTTCCTCTCACAAACTGGACATATTATCAGGAGAGATCAGTCCCTCGAGATGTATATCATACTTGGTAAAGTGGAGAGTCAGCAAAAAAAAAAAGACCTTCAAAGATATGGATTGACATAGTGGCTGCAATAATGGGCTCAAGCATAACAATGATAATGAGGTTGGTGCAGGACTGGATAGTGTTTCCTTCTGTTGTACATAGGGTTTCTATGAGTCGGAACTGACTCAATCACACTTAACAACAACAACAATCTTTTTTTTAATTTTTAAAAGTTTTTATTGTGCATTAAATGAAAGTTTAGAAACCAAGTCAGTCTCTCATATATATATATACATCTTGCTATATACTCCTAGTTGCTCTGTCCCTAATAAGACAGCACACCCCTCTCTCCACCCTGTATTCCCCACGTCCGTTCAGCCAGCTTCTGTCCCCCTCTGCCTTCTCAGCTCCCCTCCAGACAGGAACTGCCTACATAGTCTCCCGTGTCTACTTGAGCCAAGAAGCTCAGTCCTCACCAGTATCATTTTCTATCTTATAGTCCAGTCCAGTCCGTATTTGAAGAGTTGGCTTTGGGAATGGTTCTAGACTTGGGCTAATAGAAGGTCTGGGAACCATGACCTCTGGGGTCCTTCTAATCTCAGACCATTAAGTCTGGTCTTTTTATGAGAATTTGAGGTCTGCATCCCACTGCTCTCCTGCTCCTTCAGGGATTCTCTGTTGTGCACCCTGTCAGGGTAGTCATTGGTTGTAGCTGGGCACCATCTAGTTCTGGTCTCAGACTGATGTAGTCTCTGATTTATGTGGCCCTTTCTGTCTCTTGGGCTCATAATTACCTTGTGTCTTTGGTATTCTTCATTCTCCTTTGCTTCAGGTGGGTTGAGACCAACTGATACATCTTAGATGGCCATTGCTAGCATTTAAGGCCCCAGGTGCCACTTACCAAAGTGGGATGCAGAATGTTTTCTTAATAGATTTTATTTTGTCAATTGACCTAGATGTCCCCTGAAACCATGGTCCCAAACCTCCGCCCCTACTACTCTGGTCTTTCAAGCGTTTGGTTTATTCAGGAAATTTCTTTGCTTTTGATTTATTCCAGTTGTGCTGACCTCTCCTGTATTGTGTGTTGCCTTTCCCTTCACTTAAAATAGTTCTTGTCCACTATCTAATGAGTGAATCCCCCTCTCCCTCCCTTCCTCCCGACTCTGGAAAACATCAAAGAGTATCTTCTTCTCTGTTTAAACTGTTTCTTGAGATCTTGTAAGAGTGGTCTCATACAATATTTGCCCTTTTGCAACTGCCTAATTTCACTTAGCATAATGCCTTCCAGATTCCTCCATGTTATGAAATGTTTCACAGATTCATCATTGAACAACAGCAATCTTTATGGAAACAGATCACCAGGGTTTTCTTACATGTTGCCACTAGGTGGGTTCAAATTGCCAACCTTTCCGTTAGTTGATGAGTACAAACCATTGCACCACCCAGGGACCTTGTTTATGAATGAAATCACGTTTTATCTGATTCAGCAGAAAATCAGAAAATCAGAAAAATAAGTTTCTCCAGATACCATAATACACAGGACTTAGTGACTGCTTTGTAGAGACTAAAGGAAAGAGTGAGGAATGACTTCAATGTTTCCAGAAAGTTAGTGTATGTTAGCTTTTACTGAGTAACAAAGCATCTCAAAACAAAATTATTTCAAACGCCAACCATGTATTATTGTTTGTGAATGCGTTAGCCAACCAGGCAGTTCTGCTGAACTGGGCCAGGCTCAGCTGATGGTTTACTCACTTGTCTGCAACCAGGTGCTTGGTTAGCTGTAGGGTAGCCTGGGCTAGGATAGCTAGTCTCTGCTCCTTGTGGTTCCTCAGCCTCCAGCAGGTTATTCCAGGCCTTTTCCCATGGAGGCTGGGCAGACATACAAGTTAACTAACAGAAGCAGGGAAGGACTATGAGTACCAGGCTCAGAACTAGCACATCGTCCCTTCCTCCATATTCTACTAGTCAAAGCAAGTCACAAGACCAGCCCATATTCAAAGGGTAGAAAAATAGGCTCTACACTTTGATAGGAGTACCTGCTAGTCACATTGCAAGGTGCCGCTGATTCAAGGAGGAGAACATTTGGAGCCGTTTTGCAAATGAGCTACCACAGATGATAGTGCATTAATAGAAAGAAGGTGGGTCGGATATGAAGGGAAAGATACAATCTTTGAACACACTGAGTTTGAGGCTTCACGTGAACATCTGGAAATATTCAGTGAAGAACTGAATTCAGGAAAGGTAAAGTGACTTTCACAGATTATATTACTACTTGAGACACACTATCACCAAAACCCGGGGCTCAATTTACAGTCCAAAGTTCTTTCAACTCATCTATTTTTTTATTCAGAAGACACTCCTGGAGCATCAAAAAGTCATTTAGTATTCATTCACTTGATTCATTATTTCCTTTTTGTTCTCTTTTCTCCCTTCCTCCCTCCCTCCTCTCCTACCCTTTTTTCTTCCTTCATTCCTCCCTTTCTTCTGTCCCTCTTTCTTTCTGGCCAATGTTTATTGAACACCTCCTAACACGTGCTTGAGAGTGGTGGTGGTCCAGTGGTAGAATTTTGACCTTCCATACAGTGTAGCCAGCACTCATCTGTCAATGGAAGCTTACATGTTGCTGGGATGGTGAACAGATTTCAGCAGCGTTTCCAGACTAAGACAGACCAGGAAGAAAGCCCTGATAATCTACTTCCAAAAAACCAGCCAATGACAACCCTATGTTTCACAATGGTCTGATCCTGTTATGTACAGGCTCACCATGACTCAGGGTCTGACTTAAGGACAATAAATGACAACAACAATACATGCTAGATGCTAAAGCTGTAGGAGTTCTTGTTATCACCTAAATGGACTACATACTGGACTTCAACTCATTTCAAATTGACTAGCCGGTTCAAATTAGATTACAATATAATCGGTAAGAGCAGTGACCTCCTCTCATCACACTTATGAAGCTATTTATCTGTTTTTGAGCTTCAAATTGATGATTATCTAGTCAACCAACTTTATTTACCCTTTGGCAAATAAATGTATACTGTAGAGAAACAGATTGAATGTAATTAATTACAAACTGTGTTTTGTAACTTAATTAAACATTCTGCTCCTGAAGCAGGAAATAGAATCTTTTGTGTGGCTGCTAATGTGAAGCCTATGTTTTATTTGGCTAATAATAAGAAGCTGAGCAGGAGAGTACTGCTGTTTACCACAATCACAAGAGTTTTAGGTAGATATGTTTACTATCTCAACTAAAATAGATTAAAAAGAGCTTGATGTTTCACTGATCTTTTCCTTTTGTTATTAACAAAGATCATCTTGTCTAATAAAAAGAAAATTAAAACAAGCTAATTAAATTTGAAAAATTATTTTCAAACATGTGTAATGCTTATTTAAGCAATAAAACGTATAACTCACCCTGTAAAAGAAAATATTTCATTTAGGGGTAGGCATATATACATATAAGAGGGTTTCAGTATTAAGTAAATGATTGGTAAAGATGGAATTTCAGATGTCCTTCAGTCTGTTGATATTGTTGTCTAAGACATAGTGTTTATAAAGAGAAAGGCATCTTGGCTTTCTTCCCAGGATTAAAAAGCTATATCCTCAAGGGCAGCTGAAGTTATTTCATACTTTATGCATTTATCTGATAAATACACAAGTTCTTTCTAGATTCCTAAATATTTCCTGATCCAGTAGAGTTATTTATGAATGTTGCTGTTGTTAGGTGCTGTTGAGTAAGCTCTGACTCATAGAGTCAGTATGTACCACAGAACGAAACGTTGCCCGGTCCTGCACCATCCTCAAAATTGTTGCTATGCTTCAGCCTATCATTGCAGCCACTGTGTCAGTCCATCTTTTTGAGGGTATTCCTCTCTTTTGCTGACCCAATACTTTACCAAGTATAATGTCTTTCTCCAGGAGCTGGTCCTTCCTGATAACATGTCCAAAGTACTTGAGACAAAGTCTTGACATCTTTTCTTTTAGGTATCTTTGTGACTCTACTTCTTCCAAGACAGATTTCTTCATTTTTCTGGCAGTTCGTGGTATATTCAATATTCGTCACCAACAACATTAATTCAAAGGCATCAACTCTTCTTCTATCATCCATATTCATTGTCCATCTTTTGTATGCATATGAGACAATAGAAAACACCATGGCTTGAGTCAGGGGACCTTCATCCTCAAAGTGACGTCTTGGATTTTTAGTGCTTAAAAGAGGTCTTTTACAGCAGATTTGCTCAATGCAATGTGTTGTTTGGTTTCTTGATTGCTGCTTCCACAGACATTGATTGTGAATCCAAGTAAAATGAAATCCTTGACAACTTCAATATTTTCTCTGTTTATCATGATGTTGCTTATTGGTCCAATTGTGAGGATTTTGTTTTCTTTATGTTAAGGTGTAACCCATAATGAAGGCCGTAGTCTTTGATCTTTATCAGGAAGTGCTGCAAGTCCTCTTCTCCCTCCCAAAGCAAGGCTGGGTCATCTGCATAGTCATCTGCATATAGTAGGTTGTTAATGAGCTTTCCTCCCTCCTGATGCAGCATTCTTCCTCGTGTATTCAAGTTTCTTGGATTATTTGCTCAGCATACAGGTTGAATAAGTATGTGAAAGGATACAACCCTGACACACACCTTTCCTAATTTCAAACAATGCAGTATCTTCTTGCTCTGTTTGAACAACTGCCACTTGGTCTATGTACAGTTTCCTCATGAACAGAGTTAAGAGTTCTGGAATTCCCATTCTTTGCAATGTTATCTGTATTTGTTATGACCCACACAGTAGAAGGACTTTGCATAGTCAATAAAATGCAGGTAAACATCTTTCTGGTACTCTCTGCTTTCAGCCATGATCCATCTGACATCAGCAATGATATCCCTCCTTCCACATCCCCTTCTGAATCTGGCTTGAATTTTCTGGCAATTCCCTGTCAAAGTACTCCTGCAACTGCTTTGGAATGATCTTCCACAAAATTTTACTTGTGTGTGATATTAATTATATTGTTTGATAATTTTCACATTCTGTTGGATCACCTTTCTTTGGAATTGGCACAAATATGGATCTCTTCCAGTTGGTTGACCAGATGGCTATCTTCCAAATTTCTTGGCATAGATCAGTGAATAACTTCAGTTCTGAATCCCTTTCTTGAAACATCTCAATTGGCATTCCATCAATTCCTGTAGCCTTGTTTTTCTTGAATGCCTTTAGTGCAGCTTGGACTCTTTCTTCAGTACCATCAGTTCTTGACCATGTGCTGCTTCCTAAATTGGTGGAATGTTGGCTAATTCTTTTTGGTAGAATAAGTCTGTGTATTCCTTCCATGTATTTGATACTTCCTGCATTGCCCATAGAATTCTTCAGTATTGAAACTTGAAGCTTAAATTTTTTCTTCAGTTCTTTCAGTTTGTGAAATGCTGAGTGTGTTCCTCTCTTTTGGTTTTCTAAAACCAGATCTTTGCACATTTCATTATAATACTTTACTTTGTCTTCTTGAGCCACCCTATGAAATATTCATTTCTTTTACTTCAAAATGAAAAGAAACAGCTGCAAACATCTAACAGTAATCAAAACGTGGAATACACAAAGTATGAATTTAGGAAAATTGGAAGTAGTCAAAAATGAAATGGTAGACATAAAGATCAATATTCTAGGCATTAGTGAGCTAACACGGACTGGTATTGGCAATTCTGAATCAGACGTCATATGGTCTACTATGCCAGGAATGGCAAATTGAAGAGGAATGCCATCACATTCATTATCAAAAAGAACATTTCAAGATCTATCCTGAAGTACAACTCTATTAGTGATAGGATAATATCCATATATCTACAAGGAAGATCAGTTAATATGACAATTATTCAAATTTACACAGGAACCAGTAATGCAAAAAATGAAGAAATTGAAAATATTTACCAACTTCTGCAGTCTGAAATTTATCAGACATGCAATCAAGATGCATTGATAACTACTGTGAGAGTTGGAAACAAAGAAGAAAGATCAGTAGTTGGAAAATATTGCCTTGGTGATAGAAATGACACTGGAGATAGCATGATACAATTTTGTAAGACCAATGACTTCTTCACCACAAATACCTGTTTTCAACAGTATAAACGGTGACTATACATATGGACTTGTTGAGATGGAATACACAGGAATAAAAGTGACTACATTTGTGGAAAGAGATGATAGAGAAGCTCAATATCATCAGTCAGAACAAGGCCAGGGGTCAACTGCAGAACAAACCATCAATTGCACATATGCAAGTCCAAGTTGAAGCTGAAGAAAATTTGAACAAGTCCATGAGAGCCAAAATATGACCTTAAGGGTATTCCACCTGAATTTAGAGACCATCTCAAGAATAGATTTGACGCACTGAACATTAATGACTGAAGACCAGACAAGTTGTGGGATGACATCAAAGACATCATACATGAAGAAAGCAAAAGGTCAAGAAACAGAAAGAAAAGACCAAAAAAGATGTCAGAAGAGACTCTGAAACTTGCTCTTGAAGATAGAGTAGCTAAAAGGAATGAAAGAAATGATGTAGTAAAAGAGTTGAACAGAAGATATTTACAAAAACTTAACCAAAAATGTTTAAAATTCTAAGTTAAATATTTATACTTAAATGTTTAAAATAAATATTTAAATTTAGATATTTAATATAAAATATTTTAAATTAAGAAGGAACGCAAAATGTTCTAATTATTTTAAATTAAGAAGGAACGCAAAATGTTCTAATAGTAAATGCCGCTTTCGTTCTTTAATTCTGGTTAAAGATAAAACATTTACAAAAAAATGAAAAATCAAATGAAAAAAAAAGGTGAGCACCTTTGCTGATGCAAGAATTACAATTTCTTTGCCATGAGTTGGGGCTGACTTAGCTGTAGCTAACAATAACACACATTTTTTATGTTTTTTACATTCCTTGCCTAACACATATAATTGAGAAATCACCACAAACACTCTAAAGATAGAGAGATATATATTCTTCCTACTATATTTTACTGTGTCTTGTTCTTTTAACCAATGTGTCCAATCATGTCAATACAGAACTAAAATTGATTGTGCAGATATTATATTCATTTTAGTGACATTGATTTTTCAACCTGTTCTTTTAATAAACTAACCATAACTTTTGGCAGTACTTAATCTCTTGATGAGCATTTTATCCACATCCAGAGTTGCACAAGTTTGGTCCCGTCAAAAGCAGGAAAAGCAGGCCTCAATAACACCTCCCTGTTGCTAGAAGGCAGTAGCCATAATTAGAGCACTGTTCAGTAATCAATATTTCATCTGTTTCTCAATTCTCAAGAGGGCTTTAATTATTTTAGTACCTAGTGAGTTTCTGTTTTCTATTACTCACATGAGGTAAAATAAATTATAATTGGATATAACATTAACGGGTAAATGATTTGCAATAATACAACCAAAAATTCCCAAATCAAAATTATCAGGAAGAAGAAAAAAAGAGTAGGTTAGAAGGGTAAAGAGAAGGCGAAGGAGGAAGAGGACATCAGGAGGAGAAATATCATGTATCTGATGAGCTGCTCATTATTCTTCTAGCCTCTGGCTCCATGATTCATATGATGGGGAAAGGTTGGGGGAGAGCAAAAAGAGAAACCACCATTTCCCTCTCAACCTCTCTGCTCCACCCCTTGCCCCAGTATATGGGATCACAGAGGGACATGAACTTTTTCCTCCTAGTGTGTAGCTTTGCTCAGTAAGTCTGATATGTACGAACAAGAATTGCTGGAAAACAAAGTCACATATGATAATAAGAGAAAAGCCAAGTTTCCAGCTAACTCAGACAATTCCATTACTCCAATAAATTATTTGCAGGCAGTAAAATTTTCATTCTGAATGCTAAAGAAATGGAGCTGTGTTGCACTAGGCTACTGAAAATAACACACACAAAATAAATATTTTAGAACCTCAACTGATGTGTTTTGATTAGGTGATGAGGCAGAAATAAATTCAACTGACAAGTGAATGCATTTTATTTTTAAATAGAGTCTTCATGAAGAAACTGAAGCTTAGAATAGATAAATTAAAAGAGTCAGCCTAAGATACTTGGCATCCTCTAGTCTCCAACAAATAAATCTTGAGAATTTGATTCATATTTTCAAGTAGAGACAAAAGCTATTTGAATATCTTTAACCCCTCAAACTGGACTCCTCTATCTGTGAAGGTTGCTGTCTTTCCTTGAGCACTTGTTAGGAAAAAGTGGAGCTAAAGCACTAAGGAGTGAAGGGACCACCACCAAAAACAGGCAGACATGTCAGTGGGGTGACCCTACAGCTAGGCGGCTCTTGGTTTCTAAATATTTAATAAATGAATGTATTTGGTATACATATTACTCACCATGGAAATGTTTCAGGTTTAATAAGCCTTTTATAAACATTAATATTAAATGACAGCAAGTAACAGTTTCTATAGTTTTTTTTTTATGTTGCTTTAGACTTTATTTTATATGTGCATGATAATTTAGTGGTATAAAAATAAATACTCTTATCTATAAGATTGCACTCTATCTAGCTAAACATGATATAATGAATGACTTTTTTTACACTTTGTTCCATGTTTCTGACACCGTGCAGGCATGATCTTAACATCACTCATTAACAAATGGTTTTAAAAAGTGAAACATTGGAGAGTGGCATCTGGGGTCTTAAAAGCTAGCAAGCGGCCCCTCCTGCATCAGAGGAGAATGAAGAACACCAAAGACTCAGGGTAATTATGAGCCCAAGAGACAGAAAGGGCCACTTAAACCAGAGACTACATCAGCCTGAGACCAGAAGAAATATATGGTGCCTGGCTACAACCAATGACTGCCCTGACAGGGAGCACAACAGAAAATCCCTGAGGGAGCAGGAGACCCAAGGGATGCAGACCCCAAATTCTCCTAAAAAGATCAGACTTAATGGTCTGACTGAGACTAGAAGGACCCCAGAGGTCATAGTCCCCAGGCCTTCTGTTAGCCCAAGACAGGAACCATTCCCAAAGCCAACTCTTCAGACAGGGATCGGACTGGACTATGGGATAGAAAATGATACTAGTGAAGAATGAGCTTCTCGGATCAAGTAGACACGTGAGACTATGTGGGTAGCTCCTATCAGGAGGGGAGATGAGAGGGCAGAGGGGGTCAGAAGCTGGCTGAATGGACACGAAAAGAGAGAGTGGAGGGAAGGAGTGTGCTGTCTCATTAGAGGGAGAACAACTAGGAGTGTGTAGCAAGGTGTATATAAATTTTTGTATGAGAGACTGACTTGATTTGTAAACTTTCACTTAAAGCACAATAAAAATTAAAATAAAAGTGAAACAATCAAGCTGAATCAATCTCCACCAACAAGCATAGTATTCTTATTTTATATATCTATATATACATATAGATAGATATATATATATACATATATATATCCACCATTGGTCTGTCAGTTTGTCCTACTGTGGTACCTAACATGTTGTTATAATCCTATAAGCTATTTCTTCAGTATTTCAAATATCAGAAGGTCACCCAGGTTTCAGAGAAGCTTCCAGACTGAGACAGACTAGGAAGAAAGGCCTGGGGATCTACTTCTGAAAATTAGCCAGTGACAACCTTATGAATCGTAATAGAACATTGGACAACTCACTCGTTTTGGATATGTCACCAGGAGAGATCAATCGCTGGCAGAGGATGTCAGTTTGGTGAAGCAGAGGGCACGAGGGTGTGGGGTAACCTTAGCCAGATGGATTGGCACGACAGCCACAGTGATGGCCATAAACATCCTAGTGATTGAGAGGATGATGCAGAATCGGGCAACATACCCCTTTGCTCTACATAAAGTTGCCATGAGTCAAAGTCAACTCAATGACGGCTAAAACAGCAGCAATATATATAATGTATATATTAGGAGACAGAGAGAGAAAACTATTGGGCCTCTACTATGTACCAGAACTTGTGCTAACTTGAGCTAACGTCATTCATTTAATCCTTACAGTGTCTCATAATGTTTCCTTTCTTTCCCTCTGCTCCAGTGGTTGCCTGCCAACGTACACTATACTAGGACACCGTAAACTGACTATTTCTACCAAAGGCATATTCAGTCACTGTTCTCAAGCTCTGGAAAAGCTTAGCTGACCTTTGACTAGGGCCTTGATGAAGTGACAAGCTACTTGGTAATGATGACATCATACTTAGGCACACCAAATGGGGTTTTATTTTTTTTTAATTTTGCCTTTTTTTTTTCTTTTTAGGGCAACTATGCAAAGCTAACGTTTCTAGCATAGATTGTTAATGTTAATAAAGTCGATAAAATGGGAATTACATCATTTGCAATTTAATGCCCTAGTTATAGACTAAATCAAATGCAAATTTAGGAGAAAAAAGAAAAGTGCTAATTCCATAGAAATAAAATAAAGTACCAATTAGGAAAATAAATTAAAAGATAAGATTTATCAGATATGTGTCTTCCTACCAATGGAAACCCTGGCATAGTGGTTAAGTGCTACGGCTGCTAACCAAATGGTAGGCAGTTCGAATCTACCAGGTGCTCCTTGGAAACTCTATGGGGCAGTTTTACTCTGTCCTATAGTGTCGCTGATTCGGAATCAATTCGACGACACTGGTTTACTGGGGTTACCAATGATAGGTGATGGAATAGCACCTGACATATAAAAATGAAGATTGGTTTGACTATTCAATGAAATAATCCACAGCTATTTTTTGAATTCCTACTATTTATTGAATCACTGCACATTTAAAATATCTCAAATTCCTATAGTCCTTACAAGCTTTCCAAATGTTATGTGAATAAAAATATGATTTCTGAAAGCATTTTTAGCCTATTTATCTAAAGTCTTATGTATACCTAACAACTCTTGAAAAAAATTAAAACACCATTCAAAAATTTAAAAGTTTCCCTTTCTTACATGTATCCCTGATGTATGTATACATGACATGGATGCCTGATTACAATAGACCTAGAAAAGTCCAATGATACACCGAGGTGGCACAGTAATTCAATTCTATCCAAAATTCTGGCTACTTTGGAAACTATAGAGAAACCCAAGTAGTCTATGTATTATTGAATAAGTTGTTTATCAACTGAAGTGTACTTCATAATTACTGTGAATGAGACGAGGTTTTGAATCACTACAAAATGTTACTTAAAAATAAATTCCTTTGCAAGTAAATTGAAATATGAATGCAGAATTAATAGCCTTTAACACAGTAAATCTGATTAGCTTAGTCTTCTTAGAGACAATCATTAAATAAATAGTTCATGCAATGTTCCATCAATGTTTACAGAAAGAAATTCAAAATCCTTTCCCTGGTGTTCAAAACCTTCAAAATTTAGATTCAATATAACTTTCCAAACTTAGTTTTCATTATTTTGATTTAAGTACCTTATGCTATAAATGCTAGTAGGCACCATTTCTGAAAAGTGTTCTAGCTTTTCCTGCCCTTGACCACTTGTGCCTGCTGGCCCTCCTGGCTTATGTGTCCTTTCTCATTCTCTGTGTATTCTAACTCCATTTGTTCAGCATCGTTCAGATCAAACGTCCCCTCTTTGATGAAACCTTTTTTTAATCCTTTTTATCATTCCAAGTGACTTCTCTCTCCACCCTGCGTAGCAATCCTGCCTTTCATAACACTTTATCACTTCGTATTATAGCAACTTATGTTCACGTCCTATAGCCCCTTGAAAACTGGAACAAATTTTTCATTCTGCTCCGTGTCCCATGAGGCTCCTATTTACTACGTTTGTGGACATAAGAGACTCAGTAAATATTTGGCAAATGCATTAATGAATTGAACTTGCAGCTGTAATTAGTATTAAACACTATAAGTAGCAGGTCAGCCATAAAATAATCTTTTCGGTGGCTGGGTGTTGACATAATTTTATGTTTAAGGTGACTTTATATTGTTAAAGTTGATCTCTAAGTTGCGACTTTTAACTCCTGACATTTTGGTTAGCTTCAAGGCCAAAGTCAGGTTAGGGTTAAATTTTGAGAATGTGAATTCCCACCCATAATACTTAACTGCTGTATTGTGAGAGCTCTGAAGACTCTTCTCTTTCTGAGAAAGACTGAAAACTAGCATTAGGCTGTGGCTGGCTTGACCACTGTTGTCTGCAAAGTGCCATAGTGTCTGCTGCTGCTCTGCCTCAAAACTCTGGCATCCTTCCTCTCTGCCTCTCTCTCGCTCTCTCTACCTCTGTCTTTCTTTCACATACACCCTCACACACACACAACTACACATACATACTTTGTATTCTCCATCCATTATCTCTTTCTACTCCAAATATTCTATGGAATTCTATGAAATGTGCCACTCCTGTTGTTTTCATAACACTTAGTTGATACAGTGTATAATGTAATTCACAAAATCCATCACCATTCCTCTGTTCTAAGCTGAATGGTGGCCATTTTGGTCTTCAAAATGCCTCTGAAAATCACTAGATTTGGACAGAACTCAGTAATGCACTTGAGGAGTTCCTCTAAAACGCCACTCACCTAAACCACAGTCTTGTCCCTGTCTCAACTCTTGTTCTTGTAAAGGTGTATGCAAAGCAACACTCAAGCCCTACCACCTTCCTTCTATCCTTCTGAAACAACTGCTGGAATCCTATCATTGCCTAAAAGGCCACTGACAAGTGTCCCAACCTGGTTAGTGTCTCTGGCCCTAGACCCTCCTGGACCCCACTAGATATGGCAATGAAGGAAAAAGTCTATCACTCTTCCTTTTATTGCACTTCCCAAAACTCAATACTGTAAATCAAGCCTTTGAATTCTTGAGACAAACAAAATCATTTTCCCTCAGATCAGATGATCTGGTGTATCCGCCTGGAAGAGATTGAGCCCATATTATTGTAGCTCTCTGAATTCCCATTGGTTGTTTGGCATTGCAGGATTCTGAGTTTTCACCTGGAGATTTTGACTGCATACTTCACAGGGCTGACATTACTCCACAGTGAAATAGTGATCTATCTTTGCACATTGACTTCACCTAGGCTAAAGGCAGACCACCCACTTTGCCCACACTTGACAGTTTTTTTCATTTTCCTAGATTATTGTGGACCTACACTTTAGACCCCTAACTATTCTTCAATTAAATATATGTTCCAAGTCCCATCATACACTAGATAAACTGCCTGGGCAGCAAAGACATATTGGTAAGCATTTGTTATACTTCTAATAACTTGTTATGAAACAAACAAACAAATAAAAAAAAACCTTATCTCAGAAATTTACAGTTACAGGATTACATTAAGACTTGAAAATAAGGTCCATTTTATCAAAATTGCCCAGATGCAAACCAGCAAAAGGGTAGAATTAAGATGACATATGACCTCATATTTAATTATACCTGAGATATGTGCACAGTGGAAACCCTGGTGGCGTAGTGGTTAAGTGCTACGGCTGCTAACCAAAGGGTCAGCAGTTTGAATCCACCAGGCTCTCCTTGGAAACTCTGTGGGGCAGTTCTACTCTGTCCTATAGGGTCACTATGAGTCGGAATTGACTCGACGGCACTGGGTTTGGTTTTTGGTTTTTATGTGCAGGGTACATGTACCAGATATATTTGATTTTTTTTAATGTGCTGATAATTCTTTTAAATTTGTGGGATATCCTTTTTTTTTTTTTTTTTAAGTTTTTAATAAAATCCAGGCAAGGAGACTATTGGGGAGGCTATGCTTTTTTAAGATTTTAAGGGTAAAAACTTGAAGAGAGTTGACATAATTAGGAGCCATCATTTTAATTCAGTTTAATTTGCAGAGTGGCACTGCTCCGTGAAAACCAGGCAATGTCTTAGAATGCTGTGCTGTATCGACACACCTCAACTCTCTGTGGAAAAAGACTAAATGGTTAACTCTGTGTTTTTAAAACACCGTGAGATTATAATGTGACCGTGACATTTTTGCTTCTTCCTCTATTCGGTGTGAACTCCAGTAAGGGTTTATAAAGGTGTTTTGGGAGAAACAAAATACAATCTTTGCCAAACCCAACTGAATAAGGATTTATAGAGGAGGATTTGTATAACTTAAGTCAATAAATTTCCCAAAAGGAGTAATTGGAACATCTGGAGTCAATAATCTCACAGGACTAGTTTCCTCTCCTCAACTTCTTTTTTCTTGTGCCTCCTGGCAGGTTATCCAGCCAATAACTCCAGGAAGTTACATTTGGTTTGAGAATTGAAATATATGCAGAGATTCAGCTGCAAACATCAGTTTAGGGTCAGAATGAGATCAACTATAGAGAAAATCTAGGAGATGGGGCTTGGAAATCAACTCATTTTGCATGTATTTTTTCAATTACAAAAATAAATAGGACCGTTGTTAAAAACAATAAGGTTTTGGAACATCAGCATTTAAAAAGAAACAAACATAAATCATCTACAGAAATAGAAAAGCCAATATGTGTATTCAACTTGCCTCAACGAAGACACAAATGCTGAAATACAAAGGAGTATTTCACCTAATCTCACAAAGTACCTTGATCTTGAGTCAAGAAGACAAACTGAGAAATAGAGGGAGGAAATAAGCCCTTCCCTCCCTTCTCTTTTTAATATAGTTTCACCATCTACCCAATTGCTCAAGTCATAAAACTGAAAGTCATCCTTGACTCCAAATAATTATCATAAAATTTATAAAAATAAAGTACATAATAATACATAAAAGGAGTTTTTTTTGTTTGGTTTTTGCATTGATCTGACTTTGTTCCAAGGTTTCTGGATTAATAGAATGAAAAGCCCAGGAGGGCACAGAGTTTTGCTTGTTTTGTTCTCTATGCTCCCGGTGTCTGAAACTGTACCTGGCATGTTGCAGGTACTCAGAAGGTATTTGTTAAAAGAGTATGTCTGTAGTGCAACAGCACTGCTATTCCTGAGCAGAAGGTGCAATTAAGTCAGTCCACATGAACCATGACATGGGCAAGTACACTGAGATTTGTCACCTTGGATGGATTATCTAACCTTTTGAAATCAAAGTTTTCTTACCTGCAAAATCTAGGTTAAGTAGAACACTGACCCCGCAAGATTAATGTACAAATCACTGATGCCTGTCAGAGTCTGCTAGAGTGCCATAACAAAACACCGCAGTGGGTGGCTTTAAAGAACAAAAATTTGTTTTTCACATTTTGGGGGACTACAAGTCCAAATCAGAGTCTTGGCCGTGTCTATGCCTTCCCCGGGCTGAGAGAGGAAATGCTCCAGGCCTGTCTCTATTCATGCCTCTCTCCTAGCTTCCAGTGGCTGCTGACAAGCCTTGGTATTCTTTGCTACTTGTAAATATATCTTCACATGATGTCTTCCCCTGTGTGTGACATTATCTCAGTGTCTGTTTTATAAGACACCACTCAGAAGGGATTAGGACAAGAACCACTCTACTGTGGTATGATTTAACTGATAATATCTCCAAAGAAAGACTCTATTTCCACCAAACAAGCTCACATTAACAGGCAGAGAAGTTAGGACTTCAACATAGCTTTTTTTTTTTTTTGAGGGGAGTGGGGGACACAGAATTCAATCCTTACAGTGCCCAAATGCTCTCTTCTCTCCACTTTCTCCAGTGAGAGCCTCACTGAGGAAGAGAGGACAAGAATGGTGGCAGAGCCCAAAGAACATAGCAGCTTTCGTGGTGGCAAGACAGAATTAGAAGTGGGAGCAGTGGCTCATTGGAATCAACAGGATCTGAAAGAGACAGAGCTGGGAGTGAATTCAAGGTGCCAAGAATAGAGTGTCAGAAAACAGACTCCAATCAGGAACTGTTTCTTAAAAAGCTACCTCAGGAGGCAGCCCCCACCACTGTTCAGTCAACAGTAAGGGAGGGAACTCGGGGCAGTGGAGAGGGGAATCACATGCCTCAATTTATCCATGTAGTATTTTGGGATCTAAAGTTCTCTTAAGAGCGTGATCAGTTAAAATCGCTAAGGACCCTGAGCCATAAAGTGACTGCTAATTTAGCTGTTTAACGTAAGTCAAAGGTTAAGGATAGCATCAGCTCTATAGCCTGAAATAACTGCCACTAAACTCTATACTGACTGAAATGCCATTACACTAATGTGCAGGACTGTTAACTCTAAATGACCATAACCTGTTTGTGACTGGGATCCCTAGGAATGTCACAGACATAAAGGAAAGGAGGAGGAAGAGGGAGCAAAGGAAAAGGAACATAGATACTTGTAAAGTAATAAAGTATGGGTCTTTCCAAATTTCCTGACCAACCCCAGAATGGCCATAAACTCAGAAGTTTTCACTCAGATAGCATTGCCCTGGTGGCACAGTGGTAAACAGCTCAGCTACTAACCAAAAATGTTGGCAGTTTGAATTCAGCCACTGACTTCTCGGAAACCCTCTGGGGCAGTTCTACTCTGTCCTACAGGATTGCTATGAGTCAGGATCCAGTTGACAGCAATGGGTTTTTTATTTCAATGTTAATGACAATTTAAATGTTCATCCCAAGAGCAGAGGAAATTGTTTGTTCATTACCTGCTTTGGATGTTTACTTATTAAGAGGTCTTTTAAAGGGGCCCTATTTCAACAGGGAAACACTGGTGGTGTAGTGGTTAAGAGTTATGGCTGCTAACCAAAATGTCGGCAGTTCAAATCCACCAGGCACTCTTTGGAAACTCTACAGAGCAGCTCTTCTCTGTTCTATAGGGTCTCTAAAAGTTGGAATAGACTAGACAGCAATGGGTTGTGGGGTTTTGGGGGCGGTTATTTCAACAGAATTGTTCTAAATAGTGGGGCTATCGAGGGGGCATAAATATTCTAGGCTTTCGTTTAACTGAGTTGTTCAAGATTGTGCTGCCAAGTAATAGAACATAAACTCTGATTAATGAATGAATATCAATGAAGTTTTATGAAAAGTTATGCTAATTCTGATCAAAGTGTACAATCACTGTGTTTATGCTTAAAATCCATAAAACCTTGCTGTCACCTGTTTATTTCATAAAAGGCATTTGTGGAGATTGATTACATTTGAATTGCCTTTTATTTCTACTCACAGTCTGGAGAGGGAAATGGAAATTCCATCAGAATGGTTTTTAATAAATTTAGAATATGCTCTAGTTTTAAAACTCCTCCAAATGCTTTGAGGTATTTAGATATGGGATATCTGTCAACAGCTTGAACAGAATACCATTCAGTTCCATAATTTTGAAATAAACAACTGCATACACTTCCTTTTTTATTACGGTTCAATAGTTTTAGAACACAGGTAGTTTAGGGTTTTCATCAGATTTTCACACGGTAGAAATTCAGTAAGAAATTTTTAGATTAAGTAGATATGGTTGAAATCAATGTTTAATAAACTTTAAGTTTCAGAACAGTTTTTATTTTAGAACAGTTTAAAGAATTATTTCAACTGTAGTTGACTGTGGTCCCGTATCCTCCACACCCAGTTCCCCCTACTACTAACACCTTACATTAGTGTGGTACGTGTGTCACAAATAATGAACCAATGTTGATACATTATTATTAAAGTCCATACTTTACTCAGATTTGCTCAGTTTTTCCCCAATATCTTTTTTCTCTTCCAGGATCCCATTCAGGATATCACATTATATTAATCATCATACTTCCTTAGCCTCTTCTTGACCCTTTCTCAGATATTCCTTGTTTTGGATGACCTTGACAGTTTCAAGGAGAAAAGGTGAGGTGTTTTGTAGAATGTCCTTGCATTGGGGTTTGTCTGATATTTTTCTCATGGTTAGAATGGGTTATGGGTTTTAGGGAAGAAGACCATGTGGGTGAAATGCCGTTCTCATCATGTCACATCAATGGTACATACTATCAACTGACTTGTCACTGTTGATATTAATTGTGATCACCTGGCTTGAGGGAGTGTTTGTCGTGTTTCTCTACTCTACTCTTACTCTTTTTATCTTCCCTTCCATACTGTACTCTTTGGAAGAAAGTCATTATGCACAGGCCACAGGTAAGGAGTGTGGAGTTATTCTTCCCTCCTCTAAGGACAGAGTATCTACATAAATTATTCGAATTTCTTCTGCCCTGGAGATTTATATTTTCTCCCCCATTTTTTTATTATTCAATTATTCATTTATATCAATTTGAACTCATGGATGTTTATATTATACTTTGGGTTATATCCAATATAACTTTATTTATTTTATTTTTGAAATTGTTTCAATATTGGCTCTTTCAGTTGGTTCCTGTGTGCCTTCAGCATATTCCCATATGAGTTCTTTGGGCTTTATTTATTTATTTTTTATGGTGGTCCCTTACTTTCAGACACAACAAATGCTCCAGGCTCATCTTGTGCATTTCTTGCTACAGCCTTAAAATCACTCATACCTCCAAGGAGTCATGGTTCCTTTCACTGGAGAATGGCATTCAAAACTGAGATTTGGGGGCTAGGTGTCCTCATTGCTAATTGGGTGTCATTGCTTCTAGGCCCTCTCAGTTGAAATAATAAGGAAATAGATCTTTGTGTACTAACCTGTTTATGAACATACCTCAAAATATTAGAATATGCAATGATCTATAAAAAATAGCTACATTAAACTAAACATGACTCCATTTTGATACCTGTAATTTTAGTTTTATCATGGGTCTTTCTGTCCTCTTCTCCCTGCTTATCTGTACTCTCCCACTACAACAGTAAGAAACAGGATTCTCACCATCCACCATTTATTAATTGTTCAATTTCAATACACACGTATAGAAGTTTCAGAATTTGAAACTCCTGTAGGAAGTTTCCTACTTCTGTAGGAAACTTTATCAGCTAGACTAGAGAGATTTTGTAGTTTCTTTTGCCTTTACTCAGAGAATAAACCACTGATTTGTTTACCATCTCTATAGTTTTATCTTTTTTGGAATGCCATATAATTGGAATAATACAGTATGTAGCCTTTTCAGACTGACTTCATCACTTAGCAATAGGAGATTAATATTTATCCATGTGTCTTCATGGCTTGATACCTCATTTATTTTTATTCCTGAATAATATCCCATTATATGGATGTTCCATGATTTGTTTATCCAAGCATCCATTGAAGGACATCTTGGCAGCTTTCATTATTTGGTAAATATGAATAAAACTGCTATAAATATTTGTAAGCAGGCTTTTGACTGGACATAAAATTTCAATCCCAAATACCTACAAGAATAGTTGATGAATTGTATAATACCATTATGTTTAGCTTTGTAAGAAACTGCTAATCTGTCTTCCTAAGCAGCTGTACCATTTTACATTCCCACCAGCAATGAATGAGAGTTCCAACTGATCCTCATCCTTTCCAGAAATTGATATTGTTAATAAAATGTACTAGTAAAATGAGTAAATTCCCACGTCTGTCAGTTTGTCATACTGTGGTGGCTTATTTGTTGCTGTAATACTGGAAACCATGCCACAATATTTCAAATACAAACAGGGTTACCCATGGTGGACAGGTTTCCACAGAACTTCCAGACTAAGACAGACTAGGAAGAAGAAGCTGGCAGTCTACTTCTGAAAACATTGGCCAGGGAAAGTGTTATGAATATCACCGGAGCATTGTCTGGCATAGTGCCAGAAGATGAGCCCCTCAGGTTGGAAGTCACTCAGAATATGACCTGGGAAAAGCTGCCTCCTCAAAGTATAGTACAACCTAAACGACATGGTTGGAGTAAAGTATTGAGGACCTTCACTTACTGAGAAGGCATGACTCAAAATGGAAAGAAGCAGCTTCAAACATACATTAGTGATCAGAACTGCAATATACAAAGTATGAATCTAGGAAAATCAAAAGTCATCAAAAATGAAATGGACCACATAAAGATTGATACCCTAGGCATTTGTGAGCAGAAATGGATTGGTTTTGATCATTTTAAGTTGGTCAATCGTATGTTCTACAAAGCTGGGAAAGCCAAATTGAAGAGGAATGGTATTGCATTCATCAACAAAAAGAACATTTCAAGATTTGTCCTGAAGTCCGACTCTGTCAGTGATAGCATAATATCCACACGTACAATGAAAACAAGTTAATACAACTATTATTCAAATTTAAACACCAACCACAAATGCCAAAAAAGAGGAAATCGAAGACTTTTTACCAACTTGTGCAGTTTGCAATTGATCATACTTGCAATCAAGGTGCATTGATAATTACTGGTGATTGAAATGTCAAAGTGGAAAACAAAGAAGGAGGAATGGTAGTTGGAAAATATGGCCTTGGTGATAGAAACAATGCCAGAAATCACGTGATAGATTTTCGCAAGACAGTACTTCTTCTTTGCAAATACATTTTACAACATAAACGGCAACTACACATGTAGACCTCTCCAGATGGAACACACAGGAATCAAATAGACTACATCTGTGGAAAGAGACAATGGAGAAAAGTTCAATAACGTCAGTCAGAACAAGGTCAGGGGCTGACTGTGAAACAGATCCTCAATTGCTCATACGCAAGTTCAAGTTGAAACTGAAAAAAATTATAGCAAGTCCGTGAAAGCTACAATATGACCTTGAGTATATCCCACCTGAATTTAGAGACATCTGAAGAATAGTTTTGACACATTGAGCACTAAAGACCAAAGATCAGATGAGTTTGTGGAAGGACATCATACATGAAGAAAGCAAAAGGTCATTAAAAAGACAGGAAAGAGGAGGCGGGACCAAGACAACAGAGCAGTCAGACACTTCTGGTGGTCCCTCTAACAAAAAAGACCTGAAAAAACAAGGAAATTAATTATATATATGACAG
The DNA here is from genome assembly GCF_024166365.1 of Elephas maximus indicus. NCBI lineage: Eukaryota > Metazoa > Chordata > Mammalia > Proboscidea > Elephantidae > Elephas > Elephas maximus. Next base: position 11,067,861 of record NC_064822.1, on the reverse strand, counting down.
GCCAGGAGCCCTGAATATAAACACAAAGTTAAATTGTACTGAGTGGCAGGGGGAGGGAGAGATGGTTCAGAAGCAGGCCAGACCCCCTGGACCAAATGCAGAGGGGCTGGCAGTTGCATTTGGGGTGCGGTTTCCTCAGCAAGAGAAATCAAAAAGCACAGAGTCTACTCATGCCTATGGAATCAGTGAAGAGCACTGCTCTTGGCAAAAGATAAGTACTTGCATCTAATTTCCCTTGAGGACCAAAAAGCACCCCTTTAGAAAGAACTCTGTCTTATTAATCTGATACCTCCTTCCTCTGCTCCAGCCCATGAACCAGCTTCAATAGCGGTCACTTTCCCTGGGCTTGAGATAAGTCGTGCTGCATGCTCTGAACCATTCTCCCAGCCTTGGAGAAAGAACAAATTAACAAATGAGGAAAAAATAATCTGCCAGTTCCCTAAGCTGGGAACTCAGGGCAGAAGCAGCTCCTTTGCCTGAGTACAAACACCAAGTGGTCCGTGGGCTTTGAATGCCTTTCACCCCTGCATGGGCTTGTGTGGACCCATTTCAGCAGCTTAAACCCTCATTGGCACAGTGCAATGTTGTATGTGCCTAAGATTTGATTTCAACTGTTTCAGCTATGTGGTGGAAAGGCGGATGTTTTATGTTTGATGCCACTCTGCCTATTTAGCACTTTCCTTACTCACATCAGGGGCCTGAGGACTGATGGCTCCATCGAAGCCACCTAGCCACCCATGACAGGGGTCCAAGGATAAGTGGTGGCTCCCAGTCTTTACAGCCAAAAGCACTGGGTGCCCATGGTCCAGCTTCAGAGCCTACCCACTTGTGCGCTTTAAGAAACAGGGATGTGCTTTCCTCACAGACACTCAGGGAATGGTCGTCAGCCCCTGCCTTGCTCAAAACATGACCCCCTTCTGCAGCCAGATACCTGTGCCTACACCTATCACCCCTATTCCTCTAAGACTGTAGGTGAGAGCATGCACCACACACTTGGTGACCAAATACCTGGACACCTGACTGAATGCATACAAGAAAAGTGAATGGACTCCTGGGGTCATATACCTGGGACCAGCTCTAGCCATCTGGTGACATGAAATTAGAACTTCAGAGGCACCAGTAATCAAACTAGTTCCCTCAAGTAGCCTATCTGGGCATATCAAAATAGAACAAAACAAGAAGCTAGGACACAGTACGCAAACACAAAATAAATTAATACAATAAATTATAAATGGCTAGTTTAGAGAATTTTCAAAAACCAAATCAAAACTACAAGAAATACTAAAGGGAGCCCTCTGGTCAGAAGATCAATAACATTAGATAAAAACCCAAGACTAGAACACAGGACAGAGCAACCACATATCAACCCAGAGAGGGAAATCACAAAAATAAAAATAAATCAAGATAAAAGAGATAAAAAGCAGTGAAACATTGATATCATTGTGTAAAAGATGACAAAATTGAATACATAAAGACTGACTAAAAAATGTAGTCATAGATCTTTCCTATGGAGAGGAAGTCAAGGTGATATAAAGAGATAAAATTTGGTTTAAACTTAGAAAAATAGAAGTAAAAATTAAGATAACCACAAAGGAGACTAACAATCCTACACACCAAAATAAAATACAAGAAAAACATACTCAGCTAAAAACAAAATCAACAACAATGAAACAGAGAAAAGGAAAACATATAAAGAAAAGCTACTCAGCACAGAAAATTAAGTGGAAAAGAAAAAAAGAAAGGGTCAACAACACACACAAAAACAAAATCAAAACAACTGCACTAAACCCATACCTATATGTAATTATGCTGAATGTAAACAGACTAATGCACCAGTAAAGAGACAGAGTGACAGAAAAGATTAAAAAAAAAAAATCCGTCTATATCCTGCCTACAAAAGACATACTTCAGACTTAAAGATACAAACAAAATAAAACTTAAAAGGTGGAAAAATATATATGAGCAAACAACAATCAAAAAAGAGTGGGAGTGGCAATATTAATTTCTGACAAAATAGACTTTAAATAAATCCACTACAAAGGAAAAGGAAGAACGCTATATAATGATTGAAGGGTCAATACACCAGGAGAATATAGCCATAATAAATATTTATGCACCCAATAACAGGGCTTCAAGATATGTAAAACAAACTCTAACAGCATTGAATAGAGAGAGAGACAGCTCCACAACAATAGCAGGAGGCTTCAACACACCACTTTTGGTGAAAGACAGAACATCGAGAAAAAAGCTCAATAAAGACATGAAAGACCTAAATGCCACAATCAACCAACCTGACCTCAAAGACATATACAGAACACTCCACTCAATGACAGCCAAGTATACTTTCTTTTCCAATGCACATGGAAAATTCTCCAGAATAGACCACATGTTAGGCCATAAAGCAAGCCCTAATAGAATCCAAAACATAGAAATATTACAAAGCATTTTTTTCTGACCATGAAGCCATAAAAGCAGAAATCAATAACAGAAAAAAAAACAGGGAAAAGAAATCAAAAAAACGAAAACAGAACAACCCCTTGTTCAAAAGCCACAAGGTTATAGGAGAAATTAAGGATGAAATAAAGAAATTCATAGAATCCAATGAGAATGAAAATACTTCCTATCAGAACCTTGGGACACTGCTAAAGCAGTGCTCAGATGTCAATTTATAGCTATAAATGCACACACCCAAAAAGAAAAAAAGGCCTAAATCAAAGAATTATCCCTACAACTTGAACCAACAGAAAAAGAGCAGCAAAAGAAACCTTAAGATACAAGAAAAAAGGAAATAATAAAAATTAGAGCGAATTAAATGAAATAGAGAACAGAAAAAAACAATTGAAAGAGTTATCAAGACCAAAAGCTGGTTCTTTGAAAAGATCAACAAAATTGATAGACCACTGACCAAACTGACAAAAGAAAAACAGGAGAGGAAGTAAATTACCCAAATAAGAAATGAGATGGGGGTATCACAACAGACCCAACTGAAAGTAAAAGAATCATATTGGAATATTATGAAAAATTGTATTCTAATAAATTTGAAAATCTAGAGGAAATGGATAAATTTCTAGAAACACACTGCCTACTTAAAGTACACAAATAGAAGTAGAACAACTAAATAAACCCATAACAAAAGAAGAGATTAAAAAGACAAACCGCTTCCCCCCAGGAAAAAAAAAAAAAAAAAAGCCTTAACCCTGACTGCTTCACTGGAGAATTCTATCAAACTTTCAGAGAAGAGTTAACACCACTAATACTAAAGATATTTCAGAGCATAGAAAAGGATGGAATACTCCTAAACTAATATATGAAGCCATCATATCCCTGATATCAAATCCAGGTAAAGACATGACAAAAAAAGAAAATTACAGACCAATATCCCTCACAAACTTAGGTGCAAAAATCCTCAACAAAATTCTAGCCAATAGAATTCAACAACATATCAAAAAAATAATTCAACATGATAAAGTGGGATTCATACCAGGTATGCAGGGGTGATTTAACATTAGAAAAACAATCAATGTAAACCATCACATAAATAAAACAAAAGAGAAGAACCATGTGATCTTAACAATCGATGCCGAAAAGGCATTTGACAAAGTCTAAAACCCATTCATAATAAAAACTCTTAGTAAATAGGAGTAGAAGGGAAATTCCTCAGCATAATCAAGGGCATTTATACAAAGCAAATATTATCCTAAATAGAGAGGGTCTGAAAGCATACCCCTTTAGAACAGGAACCAGACAAGGATGCCACTTATTACCACTCTTATTCAACATTGTGCTGGAGGTCCTAGCCAGAGCAATTAGGCTAGATAAAGAAATACCCAAGCCAAAGCCACTGCCATCTAGTTAATTCCAAATCATAGAAGAGATACCGAAATAAGGGGCATCCAAATTGGCAAGGAAGAATTAAAAGTATCTCTATTTGCAAGTGACATGATCTTATACACAGAAAACCCTAAAGAATCCACAAGAAAACTACTGAAACTTATAGAAAAGTTCAGCACAGTATCAGGATACAATACAAACATACAAAAATAACTTGGATTCCTCTACACCAACAAAGAGAACATTGAAGAGGAAATCACCAAAACAATAACATTTTCAATAGCCCCCAAGAAGATAAAATACTTACGAATAAATCTAACCTGAGATGAAAAAGATCTATACAAAGAAAACCACAAGACACTACTGCAAGAAACCAAGAGACCTACATAAATTTAAAAACAAAAAATAAAAAAAAACCTTGCTCATGGATAGGAAGACTCAGCATTGTGAAAATGTCTATTCTACCCAAAATGATCAATAAAAAAAAAAAAAAATTTTTTTTTTTTGATCAATAGATACAATGAAATCCCGATCAAATTCAAATGGTATTTTTAAATGAAATGAAGAAACAAATCACCAACTTCATATGGAAGGAGAAGAGGCCCCTGATAAGTGAAACATTACTGAAAAAGAAGAACAAAGTGGGTGGCCTCACACTACCTGATTTTAGAACCTATTATATCACCACAGTAGTCAAAATAGCTTGGTACTGGTACAACAACAGGTGCATAGACCAGTGGAACAGAATTGAGAATCCAGAACTAAATCCATCCACATATGAGCAGCTGATATTAACAAAGGCCCAAAGTCTTTTAAATGGGGAAAAGATAGTCTCTTTAACAAATGATGCTGGCATAACCGGATAACCATCTGCAAAAAAAGTGAAACAAGGCCCATATCTCACATCATGCACAAAAACTAACTCAAAATGCATCAAAGACCTAAATACATAATCTAAAATGATAAAGATCATGGAAGAAAAATAGGGGCAGTGCTAGGAGCCCTAATACATGGCATGAACAGAATTCAAAACATTACTAACAGTGCACAAACATCAGAAGAGAAACTAGATAAGTGGGATTTCCTAAAAACCAAACACTTATGCTCATCCAAAAACTTCACCAATAGAGTAAAAAGATTACCTACAGATTGAGAAAAAGTTTTTGGCTGTGACAAATCCAATCAGCATCTGATCTCTAAACTCTGATAGTGTAAAAACTCAACAACAAAAAGACAAATCACTCAATTAACAAATGAGCAAAGTTATGAATAGTCACTTCTGCAAAGAAGACATTCAGGTGGCTAACAGATTCATTAAAGATTCATTAAAGAAATGCAAATCAAAACTACAATAAGATACCATCTCACCCCAACAAGACTGGTATTAACCCAAAACACAGAAAATAATAAAAGTTAGAGAAGTTGTGGAGAGACTGGTATACTTATACACTGCTGGTGGGAATGTAAAATGGTACAACCACTTTGGAAATTGATTTGGCACTTACTTAAAAAGCTCGAAATAGAACTACCATACGATCCAGCCATCCCACTCCTTGGAATATATCCTAGAGAAATAAGAGCCTTCACAAGAACAGATACATGCACACCCTTGTTAACTGCATTACTGTTTACAATAATAAATAGATGTAAACAACCAAGGTGCCCATCAACTAATGAATGGATATACAAATTTTGGTATATTCACACAATGGAATACCAGGCAATGATAAAGAAGAAGGATGAATACCTGAAATATCTCATAACATGGAGGAATGTGGAAGGCATTATACTGAGTGAAATAAGTTGGAAAAGGACTATGATAAGAACTCAAGAAAAAGTTTAAACAGAGAAGAAGATATTCTTTCATGATTACAATAGTGGGAGGAAGGGAGAGGGGTATTCACTAATTAGATAGTAGACAAGAACTATTTTAGGTGAAAGAAAAGGAAACACACAATGCAGGGAAGGTCAGCACAACTGGCCTAAACCAAAAGCTATGAAGATTCCTGAATACAACCAAATGCTTCAAAGACCAGAGTATCAAGGGCAGGGGTCTGAGGACCATGGTTTTAGGGGACATCTAGGGCAATTGGCACAACCATGTGTATTAAGAATACATTCTACATCCCACTTTGTTGAGTGGCATCTGGGGTCTTAAATGCTAGGAATTGGCCATCTAAGATGCATCAATTGTTCTCAACCTGCCTGGAACAAAGGAGAATGAAGAACACCAAAGACACAAGGTAAATATGAGCCCAAGAAACAGAAAAGGCCACATAAATCAGAGACCACATGAGCCCGAGACCAGAAGAGCTACATGGTGCCTGGCTTCCACAAATGACTGCACTGACAGCGAGCACAACAGAGAATCCCTGATGGAGCAGGAGAACAGTGGGGTGCAGACCTCCAATTCTAATAAAATGACAAGACTTAATGGTCTGAATGAGACTAGAGGGACCCCAGAGTTCATGGCCCCCAGAGCCTCTGTTAGCGCAAGAACTAGAACCATTCCTGAAGCCAAATTTTCAGACAGGGATTGGACAGGGCTACAAGAAAGAAAATGATACTGATGAGGAGCGAGCTTCTTGGCTCCAGTAGACACATGAGACTATGTGGACAGCTCCTGCCTAGAGGAGAGATAAGAAGGCAGAGGGGGACAGGAGCTAGTTCAATGGACAAGACGAATACAGGGTGAGGAAGAGGCGTGTGCTGTCACATTAGGGGGAGAGCAGCTAGGGTTACATTGCAAGGTGTGTATAAATTTTTGTATGAGAGACTGGCTTGATTTGTAAACTTGCGCATAAAGCACAATAACTTTAAAAAAATTAAAAAAGACGGGAAAGAAAGAAAAGACCAAAATTGATGTCAGAAGAGTCACTGAAACTTGCACTTGAATGTAGGATAACTAAAGTGAATGGAAGAAATGACGAAGTAAAACAGCCAAACCAAGGATTTCAAAGGACAGCTGGAAAAGACAAAGTAAAATATTATGATGAAATGTGGAAGAACCTGGAGTTAGAAATCCAAAAGTTTCTAAAAAGTTCTAAGAAGAACACACGTGGCATTTCTCAAGCTGAAAGAACTGAGGAAAAAATGCAAGCCTTCAATATTGAAGGATTCTGTGGGAAAATATTGATTGACACAAGAAGCATCAAAAGAAGACGAAAGAATACACAGATTCATTGTACCAAAAAGAATTAGTTGACACTCAACTACTTCAGGAGGTAGCATAGGATCAAGAACGAATGGCACTCAAGGAAGAAGTCTAAGTTGCACTGAAGGCATTGGCCAAAAAACAAGATTTCAGGAATTGTTGGAATGCCAACTGAGATGTTTCAACAAATGCAGCCCTGGAGGTGCTCACTCATCTATGTCAAGAAATTTGGAAGAAAGCTTCCTGGCTAAACAGCTGGAAGAGATCCATATTTGTGCTCATTCCAAAGAAAGGTGATCCCAAAGGATGTGGATATTACTGAACAATATCACACACAAGTAAAATTTTACTGATCATTCAAAACTGTTGCAGCAATACATCAACAGGGAGTGCCCAGAAATTCAAGCCAGATTCAGAAAACGATGTGGAAAGAGGGATACCATTGCTGATGTCAGATGAATCTTGGCTGGACACAGAGAATAACAGAAAGATGTTTGATTGTCAAAGTTGTGTGTCAAGTTGTCTGGGCCATGATTCTTAGTGGTTTGGCAGTTATGATGTAGTTTGCCAGTCATATAACGATGTAATCACTTCCACTGTGAGGTCTGATATAATGTGGGCACCTCCAAGATGGAATCTGCTGTGAGTAGCCAATCAATCAAAAGGGATTTTTCTTGGGGGTGTGGCCTGCATCCAATATAGGTGGACTCTCTGGCTTTTTCTCATTCTGGGTCCTGCAGCTGTCTCCTGTTCATCTGACCTCTGGTTTTTGGGACTTGAGCTAGCAACTGACTTGCCGATCTTGGAATTTGTCAGTTACTGCAGCCTGTGAGCCAGAGGCCTGGGGTCTGATCTTCCAATCTTGGGTTGGCCAGCCCCTGCAGCTATGTGAGTCAGGAGAAGCCTCCAGCCTGATCCATGGACTTGGGACTTTCTAGCTTCTACAACCTCATGACCCATTTCCTTTATATAAACCTCTCTCTCTGTCTTTCTCTGTGCTTCACTCTTTTTCCTTCTCTAGGAACCCAGCCTAAGGCAGATGTTTACCTGTGTTTTCTTGACTGTGCAAAGGCATTTGACTGTGAGGATCACAACAAATTATGAATGACATTGCAAAGAATGGAAATTCCAAAACAATTGTGCTCATAAGGAACCTGTACATAGGCCGAGAGGCAGTCTTTCAAACAGAACAAGGGAATACTTCATGGTTTAAATTCAGGAAAGGTATACATCAGGGTTGTATCATTCCACCATACTTATTCAATCCATATGCTCAGCAAATAATCTCAGAACCTGAACTATAAGAAGAAGAATGCAGTAAAAGGATTGGAGGAAGACTCATTAATAACCTGTGATATGCAGATGATTGTTGAAAGTGAACGGGATTTGAAGTACTTATTGATGAAGTTAAAAGACTACAGCCTTCAGTATGCAATGCACATCAACATAAAACCAAAAAAATACCAAACCCAGTGCCGTGGAGTCAATTCCGACTCAAAGCGACCCTATAGGACAGAGTAGAACTGCTCCACAGTGTTTCCAAGGAGGGCCTGGCTGATTCGAAATGCCGACCCTTTGGTTAGCAGCCATAGCACTTAACCACTACGCCACCAGGGTTTCTCATCAACATAAACCAAACAAAAATCCTCACAACTGGACCAATAAGCAATATCATGATAAATGGAGAAAATATTGAAGTCACAAATTTCATTTTATTTGGATCTGCAGTCAATGCCCGTGGGAGCAGCAGTCAAGAAATCAAATGATGTATTGCATTGGGCAAATCCTCTGCAAAAGAGCTTTTTAAAGTGTTAAAAACAAAGACATCCCTTTGAGTACCAAGGTGCGCCTAACCCAAGGCATTGTATTTTCAATTGCCTCATGTGCATGAGAAAGCTGGACAATGAATAAGGAAGACCGAAGAGGAATTGATGCCTTTGAATTACTGTGCTGGGGAAGATATTGAATATAACATGGACTACCAGTAGACTGAACAAATCTATCTTGAAAGAGTACCACTAGAATGCTCCTTAAAAGCAAGGATGGCGAAACTTCGTTTCAAGGACTTTGGACATGTTATTAGGAGGGACCAGTCCCTGGAGAAGGACATCATGCCTGGTAGAATAGAGAATCTGGGAAGGAAAGAACGATCCCCAAGGAGTTGGATTGACCCTGTGGCTGCAACAATGGACTCAAACATAGCAACAATTACGAGGATGGTGCAGGGCCAGGCGTAATAAAGATATAATTGTGATAGAATTCTAGATTGGTGGAAGAAAATTGACAATTTATCCTGTCAAACCATTTTGAAGTGGCACTACATAAAACCATGTTATATCAAGTGGGGCTGTTTTAAATGAGCTGGAGTGTTTTTTAACTGTTGCCCTGGTGATTCTAGTAAACCCCTATAAATTAATTAGCTTAATGATAATTGGGCTGTGCGTCCTTTTCAAACAGAACTACATACTTCTTTTTAAGAAAAGCTTCCTTACATATTTGCAACCATGTACAAAATATATTAGTATGTGGACAAGGATTGGCATATAATACACAAAAATGAAAATAGATGTATCTTATATTATGACTGATTTTTTTTCCTTAAAATTTTATCATAGTGGTATTACATCTAAAGTTGTTTTATTTTTACTGACCTACAGGCATTAGAAATAAGGAAAAAATCACTAAAAGACACATTACAAAAGCTTGAAATGTTTTCACAGCTGCCAATATCATACCATTCCTTAACAAAATCCCTTTGACTTATATACTGGGCAGTAACCTCAGAACAATTAGGGAAGTATGTCTCTTTGAGCTGGATAATTAAATGCCAAGAAAACTCACCAGTCAATATGTAATTCGCTCAACATCTTGTTGTCTGAACGAGCCAGTGTTCATATGTAGGATGGATTGAATTCCTAACAACATCTGGCATGAGCAGTGGACTTGGCCTTCACCATAATAGCATTACATTCATGGAAGGAATGACAACTAAATGGATGGATGAAGCTTGTCTCAGATGTGGCAGATTCATGACTACAGCATAATGAATAAGAATGCTATAACCTCTGGTCACATACACCCTGGCCTACTGCTCCCTACAAGCTACATCAGGGAATATGGAGTAAATTTCTGTTGTCAGATCTAATGGTGAAAGATTCTGGCTCCTAACTTACTGGGAAAGCAAAGTAAAATTTCCATTCCAATAATCTGGATCAAAACACTTCCCAGTCGCCTTGGTCAATTTATTCTGTCACTTAATTAAGCCCAAAGCATTACAAATCTTGTCACTAAGCAAAAGGGAGACTGTTTCTTCAACCTTGAAAACCAGTTCTTGAGATGAAATATAAAGTTATTTAAGTTCTAGGGCATATAGTAGAGGAGGTGTTCTCTAGGGCTTTTTCATGGGTTAAACAGAGATTAAAGCAAATGGCAAACAAAGTCACAATTAAGAGTTGAGGAGAAATGAAAATGTGAGAGGAAATTCATACAAAGGGTGGAAAAGCAGAATTCCCCCTCACAACCTCTCCCACACAATAAAAAAACAAAACAAAGTTTAAAAAAAAAAAAAAAGGTCTGGAAAAGGCAATAATAAATGAACAATTTTAATTTTCCTTCTGCTTGAAAAGTTGGCTGTATAACTTTTCTGAACTGCACACCCTTGAATGCTGAAGAAGTACAGTATTCATTAGATTTTTTTTTTTTTAAGTTTGAACATGTGTCAATGTTTCAGTATATTCCTTTTCTTGACTTCAACATATGCAAGCTATAGCAGAACCCTGTAATCTTTACGGAAGCGGATGGCTAGGTCTTTCTCCTGGAGCCATCACGTGGGGCTACTGTGAGTAGGAATTAACTCCATGGCGCCCAACAACAACAACAAGAAACAAAGCCCAGAAAGACTGAAAGAAGAACTACAATAACATGGTTTTTGTTGATGACCAAACATTACATTTATGTCCATCCAAAATTGATACATGTTCATGATATTGAAATGTTCTTGTCACCCACTCAATGTCACGGTTTCAGCTACCCTATGCTGCACAAACTTCCAAAGGGAGCATTACAACTGAGCTCACATTTGCAAACGTCTCTAGGTGTCTGCGGTTAACATGCGCCGAGTGAATAACTCTCCGCTGCCCTGATCTTTTCATTCTCTCCTCGGAGTTTTGAACACAGGATGATATGCCTCAAGAGAGCAGCTGTTTCCTGATAACGTGTATTTATTACGGAAACGTATATAAACTCTGTGGGGAGGTACATAGCAAATTTTCAAGGAGACTAACAGCTTAGACTACATTGCATAATGAAGGCTTTTCGCAGCAGAGAACACAGTGTGCACTCTGTATTTTAAAACACTGAAAGTGAGTATTTTTTTAGGTTAATTTGCAACAGTTCAACAAGGACGAAATCACTCGGGAGGTATATACAAATCGCTACACAGCTCAAAAATGAGCAAAAAAGGTTTTAGCATCCTGTGTGCTCTGTAGCACGTATTCTGGAAAAATGCTGTAAGTAGGCACCATTTGAGAGAGACTGATCTTCTACATCGAGTTAAAATCACTCAATATGCCGAATAAGTAAGTGCTTAGTGGCTGTATAGGTGCACAAACTGCAAAACTGTACCTTGTTTTTTGCTTAAATCTGTAAATTCATTGCATTTTTGAATCCATCTTTTGATAGCTGATAACATTTGGGGGAGATTTCACAACTAATGACATAAAAGGAATTATCCCCAGTGGTTAGTAAGATGTTCTGCAAAACCTTTCATCCACTAGGGCTCAATTTTTCATTCATTCTTTAGGCATTGAAACACAACATCTCAATACTGTCCCAAAGTTTCAGAGGTGTGTATTCAACCACAAATACCATGATACTAGTATGAGTGGCCGTATGAGCAGGCAAATATTGTTTCATGTATATGCAAAGTTTAAGATGAAGACATAAAGGTTATAAGATGGAGAACCTTTACATATTATTGTTTTTTAATTTCACTATTTGTACATAGGAAACCCTGGTGGAATAGTGCCTAAGAACTATGGTTGCTAACCAGAAGTTTGGCAGTTCAAATCCACCAGGCGCTCCTTGGAAATCCTATGGGGCAGTTCTGCTCTGTCCTTTAGGATCGCTATGAGTGGGAATTGACTCAACTGTACCGGCTTTGGTTTTTTATATGTACCTAATTCATGTACGTGGGCCAACAAAAAGTGATTTTGAAATGCAGAGAATCCTTCAGTACCTTCAGGTAAGTGAACAGAAAAATCCTATTTTTAATAAAAATAGCTACTTTCTGGGCCAACCATCCACATTAACTCATCAGAAGGAAGAGTAAATCAATTCAGTTTTGATTTGATTATTTCATTTGCCATTGGCAATTTTTTTAGCAAATATTTCAAAATTTTTTGGAAAACAGCCCACCTTTCAGAAAGTGTAAAACAAACTGTGAATAAATATTGAAATATGGGCAGCTATATGTTGCACTAAAAAAAAAAAAAAGCAACAGGGCCCTAATTTTATCCATTAGATAAAACCCTTTCCCACAATGATTTTAGGAAAGTAGAGACCAGTCTCTAATGTCAGTGGCATTACTAAATATGATTTTATGGCTCTTCTTTCACATCCTACTATAAATGGCACAGCAGAAGTACCAATTATCTGCTGGCCCCAGAATTGTTATCTGCATGTAACTATTAACTAGGCTACATTTATTAAAAAAGAAAAAAAAGTTTTTAATTTGATATTTTGCAGTACACATGACCCCCTTCCAAAAAATATGTATGATTATTGACTTTTTTAACAACTCACATTTTTCTCGTTGATTTTGTAGGAATTCTTGTGCAAATTCTGAATACTTTCTTGGTTGTATGTGTTACAAATATCATTTTATGGTATGTTTTGTGAATGAAAATTTATTTATTGTTTATATGAATGTATTCAGCAACATTGGAATTGACTCCTTATGGCAGTGATTCTGAACACAGATGTACAGAAGCACAGAGAGGAGAAATAAGAGTAAAGCTTCTCCATCGCTGAGCCAAGCGAATTGCATTGGCTTGCTTCAGTCTAAATTCTTCTGACATATTTTTAAAGAGGCCAAATTTCAATGTAACTCTACGTAAATGTTAGAAAGCACATGCTATCAATTCTCTGAAATGCTAAAATTGTGTTATCTTCTAAAAGTGCTCATTATATATCTGTCTATTGGGTGGTTTTATCATCTCATGGACATAAGGAGGCAATACACTGCATCCCCAGCACCTAGACCAGTGCCTGGAAAATAATAGGGGCTGAATTATTTGGTGAGCGAATTAACACATAAATACAGTTTCTAAGTAAATTCAACGCATTTTTACTTTCATTTGATATTTTTTCAAATAGATTCTGAAATATTATTTGATAAGGTACATTTGCAATAATATTGTAACGAACTTTGAAATTGTTATTTATGTTATCTATTTAAAACAACCTTGGTGGTGGTGTGGTTAAGAGCTATGGCTGCTAAGCAAAAGGTCAGCAGTTCGAATCCACCAGGTGCTCCTTGGAAACTCTACAGGGCAGTTCTACTCTGTCCTATAGGGTCACTATGAGTCGGAATCGACTGGACTGTAACAGGTAAATTTAAACTACAAAGAAAACACAAGTGGGAGAGAGCATCTTGATTTGAAAATCATTGCTCTATTATTTCAAACCTTCAGTTAGCACATAAAAGTCCTAGCACACTAAACAAATCAGGCATTACAGCTTTTTATCCATTTATTTTGTAAATAATTGTTTACCACACTCTTAGACTTTTGTGTGTCTTTCTCCTTTTTTTTTCACCTGAGAAGAAAAGGCTATTCTTTAAATGCATCAAGAAATAAATCCATGGAAAAGTTAGGACTGAGATAAAACGAATGATATCTGGTAGGGGAAGGTGGCCTCATTGCCATTCAAACTCATAGTGGCCCTATACGATAGCGTAGAACTGCTCCATAGGGTTTCCAAGCAGCAGCCGGTGAATATGAACTGCCGACCCTTTTGTTTAGCAACTGAGCTCTTAACCATTGTACCATCAGGTCTCCAATACCTGAAGGCAAGGTCTAAATCTCACCAAAGAGATTTGGGCAAGTCCGTGGATCTACGTCTAGACAGATGTCCTCAAGAAGAGTCACTGAGCAAAACAGCCAGAGAGATGGGACCAGGAGTAAGGTCTGGGCCAGGTTTAGGGATTCAGGATTCAGTTTGCAGCAGAGGGTATATCTGGAGTATCTATTTCAAAGGGAACCCATTTTGGACTGTTGAACATTTTCACCTTCTTAGAGAACAAATAATGATGAACTAGAGCACTTCCTAAGAACATTTTTGCTAAATAGTGGCACTAGGATATATATCACCCACATAGCAAATAAATATTATTCACACCTCAGTATGTGGAAGAATAATAGTGACTTGAATATACTTACATTTAATTAGATTGTTGATGTGTGATATAAAAAAAGAATATTATGAATCATTATATTTTTCAGCAATAGATTTTTATTTTACAAATCGATAGGTTAGAATGTGATATAAGACAGTAAAAATAAAACGTTTAGCCTATAGAAACTCTGCAAATTAAGAATATATGTGAATGAAATTCCATAAGTTTGAAGTGGCCTGGGCTATTGCCACTACTTTCCCTCTCAATAAACAGGTCTCCTCCAACACCAAGCCATTTCAATCTCCTCTGTTAACTCTGGAGGGCATCCCTGCTGGTTTAGCAAAGACGTCAGTGAAGCTACCTGTATCAATTGACAAAGAAACTCCAGGAAAGGACAAAAACAACTAAACAAATATCAACAACAAAAAAGGACAAATACTCACTTTAGACATTTCAGAAGTTTAATAGACAGTTTTATTCTTCCCCTGTAAACGAGATGGAATGGAATAACTAAGGAAAAAGCTTGTGGTAAGCTGTAATTAATATTTTCAATACAATTACAAAAAATGCCATCTATATAAATGAAATTATTTAAAAATCAGAGAATATTTCAGTTAATTTTTATAGCTCAAAAAGACAATGAATAACAGATTAGATAGAACAGGAATAAAAGATTCAATTAATAGGGTTTTGGATTAAGTTTATTAGAAATTGATTAAACACTATCCAAGACTTTAGAAGGAAAAGAATAAAAGAAATTATTAAGGAGAAAACAATTTAAAAAGAATGAGAAGAGGTCCAGAATTGCAAGTCATATACAATTTTCACATTTCAAGGAAATGTAAGTGAATTTAATTTCTTCTTTAGCTTATGACTTAAGTTTTTTGCTGTAATGTAAAAAAAAAATTGCTTATATAAATTTAAGAATTTGTTAACATGCTTAAATTCAGCTTGTTGATTAAAGTGAAAGAAATAAAATTATAAATACTTAAACATATAAAAAACTGGAGGAGGGATTATAATTTTTTAAAAAAATAGCTTATGTGAACTCAACCCTCCCTCTTCACTTGCACTTCCACTTTCCAAAGGGAAAGACTTTTAACATTTTAGTTTTTCTAGTAGCTTCCTACACATCTCTAAGTAGTATGCTTCTACCAAAGAGCTTCCTCCTTTAGGGACTTTATATTCTAGAGGAAGAAGAAGGTAAACAATATATATACAGATAAATAGGATTATTTTCAATAGTCTTCAATGTTTGAAACAAGTAAAATGCAGTATATGATAAAGAGGGACTGCTTAAAGAGAGCCGGCATGGGGGGCAGTCTCTCAGAAGAGTCAGCTAGGAAGGCAGTAAGTATAAAAAGACCCCTGAGAGAAGAGGGTCAGTTTGAGGGTCAGACTTGCCAGTGTGGCTCGAGCATAGTTAACATGGGTAAAAGTGCTATGAGATAGAGTCACAGAGGTGAGCAGGCCTTGCAGATTTTGTGAACCCTGGTAAGGAGCTTTGGTGTACAGAATTAAAACAGCAGAGAGATGAACTTAGTTCCTTAGGGGAGAGAGTGTTTATGGGGCAAGTTAATGAAGAGGAACTTATAAGGATGAATAAAAAGGAATAGTCAGAGCTGAAGAAGGAAAACTAAGTAAAAGTGATAGCCAGGGAAGGAGAAAACCTTAGGAAGCAAATTGTCAGTCTGGGGTTTCAAATACCACTGAGAAGTCAAATAAAACAAGTTCATACAATTGTCCATTGGCCTTGGAAATGGAAAAACTGGGAGAGACTTGAGCCGATAAATCTGCAGAGGGATAGATGCTTGTCTTAGACTAGGTTCTCTAGAGAAGCAAAACCAGTAAAGCGTATAAATACATACATAGAGAGAGATTTATATAAAAAAAAAAGCTCAAGTGATTGTACAGACTGCAACGCCCCTAGTCCGTGAGTTAGGATAGAGGCTTCTCCCAACTTATAGCCACAGGGGTTGGCGAACGCAAGATCAGTAGGTCAGAAAGCAGGGCTTATGCTCACAGGCTGTGAACATGGGTGAATTCCAACATTGGCAGGCAAGAGGGCAAGGCTTCTCCTGATTCACATAGCTGCAGGAGCTGGGAACCAAGATCAGCAGGTCAGAGAGCAGGGCTCCACTCATAGGCTGTGAGGGTTGACAAATCCCAAGATCAGCAAATAAGCTGTTGGCTCAAGTCCCAAGAACCGGAGGTCAGATGAACAGGATGCAGTTGGAGGATCCAGAGTCAGCAAAAAGCCAGAACATCTGCTTATTATATTCAGATGCAGACCATACCCTCAAGGAAACTCCTTTTCAACTGAATGGCTACTCACAGCAGATCCCATCATGGGAGTGATCACATATAAACACTGAGAATCATGGACCGGCCCAGTTGGCACACAATCTTAACCATCACAGTGCGGATAGAGTAGGAGAGCCTGTGTCACAGGACCCTGGAAGGGAAAATTGATAGAACAAGGTCTTCAAAAAGAGGCAAAGCAGGACAAGTTCTAAAGCACAGGGGGAGGGATAAGACTTGGTCAAGAGTTTGAACACTAGTCACACTGAGACAAGAAGGCTGCTACAATAACTAGGTGCAAGTGGAGGTAAGTTTGTAGGTAGGGTCACATTGTGACTTACGTGAGCCCTGGAACTTTTGCCTTCATAGGCCCCTACCTCAATTAAAAATAATGTTAATAATAAAAATTGTGTTTTATGATTGCAATGGTATAAAGATGTATTTCCCTTCTAATTTTAAACATAATTAAAGCATTTTTGTGGGCTGCTTAAAGTTTATTAGAAGTCCCTAGTTTGCTAACCAAAAACTTGGCAGTTTGAGTCCACCCAGAGGCACCTGTAAGAAAGATCTGGTGATCTACTTCCAGGGAACCAGCCATTGAAAACCCTATGGAGCACAGTTCTCCTCTGACACACGTGGGATTGCCATAAGTTGAAATCTACTCCATAGCAACTGGTTAAGAGACATAGGTTGGTTAAAAGTATTGTGGGTCCAAGACATGACACAGTACATACTGCGCCTAAAGGTCCTGTTTGTAGGTACAAGGCTGGTTAATTGGAAAATTCCTGTTGGATGGTCTCAATTTCCTCAGTAAAGTTGGAGGCCAGATCTACTGCAAAGAATGAGACAAATTATGGACAAAAAGGGGACTAAATGAGCTAAAATTTAGAAATTCGGGAAGGAGCTTGCCAGGATTCAAATGAGACTCTCAAGTTTAGGAGAGTCAGTCTCCATGATTGTTTGTTTTTTCTCAAGTAACAGACTTGGTAGAGAAGCAAAAACGAGAAGAGTTAGATTAATTAGTCCAGGATTAGATTTTACAAGAGATGTTGGACAAGACAACTCAGGGTTTCAGAATAACAAGGAGCAAGTGAGTAAGTAATATACCTTGGGAGCTAGGTTAACAAGGGAGGGAGCAAAGACAGATGGACCTGATAGTTTGGAATAAAATGTATTTGCCTAAAAACTGTATTTAACTCCTCTGTTTTGTGTTTTACAGGAAGTTTTGAAGGAAGTGTATAGTAGGTGTTTTTGGAATAAGAAAGTAAATGAGCTATAAGCAAAGGTTAACATAGTGAAAGTTTAAGACCTCAGTGATGGAGATACTCCAGGTTACAATAAAGTCCAGAATATGCCCCTGGGAAGGGATTGTTAAAGTGGAGTGGCGGTAAAGAACGGTTGCATGGAAGAGTCAAGTGTTATAAACTGGGGAGTAGGATAGAAGTTGGCATGACAACTATACCAGGGCTGGAGAGGATGTCCCCTAACTAGAGGCCAAAGCAATCCACGTTTAAAAGCAGGAAAGACCACAAAGTGGAGAGATTGCTAGGAGAAGATACTGCTATGCCAGATAGCAAAACTATAAAAGGATTGTTTCTTTTTTTTTTTTATTTTATCCAAGCTTAATGGGAAACACTGAGTAGTAGCAAATATTAGCAGGAAGAACACCAGTCCTATCTCTTATTTTTACTATGATATTATTTGGGATATACAAGAATAAGTTGCTTACATTAGAGAAGACGGCAAGAAACAGCATGTTCCTTTGTAATAGCCAAATTTGAGCCAACACTAGAAAATGAGTGCAATAAAAAGTTAGAGAATATGGAGAAATGGGAAAAGCATGCAGGTAAACGGTTTTGCCTGAAGACGAGCAGTGGAAGAATGAGTTTGGTAAAAGAATAATAAAGTAAAATTATGGTAGAACTGTAGAAGAGGATGTATTTCTAGAAGAGTTTAGGCTTTTGGTGGTAGTCAAGGATAAAGGCAATGAGAAGTATGGTTTCTTTGAACTCTGACTGAAAACTGTGGCATGAAGATATTTCTCTGTCAATAAGCTAGGCCCATGGGATGGTGTCAGATCATCAATATTTGCAATAATAAGGAATGTATAAATTTTGCTCATCTTCTTCAGCAAAAGTTAGCCTTGGTAATCCCTAGGTCAAAACGTAAGAGGACTGGAACCCCTAAGATTCCCAAGGAAGCACAGATAGACACCAAGGGTATTCATCCTGACTTTAATAGAGCTTTCAAAGTGCTATTTTCTGCTCTTTCTTTTGGATATTTTATGGCTTTATTATTTTTTAATGAGTCTATCTGAGGGCCTAACCACCATTTAACGTAGTTTCTATTGGAATATTGATTAAAAGTTCAAAACATCTGATTTTATAAATGGACTTTCAGGAGCTGGGGACATATTTCAATGCCAAGATTTGTAATATTGGTTGTGGAATTAAAAAAAAAAGAAGAAGAAAAACTGCAATCAACAGAGACGTCAATGTTGGCTAATGTATCTGAGGATTACTCTGTGGATTAAATCCTCATTTCTTTGGTGTCAAAAACTCCCTGTGGAGTCACTCTTTCTTGGTTGACCTGTGAATAATTTAATACATGATTTTAAGCAGTCAATAATTACTTTGCTTGGCATGCGGTGTTTCAGTTGTTTTCCTGGTGTGGCTGGATCGTCCATCCTTTCAAATTTATCATCCCTTCCTTTTTCTCCAGAATGGTTTCATATTTATCACTGATTGTGGGATCTTGCTCTGTGCGTAAGCCACTTACTCCTACCTGCATGGATGAGATGTAGAAGGATTACATGACTAACCATCCACCTGTGTAGTTTTATGGCAACGGGAAACCTCCCGAAGACAATAAATGCTTCCTCTCCAGTTCATAACGGTGCCTGAAATTCCATCATTGGCGATGCATTACTTTAAGTTTACTGCTATAGGAATAGAGAGCAGTCAGGGGACAGTGGAAAGAGGGCACTGGGGTGTGGTACTCAGTTCCTGCTACATACAGCTTCTCTGCTCAAAAATGGGGACTCATGTGGTGAGGATTAAGGAACTTCAGTGCCTCCTAATGCGCCCTGAACTGGGATGCAATATCTGAAGGAAGTACGATGCATCAGGGTATGTGTACTTGTCTGTGTGTTTGTTTCTGGGGATGGGGTGAGGGTTTGGAGGAAGAACATTAAGGGGCTTGATGTGTTTCAAAGAAAAGAAAAAGTATATGTCATGAAACTGAAAAAAAAAAAAAAGGTTTTCTTAGAATTGCAGACCCTCGGAACTACCGGTGTTGCACTCGGAGGTTGTTGCAGGGTGTGGAATGACGTTACGGCTCATGCACACTGTGGTTCATCTGCTGCTGGCTCACCTGGGCAGTGCGGGGCAGCATCTGGGCCTTCAGGTTCAACCTGAGCTTCTGAACTTCTCCAACTCTTGGGCCAGGTGTGTGTTTAACTTCTCTTCCGGAACATCTCCATGTAGCTGTGGGCCAGGAAACTGCCCTGGGGGAGCGGGAAGACTGAAAAGTCCAGATTGGTCAATTTGCCAGCTTCCATAGTGTAAATGCTCCCATGATAGCTAGTTTCAAACTATTAACAGTTCAACAACCAGGTGGCAAAACTCCTGAGTCTTTAGCAATCTGATCTCTGAAGCCACTAAGAGTCGGCTCCAGCACACCCTGCCCTGCTGTCTTGCTGCAGTGATAGAGACAATCTGCTTTATAGAGAATTCTGACTAGAAGATGGCAATAAGTCTTGTGCACATTAAAGGAAACTAAATTTTAATTTATAAGGCATGTGCCAAATCATTGTTGAATCTATAATAAAATATCATAAGAAACCCATACTAAAAGAATACAGCATTTTCATTGGAAACCTTTACGCTTCATTGCTCTAAGAAGTTACTGAATGAGCAGTTCTCCAAAATGTAAGCTTTCTTCAAGGCACTAAATATAGAGTTGACACAGTTAAACTGACATAATTCACACATACACGAAAAAGTTGACATTTTAGCACTTTATCAGACTCAGCTAGTTTTCTCTTGTTACCTCCACTTACATCACATTTAACCAGAAAACCATTTGCCATGGAACCAGCTCAAACTTACGGTGACCCCATATGTGTGTCAGAGCAGCGCTGTGCACCATAGGGTTTTCATGGCTGAGTTTTCAGAAATAGATCACCAGGTCTTTCTTCTGAGACACCCCTGGGTGAACTTAAACCTCCAAACTTTTGGTTAACCAAGCACATTAACTATTTACACTACCAAAACCAAAACCAAACCCACTACCATCAAGTGGATTCTGACTCATAGTGACCCTACAGAGCAGAGTAGAACTGCCCCATAGAGTTTCCAAGGAGCACCTGGCGGATTTGAACTGCTGACCTTTTGGTTAGCAGCCTTAGCACTTAACCACTACGCCACCAGGGTTTCCATTTACACCACCAAGGCACTCCATATCACATTTACCACAATTAAATTTCCTAAATCGGCTTTAAAACACTGGTCAGACTGCAAAGAGCATTTCAGGCAGGATAAATTGTGAGGCCTCACTGCCACCCCCTTCTCAGCAGATTTCACAGGGTAATCAAATCCTATCACTCATCAGTTTTCTCAACTCAACTCTTGTAGTTTAGCGGCATTCATTTACCTATCAGTGTACCTATTCTTCCTCTTATATGGCTTTTATAAGTTTATTCCAAAGACCATCTAACAGGTAGTGTCAAGACTGAAGGGACAGAGAAAGAGGTTGGGTGGATATGAGACACCTGCAGAGATTGAACTGCTGGTAAAAAACAAAAACAAAACAAACCAGTTGCTGTTGAGTGGATTCTGATTCATGGGGTCCCCATGTTTATCAGAGTAGAATTGTGCTCCACACAATTTTCAAGGGCTAATTTTTTGGAAGTAGACTGCATACCTTTCTTCTGAGGTACCTCTGGGTGTACTAAAATCTCCAGTTGAGTATGGTTAGCAGCTGAGTATGACATCGCTCAGGGACTCTTAGTCTCTTGTAGCAGAGGGGATGTGGAAGCATAATGAGGCTATTGGTTAGCCCTTGGATGAAGGAGAGGGAGCAGGACTATGTGCGTGGGGGGCGGTGGCTAGGGGGTGGTGGTGATGAGTTTAGTTTTCATATGTGGAATTTATGCAGTGAGATAGGGGTCCACGTCAATGAACATTAATGTTTATAGTTTGATTTTTCTTTTCGTGTTTCATTAATCCAAATACCACTTAGTCAATATTTAGCTTGCATTCACTAAAACTTATAGGAATCACTTGATTTCAAAATATAATGTTCTTCAATCTGAGCAGTTTTTCTCATATGGTGCATCAATAAGTTATCAGGAAATATAAAGGAAAACTAAACATGTTATTTACTATATTCAAATAACCTATCATGTCTCTAAGAAAAAGTCTTATTTTTTTATCTGTTATTTTTCTGCATTATCCCTAAAATAGAGTGGACGTAGGATTATAAGAGAATCATCATTTCAAGTTTAACAACATTTTAAACACCCTGATTGAATCTAGGGAATTTTTGTTTTTTCCTAAAAGGAAAAATTCAGATTATCACCACTAGTTCAATAAATGTGTGAGACATTCTTCTACTACGTGACTTTTAATCCTCCTTGGAATCTACAAATTATTGTTATTTTTTTTTTAATAAACTAAGTCTCTCAGCTTTAAAGAAGACTTTTTAGAGTGCTATAAGTCATAGCTTTCTATTATAAACTGTCTTTCAGGTCACTAAGGTGCTCAAGTAAACAAAGAGTTTGCCAAAAGAAGAATTGAATTCCTTACTTTTGCCGTACAGAACAAACTACCAACAGACCTAGCTGCTGTGAGGACTCAAATAAATTAGCCAAGTTTAAACCCATGAAGCATTGGGGATCATACACCAAAATAGAACTTTATGAGTCTTTGTGCTTACTGCTTCTGTCTTCAGATGATTTAAAATCATAGAATACGAAACCATCTTGGAGTACCTAGTAAATTTTGAGAACCATCTCCTATTTCTTGAAACTGATCTCTGTCAATGGCTAGATTGCTATATTGTCCAGGTTCACCTACCTGCAATTTTTTCCTTCTTTTCTCTTTTACTGGATTCTTCCAAGCCTCCAATTATAAGTATTTCCTAAGATTTCAGAGTCTCCCACCACAGAAATTCATCCATTATTTCAATTTCACAATTCATTTCCGTTTCCACTAGTTTGATATCTAAATCTAATACGTGCAGTTCATATTTCCTTTCTGCCAGTCACCCAACTCCACTAATCCGTTCACTGACTGAATGGTCCACGGTCACACTAAACTCAACATGCTTTAATGCCATGACTTAATATCAGCTCTTGTCAGAGACTAATACTTTTCATACCATGTATCATAAGGTAAATTTTTGGTCACTGCTCTTTCGTAATCATTCTCCTTACTTGAAATAGCATAGCCTCTTGTAAGGACTCCCAAACCGAATATCACTCCTCCAAACAGATTGTGAGGATGGCACAGGACCTGACAGTGTTTCATGCCGTCATACATAGGGTTGCTATGAGTCAGAACTGACTAGACGGCACCTAACAGCAACAGCAACAACAACAAACATATTGGAGTAGCTCTGAATCAGAATTGACTCCACGGCAACTTTTTTTTTCCTCCAAAGTTCCTCAAATATTGTTGCCACATGATCTCTTAAAACATTGATTTCATCGTAGCACCACTAAGCTCAAAATTTTCAATAGCAGAAAAAGAAAAAAAAATTTTTTTCAATAGCTATTTGTTGCTAGTTGCCATCAAGTCAGCTGCCATTCACAGCGACCCCATGTACAATAGAGCAAAATGTTATCCACTCCTGCATCATCTTTGCAATTGGTGGTATGCTTGAGTGCATTGTTGCAGCTACTGTGTATTTTGAGGGCCTTCCAACCAAGGGGGCTTATCTTCCAGCACTATATCAGAAAACATCTTGTTGTGAGTGCAATAGATGGGTCCCATTTTAATAGGGAACTCAATCGACGATATATTTGTGCCTTCGTGTTTTCTGGACTTGGCTCTTATTCGAGATCCATAGTATAATTTTTCTTTGGAAGGTATGTCGAAATGTTTGAGTTTGGCCTCTGGAGTCAGACCAGCATTGATTCAAATCCTGGTTCTACCATGTACTCTATATTTGGTTTAGGTAACTTGGTTAACTCCTTTAGACTTAGTTTACACTTTTGTTTAAGAAAAATAATGACAGTCCCTACCATACAGATCTGTAGTGAGGGTTAAACAAAAATATACACATGAAACATTTAGCACTGTTCCAGGCTCATGGACAATGCGTAATAAATATTAACTATTAATTTTACTTAAAATTTGAATTATCTGGAAGCACCTTTTGTCTTAAATGTATAGAATGCTTTAGGACACACTGATTTCAACACTAAGTTCAATTTTAGACTGAAACCTTAGAATTTAAATCACTGGAAGATGAGAGACACTTGGTATGATGTATTCTTCAAAAGCTTTCTTGTGCTTGATTATTTGAAGATAATGACTGAACGTTAGGGCAGCAGAGACCTAGGGGATGAATGTGAGCTACACAAATATAATCCTGGGAAGTTTCCCAAAGTCCTACAATGAACCTTTGTTAAGATTTACAATTTAGAAAAATAATTCTGTGAGCATATTACGTATAGTAAATATTTACGAAATTAATTAATCAATGTCACGTCTAGGATTGAAATACTTTACATTACAATCGAAGTTATAAAATGTGTTTAAGAAAATATTAGAGATTGTTTACTTCAGATAAATGTTTTCCAGAGACATGAATTCACTGGAGCTTTTTCATGGAAAAATGGATTCCATTTCTTTTTCTCTTAGAAATATGAACTTTTGGTCCCTTTTTTTGTTATTATTTCTGGGTGGGTACAAAGCTCATGATTTATCTGGAAGCTATTGGAATTTCACAGAAGAAATTACTGGAAAAATTTTCAATCTCTAAAGTTGCTGCATCAACATTCCTAAAAAGATGGATTTTAGTGGATTCAAGAAATTTCTAAACTTTTTGATCTTATTTCCATTAGATGGCTTAATAAAGTATTTCATTGGGTTCATGGAAATTAGGGATGCCAAGGTCTCCCATGTCTGCCCTGTAGTCTTTCTACCAACATACACTGAATATCACATTGTTTTTACCATTTTTAATTCATGCTATGAAAATAACCTTCTTTTCTCTCTGACTTCATTTTGATGCTTCAGATTCTCTATACATAACAATGCTTTTAAAACATCTCTGTACTAATAAGTACTTTAATTTTTACTTTTCTCCCAGAATATAATAAAAAGAAAACAAGAGCTGGAGTCAAGAAATAAATAGACAGAAAACCAAAGATACTATTATATTGTTTTTTCCATGGTCAAATATTGAGAGGAATGCAAGAAATTTAAAGATATTCCCCAAACATAAAGAAATAAAACATATTTACTTAATGAATAGAAATGCCAAAAGAACCCTGTATCAGTTCCATTGTTTCTCTCTTCAATGTGTGTCAAAGGCACACTGATGGTAATCCAATGCATCAGGCCCAAGGAGAGGAGCACGGCTCTGTGGGTTCTTATCGGCTTTAATTAAGCAGGTGGCAAACCTCTGCTATCCTTATTTTTTTCTGGCAGCTCGAGACCGCCCTGCCTATTTTCATCTGCTCTTTTATGGTCTGTCCCTTATTGATGAGTTTCTCTCATCTGTTGACTTTGGAGTCAGAAGACTTGGGTTCAAACCCAGGCTCTGGCATTTATTAGTTGCATGACCTTGGGCATGTTAATTAACCTCATAGAGCATCATTATATGCTTTGGTTATAAATCTACTCACAAAGTTATTATTGGAAGTAAACTAAGTTTTGTAAGTCAAACAGCCTAGGATGGACATAGTAGGAACTCAATAAATGTTAGTGGCGTTCTCTCCCTGATACACTGTGGAACAAGTTGTGGTCTGATTACATTTTGCCTACTCTCCTGTCCCTGAGGATAACCTTTTCTCATTTTTTATGTTTCATTAAAAGGAATTAAGGTACAATTGAGAGTAAATGTCTGAAGCTCTGGTTCCTTATCTTATGGTTCTCCCTCATTCTATCACTCTTGCTTTTGGGAAAGAACAAGTCAGACAAACATTAGGTTTTTCAGAGCAACAATATATTTGGTAAAATCACATGATTGTGTGAAAAAACATCTAGACTTAGAATTTTATGTCTAAGATTTATGAAACATATTTTGAAATCTCTAAGTCTTTGTCCTCTTGTCCTTAAAAATGGGAATAACACTTTTTCTGTCTTCTGTGGAATATATTTTTAGTATCAAGTTAAACATTTAGATATAACAATATTTTAATATGTCTTATACTGTGTACACAAATGAAATTATGAAATTTACATTTCAAAGCAAATGATACTCAAGTTACCCAAAACAGCTGTCATACTAGGGTAATAGTGAAGATAAATAGAATACAGAGGCTCACTCTCACCTGTATCACCCCAAATTTTTGACCCCTGAAAGCCATAGTATGGAAAAAGATAGGCAAGAGCAAAGAAATTAGGGAATGATGACTTTAATAACAACAACAAGAATGTAAAGGGTTACCCAAAACCCACTGCCGTCGAGTCTATTCTGACTCATAGCAACCCTATAGTACAGGGTAGAACTGCCCCATAGAGTTTCCAAGGAGCACCTGGTGGATTCAAACTGCCGACCTTTTGTTTGGCAGCCATAGTACTGAACCACTATGCCACCAGGGTTTACTATAAAGGGTTAATATAAAATTCAAGTGGCAAGAGTATAAAATATTGTGGCCAATGGAAGCTCCATCAGGCAGTAATTTGGAGGCAAGTGCCATGGTGTGTGTTCGGGAATACTAAGTTGGGAGCAAACTCTGCTACGATACAAAGTGATTTTTTTGCACTGACCAGTTAATTCCCTCATCGACTAGCAGACTACTCAAAATCCCACCAGTGATGAAATGGAATGCATCAAGGTCAATATGCTAGCATTACTGAGCTGAAATGGATTGGTATTGGCCTTTTTGAATCAGACAATCATATGGTCTTCTATGCCAGGAATGATAAATCAAAGAGGAATGGAGTTGCATTTCCTATTAAGAAAAAAAAACTTTCGAGATCTATCCTGAAGTACAATGCTTTCGATTATAGAATAACATTCATATGCCTACAAGGAAGACCAGTTAATGCAACTATTATTCAAATTTACGCACCAACCACTAAGGCCAAAAATGTAGAAACAGAAGACTTTTACCAACTTCTGCAGTATGAAATTGATCAAACATCCAATCAGGATGGTGTAGTGG
This sequence comes from Elephas maximus indicus, assembly GCF_024166365.1. Classification (NCBI taxonomy): domain Eukaryota; kingdom Metazoa; phylum Chordata; class Mammalia; order Proboscidea; family Elephantidae; genus Elephas; species Elephas maximus. The sequence goes on along the minus strand of NC_064822.1, from coordinate 11,040,837 downwards.
ATAAGTGCTGTGGCTGTTACCCAAAAGGTCGGCAGTTCAAATCCACCATGTGCTCCTTGGAAATGCTACTGGGCAGTTCTACGGCATCCTATAGGGTCACTATGAGTTGGAATCAACTCAACGGCAGTGGGTTTTTTTGTTTTTTTGTTTGTTTGTTGACAACCAGGATGCACTGATAACTACTGGTGATTGGAATGTGAAAGTTGGAAACAAAGAAGAAGGATCAGTAGTTGGAAAATATCAGCCTTGTTGATAGAAATGATGTCGGAGATCCCATGATAGAATTTTGCAAGACCAACAACTTCTTCCTTGCAAATACCTTTTTTCGCCAACATAAATGGTGATTATGAACTATCCTGATGGAATACACAGGAATCAAATCAACTACTTCTGTGGAAAGAGATGATGGAAAAGCTCAATATCATCAGTCAAAACAAGGCCAGGGGCCGACTGCGGAACAGACCACCAATTGCTCATATGCAAGTTGAAGATGAAGTTGAAGAAAATTAGAACAAGTCCAAGAGAGGCAAAGTACAACCTTGAGTACATTCCACCTGAGTTTAGAGACCATCTCCAGAATAGATTTGACCCATTAAATACTAATGACCGAAGACAGGACAAGTTGTGGAATGACGTCATACATGAAGAAAGCAAGAGGTCATTAAAAAGACAGGAAAGAAATGAAAGACCAAAATGGATCTCAGAAGAGACTCTGAAGTTGCTCTTGACGGTAGAGTAGCTAAAGCAAAAGGAAGATATGATGAAGTAAAAGAGCTGAACAGAATATTTCAAAAGGCAGCTGGAGAAGGCAAAGTAATGCATTATAATGAAATGTGCAAAGACCTGAAGATAGAAAACAAAAAGAAGAACAAGCTAGGTATTTCTCAAGCTGAAAGAACTGAAGAAAAAATTCAAGCCTCAAGTTGTAATAGCGAAGGATTCTATGTGCAAAATACTGAACAACACAGGAAGCATCAAAAGAAGATTGAAGGAATACACAGAGTCACTGTACCAAAAAGAATTGGCCAAAGTACAGCCATTTCAGGAGGCGGGATATAATCAAGAACCAATGGTAATGAAGGAAGAAGTTCAAGCTTCACTGAAGGTATTGGCGAAAAGCAAGACTCCAGGAATTGATGGAATACCAGTTGAGATGTTACGATAAACAAATGCAGCACTGGAAGTGCTCACTCATCTATGCCAAGAAATTTGGAAGACAGGTACCTGGTGAACCAACTGGAAGAGATCCATATTTGCACCCATTATAAAGAAAGGTGATCCAACAGAATGCAGAAATTATCGAACAATATCATTGATATCACACGCAAGGAAAATTTTGCTGAAGATCATTCAAAAGCTATTGCAGCACTACACAGCCAGGGGACTGCCAGAAATTCAAACCTGATGTAAAAGAAGGCATGGAACAAAAGATATCATTGCCGATGTCAGATGAATCCCAAGGCTGAAAGCAGAGAATACCAGAAGGATGTTTACCTGTGTTTTATTGACCATTAGACTGTGTGGATCATAACAAATTATGGATAACTTTATGAACGATAAGAATTTCAGAACACTTAATTGTTCTTATGAGGAACCTGTACTTAAACCACGAGGCAGTTATTTGAACAGAACAAGGGAATACCGTGTGGTTTAAAGTCAGGAAAGTTTTGTGTCAGGGTTGTATATTTTCACCATATTATTCAATCCATATGCTGAGCAAGTGAAGCAAGAAGCTAGGCTATATGAAGAAGAATGGGGCATCAGGATTAGGGGAAGACTCGTTAGCAGCCTGTCTCATGCAGATGACAGAACCTTGCTTGCTTGAAGAGGACTTGAAGCACTTACTGAGGAAGATCAAAGCCCGCAGCCTTCATTATGGATTACACCTCAACATAAAGAGAAGAAAAATCCTCACAACTGGACCAATAAGCAAGATCACGATAAAAAGAGAAAAGACTGAAGTTATCAAAGATTTCATTTTACCTGGGTTCACAATAAACACCCACGGAAGCAGCAGTCAAGAAATCAAATGACATATTGCATTGGACAAATCTGCCACAAAAGACCTCTTTAAAGTGTTAAAAAGCAAAGATGTCACCTTGAAGACCCAGATGCACCTGACCCAAGCCATGGTGTTTTCAATTGCCTCATATGCATGTGAAAGCTGGACAACGAATAAGGAAGACCAAAGAAGAATTGGCTTCTCTGAATTGTGGTTTTGGCGAAGAATATTAAGTATACCATGGATTGTTAGAAGAATAAACAAATTCTTTCTCAGAAGAAGTGTAGCCAGAATGGTCATTAGAAGCGAGGATAGAGAGACTTCATCTGACATACTTTGGACGTGTTAGCAGAAGGGACCAGTCCCTGAAGAAGGATGTCATGCTTGGTACAGCAGAGGGCTAGTGAAAAAGAGGAAGACCCTCAACAAGAAGGATTGACACAGTAGCTGCAACAATGGGCTCAAGCATAACAATGGTTGTGAGAATGGAGCAGGGCTGGGCAGTGTTTCTTTCTGTTGTACATAGGATCCTATGAGTTGGAACTAACTTGACGGCACCTAACAACAAAAACAGAGAGTCATTTGGCAGCCTGAGAGCATAGCTGTGGTGCCAATTATATTTTTAGGGGAATATTTTAATTATTTCTCCACTATTTTCCTGTTGTCAAGGAAAACAGGGTATGGCAAGAGGGGGCTAGTAGCCGGCAATGAAGGAAGGGAGGCAGAAGCTGGATATTAGCTTTGAAAATGATGAGTTATATATATATATAGGGATTTTTTAAATAGGAAATGTCATCATTTTGATACATTTTCGATTTCTTTAAGCCAGATTCAGTCAGCCAAAGAAGACATATCCTTTCTAAGTTTTCATTGTCACTGAGAATTTAAGGTTAAGAATTTACTCATTATCACAAGGGCCACATAAACCAGAGACTCCATCAACCTGAGACCAGAAGAACTGGATGGTGCCCAGCTACCATTAATGATCTCTCTGACAGGGCACACAACAGATAGTCCATGATGGAGCAGCAGAAAAGTGTGGCACAGAACTCAAACTCACCTAAAAAGACCAGACTTAATGTTCTGTCTGAATAAGACTAGAGGAACCCCTGGAGGCATGGCCCCTGAACACTCTGTTAATCCAGAACTAAAACTATTCCTGAAACCAACTACTCAGACAAAGGTTGGACTGGAATATGAAACGTAAATGAATACTTGGGAAGAGTGTGCTTCTTAGTTCAAGTAGCTTTTTTTTTTTTTTTTTCAAGTAGCTACATGAGACTAAATGGCGGTTCCTGTCAAGAGGCAGAATAAAAAGGCAGAAAGGGACAGGAGCTGGTTGAATGGACACAGGAAACCTGGGTGGGAAGGGGGAGTGTGCTGTCACATTATAGGGATTGCAACTAGAGTCATATAACAACATGTGTATAAATTTTTGCACAAGGAAAGCTGTAAACTTTCATGTAAAGCATAATAAAAAATGAATTTATTCATTATCACAATAAAAATTAAAATTTGGAAGTTAAATGCCAAGCTAAATGACAGGAAAGCTATTGTATATATTTTAACAGTGGGGAAATGCCTTTACAAATGATATATTTTCCCACATTGAATTCTTTAAAAATTAAATTTATGGACCATTCATACATTCCAAAAGTGCAAGGTCACCATAATGTCTAAGTATATCATATGACTTCTGGAATTCAGGCAAGGCAATTCTTTCTACTGTTGCATTAATCATACAATTGGCAAGTTTAAGTATTAAATATCAAAAACCAGTATATTTATCTGAATTTCTAACTATATTTTGAAGTATTTGCTGGTAATGATACTGTTTGAAGTCAAAAAGGCTAAAAATGCTTGTTAAACAATTTGGAACTAAAAGGCAAAACCACTTCATATAGTTAGTTACCTAAAGAGATAGCAGTGTGGTATAAGATGTCAGCTTCCTGACTCCAACTGGCCTAAATGGAAAAGAAAATAATAATAATAATAATAACCCACAAAGACTTTGCCTGGAAGGAAAATGGCCCAAACTGTGGTCCTGGTCCTGCCATTACCTAAACATGGAATATTCTGCAAACTGGCTCTGTTTCCTTGTCTGTCAATTTAATATCTTCAGACCTGCTCTTCCTGCCTTGAAAAATAGTTCTGAGAAACAAGTCAGAAAGCATATATAAAAGTGCATTACAAAATAAAACAAGCTCTACATATAGAAATTTCTATTATTATTATTTGGTTTAATGACTCATAGGAATTGTGCTTACAACGGCTTCCCTGGCAGATTTTTAACATTTTTCCCTGGTTCGATGCCCACTTTCATTTGGATTCTCTACAGTCTGGGATTTTTATGGAGGAGACATTCTGAGCCTAGGTGAAGTCAGATGGGAATTTTTTTAGCAGCTTATCCACAGAAAGGAATTGGCCTTTCCCAACATTGGCTCAGTTCTAAAAAAAAGTGGGTGACATTTTTTATTTCCACAACTAGATTCAATAACCTTAATATGCAACAAATTGTGACACAGGATTTTATCAAGAGATAGTTAACGCTCTTGATTTTCTCAAGCCTGAGACATGAGTTGTTCTAAGAAGTCAGATCACTTTGGGTTAAGGAAAAGCCTGATAATTTGGGGGAAGAGATAAAAGGATAAAATGAAGCACCCCAACAAAATGGATCGACATGAAACATTGTGAAAATCAGAACATCTTTTTTTCTTTCACGTATCTCTCTTTCTCTGTGTGGCTGAAGTGCCTTCATCCCTGCCCAACATTCTGTGTGGTTGACCTTTTGGACAGTTAGCAGTATCTGCATTAGAAGAGCCAACAAGCTGGGGTTAAGAAGTATTTTTGAGGCTTCGGTAGGAGTTGTGTGGTAGGGAGAAGTGGATGACAAAATAAGGGAGGTGATAATAACAGTACCTCCCTCTTTGAAGTTCTGGTGTTCTCCCTGGTCTCTGTTCTCCATTTAAACACTCACTATGAAAAAAACAAACCAAAACTGTGAGATGGAGTCACAAATGTATATATGTACTCTTGAGAGCCCAGACTGCATTTTCATGGAGGCTCTGATAGGCAAACTAAATGAATCCTGCTGATAAGGTATTTTGTTTAAAAGTGGGTCCTCCAGGGACTTAAGACAATATAGCATAGAAGGGAACTAACTTTCTTCCATTTAGGGTTTGCTTTGTCCATTCAAGGAGGAAAGAATAATTCATTCTAGCAAGTATTTTAGGCTCTCAGAACAAGCTGCTGCACAATTTGTTTAAAGTCTAGTTTATGAGAAAATAAAGTATTTTAAAAAATTATAGAAATAATTTATTATAAGAATTATAAAATAATTCTACCCACTATTTGCTTACCTCCCAACTTGAGTTTCTGTCAGTTATAAGTTAATAACAAAATCTTTATGATTCTCCTCAACAGATACTTTATCCCATTCTCAATACAATCAATAATAATAATTTTAAGCATATTCTTATGATGCCATTATCATTACTGTTATCAAGTTCTCAGTAGACTGTGATTGCTTTAAAAGCAGGTGGGGTTTTTTTTGTTTGTTTGTTTCGTTTTTTAATTACTATTCTTTGTATTCCCAGTATGACAATAAAAGCTAAATCAGTGTTCGCTGACTAAATGAATAAACCATTAGAGGATATAGTGAACACTTCCTATGCATACATCATTGTGCAGGTGTTAATACAGAGGAGTTTACAATGCACTCATCAATGATATATATGCAGTAACCTCATCTACGAAATAAGGATGTTTGAAGCTGTTGTAGTTGCCACACAGGGTTGATCTGAAAACCAAAATCAAAAAGTAAATTGAGAGGGCAGGGCCAAGATGGCAGACTAGGTGGACGCTACCGTGGATCCCTCTTGCAACAAAGACTTGGAAAAACAAGGGAATCGATCACATACATAACAATCTACGAACTCTGAACAACAAGCACAGACTTAGAGACGGAAAATGAACAAATGCGGGCAGACAGCAACCGTTTTCAGAACTAGGAGCCAGCGTACCAGGCAGGTGACCTTCGGAGCCCCATCTGGGGCAGAGCCCAGGGGGGCAGATGGCACAGAAGGGGGGCCCAGCCCTTCCCCCCCGAACCCATCCCGGGAGGAAGTCTAGCTGGTTGGCACGGGTGGCGTAGCGGCGCAGCCGGAGGGAGAAGCACCCGGGAGGAAGTGACTGATCTGGGAGTGGGGAGAACAGTATCCCAGCCGGGGAGCCGTCCTGCCAGGAGTTTGGCGGGAAGCGGGCGGGGCGCGAGTGGGGGGGGTTAGCTATATTTCCCTAAAGCGACCCCGGGGCGGGGCCCACACGTTCATGCGGGGAGACGCACACCCAGTCCGCGCGTGTGGCGTGGCGCAATGGAGGGAGAAGTCCCCGGCAGGAAGTGACTGGTCTCGGAGCGGGGAAAGCAGCGTCCCAGCTGGGGTGCCGTCCCACTGGGATTTGGGCACGCGCGCGGGCGGGGCGTGAGCGTGGGGTCCAATTTTATTACCCTGAATTGACCCACGGGGTGGGCCCACCTAGTCGTGTGGGTGACGCCCGCCCAATTCACGCGTGCCGTGTGGCGCTCCGGAAGGGGAAGTCCCCGGAAGGAAGTGACTGGTCCCGGAGCGGGGAAAGCAGCGTCCCAGCCGGGGAGTCATCCCGCTGGGATTTGGGCGCGCGCGTAGGCGGGGCGTAACCAGGGGTCCAATTATATTCGTCTGAATAGACCCTGGGGGCGGGCCCACCCGTTCGTGTGGGAAAAGCCCACCCAGTTCGTGCGAGCAGTGTCGCGCACTGGAGGGAGAAGTCCCCAGGACGAAGTGACAGGTCTCGGAGTGGGGAAAGCAGCGTCCCAACCGGGGACCCGTCCCGCCCGGATTTTGGCGGACGGGGGCGGAGCGTGAATGCAGTGTTCAGCTCTATATTCTGTGGTCCTACACTCCTAGCTCTCTGATCCCTCCCCCACCCTCCCCAGGCGGCTCCATTAACATCCGAATACCCGGAGCCAGAGGGAGAATTCAGATAGGGATCTGACTGCATTTTTTTGAGCTGATTACCTGGAAAATCTAGCTTCCCAGTGATGGCTCGGAGACAGCAGTCCATATCAAACCACATAAAGAAACAGACCATGACAGCTTCTCCAACCCCCCAAACAAAAGAATCAAAATCTTTCCCAAATGAAGATACAATCCTGGAATTATCAGATACAGAATATAAAAAACTAATTTAAAGAATGCTTAAAGATATCACAAATGAAATTAGGATAAATGCAGAAAAAGCCAAGGAACACACTGATAAAACTGTTGAAGAACTCAAAAAGATTATTCAAGAACATAGTGGAAAAATTAATAAGTTGCAAGAATCCATAGAGAGACAGCATGTAGAAATCCAAAAGATTAACAATAAAATTACAGAATTAGACAACGCAATAGAAAGTCAGAGGAGCAGACTCGAGCAATTAGAATGCAGACTGGGACTTCTGGAGGACCAGGGAAACAACACCAACATAGCTGAAAAAAAAATCAGACAAAAGAATTAAAAAAAATGAAGAAACCCTAAGAATCGTGGGACTCTATCAAGAAGGATAACTTGCGGGTGATTGGAATCCCAGAACAGGGAGGGGGGACAGAAAACACAGAGAAAATAGTTGAAGAACTCCTGACACAAAACTTCCCTGACATCATGAAAGACGAAAGGATATCTATCCAAGATGCTCATCGAACCCCATTTAAGATCGATCCAAAAAGAAAAACACCAAGACATATTATCATCAAACTGGCCAAAACCAAAGACAACCAGAAAATTTTAAAAGCAGCCAGGGAGAAAAGAAAGGATTCCTTCAAGGGAGAATCAATAAAAATAAGTTCAGACTACTCAGCAGAAACCATGCAGGCAAGAAGGGAATGGGACGACATATACAGAGCACTGAAGGAGAAAAACTGCCAGCCAAGGATCATATATCCAGCAAAACTCTCTCTGAAATATGAAGGTGAAATTAAGATATTTACAGATAAACACAAGTTTAGAGAATTTGCAAAAACCAAACCAAAGCTACAACAAATACTAAAGGATATTGTTTGGTCAGAAACCCAATAATATCAGATACCAGCACAACACAAGGTCACAAAACACAACGTCCTGATATCAACTCAAATAGGGAAATCACAAAAACAAACAAATTAAGACTAATTCTAAAAAATAAATAAATAAACAAAATAATACACATAACAGGAAATCATGGAAATCAGTAGATAAACGATCACAATAATCAAAAAGAGGGACTAAATATAGGAGGCATTGAACTGCCAGATGAAGAGTGATACAAGGCGATATAGAAGGATACAAGTTAGGTTTTTACTTAGAAAAATAGGGGTAAATAATAAGGTAACCACAAAAAGGAATATCAATTCCATAACTCAAGAAAAAAGCCAAGAAAAACGTAACGACTCAACAAACACAAAGTTAAACATTATGAAAATGAGGATCTCACAAGCTACTAAGAAAAACGTCTCAGCACAAAAAAGCATGTGGAAAAATGAAATGGCCAACAACACACATGAAAAGGCATCAAAATGACAGCACTAAAAACTTATTTATCTATAATTGCCCTGAATGTAAATGGACTAAATGCACCAATAAAGAGACAGAGAGTCACAGACTGGATAAAGAAACACGATCCATCTATATGCTGCCTACAAGAGACACACCTTAGACTTAGAGACACAAACAAACTAAAACTCAAAGGATGGAAAAAAATATATCAAGCAAACAATAAGCAAAAAGGAAGAGGAGTAGCAATATTAATTTCTGACAAAATAGACTTTAGACTTAAATCCACCACAAAGGATAAAGAAGGACACTATATAATGATAAAAGGGACAATTGATCAGGAAGACATAACCATATTAAATATTTATGCACCTAATGACAGGGCTGCAAGATACATAAATCAAATTTTAACAGAACTGAAAAGTGAGATAGACACCTCCACATTTATAGTAGGAGACTTCAACACACCACTTTCGGAGAAGGACAGGACATCCAGTAAGAAGCTCAATAGAGACACGGAAGACCTACTTACAACAATCAACCAACTTGACCTCATTGACTTATACAGAACTCTCCACCCAACTGCTGCAAAATATACTTTTTTTTCTAGTGCACATGGAACATTCTCTAGAATAGACCACATATTAGGTCATAAAACAAATCTTTGCAGAATCCAAAACATCGAAATATTACAAAGCATCTCCTCAGACCACAAGGCAATGAAACTAGAATTCAATAACAGAAAAACTAGGGAAAAGAAATCAAATACTTGGAAAAAGAACAATACCCTCCTGAAAAAAGACTGGGTTATAGAAGACATCAAGGAGGGAATAAGGAAATTCTTAGAAAGCAACGAGAATGAAAATACTTCCTATCAAAACCTCTGGGACACAGCAAAAGCAGTGCTCAGAGGCCAATTTATATCGATAAATGCACACATACAAAAAGAAGAAAGAGCCAAAATCAGAGAACTGTCCCTACAACTTGAACAAATAAAAAGTGAGCAACAAAAGAATCCATCAGGCACCAGAAGAAAACAAATAATAAAAATTAGAGCTGAACTAAATGAATTAGAGAACAGAAAAACAATTGAAAGAATTAACAAAGCCAAAAGGTGGTTCTTGGAAAAAATTAACAAAATTGATAAACCATTGGCTAGACTGACTAAAGAAAAACAGGAAAGAAAACAAAGAACCCGAATAAGAAATGAGAAAGACCACATCACAACAGAACCAAATGAAATTAAAAGAATCATTTCAGATTACTATGAAAAATTGTACTCTAACAAATTTGAAAACCTAGAAGAAATGGATAAATTCTTGGAAAAATACTACCTACCTAAACTAACACATTCAGAAGTAGAACAACTAAATAGACCCATAACAAAAAAAGAGACTGAAACGGTAATCAAAAAACTCCCAACAAAAAAAAGCCCTGGCCCAGATGGCTTCACTGCAGAGTTCTACCAAACCTTCAGAGAAGACTTAACACCATTACTATTGAAGGTATTTCAAAGCATAGAAAATGACGGAATACTACCCAGCTCATTCTATGAAGCTACCATCTCCCTGATATCAAAACCAGGTAAAGACATTACAAAAAAAGAAAATTATAGACCTATATCCCTCATGAACACAGATGCAAAAATCCTCAACAAAATTCTAGCCAACAGAATCCAACAACACATCAAAAAAATAATTCACCCTGATCAAGTGGGATTTATACCAGGTATGCAAGGCTGGTTTAATATCAGAAAAACCATTAATGTAATCCATCACATAAATAAAACAAAAGATAAAACCACATGATCTTATCAATAGATGCAGAAAAGGCATTTGACAAAGTTCAACACCCATTTATAATAAAAACTCTTACCAAAATAGGAATTGAAGGAAAATTCCTCAACATAATAAAGGGCATCTATGCAAAGCCAACAGCCAATATCACTCTAAATGGAGAGAACCTGAAAGCATTTCCCTTGAGAACGGGAACCAGACAAGGATGCCCTTTATCACCGCTCTTATTCAACATCGAACTTGAAGTCCTAGCCAGGGCAATTAGGCTAGACAAAGAAATAAAGGGTATCCGGATTGGCAAGGAGGAAGTAAAGCTATCCCTATTTGCAGATGACATGATGGTATACATGGAAAACCCTAAGGAATCCTCCAGAAAACTACTGAAACTAATAGAAGAGTTTGGAAGAGTCTCAGGTTATAAAATAAACATACAAAAATCACTTGGATTCCTCTACATCAACAAAAAGAACATCGAAGAGGAAATAACCAAATCAATACCATTCACAGTAGCCCCCAAGAAGATAAAATACTTAGGAATAAATCTTACCAAGGATGTAAAAGACCTATACAAAGAAAACTATAAAACTCTGCTACAAGAAATTCAAAAGGACATACTTAAGTGGAAAAACATACCCTGCTCATGGATAGGAAGACTTAACATAGTAAAAATGTCTATTCTACCAAAAGCCATTTATACATATAACGCACTTCCAATCCAAATACCAATGTCATACTTTAAGGGGATAGAGAAACAAATCACTAATTTCATATGGAAGGGAAAGAACCCCCGGATAAGCAAAACATTACTGAAAAAGAAGAAGAAAGTGGGAGGCCTCACTCTACCTGATTTCAGAACCTATTATATAGCTACAGAAGTCAAAACAGCCTGGTACTGGTACAACAACAGGCACAGAGACCAATGGAACAGAATTGAGAACGCAGATATAAATCCATCCACGTATGAGCAGCTGATATTTGACAAAGGACCAGTGTCAGTCAATTGGGGAAATTATAGTCTTTTTAACAAATGGTGCTGGCATACCTGGATATCCATTTGCAAAAGAATGAAACAGGACCCATACCTCACACCATGCACAAAAACTAACTCCAAGTGGATCAAAGACCTAAACATAAAGACTAAAACGATAAAGATCATGGAAGAAAAAAGAGGATCTAACCTAGGAGCCCTAATACAGGGCATAAACAGAATACAAAACATTACCAAAAATGATGAAAAGAAACCCGATAACTGGGAGCTCCTAAAAATCAAACACCTATGCTCATCTAAAGACTTCATCAAAACAGTAAAAAGACCACCTACAGACTGGGAAAGAATATTCAGCTATGACATCTCCGACCAGCGCCTGATCTCTAAAATCTATATGATTCTGTCAAAACTCAACCACAAAAAGACAAACAACCCAATCAAGAAGTGGGCAAAGGATATGAACACACATTTCACTAAAGAAGATATTCAGGCAGCCAACAGATACACGAGAAAATGCTCCCGATCATTAGCCATTAGAGAAATGCAAATTAAAACTACGATGAGATTCCATCTCACACCAACTAGACTGGCATTAATCCAAAAAACACAAAATAATAAATGTTGGAGAGGCTGCAGAGAGATTGGAACTCTCATACACTGCTGGTAGGATTGTAAAATGGTTCATCCACTTTGGAAATCCATCTGGCGTTATCTTAAACAGTTAGAAATAGAACTACCATAAAACCCAGAAATCCTGCTCCCGAAATATACCCTAGAGATACAAGAGCCTTCACACAAACAGATATATGCACACCCATGTTTATTGCAGCTCTGTTCACAATAGCAAAGCTGGAAGCAACCAAGATGTTCGTCAATGGATGAATGGGTAAATAAATTGTGGTATATTCACACAATGGAATACTACGCATCGATAAAGAACAGTGACGAATCTGTGAAACATTTCATAACATTTAGGAATCTGGAAGGCATTATGCTGAGCAAAATGAGTCAGTTGCAAAAGGACAAATATTGTATAAGACCACTATTATAAGATCTTGAGAAATAGAAAAAACGGAGAAGAACACATACTTATGTGGTTACAAAGGCGGGAGGGAGGGAGGGAGGGAGAGGGCTTTTTATTGATCAATCTGTAGATAAGAACTGCTTTGGGTGAAGGGAAAGACAACACACAATACAAGAAAGGTCAGCCTAATTGGACTGGATTAAAAGCAAAGAGGTTTCTGGGATAAAATGAAAGCATCAAAGGTCAGCGGAGCAGGGGCTGGGGTCTGGGGAACTTGGTTTGAGGGGACTTCTAAGTCAATGGGCAAAATAATTCTATTATGAAAACACTCTGCATCCCACTTTGAATTGTGGCGCCTGGGGTCCTAAATGCCAACAAGCGGCCATCTAAGATACATCAATTGGTCTCAACCCACCTGGAGCAAAGGCAAAGGAAGAACACCAAGGTCACACGACAACTAAGAACCCAAGAGACAGAAAGAGCCACATGAACCAGAGACCTACATTATCCTCAGACCAAAAGAACTAGTTGGTGCCCGGCCACAACTGATGTCTGTCCTGTCAGGGAGCACAACAGACAACTCCTGAGGGAGCAGGAGACCAATGGGATACAGACCCCAAATTCTCATGAAAAGACCATACCTAATGGTATGATTGCGACTAGAGGAATCCCAGAGACAATGCTCCCCAGAACTTCTGATGGCACAGGACAGGAACCATCCCCGAAGACAAATCATCAGGCATGAAAAGGACTGGTCAGTGGGGGGGAGAGAGATGCTGATGAAGAGTGAGCTAATTAAATCAGGTGGACACTGGAGAGAGTGTTGACAACTCTTGACTGGAGGGGGGATGGGAAATAGAGAGAGAGGGAAGATGGCAAAATTGGCACGAGAGACTGTAAGGGCGGACTCAATAGGGGGAGAGCAAGTGGGAGAAGGGAGTAAGATGTATGTAAACCTACATGTGACAGACTGATTGGAATGGTAAATGCTCACTTGAAGCTTAATAAAAATTAAAAAAAAAAAGTAAATTGAAAAACAAAAAGTGTTCTAAAGTAAAATGTATCACTGTTAAACGATGATATAATCATATTATGAATCACATTCATATCCTCCAAAATCTAGTTTCATCTCCAAGGTCTATTTGCATGGATACTGGTCCTTTCTGAGCCAGTACTATGGTAACAAAGTTTTAGTCTGTTTTCTGTTCTTGTCTGTACCTATATCTGCTTTTTCTAAAGGGCAAGTCTACAACTGAGTTCTTTGCCCATTTAACCACTTGGAAATGAAAGGTCCATATAGATAAATTTACCAATCAAATAAAGGCTGCTAAATGTGTTGCTTCAAGAAGACTCGGGAAATGTGAAAAAAAAAAAATTGGCTAAGGAATGGCAGAACAGGTCATCAGTTGAAGCAAAAGACACTTTAAGAAAAGGGAAGTAACATGATATGATATTTTAATAGAAAGCACGTAGAAAGAAAGATAGGTAACTAACTAGATGGTAAAAGTACCAGAAAACTAACATCTATTTCTTAACAGAAGTAATTTACTTAACAATTGAAAAACAACTTAATACATGTCTGGCACTGGTCTTGGCTCAAGGAAAGGATTGGCAAATATGGAGATCTCTATCCTCCTGGAGATTAAGATCTATTTGAGGAGGCAGCCAATAAGCTATAATTAAACTACAGTATTTTCTCTTGTTTGGAGTCTCTAGGTTTTATAAATGGTTAATGCTTTTGACTGCTAACCAAAAGGCTAGAGGTTTGAGTCTACCCAGAGACATCTTGGAAGAAAGGGTTGGTGATCTACTTCTGAAAAAACAGCCATTGAAAACCCTATGGTTTTCAGTTCTACTCTAATACACATGGAGTCACTATGGGTTGGAATTGACTCCATGGCAACCAGTTTTGTTTTTTTTTTTCACTTTCTTTTTTTTTCCCCTTTAGGCCATGTTCAAAACCCTTGTTATTTACCTTCATGTCCTGTTCTGGCAGAAATCATAAAGAAGGAAGGAAAGGATCAGTATGAAACAAATGAGAGACCCCAGGGATAAGTAGACCAAAAGAGGGAGACATTAGCAAAACTTAAGGAGAGATGGTAGAGAAGATGAAGAGAGTAAAACTCATGAATAAATCCATGCAGGGATATGAGAGGAGCAGCCGTACAACTTTCATTCCTCAGACTTCCTGAAAGAAGCCATTAGTATTATTTCAACCTTGATTTTTAATGGTAAACATTTACTGTTGCCCAAGGTCATGACCTTTAGGGGGCAGTAGTTCACTAGTATCCACTGGAGACAAAAATGACTTGTTGAGCCTGTTATTAGAGTAAAATGTGTCAAGGTTTTTACATGGGTCATCCAAGAAGTGATTTTCTCTCCAGACATAACTGGGTAAGTGTTTTTCTGGTGCCTACTTTTTCATTATAATGACGCCTTGGGGAATCTATGAAGGGAAGAGAAACTTAACCTGGCTGTGAGTAAGGGTGCTGCTAGAACAGCTTAAAATTCCTTAGCACTTTCTTTCTCCCCCCAAAAAGGGAAACAATGGACTTAAGTGTTTTTAAAAATGTGCTGACTTCTACGAGGGTTTTTTAAAATAAACTGATAGGAAAGTTACAGCTCCTAGAACCTGCCCACTGGCCTTAGAGAGGAAATTCTCCCTTAGCTTCCAGCTCAGTCACTTTTTCCGAACTGGATTCAGTTCAAGATGACCAACATCCTCCTGGTCTCCTTAGAGTGGGTGCAGAGCAGATGAGGAGTTGGACTCACCATGGCCACACCATTCCAGGATCTCCACCGAAGCCCCATCTCCCAGTTTCAGCTGAAAGAAACTCAGCAAAGTTGTTCCTGGCCAAGAGTCATTGGCTCTGTTCCAGTGAGAAAGTATTTCCTGTTTCTTTTTTTATTTTCAAGCTAAGGTCAAAACACCTCAAATTCTCAAGGGGGTGTTCCAATACCTTTCCCTTGTTTTGTGTGCAGGATAACAGCTTGAAGTAAAGGAGGCTTCCTGTTCTCATATCAATATATGGCATGTCAGACCTAAGAGGAAGGACTGGAGTAGAATTGTCATACACAACAATTGAGACTTTTTTTTTCTTGAAATGGGCACACAATGACTTTTTTTTTTTTTTAAGTGTCAGAAACTAAAGAAAGAAACTACTTAGAAGTTTCTGGAGTCATCTGCTTACTGGCAATGTTACTGGCTTAAAAACAGAGAGGAAAGGGGAGTGTAGGGGTAGGGGAGGTGGGAGTGGGGTGGGCTGTAAATTGTAGCTAAAAAAAAAAATTGTTAGATACCCAGAAAGCAGAGTTTCTGTCCACTGCCATTTACTTACCAGGAATTGTGAGTCATAATGTCCCCAAACATTCCCTTCCACCATGGGGTGGGCAGCCCTCACATACATTTGCTAAAGAGCGTTTATCTCCTCCTCCCTGCCAAAAAGGGGTATAAGTGCCACTGTACAAAATACAGGAGAGGTTCTACTTCTACTGTTTGAAGAGTCGTCAAGAGCCATATATACCTAAATATCTGAGTAAAGCACATTGTTGTTGTTGTTAGGTGCCGTGGCGTCAGTTCCAACTCAGCAACCCCAAATGACAGAGCAGAACTGCCCCACAGGGTTTCCAAGGAGTGCTGGTTGATCTGAACTGCCAACCTTTAGGTTAGCAGCCAAGCTCTTAACCAACCACTACACCACCAGGGCTCCTAAATCACGTTACTATAACGATTTAAAATGCACACTGATTCTTACGTTTTTCTTTACAAATGACCTGGAGCTCAGTAGAGCAGGAAATAGCACTCCCATAAGGATGAGGAGGTTATAGGCTGACAGACTTGTGACAACACAACCAGGAAGGGAAGAATGACGCTAAAATTTAGTGTTCAACTTACCTTCTCTACGGTGCCTTATTTCACATGGAAAGTTTGAGATGGGCAATTGTGTAGAGTAAGCCATAGATTTGAACTCTTTGATTTCCTAACATTGCAGGGTACATTAGCTTAATGGCAACATTATAAATAGTATCTGTTTTATTCTTCATTGTATCTTCAGTGCTTAGGCAGGTGTTCAAGGTACAAGGTAGGTGTTCAGAAAATATCTGTTGACAGAATGAACGGACTTCAAACTTTACATTTTCTGAGAAGATAACTTTGTTTTTTGTGAAACGTTAACTGTAAAGTAAGTCCTTCACATACGTAGGCCTGTTTCAGTTTTGGGAAATAGCACATCCAAACAGAAAAATGTATGGACTATATGAGTACATTTTAAGAAATTCTAACAAAGTAGTGGAGAAAAGTTGAAAACCACTAAAACCAAAAAAATAAACAAACCCACTGCTGTTGAATTGATTCCAACTCATAGCAACCCTACAGGAAACAGTAAAACTGCTACATAGGGTTTCTAAGCACGTAAATCTTTATGCAAGCAGACTACCACATCTTTCTCCTGTGGGGTGGCTGGTAGGTTCAAACCACCAGCCTTTCAGTTAGCAGCTGAGCATTTTAACCACTGCACCACCTGAGCTCCCTGAAAACCACTACTCAGGTAAAACAATCAGAACAAGGCTGACAGCCCAGAAACTGTGCATGTCCCTCCTTATCACAATCTCTTCTTTCTCCCTGAAAGAAACCACTGGCTTTTATTGTAATTCTTTTGTTGCTTTTCTTTACAGTTTCACTGCCTCTGTATATACACTAGACAATGCAGTTTAGGTTGCTTCTTTTTGAATTTTATATAATGGAACTGCGCTCTGTGTATTGCTGTGTATGCTGTGTATTGCTTCTGCTTGCCATTAAGTCTGTGATGTTCATCAGTGTTGCTGTGGATATTAGTTGGTAGTTTATTTTGTTTGTGGTATAGTAATGCATTGCGCTACTATTCTCATTTTGTTGTTGTTGTTATTATACTGTTGATGGACTTTTAGATTGGTTCCAATTGGGGCTTTTATGAAAAAAGTTGCTATGGACATTCTTTTGCATGTGAGTGTTTCTCCAAGGTACATTCCCAAGAGTGAAATTGCTACTGTAGAAGATTTATCTTCAAATTTATTAACAAGCAGTTTTCCAAGGTGCTTACACCTATTTGAATTTTCTGAAGCCATAAATAGTTTCTTTACATCCTGGCCTACAGTTTGTATAAATCAGACTTTAATTTTTGCCAATCCAGTGGTATGTAATTATATACTACCAGGTTTTAATTTGCATTGATTGATTATTAATAGATGTATTACCCACATGTATGTATACACCAAATATGCAAATACTGTGTATGTGGGTGTATCATCTTGATTTTTTTCTCTTATGAAGGACCTGTTCAGGAGTTTTGCCCAATTTTGTACAGTGATGTCTATTTTTGTTTTTGTTTGTGGAGGTTATTTATGACCATGGAAATTAGTCCATTGTCCTTTTATATGAAACAAATATCTTCTCCTAGTCAACGGTGTGTTTCTTTTTCACTCTTTTAATGTTGATTTTTGAAGAACAGAAAATTCTAATTTTAACAGAAGTAAACTTTTTCATCATAGTTAGTGCTTTCTGTGTAATATCAAGAAATGAAGATACACTCTCACACAGTACAATTTTTACTGCTTTGCCTTACATGTTTAGGTATTCGATAGACCTGGAGTTGCTTTCTGTGATTGATATAAGGTAGGTATCCAATTTCATGTTTTCCCAAAAGGATATCTAAATATCCCTACATTATTTATTAAGGTGTCAATTTTTCTCCACCATTTTGCAATGCTGAGCACATATAGATTACTCTACTTGGGGCTGTCTACTCAATTCAATATAGAATGCACTATGCACTAGGCACATTCTAGGTATGTGTTGTTCATCAGTAAACAAGACAGAATAAGATTTTCTGCCCTCATGGAGCTTAAACTTCTTTAGGGAGAATTAGAGAGCAAACAATGGACATAGTAATTAAAAACAAAAGAAGGTATATGTTACAAGGTAACAAGTACTATGTAAAAAGAAAAAAGAAAAAAAAAAAACAAGTCCTGTAGTAGAATAAACTCAAATCCCAAACTTTCAGTTAGCATTAACTGTGTTAACATTTTGCACCACCCAGGGGACTACAGAATTGAAGGAGGTTAGAAAGCATGTTGTTGCCCAGGAAAAAATAATTAGCCAGTGCAAAAACCGTGGTGCAGGAGGCCAAGATGGCGGAGTAGTCAGATGTTTCCGGTGCTCCCTCTTACAATGAAGACCCCTCAAAATAAGTGAATCAATTATATATATGACAAGCTAAAAGCCCTGATCATCAAAGGCAAAGTTAAGAAATCAGACTGAGTGACGGGGGACAGAGAAACAGTGCAGAAGCAGTGAGGAGTTGCCGAGGTGGTGGGAGTGCCTTAGCCCCTATTCCCTGGTGTGACCGCAGTGTGGCTGGTGGTAGTGTTCAGGATGTGCCTGCTTCAGTGAAAGAAGGCAAGCAAAGTGGCCCAACCCTGATCCCCTAGAGCAACCTTGGCGGGACCAAGCCAGTGCACAGAATCTATGCACACCTCTGGAAACTGAGTAAAAACAGTGCACTTGGCACAAGATAAGTGATTTTGTCTAATTTAACACAGAGATCTAATAGCTCCTACTTTTGAAAGAACTCTCTCATATCTGATCCCTCCTCCCTCTGCCCCAGCTGGTTTCAGTAACAGTTGATTTCTCTGAGCTTGAGATAGGTCCTCCTGCACCCCCTGAGCCATTCTACTGGCCCTGGAGAAGGAAAAAATACTCTGCCAGCACCCCTAATCTGGAAACTCAGAGCAGGAGCAGCCCCTGTTCAGGCACAAGCAGTCCATAGACTTTATCTTTCACCCCTGCATGAATCCAGGTGGCCCCTTACAGCAGGCAGGATCTGGCTGTTATATTGCAAGGGCAAATCTGTTTGAGGTCTGACTGAAACTGTTTCAGCTGTGCAATGGAAAGGTGGGTTTTGGATGTTTAACATTACTCTGCCTGTTTATAGGGCCCTCACCTACCCACAGCAAGGACCTGAGGACTGGTGGCTCTACCAACACAACCTAGCCACCCAGAACACGGGTCCAAGGATAAGTGGTGCATCCCAGTCCTTACAGTTAAAAGCACTGGTGCCTATGGTATGGCTGCAGAGCCCACCCACCAGAGTGCTCTAGAGAATAGGGATGTGCCTTCCTCACAGACACTTGGGGGAAGGTTGTCAGTCCCCTGCCTTCTTCAGAGTGTGACCCCTTGCAGTAACCAGAAACCTGTGCATACACCAATCACCACTGCTCCTCTAAGATCATAGATGAGAGCCTGTACCACACCTTAGGTAACTGATTGCCTCGATACTTGTGCTGAATCAATACATGAATAGTGAATGGACTCCTAAGCTCATATACCTGGTAACAGCTCTACCCATCTGGTGACAGGACATAAGTGCTTCAAAGCCTCCAATAATCAAGTTAGCTCACTGTAGTAGTCTACACGGGTATATTAAAACAAAACAAACTAAGAAGCTAGGACACAGTGAAAAAAAATAAAATAAATTGATACAATAAATTATAGGTGGCTCAAAGACAACAGTCTTCAAATTACATAAAGAAGCAGACCATGATTGCATCAACAAACTCCCAAAACAAAGATTCAAGGAATCTCCCGGATGAAGATGTATTCCTGGAATTACCAGATGTGGAATACAAAAGATTAATATACATAACTCTTCACACATCAGGAAGGAGATCAGGCAAAATGCAGAACAAGCCAAGGAGCACAAAGATAAAACATCACGAAAACTAAGAAGATTATTCAAAAACATGAGGAAAAATTTAATAGGCCACAAGAATCCATAGAGAGACAGCAATGAGAAATTGAGAAGATTAACAATAAAATTGCAGAATTAGACAACTCAGTAGAAAGCCAGTGGAGCAGAATTGAGGAACTGCAAGTCAGAATTAGTGAGACTGAAGATAAAACACTTAGCAACAATATATTCATAGAAAATGCATATAAAAGAATTTTAAAAAATGAGGAAGCCTTAAGAGTCATATGGGACTCTATCAAGAGAAATAACCTATGAGTGATTGGAGTACCAGAAGAGGGAGAGATAACAGAACATAAAGAGAGAATTGTTGAAGATTGGTTGGCAGAAAACTTCCCTAACATCATGAAAGGTGAGAAGATATCTATCCAAGATGCTCATCGAACCCCATACAAGGTGGATCCCGAAAGAAAGTCACCAAGACATATTATAATCAAACTTGCCCAAAAAAAGAGAAATATTGAAGAATGGCCAGAGATAAATGAAAAGTCACCTAAAACGAGAGCCAATAAGAATAAGCTCGGACTACTCAGCAGACACCATGCACAAAAGAAGGTAGTAGAATGACTTCTATAAAGCATTGAAGGAAAAAATTGCCAGCTAAGGATCATATATCCAGCAAAACTGTCTCTCAAATATGAAGGCGAAATTAGGACATTTCCAGATAAAAAGAAGTTTAGGGAATTTGTAAAAAATAAACCAAAACTACAAGAAATATTAAATGGAGTTCTCTGGTTAGAAAATCAGTAATATCAAATATCAACCCAAGACTAGAACACAGGACAGAGCAACCAGATGTCAACCCAGGCAGGGAAATCACAAAAATAAATCAAGACAAAAAAACGCTCAAAACAGGGAAACAGCATTGTTAATATGTAAAAGAAGACAACATTAAAACAAGAAAAAGGGACCAGGAAATGTAGTCATAGATCTTTCATATGCAGAGGAAGATAAGACAATATAAAGAAATAAAAGTTAGGTTTAAACTTAGGAAAATAGGGGTAAATGTTAAGATAACACAAAGGAGAGTAACAATCCTACACATCAAGGTAAAATACAAGAAAAACATAATGACTCAGCAAAAAAAAAAAAAAAAAATCAACAATAATGAAAAACAGGAAGACATAATTTACAAAGAAACACTACTCAGCACAAAAAAAAAAGTGGAAAAAAGAAACTGTCAACACACAAAATAAGACATCAAAATCACAGCACTAAACTCATACCTATCTATTATTGTGCTGAATGTAAATGGACTAAAAACACCAATAAAGATACAGAGAGTTACAGAATGGATAAAAAACATCAGCTATCTATAGCTGCCTACAAGAGACACACCTTAGACTTAAAGACAGAGACAAACTAAAACTCAATGGATGGAAAAAATATATCAAGTAAACAACACTCAAAAAAGCAGGAGTGGTTATACTAATTTCTGACAAGACAGACTTACAGAGTTAAATCTACAACGAAGGATACAGAAGGACACTATACAATGTTTAGAGGGACAATATGCCAAGAGGATATAACCATATTAAGTACTTATACACCCAATAACAGGACTTCAAGATGCATAAAACAAACTCTAACAGCATCAAAAAGTGAGATAGACAGCTCCACAATAATAGTAGGAGACTTCAACACACCACTTCCAATGAAGGACAGAACATCAATAAAGACCCAAAAGAGTTAAATGCCACAATCAAACAACTTCATCTCATTAGACATACACAGAACACTCCACCCAACAGCAACCAAGTGTACTTTCTTTTGCAACACACATGGAACATTCTCTAGAATAAACTACATATTAGGCCATAAAGCAAGCTTTAACAGAATCCAAAACATCCAAATATTACAAAGAATCTTCTCTGACTATAAAGCCATAAAACTAGAAGTCAACACCAGAAAAAACAGGGAAAAGAAATCAAACACATGGAAACTGAACAACACCTTGCTCAAAAATGACTGGATTATAGAAGAAATTAAGGACAGAATAAAGAAATTCATAGAATCCAATGAGAAGGAAAACACTTCCTATCAAAACCTCTGGGACACAGCTAAAGCAGTGCTCAGAGGTCAATTTATAGCAATAAATGCACACATTGAAAAAGAAAAAAAGGCCTAAATCAAAGAATTATCACTACAATTTGAACAAATAGAAAGAGCAAAAAAAGAAAAACCCTCAAGCACCAGAAGAAAGCAAATAATAAAAATTACAGCAGAATTAAATGACATAGAGAACAGAAAAACAATTGAAAGAGTTAACAAGACCTAAAGCTGGTTCTTTGAAAAGATAAACCAAATAAATAGACCATTGGCCAGGCTGACAAAAGAAAAACAGGAGAAGAAGCAAATAACCTAAATAAGATATGAGATGGATGATACCACAACAGACCCAACTGAAATTGAAAGGATCATAACAGAATACTATGAAAAATTGTACTCTAACAAATTTGAAAATGTAGAGGAAATGGACAGATTTCTAGAAACATACTACCTACCTAAACTAAAAACAAACAGAGGTAGAACAACTAAATAGACCCATAACAAAAGAAGAGATTGAAAAAGTAACTTAAAAACTCCCTTCCTCCAAAAAAAAGCCCTGGCCCTGGCGGCTTCACTGGAGAATTCTACCAAACTTTCAGACAAGAGGTAATACCACTACTGTTAAAGGTATTTCAGAGCATAGAAATGAATGGAATACTCCCAAAATCATTCCATGAAGCCAGGATAGCCGTGATACCAAAACCAGGGAAAGACAGCACAAAAAAAAGAAAATTACTGACCAATATCCCTCATGAACTTAGATGCAAAAACCCTCAACAAAATTCTAGCCAATAAAATTCAACAACATATCAAAAAAATAATTCACCAAGACCAAGTGGGATTCATACCAGGTATGCAGGGATGGTTCAACATTAGACAAACAATCAGTGTAATCCATCACATAAATAAAACAAGAGACAAAAACTACAATATCTAACCAATTGATGCAGAAAAACCATTTGATAAAGTCCAACACCCATTCATGATAAAAACTGTCAACAAAATAGGAATAGAAGGAAAAGTCCTCAGCATTATACAGGGCATTTATACGAAGCCAACAGACAACATCATCCTAAATGGAGAAAGACCGAAAGCGTTCCCCTTGAGAATGGGAACCTGACAAGGATGACCTTTATCACCACTCTTACTGAACATTGTGCTGGAGGTCCTAGCCAGAACTATTAGGCTAGATAAAGAAATAAGGGCATCCAAATTGGCGAAAAAGTAGCAAAGGTATCTCTATTTGCAGATGACATGATCTTATACACAGAAAAGCCTAAAGAATCCTCAAGAAAATGACTGAAGCTAACGGAAGAGTATAGCAGAGTATCAGGATACAAGATAAACATACAAATATAAGTTGGATTCCTCTACACCAACAAAGAGAACATCAAAGAGGAAATCACTAAATCATTACCATTTACAATAGCCCCTATGAAGATAAAATACTTAGGACTAAATCTAACCAGAGATGTAAAAGACCTATACAAAGAAAACTATAAGACACCACTGCAGGAAACCAAAAGAGACCTACATAAGTGGAAAAACATACCTTGCTCGTGAATAGGAAGACTCAACATAGTAAAAATGTATATTCCACCCAAAGTGATCTATAGATACAATGTAATCCCAATCCAAATAACAATGACATTTTTTAATGAGATGGAGAAACGAATCACCAGCTTCATAGGGAAGGGAAAGAGGCCCGGGATAAGTAAAGCATTACTGAAAAAGAACAAAGTGGGAGGCCTTACACTACCTGATTTTAGAACCTATTGTACCACCACAGTAGTCAAAATAGCCTGGTACTGGTACAACAACAGATACATAGACCAATGAAACAGAATTGAGAACCCAGACATAAATCCATCCACATATGAGCAGCTGATACTTGACAAAGGCCCCAAATCAGTTAAACAGGGAAAAAGACAGTCTCTTTAACAAATGGTGCTGGTATAACTGGATATCCATCTGCAAAAAAAGGAAACAATACCCATACTTTACACCATGCAAAAAACCAACTCGAAATGGATTAAAGACCTAAATATAAAATCTAAAACGATAAAGATCATGGAAGAAAAAATAGGGACAACACTAGGAGCCCTAATACATGGCATAAACAGCATAGAAAACATTACTAACAATGTACAAACACCAGAACAGAAATTAGATAACTGGGAGCTCCTAAAGGCCAAACACCTATGCTTATCCAAAGACTTCACCAAAAAAGTGAACAGATTACCTACAGATTGGGCAAAAGTTTTTAGCTATGACATTTCCGATTAGTGTCTGATCTCTAAAATCTACATGATACAGCAAAAACTCAACAAAAAGACAAATAACCCAATTAAAAAATAGGCAAAGGATATGAACAGGCACTTTACCAAAGAAGACATTCAGGCTGCTAACAGATATATGAGGAAATGCTCATGATCATTAGCTATTGGAGAAATGCAAATCAAAACTACAGTGAGATTTCATCTCACTCCAACAAGGCTGTCATTAATCCAAAAAACACAAAATAATAAATGTTGGAGAAGTTGTGGAGAGATTGAACACTCATACACTGCTGAAGGGAATGTAAAATGTTACAACCATTCTGGAAATCAATTTAGCACTTCCTTAAAAAGCTAGAAATAGAAGTACCATACAATCCCGCAATTCCACTCCTTGGAATATATCCTAGAGAAATAAGAGCCTTCACACGAACAGACATATGCACACCCATGTTCATCGCAGCACTGTTTACAATAGTAAAAAGATGGAAGCAACCAAAGTGCCCATCAAGGGGTGAATGGATAAATAAATTACGGTATATTCACACAATGGAACACTATGCAATCATTAAGAAAACAATGAATCTGTGAAACATTTCATAACATGGAGGAATCTGGAAGGCATTGTGCTGAGTATAGTCAATTGCAAAGGGACAAATATTGTATGAGACCACTATTATTAAAACTCTAGATAAAGTTTAAACACAGAAGAAAATATTCTTTGATGGTTATGAGGGTAGGGAGGGAGGGAGAGGGATACTTATTAAGTAGATAGTAGAAAAATTTTTTTTTAGGTTAAGGGAAGGACAACACACAACACAGGGATAATCAGTAGGACTGGACTAAACCAAAAGCAAAGAAGTTTCTTGAATACAACCAAACACTTAGAAGGCGAGATTTAGCAGGGACGAGGGTCTGGGGACCATGGTTTCAGGGGACATCTGGGTCAACTGGCACAACAGAATGTACTAAGAAAATTTTTCCCATTCCACTTTGGTGAGAGGTGTCTGGGGACTTAAATGCTAGCAAGTGGCCATCTAAGATGCATAAATTTGTCTCAGCCTACCTGGATCAAAGGAGAATGAAGAACACCAAAGACATATGGTAAAGATAAGCCCAAGAGACATAAGAGTCCACATAAACCATAGGCTCCATCAGCCTGAGACTGGAAGAACTAGATGGTGCCCGGCTACCACCAATCACTGCCCTGACGGGGAACACAACAGAGAGTCCCTGATGGAACATGAGAACGGTGGGATGCGGACCTCAAATTCTCATAAAAAGACCTGTCTTAATGGTCTGACTGAGATCGGAGGGGTTCTGAGGGTTATCATCCCCAGACCCTTTCTTAGCCCAAGATTGGAAACATTTCCGAAGCCAACTCTACAGACAGGGATTGGCGTGGACTATAAGATAGACAATGATACTGGTGAGGAGTGAGCTTCTTGGCTCAAGTAGACCCTTGAGACTATATGGGCAACTCCTGTCTCGGGGCAAGATGAAAAGGAAGAGGGGGACGGGAGCTGATTGAATGGACATGGGGAATACAGGGTGGAGAGGAGGAAAGTGCTGTCTCATCAGGAGGAGAGCAGCTGGGAGTGCATAGCAAAGTGTGGATAACTTTTCATATGAGAGGCTGACTTGATTTGTAAACTTTCACCTAAAGCACAATAAATAAATTTTTTAAAAATTAAAAAAAAAATGTGGAGCAGGCACAAGACTGTCAGATAGATCAAAGAAAAAGTTTGGCTGTATCAAAACAAACAAGATGCATATTAGTAGGTGCTGAGGTCACAGAGTCAATGAGAAAACATGATACAGGGCTCTAAAACCACTATTAGGACACTGAGAAGCAAATGCCGGGTTTTGAACATCTGACATGCTTCAAAGGATCCTCCGCTGATTTGAGAATATTCTGGGTCCAGGGGTAAGAAGAGAAGGAGGGAGACAAGTAGGAGGCTACTGCAGTAATATAAGTCAGATATAATTATAGCTCTGACCAAATAATTACAATGGAGGTGTAAAAAGGGGTCAAATACTGCATATATTTTATAAAGAGAGCGAAAAGAACAAACACATAGACTATGATGTATGAAAAAAAATGTGTTAAACTGAGGCTGGATTAGGTTTTGTGGTATGCTCATAAATTCAGTATTGAACATACTGAGTTTGAGATTTCTTTGGGCATCCAACTGGAGATACTGAAAATGCACACAGATGTCTGAATCCATAAGGAAAGGGCTGTATTTGAGATTTAAATCCTTTATTCTATTTTTCATTGGTCTATTTTTTTTTTTTCTCCCAAAAGGGAATCTAAGCTTTCTTAATTAACTGGCTCTAAAAGTATAGTAAGACAGGACAGTTTGTTAACTTTTATTGAAGCTTTACACTTCCATGACAAATTTGAAATCAGCTTGTCAAATTCCATTTATAAAGCAAAAACGAAAATAAACAAAAACTGACATTTTTAATGTAATTGCTTTGGATCAATAACTCACTTTCAGGAAAATTAACAACTCACAGCTTTAAGGTTCCCAGTCTGTGAACATGGTCCATCTCTCAATTTATTTAAGTCTTAATTATGTCTCGTAACGAGATTTTATGATCCTATCTGCAGAGGACTTCAACATCACTTATTTCTTTATAATTTATGCTGCTACTGTAAATGGTATATGGCTTCTGCCCCTTTAGTGTTTGCTGGTACATAGAAATGCAGTAGATGTTGCTTATTAATTTCCTATATTGCAGGCATGCTAAAATTATTTCTAATTCTAGTCCTAATAATTAAATAATTTTAATTATTTAATTATCTTAATTCTAATTTACTAATGCCATTAATAACTCCTCTCTACATTCTCTTATATAGTTCACTGCTTTTTTCCCCCCCTTTTTCTTTGTTTTTAGTTTTTGCTTGGGGGGAAGAGCAAGGGAGGTTTTAGTGCAATGTCTAAGATTTATAATCTCCTACAACTATAATCTTGTGTGTATCTCTGCTCCCTGAAGACAAATGAGCATCTCACCCTTATCTAAGGGTAAATTCTCTTCTGAGGTTTCAGCTGTCTTCTCTTTCTACCTCTGCTCAATTAGTTATTCCACATTTTGTTTCTGAAGAATGAGTATCTCTACTCGACTGGTTCTTCACCCATACTTCTCAAATATTTTAAAGTCTTCTCCATTATTGAAAAAAAAAGCATCAAAAAAAGAACTCTTGAGAGGGGGCCAAGATGGTGGACTAGGTAGACGCTACCTCAGATCCCTCTTGCAACAAAGACTCGGAAAAACAAGTGAATCGATCACATACATAACAATCTACAAACCCTGAACAGCAAACACAGACTTAGAAATGGAGAAAGAACAAATATGGGGAAGCAGCGATTGTTTTCGTAGCCTGGAGCCAGCATCCCAGTCAGGTAACCTTGGCGCCAGGCATAGGTCTGGGCCCAGGGGAGCTAAACTTGAAAAACTTGTGATGGCACAAACAAGGGGCACAGCCCTACCCCCCTGAACTGAACCCGGGAGGGGGCTCAGCTGGTGGGAAAAGTTCCCGGGAGGCAGTGACTGGATTTGGAGTCGGGAGTGCAGCTTCCCAGCCGGGGAACCTTGGCGCCGGGCTTTTTACTGGGCGCTGTTACGGCACAAGCACGGGGTGTAGCCCTACTCCATAAAACTAACCCCAGGAGGGGGCCCAGCTGGTCCGCGAGGGCGGTGTGGCGATACGGCTGGAGGGACGAGAAGTTCCCGGGAGGCAGCAAATGATTTTGGAGCCGGGAGTGCAGCGTCCCAGCAGGGGAACCTTGTTGCTGGGCTTTGGACTGGCAGCGGAGGATCTGACCGTGGCTTCAGTGGGCCAGACCCTCAGGGACAATCTCCACACAGCCAGCACACAGGTGACACGCCCCTCAGGACTCTCAGATAAAATAGTCATTCCAAGCAAGATAAGCAGCTTTGGCTATATTCCGGGGTGCTTTTTTTGTTTTTGTTTTTTTACTCTCCTGTTTCTCTGAACCCTCCCTCACCCTTCCCAGGCAGCTTCATTAACATTGGAATTTCCTGAGCCAGAGGGAGAACGGCTCCGGCTCCGTGGCGGCTTTGCTTTCCCTTTTTTTTTTTTTGGTCTTTTCCTAACCCATTCTTCCGGCCTGAGAGTAGGAACAACAAAAAACCCAGGGACTAAAAATCCTACCCTAATTGGACTCAAAACACAGAAACAGCTACAGCCAAGCATATATAATCCAAATCTCGGACTTTCATCCTTACAGGGAACAAGGTGGCGGTTATAATTCAAAGGCAGTTCTGATAGGGATCTGACTGCATTTTTTTTTTTAGTGGATTTTCTGGAAAAACAAGTTTCCCAGGTCTGATATCTCTGCTTATTCAACAGAGCACTAACTGACCCACAACAGGGAACTGAGGGCTGAAGCTCCCCCCAGACCACCTAGCCTCTTGCCTTAGGGGTCTAAGGAAGGTGACACCTACCAATCAGTAGAGATACTTGCATTGGGGGCCTAAGGTACAGCTGCGGAGCCCTCCCACCAAGGTGCTACAGGAATAGAGACACACCTACCTCACTGACACTTGGGGGAAGCCTGTCAGCATCCTGCCCCCCTGGAGTGTGAACCCCAGCTGCTAATAGAATCTGGTGCAAACAACTATCACCACTACTTCTTGAGGTGGATAGGTGTTAGGGTGCAGCACACACTTGATGACCCAAAATCAGATTCTAGTCAAGAATAGTGAATAGACTCAGGCATATATATCTGGCAACAGCCCAAACCAGCTGGTAATAGGTCATAAGTAAGTCAAGGGCTACAGCAAACAAGACAGCATAATCTAGTAGCCCATCCACGTATATTGAAAGAAAACAAAACAAGATAAGACTCAGTGAGAAATTACAGAATAAACCACTACTATCTTAGTGATGGCTTGGAGACAGCAGTCGATATCAAACAACATAAAGAAGCAGACCATGACAGCTTCTACAACTCCCCAAACAAAAGAATCAAAATCTTTCCCAAATGAAGATATTATCCTGGAATTATCAGATACAGAATATAAAAAACTAATTTACAGAATGCTTCAAGACATCAGGGATGACCGCAGAAACGAAATAAGGCAAAATGCAGAAAAAGCCAAGGAACACACTGATAAAACTGTTGAAGAACTCAAAAAGATTATTCAAGAACATAGTGGAAAAATTAATAAGTTGCAAGAATCCATAGAGAGACAGCATGCAGAAATCCAAAAGATTAACAATAAAATTACAGAATTAGACAACGCAATAGGAAGTAAGAGGGGCAGACTCACGCAGTTAGAATGCAGACTGGGAAATCTGGAGGACCAGGGAATCAACACCAACATAGCTGAAAAAAAGTCAGATAAAAGAATTTAAACAAATGAAGAAACCCTAAGAATCATGTGGGACTCTATCAAGAAGGATAACTTGCGTGTGATTGGAGTCCCAGAACAGGGAGGGAGGACAGAAAACACAGAGAAAATAGTTGAAGATCTGCTGACAGAAAACTTCCCTGACATCATGAAAGACGAAAGGATATCTATCCAAGATGCTCATCGAACCCCATTTAAGATTGATCCAAAAAGAAAAACACCAAGACATATTATCATCAAATTTACCAAAACCAAAGATAAAGAGAAAATTGTAAAAGCAGCCAGGGAGAAAAGAAAGGTTTCCTTTAAGGGAGAATCAATAAGAATAAGTTCAGACAACTCAGCAGAAACCATGCAGGCAAGAAGGCAATGGGACGACATATACAGAGCACTGAAGGAGAAAAACTGCCAGCCAAGGATCATATATCCAGCAAAACTCTCTCTGAAATATGAAGGCAAAATTAAGATATTTACAGATAAACACAAGTTTAGAGAATTTGCAAAAACCAAACCAAAGCTACAAGAAATACTAAGGGAAATTGTTTGGTCAGAAAACCAATAATATCAGATACCAGCACAACACAAGGTAACAAAAGAGAACATCCTGATATCAACTCAAATAGGGAAATCACAAAAACAAATTAAGATTAATTAAAAAAAAATGCTCATAACAGGGAGTCATGGAAGTCAATAGGTAAAAGATCACAATAATCAAAAAGAGGGACTAAATATAGGTGGCATAGAACTGCAATATGGAGAGTGATACAAGGCGATATAGGACTATACAAGTTAGGTTTTTATTTAGAAAAATAGGGGTAAATATTAAGGTAACCACAAAGAGGTATAACAACTCCATAACTCAAGATAAAAGCCAAGAAAAACGTAACGACTCAACAAACATAAAGTCAAACACTATGAAAATAAGGATCTCACAATTTACTAAGAAAAACGTCTCAGCACAAAAAAGTAAGTGGAAAAATGAAATTGTCAACAACACACATAAAAAGGCATCAAGCTGGGAGCCGGGGCCAAGATGGCGGACTAGGTAGACGCTACCTCGGATCCCTCTTGCAACACAGACTCGGAAAAACAAGTGAATCGGTCACATACATAACAATCTATGAACCCTGAACAACAAACGTAGATTTAGAGAAAGAGAACGAACAAATACGGGGAAGCAGCGAATGTTTTCAGAGCCTGGAGCCAGCGTACCAGTCAGGTAACCTACAGCGCCCAATTTAGGACGAAGCCCAAGGGAGCAGACGGCACAAACAAGGGGCCCAGCCCTAGCCCCCGAACTCACTCCGGGAGGGGGCCCAGCCAGTCCTCGCGGACGGCGTGGCGACGCAGCCGGTGGGAGAAGTCCCCGGGAGGCAGTGACTGGTCTTGGAGCGGAGAGCGCAGCGTCCTACCCGGGGAACCGTCCTGCCAGGATTTTGACTGGGCGCAGACACGGCATAAGCACGGAAAGCTGCTCCACCCCCCTGAACTAACCCCAGGAGAGGGCCCAGGCTGTTTGCGCGGACGGTGTGGAGACGCAGCCAGTGGGAGAAGGCCCCAGGAGGCAGCGACTGGTCTTGGAGCGGGGAGAGCAGCATCCCAGGCGGGACACGCGATCATGGCACAAGGACGGGGAGCTGCTCCACTCACCTGAACTCACCCCGGGAGGGGGCCCAGCCGGTTCACGGGGGCGGCAGAGCAAAGTGGCTGTCGGGACGAGAAGTCCCCGGGAGGCAGCGACTGATTTTGGAGTCGAGAGTGCACCGTCCCAGTAGGGGAGCCTTGACACTGGGCGTGGGGCTGGAAGCGGAGGATCTGACCTTGACTCCAGCGAGCCAGACCCCCTGGGGGCAATCTCCACACAGCCAGCACACATAGGCGATGCGCCCCGTGGGAATCTCAGATATAATAGTCATTCCAAGCAAGACAAGCAACTCTGGCTATATTCTGAGGTGCTACTCTCCTATCTCTCTGATCCCTCCCCACCCTCCCCAGGTGGCCTCATTAACATCCGAATAGCCTAAGCCAGAGGGAGAACTCTGATAGGGATCTGACTGCATTTATTTTGGCGGATTTTCTGGAAAAACTAGTTTCCCAGTGATGGCTCGGAGACAACAATCTATATCAAACCACATAAAGAAGCAGACCATGACAGCTTCTACCACCCCCCAAACAAAAGAATCAAAATCTTTCCCAAATGAAGATACAATCCTGGAATTATCAGATACAGAATATAAAAAACTAATTTACAGAATGCTTCAAGACATCACAAATGAAATAAGGCAAACTGCAGAAAAAGCCAAGGAACACACTGATAAAACTGTTGAAGAACTCAAAAAGATTATTCAAGAACATAGTGGAAAAATTAATAAGTTGCAAGAATCCATAGAGAGACAGCATGTAGAAATCCAAAAGATTAACAATAAAATTACAGAATTAGACAATGCAATAGGAAGTGAGAGGAGCAGACTCGAGCAATTAGAATGCAGACTGGGAAATCTGGAGGACCAGGGAATCAACACCAACATAGCTGGAAAAAAATCAGATAAAAGAATTTAAAAAAATGAAGAAACCCTAAGAATCATGTGGGACTCTATCAGAAGGATAACTTGCGTGTGATTGGAGTCCCAGAACAGGGAGGGAGGACAGAAAACACAGAGAAAATAGTTGAAGATCTGCTGACAGAAAACTTCCCTGACATCATGAAAGACGAAAGGATATCTATCCAAGATGCTCATCGAACCCCATTTAAGATTGATCCAAAAAGAAAATCACCAAGACATATTATCATCAAACTCGCCAAAACCAAAGATAAACAGAAAATTTTAAAAGCAGCCAGGGAGAAAAGAAAGGTTTCCTTTAAGGGAGAATCAATAAGAATAAGTTCAGACAACTCAGCAGAAACCATGCAGGCAAGAAGGGAATGGGACGACATATACAGAGCACTGAAGGAGAAAAACTGCCAGCCAAGGATCATATATCCAGCAAAACTCTCTGAAATATGAAGGTGAAATTAAGATATTTACAGATAAACACAAGTTTAGAGAATTTGCAAAAACCAAACCAAAGCTACAACAAATACTAAAGGATATTGTTTGGTCAGAAACCCAATAATATCAGATACCAGCACAACACAAGGTCACAAAACACAACGTCCTGATATCAACTCAAATAGGGAAATCACAAAAACAAACAAATAAGATAATTAAAAAAAAATACACATAACAGGGAATCATGGAAGTCAATAGGTAAAAGATCACAATAATCAAAAAGAGGCACTAAATACAGGAGGCATTGAACTGCCATATGGAGAGTGATACAAGGTGATAAAGAACAATGCAAGTTAGGTTTTTACTTAGAAAAATGGGGTAAATAATAAGGTAACCACAAAAAGGTATGACAACTCCATAACTCAAGATAAAAGCCAAGAAAAACGTCACGACACAACTAACATAAAGTCAAACAGTATGAAAATGAGGATCTCACAATTTACTAAGAAAAACGTCTCAGCACAAAAAAGTATGTGGAAAAATGAAATTGTCAACAACACACATAAAAAGGCATCAAAATGACAGCACTAAACACTTATTTATCTATAATTACGCTGAATGTAAATGGACTAAATGCACCAATAAAGACACAGAGAGGCACAGACTGGATAAAGAAACACGATCCATCTATATGCTGCCTACAAGAGACACATCTTAGACATAGAGACACAAACAAACTAAAACTCAAAGGATGGAAAAAATATATCAAGCAAACAATAAGCAAAAAAGAAGAGTAGCAATATTCATTTCTCACAAAATAGACTTTAGACTTAAACCCACCACAAAGGGTAAAGAAGGACACTATATAATGATAAAAGGGACAATTGATCAGGAAGACATAACCATATTAAATATTTATGCACCCAATGACAGGGCTGCAAGATACATGAATCAAATTTTAACAGAACTGAAAAGTGAGATAGACACCTCCACATTTATAGTAGTAGACTTCAGCACACCACTTTCGGAGAAGGACAGGACATCCAGTAAGAAGCTCAATAGAGACACAGAAGACCTACTTACAACAGTCAAGCAACTTGACCTCATTGACTTATACAGAACTCTCCACCCAACTGCTGCAAAGTATACTTTTTTTTCTAGTGCACATGGAACATCCTCTAGAATAGACCACATATTAGGTCATAAAACAAACCTTTGCAGAATCCAAAACATCAAAATATTACAAACCATCTTCTCAGAACACAAGGCAATAAAACTAGAAATCAATAACAGAAAATCTAGGGAATAGAAATCAAATACTTGGAAACTGAAAAATACCCTCCTGAAAAAAGACTGGGTTATAGAAGACATCAAGGAGGGAATAAGGAAATTCATAGAATGCAACGAGAATGAAAATACTTCCTATCAAAACCTCTGGGACACAGCAAAAGCAGTGCTCAGAGGCCAATTTATATCGATAAATGCACACATACAAAAAAAAGAAAGAGCCAAAATCAGAGAACTGTCCCTACAACTTGAACAAATAGAAAGTGAGCAACAAAAGAATCCATCAGGCACCAGAAGAAAACAAATAATAAAAATTAGAGCTGAACTAAATGAATTAGAGAACAGAAAAACAATTGAAAGAATTAACAAAGCCAAAAGCTGGTTCTTTGAAAAAATTAACAAAATTGATAAACCATTGGCTAGACTGACTAAAGAAATACAGGAAAGGAAACAAAGAACCCGAATAAGAAACGAGAAAGACCACATCACAACAGAACCAAATGAAATTAAAAGAATCATTTCAGATTACTATGAAAAACTGTACTCTAACAAATTTGAAAACCTAGAAGAAATGGATGAATTCCTGGAAAACCACTACCTACCTAAACTAACACAATCAGAAGTAGAACAACTAAATAGACCCATAAAAAAAAAAGGGATTGAAACGGTAATCAAAAAACTCCCAACAAAAAAAAGCCTTGGCCCGGATGGCTTCACTGCAGAGTTCTACCAAACTTTCAGAGAAGAGTTAACACCACTACTTCTGAAGGTATTCCAAAGCATAGAAAATGACGGAATACTACCCAACTCATTCTATGAAGCCACCATCTCCCTGATACCAAAACCAGGTAAACACATTACAAAAAAAGAAAATTATAGACCTATATCCCTCATGAACATAGATGCAAAAATCCTCAACAAAATTCTAGCCAATAGAATCCAACAACACATCAAAAAAATAATTCATCATGATCAAGTGGGATTTATATCAGGTATGCAAGGCTGGTTTAATATCAGAAAAACCATTAATGTAATCCATCACATAAATAAAACAAAAGACAAAAACCACATGATCTTATCAATTGATGCAGAAAAGGCATTTGACAAAGTCCAACACCCATTCATGATAAAAACTCTTACCAAAATAGGAATTGAAGGAAAATTCCTCAACATAATAAAGGGCATCTATGCAAAGCCAACAGCCAATATCACTCTAAATGGAGAGAACCTGAATGCATTTCCCTTGAGAACGGGAACCAGACAAGGATGCCCTTTATCACCGCTCTTATTCAACATCATGCTTGAAGTCCTAGCCAGGGCAATTAGGCTAGACAAAAAAATAAAAGGTATCTGGATTGGCAAGGAGGAAGTAAAGTTATCACTATTTGCAGATGACATGATCTTACACACAGAAAACCCTAAGGAATCCTCCAGAAAACTACTGAAACTAATAGAACAGTTTGGCAGAGTCTCAGGTTATGAAATAAACATACAAAAATCACTTGGATGCCTCTACATCAACAAAAAGAACATCGAAGAGGAAATAACCAAATCAATACCATTCACAGTAGCCCCCAAGAAGATAAAATACTTAGGAATGAATCTTACCAAGGATGTAAAAGACCTATACAAAGAAAACTACAAAGCTCTACTACAAGAAATTAAAACGGGCATACTTAAGTGGAAAAACATACCTTGCTCATGGATAGGAAGACTTAACATAGTAAAAATGTCTATTCTACCAAAAGCCATCTATACATTTAACGCACTTCCGATCCAAATTCCAATGTCATATTTTAAGGGGATAGAGAAACAAATCACCAATTTCATATGGAAGGGAAAGAAGCCCCGGATAAGCAAAGCATTACTGAAAAAGAGAAGAAAGTGGGAGGCCTCACTCTACATGATTTCAGAACCTATTGTACAGCCACAGTAGTCAAAAGAGCCTGGTACTGGTACAACAACAGGCACATAGACCAATGGAACAGAATTGAGAACCCAGATATAAATCCATCCACATATGAGAAGCTGATATTTGACAAAGGCCCAGTGTCAGTTAATTGGGGAAAAGATAGTCTTTTTAACAAAGGATGCTGGCATAACTGGATATCCATTTGCAAAAAAATGAAACAGGACCCATTCCTCACACCATGCACAAAAACTAACTCCAAGTGGATCAAAGACCTAAACATAAAGACTAAAACGATAAAGATCATGGAAGAAAAAATAGGGACAATGTTAGGAGCCCTAATACAAGGCATAAACAGAATACAAAACATTACCAAAAATGATGAGAGAAACCCGATAACTGGGAGCTCCTAAAAATCAAACACCTATACTCTTCTAAAGACTTCACCAAAACAGTAAAAAGACCACCTACAGATTGGGAAAGAATTTTCAGCTATGACATCTCCGACCAGTGCATGACCTCTAAAATCTATATGATTCTGTCAAAACTCAACCACAAAAAGACAAACAACCCAATAAAGAAGTGGGCAAAGGATATGAACACACATTTCACTAAAGAAGATATTCAGGTGGCTAACAGATACATGAGAAAATGCTCTTGATCATTAGCCATTAGAGAAATGCAAATTAAAACCACGATGAGATTCCATCTCACACCAACAAGGCTGGCATTCATCCAAAAAACACAAAATAATATATGTTGGAGAGGCTGCAGAGAGATTGGAACTCTTATACACTGCTGGTGGGAATGTAAAATGGTACAACCACTTTGGAAATCTATCTGGAGTTATCTTAAACAGTTAGAAATAGAACTACCATACAACCCAGAAATCCCACTCCTCGGAATATACCCTAGAGATGCAAGAGCCTTCACACAAACAGATATATGCACACCCATGTTTATTGCAGCTCAGTTTACAATAGCAAAAAGCTGGAAGCAACCAAAGTGTCCATCAACGGATGAATGGGTAAATAAATTGTGGTATATTCACACAATGGAATACTATGCATCGAAAAAGAATAGTGACGAATCTGTGAAACATTTCATAACATGGAGGAACCTGGAAGGCATTATGCTGAGCAAAATTAGTCAGAGGCAAAAGGACAAATATTGTATAAGACCACTATTATAAGATCTGGAGAAATAGTAAAACTGAGAACACATACTTTTGTGATTATGAAGGGGGGAGGGAGGGAGAGGCTTTTTCATTGATTAATCAGTAGATAAGAACTGCTTTAGGTAAAGGGAAAGACAACACTCAATACATGGAAGGTCAGCTCAATTGGACTGGACCAAAAGCAAAGAAGTTTCTGGGATAAAATGAATGCTTCAAAGGTCAGCGGAGCAAGGGCAGGGGTCTGGGGACCATGGTTTGAGGGGACTTGTAAGTCAATTGGCAAAATAATTCTATTGTGAAAACATTCTGCATCCCACTTTGAAATGTGGCGTCTGGGGTCTTAAATGCTAACAAGCGGCCCTCTAAATGCATCAATTGGTCTCAACCCACCTGGAGCAAAGGAAAATGAAGAACACCAAGGCCACACGACAACTAAGAGCCCAAGAAACAGAAAGGGCCACAAGAACCAGAGATCTACATCATCCTGAGACCAGAAGAACTAGTTGGTGCCCGGCCACAATGGATGACTGCCCTGTCAGGGAGCAAAACAGAGAACTCCTGAGGGAACAGGAGATCAGTGGGATGCAGACCCCAAATTCTCATAAAAAGACCATACTTAATGGTCTGACTGAGACTAGAGGAATCCCGGCTGCCATGGTCCCCAGACCTTCTGTTGGCACAGGACAGGAACCATCCCCGAAGACAACTCATCAGACATGAAAGGGACTGGTCAGTGGGTGGGAGAGAGATGCTGATGAAGAGTGACCTAATTATATCAGGTGGACACTTGAAATTGTGTTGGCATCTCTTGTTTGGAGGGGTGATGGGAGGATAGAGAGAGAGGGAAGCCGGCAAAATTGTCACGAAAGGAGAGACTGAAACGGCTGACTCAACAGGGGAGAGCAAGTGGGAGTACGGAGTAAGATGTATGTAAACTTATATGTGACAGACTGATTGGATTTGTAAACGTTCACTTGAAGCTTAATAAAAGTTAATAAAAAAAGGCATCAAAATGACAACACTAAACACTTATTTATCTATAATTACGCTGAATGTAAATGGACTAAATGCACCAATAAAGAGACAGAGAGTCACGGACTGGGTAAAGAAACACAACCCATCTATATGCTGCCTACAAGAGACACACCTTAGACTTAGAGACACAAACAAACTAAAACTCAAAGGATGGAAAAAAATATATCAAGCAAACAATAAGCAAAAAAGAAGAGGAGTAGCAATATTAATTTCTGACAAAATAGACTTTAGACTTAAATCCACCACAAAGGATAAAGAAGGACACTACATAATGATAAAAGGGACAATTGATCAGGAAGATATAAACATATTAAATATTTATGCACCCAATGACAGGGCTGCAAGATACATGAATCAAATTTTAACAGAACTGAAAAGTGAGATAGACACCTCCACAATTATAGTAGGAGACTTCAACACACCACTTTCGGAGAAGGACAGGACATCCAGTAAGAAGCTCAATAGAGACACAGAAGACCTACTTACAACAATCAACCGACTTGACCTCATTGACTTATACAGAACTCTCCACCCAACTGCTGCAAAGTATACTTTTTTTTCTAGCACACATGGAACATTCTCTAGAATAGACCACATATTAGGTCATAAAACAAATCTTTGCAGAATCCAAAACATCAAAATATTACAAACCATCTTCTCAGACCACAAGGTAATAAAACTAGAAATCAATATCAGAAAAACTAGGGAAAAGAAATCAAATACTTGGAAAATGAACAATACCCTCCTGAAAAAAGACTGGGTTATACAAGACATCAAGGAGGGAATAAGGAAATTCACAGAATGC
The DNA here is from genome assembly GCF_024166365.1 of Elephas maximus indicus. NCBI lineage: Eukaryota > Metazoa > Chordata > Mammalia > Proboscidea > Elephantidae > Elephas > Elephas maximus. The sequence continues at coordinate 11,001,784 of NC_064822.1, read as the reverse complement.
AACGAGAATGAAAATACTTCCTATCAAAACCTCTGGGACACAGCAAAAGCAGTGCTCAGAGGCCAATTTATATCGATAAATGCACACATACAAAAAGAAGAAAGAGCCAAAATCAGAGAACTGTCCCTACAACTTGAACAAATAGAAAGTGAGCAACAAAAGAATCCATCAGGCACCAGAAGAAAACAAATAATAAAAATTAGAGCTGAACTAAATGAATTAGAGAACAGAAAAACAATTGAAAGAATTAACAAAGCCAAAAGCTGGTTCTTGGAAAAAATTAACAAAATTGATAAACCATTGGCTAGACTGACTAAAGAAATACAGGAAAGGAAACAAAGAACCCGAATAAGAAACGAGAAAGACCACATCACAACAGAACCAAATGAAATTAAAAGAATCATTTCAGATTACTATGAAAAATTGTACTCTAACAAATTTGCAAAGCTAGAAGAAATGGATGAATTCCTGGAAAACCACTACCTACCTAAACTAACACGTTCAGAAGTAGAACAACTAAATAGACCCATAACAAAAAAAGAGATTGAAACGTAATCACAAAACTCCCAACAAAAAAAAGCCCTGGCCCGGACGGCTTCACTGCAGAATTCTACCAAACTTTCAAAGAAGAGTTAACACCACTACTACTAAAGGTATTTCAAGCATAGAAAATGACGGAATACTACCCAACTCATTCTATGCAGCCACCATCTCCCTGATACCAAAACCAGGTAAAGGCATTACAAAAAAAGAAAATTATAGACCTATCTCCCTCATGAACCTAGATGCAAAAATCCTCAACAAAATTCCAGCCAATAAAATTCAACAATATATCAAAAAAATAATTCACCACGATCAAGTGGGATTTATACCAGGTATGCAAGGCTGGTTTAATATCAGAAAAACCATTAATGCAGTCCACCACATAAATAAAACAAAAGACAAAAACCACATGATCTTATCAATTGATGCAGAAAAGGCATTTGACAAAGTCCAACACCCATTTATGATAAAAACTCTCACCAAAATAGGAATTGAAGGAAAATTCCTCTACATAATAAAGGGCATCTATTATGCAATATTTTTTTTTTTTATTATGCAAAGCCAACATCCAACATCACACTAAATGGAGAGAACCTGAAAGCATTTCCCTTGAGAACGGGAACCAGACAAGGTTGCCCTTTATCACCGCTCTTATTCAACATTGTGCTAGATGTCCTAGCCAGAGCAGTTAGGCTAGACAAAGAAATAAAGGGCATCCGGATTGTCAAAGAGGAAGTAAAATTATCTCTATTTGCAGATGACATGATCTTATACACAGAAAACCCCAACGAATCCTCCAGAAAACTACTGAAACTAATAGAAGAGTTTGGCAGACTCTAAGGTTATAAGGTAAACATACAAAAATCACTTGGATTCCTCTACATCAACAAAAAGAACATCGAAGAGGAAATAACCAAATCAATACCATTCACAGTAGCCCCCAAGAGGATAAAATACTTAGGAATAAATCTTACCAAGGATGTAAAAGACCTATACAAAGAAAACTACAAAGCTCTACTACAAGAAATTCAAAAGAACATACTTAAGTGGAAAAACATACCTTGCTCGTGGATAGGAAGACTTAACATAGTAAAAATGTCTATTCTACCAAAAGTCATCTATACATACAATGCACTTCCGATCCAAATTCCAATGTCATTTTTTAAGGTGATAGAGAAACAAATCACCAATTTCATATGGAAGGGGAAGAAGCCTCGGATAAGCAAAGCATTACTGAAAAATAGAGGAAAGTGGGAGTCCTCACTCTCCCTGATTTCAGAACCTATTATACAGCCACAGTAGTCAAAACAGCCTGGTACTGGTACAACAACAGGCACATAGACCAGTGGAACAGAATTGAGAACCCAGATATAAATCCATCCATATATGAACAGCTGATATTTGACAAAGGCCCAGTGTCAGTTAATTAGGGAAAAGATACTCTTTTTAACAAATGGTGCTGGCATAACTAGATATCCATTTGAAAAAAAAATGAAACAGGACCCATACCCCACACCAAGCACAAAAACTAACTCCAAGTGAATCAAAGACCTAAACATAAAGACTAAAACGATAAAGATCATGGAAGAAAAAATAGGGACAACCTTAGGAGCCCTAATACAAGGCATAAACAGAATACAAAACATTACCAAAAATGACAAAGAGAAACCCGATAACTGGGAGCTCCTAAAAATCAAACACCTATGCTCTTCTAAAGACTTCACCAAAACAGTAAAAAGACCACCTACAGACTGGGAAAGAATTTTCAGCTATGACATCTCCGACCAGCGCCTGATCTCTAAAATCTATATGATTCTGTTAAAACTCAACCACAAAAAGACAAACAACCCAATAAAGAAGTGGGCAAAGGATATGAACACACACTTCACTAAAGAAGATATTCAGGCAGCTAACAGATACATGAGAAAATGCTCTCGATCATTAGCCATTAGAGAAATGCAAATTAAAACCACGATGAGATTCCATCTCACACCAACAAGGCTGGCATTCATCCAAAAAACACAAAATACTATATGTTGGAGAGGCTGCGGAGAGATTGGAACTCTTATACACTGCTGGTGGGAATGTAAAATGGTACAACCACTTTGGAAATCTATCTGGTGATATCTTAAACAGTTAGAAATAGAACCACCATACAACCCAGAAATCCCACTCCTCGGAATATACCCTAGAGATGCAAGAGCCTTCACACAAACAGATATATGCACACCCATGTTTATTGCAGCTCAGTTTACAATAGCAAAAAGCTGGAAGCAACCAAAGTGTCCATCAACGGATGAATGGGTAAATAAATTGTGGTATATTCACACAATGGAATACTATGCATCGATGAAGAATAGTGACGATTCTATGAAACAATTCATAACATGGAGCAACCTGGAAGGCATTATGCTGAGAGAAATTAGTCAGAGGCAAAAGGACAAATATTGTATAAGACCACTATTATAAGATCTTGAGAAATAGTATAAACTGAGAAGAACACATACTTCTGTGGTTACGAGGGGGGGAGGGAGGGAGGGTGGGAGAGGGTCTTTTACTGATTAATTAGTAGATAAGAACTGCTTTAGGTGAAGGGAAGGACAATACTGAATACATGGAAGGTCAGCTCAACTGGACTGGACCAAAAGCAAAGAAGTTTCCGGGATAAAATGAATGCTTCAAAGGTCAGCGGAGCAAGGGCAGGGGTTTTGGGACCATGATTTAAGGGGACTTCTAAGTCAATTGGCAAAATAATTGCATTATAAAAACATTCTGCATCCCACTTTGAAATGTGGCGTCTGGGGTCTTAAATGCTAACAAGCGGCCATCTAAGATGCATCAATTGGTCTCAACCCACCTGGAGCAAAGGAGAATGAAGAACACCAAGGCCACACGACAACTAAGAGCCCAAGAAACAGAAAGGGCCACATGAACCAGAGACCTACATCATCCTGAGACCAGAAGAACCAGCTGGTGCCCGGCCACAACTGATGACTGCCCTGACAGGGAGCACAGCAGAGAACCCCTGAGGGAGCAGGAGATCAGTGGGATAAAAAAAAAATGCAGACCCCAAATTCTCATAAAAAGACCATACTTAATGGTCTGACTGAGACTAGAGGAATCCCGGCGGTCATGGTCCCCAGACCTTCTGTTGGCACAGGACAGGAACCATCCCCAAAGACAACTCATCAGACATGAAAGGGACTGGACAGTGGGTAGGTGAGAGATGCTGATGAAGAGTGAGCTAATTATATCAAGTGGTCACTTGAGACTGTGTTGGCATCTCCTGTCTGGAGGGGGGATGGGAGGATAGAGTGAGTTGGAAGCTGGCAAAATTGTCATGAAAGGAGAGACTGGAAGGGCTGACTCATTAGGGGGAGAGCAAGTGGGAGTATGGAGTAAGGTGTATATAAACTTATATGTGACAGTCTGACTTGATTTTTAAACGTTCACTTGAAGCTCAATAAAAGTTAATAAAAAAAAAAAAGAACTCTTAGTCTTACCTCCACACCAAGCTATTGTCTGATATCCTTATTTATAAAAGTTTTTTTATTTTTATTTCTTATAATTCTGTTTGTTTCCTCTGCTTAACCCACTTCCAGCAAGGCAAAAAAAAAAAAGAAAAAAAAATCAGGTCAGTCGTATTTGGGGGGTTTCCCTCTTCTATCTACAAATGATAAATACCTAAAGTTATTTTGAGTCTCCTATAATAGAGAGTCCTGCCCTGGTGGCACAGTCCTTAAGAACTCAGCTGCTAACCAAAGGGTCAGCAGTTGGAATCCGCTAGCCACTCCTTGAAAACCCTATGGGGAGTTCTACCCTATCCTATAGGGTCACTATGAGCCGGAATCCACTCCATTGCACAGGTTTTTTTTTTTTTTTTTTTTTTTTTTTTTTTAATAATAGAGATAGTATCACAAAATAAAAGCTGAATGAATAATCCTGCCACATGTGCGGCTTGCTCACTTCAAGAATAACCACATGCTATTAAAGCTAATTGTTCCTAAGTCTGTGATTAGGCTAGATCTTACTGTCTTCCATCTGTAGTGCTTAGAGCTGCTCCTGGTGTCATCAGCACTCAATAATACTTGCTAAAAAACAAATTAAATAATTCTGGCCATTCCGAAAGAGAATTTATCTGAAAGATGAATGTATTTTAAGATATGTTATAAACCAGAGACTATATCAGCCTGAGACAGGAAGAGCTAGATGGTGCCGGACTACAACCGATGACTGCCCTGACAGGGAACGCAGCAGAGAACCCCTAAGGGGGCAGGAGAGTAGTGGGATAACACACCGCAAATTCTCATGAAAAGACGAGACTTAATGGTCTGACTGAGACTAGAAGGACCCCGGTGATCATGGCCCCCAGACCTTCTGTTGGTGCAGGACAGGAACCATTTCCGAAGCCAACTCTTCAGACAGGGATTGGACTGGACAATGGGCTGGAGAGGAATGCTGGTGAGGAGTGAGCTTCTTGGATCAGGTGGGCACTTGAGACTATGTTGGCATCTCCTGCCTGGAGGGGAGATGAGAGGGTAGAGGGGGTTAGAAGCTGGCGAAATAGACATGAAAAGAGAGAGTAGAGGGAGGGAACAGATGGTCTCATTAGGGGGAGAGCAATTGGGAGTATGTAGAAAGATGTATATGAGTTTTTGTGTGAGAGACTGACTTGATTTGTAAACTTGTACTTAAGGCACAATAAAAATTAAAAAAAAAAAAAAATGTGAATGTAAGAGGGCAGAGAAACTAGACTAATGGACAGAACAACCAGAACAGAAGTAACGAGAACGTTCACCCATTGTGAAGAACATAACCAATGTCACTGATGAACTTGTGTACAAATTGTTTAATGGGAACCTAAACTGATGTGTAAACTTTGGCTGAAAACACAATAAAGTATTATTAAATAAATAAAAAAAAGATACATTGCCTGATGTGGAAAACTTTCAGGAAGACCTCCTGTATAATTAATAAATATATTTTTTAGATTATTCTAAAGTAATGTAAGCTTTACCATATCTTTTGTAATGTTTCTCTTTCATGATGATAAGAGATTTGAATTGGATGTGGACAATTAGTTCACAGAGTCTCCTGTCCTGCCTGTATTATTCAGAATAAATGGTGCAATTGTTAAGAGATCTGCTGCTAACCAAAAGGTTAGCAGTTCAAATCTACTAGCCACTCCTTAGAGGCCCTATCTGGCAGTTGTACTCTGTCCTATAGGGTTACTATAAGTCAGAATCCCTCGAAGGCAACAGCAACAGGAATTTGTATATAGATAATGCCAGTGAGTGATATTCTGAAAGCATTGTAACAAATTTATCACCCTGATTTGATGAGAAAGTGAACAAATATTTTACCATATAGGGTATAAAGAGTTGCACCAAGAGTTTGTACCTTTTCTTATTTTATAGCACAGTGTTTAAAACTCTGCACCCTAGTTTTAATATCATATTCCAGTGTCAGTAATTCCTAGCTATTTGACCTTGTGCAAGTTCCTTAATCTGTCTGTGCTCTGTAAAATGGAAAATCATAATAATGATTCCTACTTTGTAGGACTTTTTGGAAGCATAATTGAGTTACTTTATGTACAGTCTTAAAAAATGCACCTGAAATATAGTAAGCCTCCAATAATTATTCAGTCATTATTATGTTATATTATATTCTATGTTGTCTATTGTAAGTTTATTCATATTACATATATATATAACAATATATATATTTTGTTAAAGATTCAACTTTTTATTTCTAAATTTAAATTTTCCCTCTTGTTTTTAATACAGTGTTAGCTCCTCTAACCCTCAGTTAAAATAGGCCACTGTGCGAGGGACTAGGAATAGACACGTCGCGGGTGTGATAAAAAGTCCTTTTTATTAGTTCATGGATTAGTACGAGTCTCTGATATTTTTTTCTCCTTAGTTCTTCTGGTTGCTACAATTTGACATTATTGTGCTTTAGTGCTTTCGTCCTTTCTTTGGCACCAGGATTCATCACTGCTTTGGATATGTTGAATAATGATACTTTCTTCTTTTATGGAAACAGACGATCATACACAGAACTCTTGCAAATGATTTCTAAAAGCAGAAAGGAGTAGTAAGATAAATATTGAAGGACAAACAGATTCAAAGATTGAATTCATTTGTTATTTCTAAAAACAAAGCATTAAATTTTAATGTTGTCTTTGCTCATGACAGTTCAAGTTCTTGAGTACAGATCTTTTATTTCAGCACTCTATTAATGCAGAAGGATTAGTTTACTATTTTGGCAATTTATTTTTGCTAGAATTAAATCAGGCTTAAGGATTTCTAAGTTTGATTTGGGTTTACACTTTAAATTTGTGTGTGTGGTCCTTTGGTCTGAGGCTGGGGCTTATTAAAGATGGTCATAAAGTATCTGACACTTTTCCATCAACAGGCAGGGTCTGTATCTACACCTCCCCTCATTTTATGTCTGTGATGGCTGTGACTGCTTTGACCCATAAAAATGGTAAAAGGGACACTATGCCAATCCTGAACTTAGGCATTAAGAGAATTGGCCCCTTCTACCCTTGGTTTTTTGGAACTCTCAGCCACCTTGTAAATGTTTATTACTCTGCTGGAAAGGTCATGTGGTAAGGCCCTAAGACTACATGAAGGGGTCCAGCACAATCCAGGCTTCCAGGTGCTTCTGCCAAGGTACCAGGCGTGAGAATGAAGCCACCTTGAGCCCTCCAGACTAGTCCAGCCACCAGTTGACCACTAGTGACTCAGTCAATGCTACCTGGGACAAAAGATTCACCTATGGGAGTCCTGGCTGAATTCCTGATCCACAACATCCAGAGATATTTTTAAAAAATTTTTAAAAAGTTGTTGTTTTTAACCTTTAAGTGTTTGAGTAGTTAGGAAGCAATAGGTAACCAGAGCAATTTAAGGAGAGAACAGTTAGTGTCACCAAGCAGCCAAAAATATTAACAATATTAATCAACTTTAAAAAAAAAGTTCAAATTTAGGTTCTGAGTTTCCAGTTCTGCGTAGATGCCTTCAAAATATCCCAATGACCCCAAAACTACCGCAGTGAAAATTCAAAAGAAATAAAGGAATTAAACATAGCTTATTCTAAATCAGTGGTTTCTATACCGATAATTCATGTTATTGACTAAGTTTTTTAATTTTCATCCATATTGCAGGTGAAAAGCAAGGTGCACTTCATAGGCTGTGGATTTGAGAAATACTGCAGTGTTTCTGGAAGAACGGCCTGGCAATCTACTTCTGAAAACCAGCCAGTGAAAGCTCAACAGTCAGATCTGCAACCAATCATGGAGATGGCCCAGAACCAAGCAGTATTTCATCCCATTGTATATGAGGTCACCTTGAGTTGGGTCTGACTCAACACCAGCTAAAAACAGCAGCATGATGTATTTAACAGTCTTTTGAGTAGAAGAAACTAAATTAAGAAAATAATGCATAAACTGTTTTGAACGTGATGGTACAAGGCTCAAGACAAGACTCAATGGCAACTGATGAAGAGAATGTGGTTTCCCAAAACTGATCCGGTCAGCTGGGCCCGTTACCATTTTTTGGTCTCTTGATCGTCTCATGGCCTTCTGCCTGGAACCCTTCATTCTTGCCCCACGATAAACTCTTCTCTTGTAGCTTCATGAATTTTTCAATGCCACTCACCCAATGCCATTATCCTTGTTACCATCCAATGACGGTGTGTTTAGTTCCTTCTTTCTCTGTGTCCCACAAACCTGGGGGAAAGTTAAATGAATCCCTGGATGAGCGTCTGTCCATAGGAAGTCAGTCCATTGTGAGTCTGGGACTGGGCAGGCACGTGGGCTTCATTCAGCAAGTGACTGGGCAGTCCAGGCTGCTCTCAACTTTTGATTCCATCATCACAACACAACGTCGCTTAGGATGCCACTGCCACTGCATGAAAGAACAGAGCTGTTCACTAGTTCAGCCTAAATGTAAGGTTTAGCCTCCTATGTATGCATGAGAGAGAAGATAACCAGGTACAGGTGAACAATGCCTACCGTCCACACCTAATCTTTAAGACATCCAGACGAAGCCAAGAATTGGAGAACAGTGCTGTGAACAGTTTAGTTTCTGTATAGAAACTGCCGTACTAACCTTTAAAAATCGTTCTTATCTAGGCAAAGCCTTTTAGGTAGACAGGTCAGTGTCCACAGTGTAGCTAACAGTGAGTCTCTGAGGGTCATAAGGCTCTGGAAATTGGGAGACTATCTTATTCATACTCCTGATGTGGTATCTCTGGGGAAACCAAGGCTACACACGGTTACCCACTCAGTGAGTGGCCAGGATGGGACAAAATCTCCATCTTTGAGCTCCCACATTAACATTCTTTCTATTACACCATAAATGATAAAGAAACTTTGGGTAGAAAGGAAATTTGAAATTGAAACATTTTTACCCATCTTCCAGTGGTCTCCACTTTCTTTTTGACCTACATTTCTTAGTTCGAAACCACACAAAGTTCATGTCTTTGCATTTGGGAACAACACACACAGACAAGAAATATGCACTTTGAGTTTACAAGTGTCAAAAAGCATTGACAAGAGTTTAAAGGTTTATTATTATTATTTGCTAAAGCAGAGCTTGGGATTTGTTCTTGCTTGCCAAGCATTTCATATAAAACAGTTTGCTTAATGAAAAGAGGATTGGAAGGATTCTTACTTTGAAAAGGAGATTATGATTAAAATTCTTGGAATTGCAACCCACAGGGACAAATATTATTATGGGTTAGGTGATTTGAAGATTTGAATAAATGATTAGTTTTAAAAATCAACTCTACTAATTAACTTTCCAAATTCTCGTACTCAGAGTTGGCTTAATTTGTAATTCCAAAAACCTGTGTGTATGTGTGTGTGTGAAGAAGCAATGGAATGAATAGATTCCTTGGCACCTGAGCTATGAGTCATTTTTGCCCAAAGCAAGCCTGAAGTTTCACCACCAGTGAGAAGTGTGCTACGGTATGGGATAATGAAGATTTAAGGAGGAAAAAAAGAAAGTCCTGGCATTATTTTAAAAGGCTATTTAAAAGGTTATCTGTTAACTAATGCTTTTTAGGAACTTTTTTTTAAATAGAAAAAAAAAGAGCTTGTATGGCTCAATTTCTTGAATTAAGATAGATTAAAAATCGAGATTAAATATAATCTTTATTGTCCAAGTTCCTCCTGTGTGCTATGTTATGCACTTGGGCAACCCTTGAATTCTTTTAGTTCACCAAAATTCCATTTGTTCCATCATCATTTCAGCATAAGAAGCTACTTACACTTGGAAATCCATGATTTACAGTTGTAAATATTTAAGGTGTATGTTTTTCATCTTCTCTTTCCTTATCATCTCTTTTCCCCTGACTTCTTACCCCCACAGATGTGCTCTTTGATTTCTCCAACAGGACTCTTGGTTTATTTTGTTCCTCTGATCATTCTGAACTTAAGATAGAAAGTATTTACGCAGCCTCTGAGGCCCCATCCTCCTCCATCCTCACCCACTGAGTCGGCTGAGGCTCAGAAGTGAGTCATTGAAAGGTTTCATTAATGAGCTCTAGGGTTAACTCCTTGATTTCCTATCCTGTCTATGCTAAGATGACTCAAATGGAGCATTCCAGGGCTAGCTATTAAGTTGTCTACTTTTTCCGAGTCCAGCCTCTCCCATTCCATTTTCCCATCTACGTGTCTAGAAACTGAGGCTCCTGGACATACATTGCTGAGGCTGAGTCGTCCCCTTTCCTCTTTCACCCTGGGACCCCATCCCTGTGACAGTGTTTCCAGCTTTGTTCTCACTCTCAGTTTCTGTCTCACTAAGTTGCCTGTCCTTCCATAGCCTTTGAGGTCTTATTAATACTCCCCTCTCAAGTGGGGGCCCTGTTTCTAAACCTCAAGAAATAGCTGAGTTTGGCCACTTTTTAAATGGACCTCCTTCTTTTTCTTAAAGGTGCAGTGCTGGTGACACAAATAGTTTATGCTCTGCTACTAACTTACAAGTTGGCAGCTGGAAGCCGTCCAGTGGCGCTGGAGAAGAAATGCCTGGTGATCTGCTACTGTAAAGAATGCAATCAAGAAAACCCTACAGAGCAGTATGACTCTGTAACACATGGGGTCGTCATGAGTCAGAATCAAATTTACAGCAACAAGATTTTTTTGGTCTTATATTTTTAAAAAATCTATTAAAAATTTCTGTTTCTTTGTTCCACAGTCATTTGGGTTTTCTACCTGTTTCACTTTAAGCCACATCATGCCTGGAAACTGACTTCTTATTCTTCAGTTTTTTTGCTAAACACACCAATGTTGCACTTCTAACATCACCAAGTTGCTTTCCTCTTTGCCTGTTCTCCTCCAAAGGTCTCTGACCTGCTCCTTGCCTTCTCTGCTAGTCATGCTTCGTGAAGGAATCTGAAACATGGCATCCCCAAGCTCTCCTCTGCCTTCAACACAACAAACATGGTTCCATTACTATCATGGCATTGGAAATACTGCATAAAAAGCATATCAATTCCTATATTTAATCCCACCAACCAAAACAAAAGGAAATTGTGGTGTATGAGGAGAAGATTAAAGGAAACCAGGTAGGTATAACATGTATGCCAATGTACCTATGAATATATTTCCATTTTCTCTAATTCATTCCTTGGAAAATTGCTGTAGTTTGTTTAGTTTCTGCCACTTCCTCTTCCTAGGAAGTTTGTTATGTGGGACAAGCATTTACTAACTTACAAGCACTAATACTACAAAAGTATTCTATTAGAAAATGACATTACTTAAAAGAATTAAAGAAGTTATAAAAAAATGAAAACTAAATATCTGTAGCTGCTAAAACACTAGTCATCTGGATATTCTTTCTCTCACTCTAGTGGCTGAAAAGGCGTAGAGTCTTCATGAGTTGGCTTTCTCACTGGTGTGGCCTTCCCGACATTCTCACCCTCTGTAAGAAATTTCCAGTGTTTTCAGAGCTCGTGAGCTACTTCTGTCTCTGGAGCTTCCTCAGCTGTGCACTTCCACACCCAGGGCCCTGGGAGAGATGGGAAGGGAGAACAACTTTGGCTTCCTTACTTGCCACATGAGCAGCATTCTTTAATGCCCTAGTCTTTCCAGTGTATGATTTTTTTTTTTTTTTTTTTTTTTGCTACTGTTTTGGTTTGGAGTTTGTTTGTTTGTGTCCTCTATCTGTGGAGACTTTGTTTTTTCTTTAAGTTTGGTTTCTCTGGGTAGAAAGCCCAGCTCCTCCCAGGTATATCATCTCTCACCCAAAAGAATCAGTTTGCTGTTGTAGACGTGTGTCTAAACTGTATCTCTGATTTTGAGAGCCTCCTATAAATTTATCATGTGGTGTGGAATCATTATTCACCCAATAAGCATTTACTGAGTATATAGCATGCTAGAAAATAATGAACAAAACAGGTCTGTCTCTGCCCACATGGACTTACACTCAATATCAAATAGCTTGGCTCTAGACGTAGCTTGACAGCTACACAGCGGTGGCATGTGTACATTTATTAAAATCATGACTAAGGAGGCCTAGGCCCAGCTCTTCTCAAGCCTCTTCTTTTACTCTATGACTTCAATCAATACCTATTCAGGAAGCTAATAGCTCTGATTTGTCCTCACTTGCTGCATACTAGTAAACTGAAACTTTTCTTGAAGTGGTTTTCCAGGAAAATATGAAGTGCTCTGATTATCCTCAACTAAGCCATCAAGATGAATATTTCTCTTATCTTAACTTCTTTTGTTGCTAGGCAGCTCCAGTCCTAGCTTTAAATAAAATAAGCAAGGAAGGGGAAAAAGGAAGAAATGTGGGTTCAGAGTCTACGTATATAAATAAAAAATCATCCATATACTCCAAAAACAGTGGAATGATTTTAAAACAATTACATTATTATTTTTTAACATTTAATGAAATTTAAAGAAAATGGAGGAGACTGCTGAAAGTCAGATACATTTATTTTTTCAATCCGAAGAAACAATTTTCTAAAAAAGGCCTTTCATGGTAATCAACATGTTTATGAGAAACATTAAGATGTGGAAGTCTTGTTTTGACTTTAAATAGTATCAATTCATGCGCTACGAGAGAACCCAAAGAAAGCATAATTAGCGCTGTTTGGTTTTGGACTTCATCTTCTCATCTTGTCCTTCACTTTGATTTGCTTCCATGAAGTAAACATGGTCATGTATTGCAACATTTACATTGTGTTTGGCCACCGTAATATCCTCAGTTACTTAGCCTTGGTTGTATATTTTAATATATTAAATGTTTACTACCAGTCCTTCAAGCACAGCATCCCTGTTAGGAATTACAAATGTTGATTTGTCTCTTGGAGGGATGGATGATGTATTTCCTCATTCTTTCATGTTTAGTGTTACCTGCTTATTTTCTTGATGCTTGAATGGCAACCTCATAGGCAATTCTTGGATCTAACTTTATTCCCACCAAGATTCATAAATGTTGCTTCAAGGTATTATTTTCTGTATTATGTCTTCTCATACATATTCTCTTCCATAAAATGAGTTCTCTATTTCAGGGACAGGAACCTGGGTGGCGGAAGCGGTTTGTGATGGTTATTGGTTTGAACTCACCCAGTGGTAGCATGAAAGAAAGCCCTAGCGAACTGGTTCCATAAAGATTACAGCCAAGAAAACCCTAAGGAGTAGCTCTACCCTGTGACTCATGGCATCACCATGAGCTGGCAGCCAACTCAATGGCAGTTAACAACAACAAAAAATTTCAAGAACAATAATTTTCCTTATATGGAATTTTCATCAGATTGCCTCCGTATTTTTCATCGTCTCCCTATTTCCTTTCAACTTTTTCCTTCTCTGCATTCATCATTGTTCATCCAAGCCTTTCCTCCATGCCAGAATATTCACTTTGCATGATGTATATTCTGTTTCGTCATGTTTTAATCCATTTATTTCAAATGGTATCATTTTGACCCTCAATTTATTTCCTTAATTTTGCAATCACTCTTTGCTGGCTTGTTAGCTAATTGTTGAAATACCCTTAATAAGTTATCACAGGATATAGAACCTTCACAGAGAATCTATACTCGGGAAACGATTTTATCTTCCAGGCTGAACTCTTCATTTATTTTTTACATGCTATGTTCCTTTTTTTATTTGGTGAGTGGGGAGGACTGTAGGCTATAGTATTGTTTGCATGACAATCATGCAATTCTTTTCACCTATTTATGGTTAAGATGGTTTACCTGTTCAGACTTTCTATTTACTATGACATAGTATAGGGTCACTATGAATAGGAATTGACTCGACGGCACTGGGTTTGGTTTTGGTTTGCTTACTGTGGATAAATACTCCACAACCTTTGGAGCCTTTTGGGACCAGTGTGCCTACTCTCTTAACAATTCACTGTGAGGACTTAAGGTAGCTTTCTGGGTGTTAATTTTTTGCCCTTTGCATGTGGGATTGGACTATCTTTTATAGGCTAAGGATGTGGGAGAGTGCAAAAGAAAAAGCTTGACTGGGGCCGAATGTAGGACTTGCTAGGCAATCTGACCCTGATTTCTATTCTGAGATCCCTTTGCATCCTCTATACCAAGTACCCCTCCACCCACCCTTTGAGTAGAAGGCCATTTTCTTGCTGTTATTTCTGCTGGCCAGGAAATGAACATTGAGGAGGGTTGTGGAGCCAGCCTTGGTGATCCACTTTCTGGTATGTTGGTTTCATGCTTCACACACCATTAGCTGTCACCAAAAAGTCACTAGCTTTGTAAGGGACTTTGAGGTTGTGGCCCTGGTAGCAATGGAGATACCAGGAGTTGTGGCTTCCGATTCTTAAGTTACAGCTATGGCAGTGATTTCTAAACAAAATGGATCCATTGATAGCTCTGACTCATACTGTCTCAGTGGTTGTGAAAATGTTGTATTCACTGCATTAAATCTCTTTGCTTAAAATATCTAAGCCCCTTTCTGGCACTGAGCCTGTCTGGTACTTCTAGAATGTGGCAAGTGCTAGCAGCTCTCTATGATGATGTTGACATTCCCACATGACATGTAGGAGTTTTTATACAGAAGGGTTAGCCTTGATTTTCCCCAAGCTACCTTCCCTAGTCTTTACTGAATTGGTTAATTTGTTTCATGTGGGTTTTGTTTTGTGGCGGTAACGGTGATTTATTTTAGCAGGTATAGAGGAAGGCAGATTCTGGGTCCTGCTTCATTGTACCATTTTTATCTAATAGTGAAGGGAATGATTTTAAAAACTCATCAAGAAGACATGTACATTAGGTTCATTTTCCTTAGAAAAACTTTAATTCAGGTCTTCCCCAGAAACCTTATAAATTCAAAGTAGAAGGAAAGTATGCAATTAATTATGTTTGTAATTAATTTATTTTGTGTCCATTTTACAATATAGTATATTTTGTGCATGCATTTTATAATGTGAAGTCATTTTTATTTCATAAAGATGCATCAGGTTTTGACAATTTTACACATTCACTCATTGGATCAATAAATATTGATCGAGGGTCCATTATGTAGCAAGTGCTTTGCTAGGTCCTGGGGAAAAAAGATGAGAAGGCAAATTCTCAGCTTGGTTTCTCCAATGAACATTACTGCTTCAGAAACTATCGTCATGTGTCTCTGAAATACAAGGCTCTAAATATAGTAGCCTCTCTTTCGACTTTATATGCATTGAAAAGAAAAAAAAAATGAAGGTAACTGACAAGTATCCATTTTGTTACTTATGTTAGATCATATATATATATATATATATAACCTGTTGTCATCAAGTCAATTCTGACTCATAGCAACCCTATAGGACAGAGTAGAACTGCCTCATAGACTTTCCAAGGAGCTCCTGGTAGATTCAAACTGCCGACCTTTTGGTTACCGGCATAGCACTTAACCACTATGCCACCAAGGCTCCAAATATATATTTCTTTGGGGCAATCACACTTAAATGTTTTCAGTGCCTTTTCATACAGATCTGTTAGTGTGCCCAACCATCACAAAACAGGATTTTTATTTTCAAAAGGCCTGTATGGTAATCGAATATAGAGAAAGGAAGCAGAATCATTTGAAAGGAGGTAAGTTGTCAGTGACAAATTATAATAATTCATTATATCCTAATATTCACGGCTTCTGTAATTTGGAGTTAATAGCCCATCTTCTGAGTTATGAATTACCAATACCAAGATAACGAATATCAATAGCAAGGCTTTTGCAAAAGAGAGAAATGCATATGCCCTTAAACCTATGATAATCACAGGCATTGTGGATAACCTTAGGAAGATTGTAAATATTTTTAGCAGTCAACTTTTGGAGAGCTTAAGACAGGCATTCCAGCTCCATTGTCATGTACAGAATACAAACAGTAGAGAGCACAGCACTGGGTGGAATCCCTACTCAGTGAACCTCTCACTGGCCTAGCTGTGAGGTCTGAAACGTAGGCTTCTTAAAACATTAGAACTAATTCAGCCACAAGTCCCTGAAGACGTGATTGTTGGGCTGAATCTTATCCTAAGAAATAAAACCACACCTCTGTAGGGTCTGACTCAGGCCTCAAGTTTTAGACTGTTGTTACTTAGAATGCTCCAGAAATATTAATAAGTAAATGTTAGTCCAACTTTTACGTAGGGGAAGACAACGATCAGAAACAGGACTTGAAAATCATCTTGTGGGCAATTGAATAATGGAGTTGAATTCTGAAAGAACACTTTCTTTTCACTTCTCATGCTTTTTCTCAGGAGAGAGAATTTATTAAAAAGCACCTTTTAAAATAATTATTTAGGAGGCGGAGCCAAGATGGCAGACCAGGCAGACGCTACCTCGGATCCCTCTTACAACAAAGACACAGAAAAACAAGTGAATCGATCACATACATAACAATCTACGAACCCTGAACAACAAACACAGATTTAGAGATGGAGAACGAACTAATACAGGGAAGCAGCGATTGTTTTCAGAGCCTGGAGCCAGCGTACCAGTCAGGTACGGCACAAGCACAGAGAGCAGCTCCACCCCCCTGAACTAACCCCGGGAGGGGGACCAGCCGGTTCCGCGGGTGGCGTGGGACACAGCCGGTAGGAGAAGTCCCCGGGAGGCAGTGACTGGTCTTGGAACGGGGAGAGCAGCATCCCAGCTGGGGAACCATCCTGCCAGGATTTGGACTGGATGCAGGTACGGCATAAACACGGAGAGCTGCTCCACCACCCTGAACTAACCCCAGGAGGGGGCCCAGTTGGGTCGCGTGGGCGGCGTGGGACGCAGCCGGTAGGAGAAGTCCCCAGGAGGCAGCGACTGGTATTGGAGCAGGGAGAACAGCGTCCCAGCCGGGACACTCCGTCACGGCACAAGCACGGGGAGCTGCTCCACCCATGTGAACTAACCCCGGGAGGCAGCCAAACTGGTTCGCGGGGACGGCAGGGCAACGCGGCTGGAGGGACGAGAAGTTCCCGGGAGGCAACGACTGATTTTGGAGTCGAGAGTGCAACGTCCCAGTAGGGGAGCCTTGACACTGGGCGTGGGGCTGGAAGCGGAGGATCTGACCTTGACTCCAGCGGGCCAGACCCCCCGGGGGCAATCTCCACACAGCCAGCACACATAGGCGACGCACCCCGCGGGAATCTCAGATATAATAGTCATTCCAAGCAAGACAAGCAACTCTGGCTATATTCTGAGGTGCTACTCTCCTATCTCTCTGTTTCCTCCCCCACCCTCCCCAGGTGGCTTCATTAACATCCGAATAGCCTGAGCCAGAGGGAGAACTCTGATAGGGATCTGACTGCATTTTTTTTTTAGCGGATTTTCTGGAAAAACTAGTTTCCCAGTGATGGCTTGGAGACAACAATCCATATCAAACCACTTAAAGAAGCAGACCATGACAGCTTCTCCAAGCCCCCAAACAAAAGAATCAAAATCTTTCCCAAATGAAGATACAATCCTGGAATTATCAGATACAGAATATAAAAAACTAATTTACAGAATGCTTCAAGACATCACAAATGAAATAAGGCAAACTGCAGAAAAAGCCAAGGAACACACTGATAAAACTGTTGAACAGCTCAAAAAGATTATTCAAGAACATAGTGGAAAAATTAATAAGTTGCAAGAATCCATAGAGAGACAACATGTAGAAATCCAAAAGATTAACAATAAAATTACAGAATTAGACAACGGCAGACTGGGACATCTGGAGGACCAGGGAAACAACACCAACATAGCTGAAAAAAAAATCAGATAAAACAATTAAAAAAAATGAAGAAACCCTAAGAATCATGTGGGACTCTATCAAGAAGGATAACCTGCGGGTGATTGGAGTCCCAGAACAGGGAGGGGGGACAGAAAACACAGAGAAAATAGTTGAAGAACTCCTGACACAAAACTTCCCTGACATCATGAAAGACGAAAGGATATCTATCCAAGATGCTCATCGAACCCCATTTAAGATTGATCCAAAAAGAAAATCACCAAGACATATTATCATCAAACTCGCCAAAACCAAAGATAAACAGAAAATTTTAAAAGCAGCCAGAGAGAAAAGAAAGGTTTCCTTCAAGGGAGAATCAATAAGAATAAGTTCAGACTACTCAGCAGAAACCATGCAGGCAAGAAGGGAATGGGACGACATATACAGAACAGTGAAGGAGAAAAACTGCCAGCCAAGGATCATATATCCAGCAAAACTCTCTCTGAAATATGAAGGCGAAATTAAGATATTTACAGATAAACACAAGTGTAGAGAATTTGCAAAAACCAAACCAAAGCTACAAGAAATACTAAAAGATATTGTTTGGTCAGAGAACCAATAATATCAGATATCAGCACAACACAAGGTCACAAAACAGAACGTCCTGATATCAACTCAAATAGGTAAATCACAAAAACAAACAAATTAGGATTAATTAAAAAAAAAATACACATAACAGGGAATCATGGAGGTCAATAGGTAAAAGATCACAATAATCAAAAAGAGGGACTAAATACAGGAAGCATTGAATTGCCATATGGAGAGTGATACAAGGTGATATAGAACAATACAAGTTAGGTTTTTACTTAGAAAAACAGGGGTAATAATAAGGTAACCACAAAAAGGTATAACAACTCTATAACTCAAGATAATAGCCAAGAAAAACGTAACGACTCAACTAACATAAAGTCAAACACTATGAAAATGAGGATCTCACAGTTTACTAAGAAAAACGCCTCAGCACAAAAAAGTATGTGGAAAAATGAAATTGTCAACAACACACATAAAAAGGCATCAAAATGACAGCACTAAAAACTTATTTATCTATAATTATGCTGAATGTAAATGGACTAAATGCACCAATAAAGAGACAGAGAGTCACAGACTGGATAAAGAAACACGATCCATCTATATGCTGCCTACAAGAGACACACCTTAGACTTAGAGACACAAACAAACTAAAACTCGAAGGATGGAAAAAATATATCAAGCAAACAATAAGCAAAAAAGAAGAGGAGTAGCAATATTAATTTCTGACAAAATAGACTTTAGACTTAAATCCACCACAAAGGATAAAGAAGGACACTATATAATGAAAAAAGGGACAATTGATCAGGAAGACATAACCATATTAAATATTTATGCACCCAATGACAGGGCTGCAAGATACATAAATCAAATTTTAACAGAATTGAAAAGTGAGATAGATACCTCCACAATTATAGTAGGAGACTTCAACACACCACTTTCGGAGAAGGACAGGACATCCAGTAAGAAACTCAATAGAGACACGGAAGATCTAATTACAACAATCAACCAACTTGACCTCATTGACTTATACAGAACTCTCCACCCAACTGCTGCAAAATATGCTTTTTTTTCTAGCGCACATGGAACATTCTCTAGAATAGACCACATATCAGGTCATAAAACAAACCTTTGCAGAGTCCAAAACATCGAAATATTACAAAGCATCTTCTCAGACCACAAGGCAATGAAGCTAGAGATCAATAACAGAAAAACTAGGGAAAAGAAATCAAATACTTGGAAAATGAACAATACCCTCCTGAAAAAAGACTGTTTTATAGAAGACATTAAGGAGGGAATAAGGAAATTCTTAGAAAGCAACGAGAATGAAAATACTTCCTATCAAAACCTCTGGGACACAGCAAAAGCAGTGCTCAGAGGCCAATTTATATTGATAAATGCACACATACAAAAAGAAGAAAGAGCCAAAATCAGAGAACTCTCCCTACAACTTGAACAAATAGAAACTGAGCAACAAAAGAAGCCATCAGGCACCAGAAGAAAACAAATAATAAAAATTAGAGCTGAACTAAATGAATTAGAGAACAGAAAAACAATTGAAAGAATTAACAAAGCCAAAAGCTGGTTCTTGGAAAAAATTAACAAAATTGATAAACCATTGGCTAGACTGACTAAAGAAATACAGGAAAGGAAACAAATAACCCAAATAAGAAACGAGAAGGACCACATCACAACAGAACCAACTGAAATTAAAAGAATCATTTCAGATTATTATGAAAAATTATACTCTAACAAATTTGCAAACCTAGAAGAAATGGATGAATTCCTGGAAAAACACTACCTACCTAAACTAACACATTCAGAAGTAGAACAACTAAATAGACCCATAACAAAAAAGGAGATTGAAACGGTAATCAAAAATCTCCCAAGAAAAAAAAGCCCTGGCCCGGATGGCTTCACTGCAGAGTTCTACCAAACTTTCAGAGAAGAGTTAACACCACTACTTCTGAAGGTATTCCAAAGCATAGAAAATGACGGAATACTACCCAACTCAGTCTATGAAGCCACCATCTCCCTGATACCAAAGCCAGGTAAAGACATTACAAAAAAAGAAAATTATAGACCTATATCCCTCATGAACATAGATGCAAAAATCCTCAACAAAATTCTAGCCAATAGAATCCAACAACACATCAAAAAAATAATTCACCATGATCAAGTGGGATTTATACCAGGTATGCAAGGCTGGTTTAATATCAGAAAACCATTAATGTAATCCATCACATAAATAAAACAAAAGACAAAAACCACATGATCTTATCAATTGATGCAGAAAAGGCATTTGACAAAGTTCAACACCCATTTATGATAAAAACTCTAACCAAAATAGGAATTGAAGGAAAATTCCTCAACATAATAAAGGGCATCTATGCAAAGCCAACAGCCAATATCACTCTAAATGGAGAGAACCTGAAAGCATTTCCCTTGAGAACGGGAACCAGACAAGGATGCCCTTTATCACCGCTCTTATTCAACATCGTGCTGGAAGTCCGAGCCAGGGCAATTAGGCTAGGCAAAGAAATAAAAGGTATCCGGATTGGCAAGGAGGAAGTAAAGTTATCACTATTTGCAGATGACATGATTATATACACAGAAAACCCTAAGGAATCCTCCAGAAAACTACTGAAACTAATAGGAGAGTTTGGCAGAGTCTCAGGTTATAAAATAAACATACAAAAATCACTTGGATTCCTCTACATCAATAAAAAGAACACCAAAGAGGAAATAACCAAATCAATACCATTCACAGTAGCCCCCAAGAAGATAAGATGCTTAGGAATAAATCTTACCAAGCATGTAAAAGACCTATACAAAGAAAGCTACAAAGCTCTACTACAAGAAATTCAAAAGGATATACTTAAGTCGAAAAACATACCTTGCTCATGGATAGGAAGACTTAACATAGTAAAAATGTCTATTCTACCAAAAGCCATCTATACATTTAACGCACTTCCGATCCAAATTCCAATGTCATATTTTAATGGGATAGAGAAACAAATCACCAATTTCATGTGGAAGGGAAAGAAGCCCCGGATAAGCAAAGCACTACTGAAAAAGAAGAAGAAAGTGGGAGGCCTCACTCTACCTGATTTCAGAACCTATTATACAGCCACAGTAGTCAAAACAGCCTGGTACTGGTACAACAACAGGCACATAGACCAATGGAACAGAATTGAGAACCCAGACATAGATCCATCCACGTATGAGCAGCTGATATTTGACAAAGGACCAGTGTCAATTAATTGGGGAAAAGAAAGCCTTTTTAATAAGTGGTGCTCGCATAACTGGATATTCATTTGCAAAAAAATGAAACAGGACCCATACCTTACACCATGCACAAAAACTAACTCCAAGTGGATCAAAGACCTAAACATAAAGACTAAAACGATAAAGATCTTAGAAGAAAAAATTGGGACAACCCTAGGAGCCCTAATACAAGGCATAAACAGAATAAAAAACATTACCAAAAATGATGAAGAGAAACCCGATAATTGGGAGCTCCTAAAAATCAAACACCTATGCTCATCTAAAGACTTCACCAAAAGAGTAAAAAGACCACCTACAGACTGGGAAAGAATTTTCAGCTATGACATCTCTGACCAGCACCTGATCTCTAAAATCTACATGATTCTGTCAAAACTCAACCACAAAAAGACAAACAACCCAATCAAAAAGTGGGCAAAGGATATGAACACACATTTCACTAAAGAAGATATTCAGGCAGCCAAAAGATACATGAGAAAATGCTCACGATCATTAGCCATTAGAGAAATGCAAATTAAAACTACGATGAGATTCCATCTCACACCAACAAGGCTGGCATTCATCCAAAAAACACAAAATAATAAATGTTGGAGAGGCTGCGGAGAGATTGGAACTCTTATACACTGCTGGTGGAAATGTAAAATGGTACAACCACTTTGGAAATCTATCTGGCGATATCTTAAACAGTTAGAAATAGAACTACCATACAACCCAGAAATCCCACTCCTCGGAATATACCCTAGAGATACAAGAGCCTTCACACAAACAGATATATGCACACCCATGTTTATTGCAGCTCTGTTTACAATAGCAAAAAGCTGGAAGCAACCAAGGTGTCCATCAACAGATGAATGGGTAAATAAATTGTGGTATATTCACACAATGGAATACTACGCATCGATAAAGAACAGTGACGAATCTGTGAAACATTTCATAACATGGAGGAACCTGGAAGGCATTATGGTGAGTGAAATTAGTCAGAGGCAAAAGGACAAATATTGTATAAGACCATTATTATAAGATCTTGAGTAATAGTAAACCTGAGAAGAACACATACTTTTGTGGTTACGAGGTGGGGAGGGAGGGAGGGTGGGAGAGGGTTTTTTATTGATTAACTGGTAGATAAGAAAGGCTTTAGGTGAAGGGAAAGACAACACTCAATACATGGAAGGTCAGCTCAATTGGACTGGACCAAAAGCAAAGAAGTTTCCGGGATAAAATGAAGGCTTCAAAGGTCAGCGGAGCAAGAGCGGGGGTCTGGGGAACATGGTTTGCGGGGACTTCTAAGTCAATTGGCAAAATAATTCTATTATGAAATCATTCTGCATCCCACTTAGAAATGTGGCTTCTGGGGTCTTAAATGCTAACAAGCGGCCATCTAAGATGCATCAATTGGTCTCAACCCACCTGGAGCAAAGGAAAATGAAGAACACCAAGGTCACACGACAACTAAGAGCCCAAGAGACAGAAAGGGCCACATGAACCAGAGACCTACATCATCCTGAGACCAGAAGAACTAGTTGGTGCCCGGCCACAATGGATGACTGCCCTGACAGGGAGCACAGCAGAGGACCCCTGAGGGAGCAGGAGATCAGTGGGATGCAGACCCCAAATTCTCATAAAAAGACCAAACTTAATGGTCTGACTGAGACTAGAGGAATCCCGGCGGCCATGGTCCCCAGACCTTCTGTCGGCACAGGACAGGAACCATCCCCGAAGACAACTCATCAGGCATGAAAGGGACTGGTCAGTGTGTGGGAGAGAGACGCTGATGAAGAGTGAACTAATTATATCAGGTGGACACTGGAGATTGTGTTGGCAACTCTTGTCTGGAGGGGGGATGGGAGGATAGAGAGAGAGAGAAGCCGGCAAAATTGTCACCAAAGGAGAGACTGAAAGGGCTGACTCAAGAGGGGGACAGCAAGTGGGAGTAGGGAGTGAGATGTATGTAAACTTATATGTCACAGACTGATTGGATTTGTAAACGTTCACTTGAAGCTTAATAAAAGTTAATAAAAAAAAAAAGAAGCTGACTTAACAGCACTTATAAAAATATCTTACAAGGGGCACAGTTGGCAAACAAACATAAAAGAAGTGCTGTATTTGTATAAAAATATGGTATATCACATACATACACATAAATGCATATATACATATTGTTTCAAAATCATAATAAAATAAAATAATGCTAATAAATAAATAAATAAATAATTATTTAACCTATATGTTATCTTGCACCTGAATGGCCTTTAGCACTTCTCAAAGAACTTTTCAGATTCAGTGTTTAATTTAGTAGTTAAATAATCCTACAAGTTGCTAAGAGTGGTGGTGGTGTACCCATTTTGCAGATGTGGACAATGAAGATACCTATTCTGCCTGTGTTTCTCTATTTCATTAACTGCACTGAGTTGTTTGTTTTAAGCCATGTGGTTGATGCATGGAAGATCCAAAAACACCTTTTAAAAGAACAAAAGAACTGTGAATTTCTGTTTACCTCAATTCTGCTACATAAATAAAGTAAGCAAGATTTTAAAAAATTAAGTGGAAAAAAATCTTCATAAGTTTCTTAATGATGTAGCTAGGTTTCCCAATTGCAGTAAGCCATCTCTGGATAATATTCACTTCAATTTTACCTAAATGGCAATATTTGATCAGTTTTTCAGCTGAAAATGAAAATCAGGAAAGACCATATGAATGCATCCATAAATTATTAAAATATATATCACTACAGAATGGAGCTGGCCTCAGGAACAAAACTCTTACAGAAACGTAATGCCATTTAATTCAAAAGCAAACAATTACATCCCTTTGTTTTGGAATTAACAACCTCAATAGTTTTCTAAACATTCTTTCTCACAAGAGGGAAAAGCAAGCAACAGGCCAAACCCAGAGGTGAATCGTCACTTGTCTAACTGAGCCACAACCAGAGAAAGAAAAGGAGCGAGAGCGTAGAAGGAGGGTGGTTCTTACAGCTGTGGCAGTCAAACACACATTGTGCCTCTGCAACGAGAAAACTAATGGGCTCATACTGGACGGTCCAAACAGACCTTGGAAATCACCGGCACTGTTCCTTCTGCCAGACAGAGTTACACTGAAACCACCTGGGACTCGTTCAAATTAAGCTATTTAACTTTGTTTTTCTGTTTTACTCTAGTCCAAATATCTTCATTTTTTATCCCAAAGTAATTTTACACTTCAGCTATTTTTTTAGAATTGTCAGAATTTTATATTCATTAATTGAGTAGCGTAATACACCTTGCCCGAATCCTATCCTATGCGTCACTTAAACAAACATATTTTAATTGTGCCCTATGTTACTATGGAATCCCTGGGTGATGCGGGTAACGCTTTCACTTGCTAACCGAAAGGCTGGTGTTTCAAGTCCACTCAGGCACTTCAGAAGAAAGGCCTGGAGATCTACCTCCAAAAAATCAACCATTGAAAACCCTATAGAGCACAGTTATACTTTGACACCCATGTGCTTGCCACGAGTTGAAGTTAACTCAATGGCAACTGGCTAGGTTTTGATTTTTATGTTACTGTGATGGATTGAAGGAGCCCTAGTGGCCCAGTAGTTAAGCACTCAGTCTATAACCGAAAAGTTGGAGGATTGAACCAGCAGTGGCTTTGTAGGAAAAAGACGTGGTGATCTGCTCCGGTGAAGATTACAGCCCAGGAAACTCTATGGGACAGTTGTGTCTGTTGTATAGGGTCACTATATATCAGAATCACCTCGATAGCAACAACAACAGCAGCAGAATGATGGACCGATGTGATGATTACCTACTTAAATGTCACACATCACGAGAAAGTATGTCTGGATTTCAGTTTATTGTCTTTGACGCATTTGACGTTCATTTTAAGACAGCTTTCTTAAAGATCACAGCTAAAACGGAAAAGAAAAGAGCAATCCAAGAATCTCATAAGGGCTGTTCAGACATTAATTCTTTCAAAACTCTGGTTGCTACAAATTCCACTGAGATAACAGCCAGCCTTCTCCTTAAGAAGATACAAGAGCAATTCAGATCCTACCGTTCTAACAAAGAAACCAAAATCTAATTCCTAAAAATGTAAAATGTCGCCAAGCCTTCCAGCTATAACTTAGCAAAGCTTTCAGGGATTTCCAATTTGCGCTTTCATCCTCCTGCCAAACCTTTGTATGTACACAATGGCTTGAACAACTCCATGCCTCCTCCTTCCAGAGACACATTTTAGTAACATCCTGTGGCCATCAAGTCCATTCCAACTCATAGCAACCCCATTCACAGGGACCCTATAGGACAGGATAGGACTTCCCCATAGTGTTTATAAGGAGTGTCTGGTGGATTCGAACTTCTAACCTTCTGATTAGCAGCCGAACACTTAACCACTACGCCGCCAGAGCTCCTTTAGTAACATTGGTGATGGTAATTTTAAGATATTTTGGGTGTCAAACTCCTGACAGGTATGTTGGTTTCATGCTTCACAAATCATTAGCAGTGAGTTTTGCAGCATAGAGAGCTTCACTCCGTAACCCTAATGCTTCTACAATTAGACAACATCTAATAAATGAAGCATATAAAACCTTTTCTATAAACAAAGCCAAATGAAACCCTGATAGAGAGGGTTTTGAGGGGGAAGACCATGCCAACATATAAAACATGTGTACAGGCAACTGAAATATGTGATGGTAGATGCTTATTGCAAATTTTACCCTCCACACACATTTTCTCACAGAGAGTCTTGGTATTCAGACTTAGCGACTGGATGGAGATCAGCACTCATTGTAAAGAGGGAGAGCGATGACATGTATTATCAGTAAGAAAGCATCTGATAAACTATCTGATTAAAAAAAAATTGATGCCCCAGGATCTTCTTATTTTAAATAGGGTAATGAAACAAATATTAAGTACTTATTTAATTTCAGGCAAATGAAATAGGTATTCTGAGGTCCCTGCCAATGGCTCACATAAATCTATAATTTGTTGATATATGATTTCTATTATTGTTAGGATGTATGGTTATGATTGCTGTAAGTCACCATCGAGTCGCTCTGACTCATAGTGACCCCATGTACAACAGGACAAAATGCTGCCCAATCTCACACTAGCTTCAGAATTGTCGGTGCGCCCGAGCCCATCCCTGCAGCCACTGTATATTTTGAGTGCCTTCCAACCTGGGGGCTGATCTTCCAGCACTATATATATGGGACAATATCCTGTTTTGGTCCATAGGTTTTTCAGCAGCTAATTTTTGGAAGTAGATCAAAAGGTCTTTCTTCCTAGTCTGTCTTAGTCTGGAAGATCCCCTAAAACCTGTCCACCATGGGTAACTGTGGTGATATTTACCACCCATGGCATAATTTCCAGCATCACAGTAACATACAAGCCATCACAATACAACAAACAGACAGATGGTGGAGGAGGATGATGATATATTGTTATAATATTTGATACAACACATAATTTTTGTTATTAACATTTCTGACTCTGCTGAGCAGCAGAGTCAATGCCTTTGCAAACTCCCCTGGATGGGCCAGAGCAAAACTGAGGATCATGACACAACTTATCATAATGTGAACTTCTTGTTTTGATTACGTCTTTTTTTACAGCATTACTTTTTGGAGTTTAGTTATGAGAAATTAGATATTCTATACTCCAATCTACTGATAGAGTTCTCCCTAAGATGCATCAGTTCAGAGAGGGCAAAATCGAATGATCGCACTGCAAGCAAATGAGTTTCTGGAATATTCTACTCAGTGATTTACAAACAGTAATACGCATAATAGCAAAAATTTTGAGTGTTCACTTTATTTCTGACACTTTTTTTTAAATTTTATATGGGTTTACTTATTTAATTCTCATAACATGCCCATGTAGATTATATGGTTATTATCCCCATTTTACAGATCAGAAAACTGTTGCACAAAGAGATTAAGTAGATTGCCCACAGCCACATAGGTAGAAAGTAGAAGAGCTGATATATATATATATATATATATATATATATATATATATATATATATCAGGCAGTCTGGTTCCAGAGCCCACTGTACTGTAGTGTCTGCCTTGAAGTCTTTATAGAATTATCAGTTGATGAGGGCTAAGATTCTAATACTGATTGTGACAGTCACTTAGCCAAGATACCCAGTGGCCACAGTTCTTGTCTTCCAATATTTCTTTTCAATTTTGCAGGCTTTGTTTCTCCCTACCATGCTAAAGTTCCTAATCAACTGTGCCTATAGCTGTATTTCTGCCAAATATATCAATTTTCTCCAATCTCCTAGCTGGCATTCAGAGTACTTCATTTACTACATAACAATACGAAAACCATCTGCTTTGATACCTATTTGTAAATTGCCTCAATCTAGAAGAAGAACCAAATGCCTCAACCTACAGTCTTTTAGGCTCAACTGTAAGGGTTTTATTTTCTAAACTGAATATTTTCACGATTTGTTTTTCTATTAAAGAATATGGCATAGATTCAAAAAGCAAAATATAATAAGGAGACATTGTATATTTAGTTTATAAAAGCATGTTCATGAGTTAGTTCACAAGCAATGCTATTTATGATGGTGTAAGTTAGCATAATAACAATTGCTTTTCTGTGTTGCAATGACATACATCTACTGAAAAAATAAAACTAAGACTCCCATCTTGACTGACTCATTTGGCAAAAACAGGAAAAGAAAGAAAGAAATTCATTAGCCAAAAATTAGTTTGACCCACCATAACCTATTTATCAAATTTTAATGTGTTCTATGCTAACTCATTTTGAGACGTGGCAAGCTTTTCTATGACATTGTGTTCTTTTTCTCAGAAATATCCATTGACCTACAGCTGGCATTGTCTGTGAGCTGTATGAGCCAGAGATTGCAACAGTAGAAAGGTCATGTGATGTCAACTCAGGCCACAAATTGGTACATAAACCTGTTGGCTGAGTGTAGTTTATCACTCCCTCTACATGAGTCAGTTGAGATGGGAATGCCAATTTTAACAGATGTGTGTTTTCTGTTTTCATAATACAAAGTGAATATGAATGATTATTTTCACAAATGAATCTGACTGTCAGTCCAATCTGAGCTTCCTTAATGTGGAACTTTTCTATTGATTTTTTTTTTTTTTTTTCATCAGAGGAGAGACAGCTGTGCCTGCATACATTGGTCCAGGTCACAGGATGGCATTACAGAGTCCAAGAGCAAAGACTCAAGTAGACAATTGGGTGAGGTAAGTAGGCACTTACAGTAAATTGGTAAATTATAAGAAATGATTAGGTATGGTTTTATTTTTAAAACACCTTTACAGATCATTGTAATCAAGGCATCCTGTGGATATAAAACATTTTTGTTTTTACATTTATTGTCCATTTTAAATTAAAAGTATTCAATGAGGATGGGTAAAAGACGTAGAAATTTATGACTTTACTCATGTTATGGGCAATAAAAGGATATAGTGTAACTTCAAGGAGCTTACAGTGAAGGCTGAGTAATACGACAGTTTTATATGCAACAACTAGAGAATAACATAGATCAATACAAATAAATATTCAGAGTAAGAAAGAGCCCATTTTGGTCTGCTATTCATCTGATAAAGGTTCATAGAGAAGGTAAATCTTGAGAAAAGTCTTGAAAAATATAGGGTTTTAATAAAATCAAAATAGTGAGTAAGACCATGCTGAATAAATAGATTTTAGTAAGAAAAAGTGAATTAACAAGATAATAGATCATGATACTGAAGGTTAACTTGGTACTGATGACTGGTTGAGTTTGGAAGAGGAGAATGAGAATGAGAGTCGGAAAGTTCTGTCAAGAATCCAAGTGTGATGTGGTTAGGGTCTTGAAGACAGCAGTTAAAGCAGAGCAAAAATGTTGAACCCACACACACATCATAAGAAATATCAGCAGAACATCACAAAAAATTGCCTATGATAGCTCAAAGAGTAAAAAATGGTCAAAGAAAATTCTAAAGACAGTTTAGTGGGAATGCCTGGAATGAAGATGTGAGCATGTAGGGGCATGGCAAGTTTGTTTTCAAGACAAGTTGCTTTAGAGGAAAAGCTGCTTATCCAAGCAAAAATATCATGTACCTGCTCTTTATATAACTTTCTGTGAATTTATATTTTATCTTCCCCTGAAATTGTAAGCTCCTTGAAGCCAAGGTCTGTATTTTATATTTTCTATATATTTCCCATGATCACAGTGTGTGTTCAGTAAATATTTAATAATGTTGCATGAGCTGGAAATATTGGAGGAAAGCTTAAAAAGTCAAGAACAAAAGTGTAGATAAATTGTTCATCATCATTCTAAGATGGACAGCTGAAGGCATGAAACAGGGTGATCTTCAAAAAGAAAGTATGTTAGGAGGGACAGAAAAAGATTGAGACCATAATGCTGGAGGAATAGGATGCACAGAATGCAGCTGAGATAGAGAGAGGATTGGTCATAGAGGGAGGAGGGAATGAGGAAAGTAGAGAATCATTGATGCTAAGAGGCTGTTTAAAGAGCAGTGTAATAAAGGGTCAAATATAACAGCTATTTGACATTGAGGAATGACATAAGATTACTAAGGGTTTTGGCTAAAAGTTAGTGAAGACAATTCATGGTTTTCAAAAGTTTGGCCTTCAAGAGATCAGGCACAATCTATGGGTGGTACAGCTTGCTGTATAAGACAGCATTGGTTCAGCTACACTTGTTCTGGACTAGCCTTTCACTTAGAATTTTCTCCACCAAGGCAAGTCAATGTATGCAATTACAGGATTTGGGTAAAATACATGTAAATTGCCTAGTCTCTTTTGCTATTTGATCATAGCATAACAAGAATCATATCATATCCCCTGTAGCTGAAGACCAACCATTAATGTTTGAGCTAAGATTCTACCTATATGCTTCTAGGATGAAGAATTTTCCCTTTCGCTCCTGGAAAAATAAGGGTGCTTAGCTTGTGCTTAGATAAGCATATCCTTTCCCCTGTTTTTTGTTCCATGTCACGTAAGAGCAACTTGATTTTGCTTAAAGTATCCAAATATTTTTGTTAAGTAAATTACAAAGTGCTATACAAGTATTACAAGTATTACTAGTGGTGACAATATTAGAAGTGATAGTAGTAGCAGTATATCAATAGTATTGGTGACATCAGTTAAAAAAAACCCAATGCTGTCAAGTGGATTCCAACTGATAGTAACCCTACAGAAGAGTAGAACTGCCCCATGAGGTTTCCAAGGAGCAGCTGAGGGAGCTAAGATGGTGGAGTAGTCAAATGCTTCCAGTAGTCCATTTTACAACCAAGACCTGAAAAAATAAGTGAATCAACTATATATATGACAAGCTAGGAGCCCTGAACAGCAATGGCAAAGTTAAGAAATTTGACTGAGCTTCAGGTGGAGGGAGAGATGGTTCAGAAGTATCAAGGAGTTGCTGGGCCTGACTCAGCGGGAACTGGCACCCCTCAGCCCCTTTCCCCTGGTGCAACCACTGTGGGACTGCTGGCAGCATTCCGGGCACAGTTTTCTCAGCCACAGACAGCAAGTGGCAGAGCCTACCCATGCCTCTGGATCAGCGAAGAACAGCGCCCTTGGCAAAAGTTAAATGCTTGCATCTAATTTACCTTACATATCTAAAAGCACCCCCTTTCAAAAGAACTCTCTCCTGTTTGTCTGATTCCTTCTCCCTGAGCCAGCTTCAGTGGCAGTCGATTTCTCTGGGCCTAAGATAATTTTTTTTTTTTTTAAGATAGGCCCTACTGTGTACCCAGAGCCATCCTCCCAGCCTTGGAGAAGGAGCAAATCAACAAATGTGGAAAAAATAATCTGCCAGCTCCCCTAAGCTAAGAACTCAGCCCACAAGTGGCTCCTGTCTAGGCACAAGTGGTCCGTGGACTTTGAATGCCTTTCATACTTGCTTGGACCTGTGTGGGCCAATTCCAACAGCTAGGCCCTTGTTGGCATGCTGTAAGGATGTAAGTGCCTGAGGTCTGACTTTAACTCTTTCAGCTGTGCAGTAGAAAGGTGGGTTTTTGACATTTGACACTGCTCTGCCTATTAAGCATCATCTTCGCCTACCCACATCAGGGACCTGAGGACTGGGGGCTCCAGCCATGCCACCTAGCCACCTACAGCAAGGGTCCAAGGATAAGTGGTGCCCCCCAGTCCTTACAGCTAAAAGCACTGGGTGCCAATGGTCTGGCCACAGAGCCCACCCAATTGTGCATTGTAGGGAAGAGCGATGCACATTCCTCACAGACACTCGGGGAAAAGTTTTCAGCCCCCTGCCTTGCTCAGTGTGTGAGGGCCTGCTGCAACCAGATGACCATGCATACACCAATCACTACTGCTCCTCTAAGACCATAGGTGATAGATTGTACCACACACTTGGTGACTGACTACCTGGACACCTGAACTGAATCCGTACAAGAAAAGTGAATGAACTCATAGGCTTATATACCTAGTAACAGCTCTAGCCATCTGGTGACAGGATATTAGAGCTTCAAAGGTGCTAATAATCAAGTTGGCTCACTCAAGCAACCTATCTGCGTAGATCAAAACTAAAAAAAGCAAGAAGCTAGGACACAGTAAGCGAATATAAAATAAATTAATACATTTATAGATGACTCAGAGACAATAGCCAATACCAAAACACATGAAGAAGTAGACCATGATCACTTCAACAAGCTCCCAAAAGAAAGAATCAAGGAATCTTCCAGACAAAGATATATTCCTGGAATTAACAGAGGTAGAAAAAAAAAAAAAAAAAAAGATTAATATACAGAACTCTTCAAGAGATAAGAAAGGCAATCAGGCAAAATCCAGAGCAAGCCAAGAAACACACAGATAAAGCAGTCAAGGAAATTAAGAAGGTTGTTAAAGAACTTAATGAAAAATTAAATAGGCTGCAAGAATCCATAAAGAGACAGAAATCAGAAATTCAGAAGATTAACAATAAAATTTCAGAATTAGACGACTCAGTAGAAAGTCAGAGGAGCAGAATTGAGGAACTGGAAGTCAGAATTAGTGAGATAGAAGAGAAAAGACTTGACACCAATATATATGAAGAAAAATCAGATAAAAGGATTTTTAAAAAATGAAGAAACCCTGAGAATCATGTGGGACTCTATCAAGAGAAATAACCTACGAGTGATTGGAGTCCCAGAACAGGAAGTGAAAACAGAAAATACAGACAGAATTGTTGAAGATTTGAGGCAGAAAACTTCCCTGATATGATGAAAGACAAAAAGATATCTATCCAAGATGCTCATCGAACTCCACATAATGTAGATCCCAAAAGAGAGTCACCAAGACATATTATAATCAAACTTGCCAAAACCAAAGATAAAGAGAGAGTTTAAGAGTGACTAGGGATAAACGAAAAGCCACCTACAAAGGAAAGTCTATAAAAACAAGCTCAAACTACTCCACAGAAACCATGCAGGCAAGAAGGCAATGGGATGACATAAATAAAGTATTGAAGGAAAAAAATTGCAAGCCAAGAATCATATATTTAGCAAAACCATCTCTCAATTATGAAGGCAAAATTAGGACATTTCCAGACAAACATAAGTTTAAAGAATTTGCAAAAACCAAACCAAAACTATAAGAAATACTAAAGGAAGTCCTCTGGTTAGAAAATCAATAACAGTAGATAACAACCCAGGACTAGAACACAGGACAGAGCAACCAGATGTAAACCAAGGTAAGGAAATCACAAAACTAAATCAAGACAAAAAAAAAAAAAAAAAACCCACTCAAAACAGGGAAACAGTGATATCATTATGAAAAAGATGAAAAAACTAAAACAATAAAGAGGGACATAAAAAATGCAGTCATAGATCTTTCATATGGAGAGGAATTCAAGGTGATAAATAGAGAAAAAAGTTTGGTTTAAACTTAGAAAAATAGGGGTAAATCATAAGGTAACCACAGAGGAAACTAACAATCTTACACATCAAAATAAAATACAAGAAAAACATAAAGATTCACAAAAAACAAAATCAATGACAATGAAAAAGAGGAAAAGACAACATATAAAGAAAAATTACTCAGCACAAAAAATTAAGTGGAAAAAGAAGCTGTCAAAAACACACAAAAAAAGACATCAAAATGACAACATTAAACTCATCCTTATCTATAATTACGCTGAATGTAAATGAACTAAATGCACGAATAAAAAGACAGAGAGTGGCAGAATGGATAAAAAAACATGATCCATCTATATGCTGCCTACGAGAGACACACCTTAGACTTAGAGACAGAAGCCATCTAAAACTCAAAGGATGGAAAAAAAATATATCAGGCAAAAAACAATCAAAAAAGAGCAGAGGTGATAATATTACTTTCCGACAAAATAGACTTTAAAGTTAAATCCACAAAGGATAAGGAAGGACACTATATAATGGTTTAAATATCAATATACTAGGAGGATATACACATATTAAATGCTCATGCACCCAATGACAGTGCTTCAAGATACATCAAACAAACTCTAACAGCATTGAAAACTGAGATAGACAGCTCCACAATAATAGTAGGAGACTTCAACATACAACTTTTGGTGAAGGACAGGAAATTCAGAGAGAAGCTCAATAAAGACACTGAAGAGCTAAATGCCAAAGTCAACAACTTGACCTCATAGACATATACACACCACTCCACCCAACAGCAGACAAGCATACATTTTTTTTCCCAATGCACATAGAACATTCCCCAGAATAAATCACATATTAGGTCATAAAGCAAGCTTTAACAGAATTCAAAACATCAAAATATTACAAAGCATCTTCTCTGACCATAAATGAATAACAGAAAAAGCAGGGAAAAGAAATCAAACACATGGAAACTGAACAACACCTTGCGCAAAAAATGACTGGTTTATAGAAAAAATTAAAGATAAAAAAAAAATGTTTTTGATAGAATAAATAAATTCATAGAATTAAATGAGAATGAAAACACTTCCTATCAGAACCTTTGGGACACAGCTAAAGCAGTGCTCAGAGGTCAATTTATAGCAATAAATACACACATCCAAAAAGAAGAAAGGGCCAAACTCAAAGAATTATCACTACAACTTGAACAAATAGAAAGAGAGCAACAAAAGAAAAACTCAGGCACCAGAAGAAAGTAAATAATAAAAATTAGAGCAGAATTAAATGAAATAGAGAACAGAAAAACAATCCAAAGAGTTAACGAGGCCAAAAGATTAACAAAATCTATAAAAGAAAAACAGAAGATGAAGCAAAAAACGCGAATAAGAAATTAGATGGGCAATATCACAACAGAATGGACTGAAATTAAAGGAACTATATCAGATTACTATGAAAAATTGT
Source organism: Elephas maximus indicus (assembly GCF_024166365.1). NCBI lineage: Eukaryota > Metazoa > Chordata > Mammalia > Proboscidea > Elephantidae > Elephas > Elephas maximus. Next base: position 10,966,932 of record NC_064822.1, on the reverse strand, counting down.
ACTCTAACAAATTTGAAAACCTAGAAGAAATGGACAAATTTCTAGAAACACATTACCTACCTAAACTAACACAAACAGACACAGAACAGCTAAATAAACTCCCAACAAAAAACAAGCCCTGACCCTGACAGCTTCACTGGAGAATTCTACCAAACTTTCAGGGAAGAGTTAACACCTCTACTATTAAAGGTATTTCAGGGCATAGAAAATGATGGAATACTCCCAAACTCATTCTATGAAGCCTGCATAACCCTGATACCAAAACCAGGTAAAGACCACAAGAAAGAAAATTTCTGACCTATATCCCCCATGAGCTTACATGCCAAAATCTTCAACAAAATTCTAGCCAATAGAATTCAACAACATATCAAAAAAATAATTCACCATAACCAAGTGGGGTTCATACCAGGTATGCAGGGATGGCTCAACATTAGAAAAACAATCAATGTAATCCATCACATAAATAAAACAAAAGACAAGGACCACATGATCTTATCAAGTGATGCAGAAAAGGCATTTGACAAAGTCCAACACCCATTCATGATAAAAAATTCCCAGCAAAATAGGAAGAGAAGGAAAATTCCTCAACATTATAAACAGCATTTATACAAAGCCAACAGCCAACATCATCCTAAATGGAGAGAGTCTGAAACCATTCCCTCTGAGAATGGGAACCAGACAAGGATGCCCTTTATCACCACTCTTATTCAACATGGTGCTGGAGGTCCTAGCCAGAGCAATTAGGCTAGACAAAGAAACAAAGGGTATCCAAATTGGTAAGGAAGAAAGGAAAGTATCTCTATTTGCAGATGACATGATCTTATACACAGAAAAACCTAAAGAATCCTCAAGAAAACTACTGAAACTAATAGAAGAGTTCAGCAGAGTATCAGGATACAAGATAAACATAAAAAAATCAGTTGGATTCCTCTACACCAACAAAGAGAACTTCAAAGAGAAAATCCCCAAATCAATACCATTTATAATAGCCCACAAGAAGGTAAATTTAGGAATAAATCTAACCAGAGACATAAAAGACCCACACACACACACACAAAAAAGTCCAAGACACTACTGCAAGAAACCAAAGGAGACCTACAAAAGTGGAAAATCATACCTTGCTCATGGATAGGAAGACTCAACATTGTAAAAATGTCTATTCCACCCAAAGCGATTTATAGATAAAATGCAATCCCGACCCAAATACCAATGACGTTTTTTAACGAGACGGAGAAACAAATCACCAACTGCATATGGAAAGAAAAGAGGGCCGGGATAAGTAAAGCACTACTGAAAAAGAAAAACAAAAGTGGGAGGCCTCACACTACCTGATTTTAGAACCTACCACCACAGTAGTCAAAACAGCCTGGTACTGGTACAACAAGGTACATAGACCAATGGAACAGAATTCAGAATGCATACATAAATCCATTCACATATGTGCAGGTGATATTTGACAAAGGCCCAAAGTCTGTTAAATGACAAAAAGACAGTCTCTTTAACAAATGGTGTTGGCATAACTGGATATCCATCTGCAAAAAAAGGAAACAGGACCCATACCTCACACCATGCACAAAAACTAATTCAAAATGGATCAAAGAACTGAATATAAAATCTAAAACGATAAAGATCAGGGAAGAAAAAATAGGGACAATGCTAGGAGCCTTAATACATGGCATAAATGGTATGTAAAACATTACTAACAATGCACAAACACCAGAAGAGAACCTAGATAACTGGGAGCTCCTAAAAAAACAAGGAGCTTCTGGTGGATTTGAACTACCAAACTTTTGGTTAGCAGCCCAAAGCTTAGCTCCTACCACCAGGGCTCCTTGGTGATATCAATATTACTAAATATCCATTGTGACTGCTTCTTTGTTTTAATAAGGGAGAGGAGGCCCAAATGGCTATAACTACTCTGTTCCTTCTCCCATACTAGCATCTTTGGGTTTCGGAGCAAAGCTTTGCACCTCCCTTTCTGAAACCCAACCGTTTGTCTAAACAAGCAGCAGGATTAGAGATACAATTCTGGGTTAACAGTTCTGAGCTGGCTGACTACCCTTCTCCAGTAATCAGGTGGAAAAACTTGCATGGCATTAGATGCAGTGAAATATACAACCCCTGGAATATAACACCGGGTCGGGGAAGATCCTACAGGTCGTTTGTCCACGCTGCAAATAGAAGGGCTACTAAGGAAGTTTTCCATCCTGCCTGACAGCTTTTGAGCCAGGGAGGGCTGCTCATGGTGAAACTTTTCCTTTTGCACACTCTCTGTTTATGAGTAATTAAAACCATTTTCACTATTGACAACACCATGTATGTGTCTTGGTGTACAACTTGATCAAGATAAATGGATATAGCACCCTTGGACTGGTTGGTACCATCAGGTGGAATTCTTATCCAGTACTATGGTGGGTGTCGCTGGGTTTACTCTGGTGGGTACCTGAAATCTGAAGACATCCTTTAAGCCCATCTGCATGTGCAACACAGCAAGTTTTGTGGATTAGAGTTACCTATAAACATGAATACTGGCTAAGGAATACCTGCTCCTGGGTGATGTTGATTATATTCATTTTACATCCTCACCAACAGTGGAGAGTGGGATGGAGTACGGAGTGCAAGCATCAGGAAGTCCATTTCTTATAAAGATATTTTTCTAGAAAGGTCAACATTCACTTGAATTAACAAACTCTCCTCTGGGGATTACAGAATCCCATAGGAGAATTAACCTGCCTTCAATAACACTTAACACCAGGAGAATGATAATTTCATTGAACCCAAATCTGATTGAGTTGGGAAAGGAAGAAGAACAGGGAGAAGTAGAAGGGCAAACAGAGAAGAGGCCTGCTTCTTGATCTTTCTCATCCCACCCCCATAATCTCCCTTTCTATCAGAGGGACCCTCAGAAAAGTGTTTTACAAAGAGCACAACTCCATGCTCCTTCTGATATTCATAACAATCTCGAGCATACACAGGGTAGGACTTCGTGAAATTTACCCGAGTGGGAGGGGAGGGGAGATTAGTCATACTCCTTTCCAATCAAATGCTCACCAGCCAAGAAGACTTTGTGTAATTTTACTTTTTGTATTTTTTAATGAAAATAACACTCTGAAAAGAATGTATAAATGTCAAATTTGGGGGGGGCAGTTTTCCTAATTATAAGATACTAGGGGAAAAAAAAAGACAAAGAGAAATGTAACCCAACAGGATGAATGTGATAATAGCAGGCAAAGGGGAAACATCTGGAAAAGTTAAGGTGGGTAAGCAGAGGCCTGCTCTTTCTAGGGACTGGGCTTGACTCTTGCTACTGAGATTTACAACCCTGAAGCAAAACAAATTCAACATCTGCTTATGTATTCCCAAATGGTACATGCAACTAAGAACAGTGGAATTGCATAGGCAATTCCTGTAAAAATGTATATATTTTTCAGGCCCAATTGAAACTGCTGTTGGTGTGTCTTATGTGGGCAACTGCCAAGTCCATCTGAGGGTCCATTCAGATTCCAAGCCAGTTTGATTACCTGGAAAAGCTTCATCTACTGAAAGATGAGTTAAAATAAATAGAACGGTCAAACACTTTCCTTCGTATCATTGTTTATTTGGTTATTAAAATAAGATAAAAGTAACAGTTCAGAAATCAAACTTGAATTTATTCTTTAGGGAGTTACAAAAATACTTTGATAATGGCATATCATTTGGCAGTATAAAATTCTTATGTGGAATCCTAGTTTTTGAGACTTTTTTTTATGATTTCTGTCCTGTTTTTACTGGGTTATCTTGCGTGCATTCAATTTTTAACCATATATTTGAAAACAAAATCTCACTACCCAATTTATAATTGGGGAATAATTTTCCTGTCTTTCACCTTTATTTCTTAATTCGATGTTTGTTTTTAGGTGCCATTGAGTTGATTCTGACTCATAGTGACCCTTTGCACGACAGAACAAAACACGGCTCGGTCCTGTGTCATCCCCACGATCATTATTATGCTTGAGCCCATTGTTGCATCTCGTGGAAGGTCTTTCTCCTTTTCTCTGACCCTCTACTTTATCTAGCAGGATGTCCTTCTCCAGAGACTGATCTCTCCGGATGACACGTCCAAAATATGTGAGCATTTGGTTGTACTTCTTCCAAAACAGATTTGTTCATTCTTTTGGCAGTCCATGGTATATTCAATATTCTTCACCAACACCATAATTCAAAGATATCAATTCTTCTTCAGTCTTTCCTACTCATCGTCCAGCTTTCACATGTTTATGAGACAATGAAAACACCATGGCTCGGGTAAGGTGCGTCTTAGTCTTCAAGGTGACATCTTTGCTTTCTGACACTTTAAAGAGGTCCTTTGCAGCAGATTTACCCAATGCAATGCATCTTTTGATTTCTTGAATGCTCCTTCCATGGGTATTGGTTGTGGATCCAAGTAAAATGAAATCTTTGACAACTTCAATCTTCCTTTATCATGATGTTGCTTATTGGTCCCGGTTGTGAGTATTTTTGTTTTCTTTATGTTGAACCGTAACCCATACTCAAGGCTGTGGTTTTTGAAATTCATCAGCACGTGCTTCAAGTCCTCTTCACTTTCAGCAAGCAAGGTTGTGTCATTTTCGTAATGCAGGTTGTTAGTGAGTCTTCCTCCAATCCTGATGCCCCGCTCTTCTTCATATATTCTAGCATACAGATTGAATAGGTATGGTGAGAGGATACAACCCTGACACACACCTTTCCTAAATTTAAACCAATCAGTATCCCCTTCTTCTGTTCAAAAGAGTGCCTCCTGATCTATGTACAGGTTCCTTGTGAGCACAATGAAGTGTTCTGGAATTCCCATTCTTTCCAATGTTATCCATAATTTGTTATGATCCACACAGTCAAATGACTTTGCATAGTTAATAAAACACAAGTGAACATCCTTCTGTAGTCTGCTTTCAACCAAGATCCATGTGACGTCACCAGTGATAGCCCTGGGTCCACGTCCTCTTCTGAAACCAGCCTGAATTTATGACAGTTCCCTGTTCATATACCGCTGCAGCCACTTTTGGATGATTTTCAACAGAATTTTGCTTGCGTGTGATATAATATTGTTTGATAATTTCCGTATTCAGTTGGACCACCTTTCTTGGGAATAGGCATAAATATGGATCTCTTCCAGTCAGTTGGCCAGGTAGCTGTCTTCCAAATTCTTTGGCATAGACAAGTAAGCACTTCCAGCACTGCCTCTGTTTGTTGAAACATCTCAGTTGGTATTCTGTCAATTCCTGGAGCCTTGTTTTTCGCCATTCCCTTCAGTGCAGCTTGAACTTCTTCCTTCAGTACCATAGGTTCCTGATCATACGCTACCTTCTGAAATGGTTGAATGTCAACAAGTTCCTTTTTGGTATAGTGATTCTGCATATTCCTTCCGTCTTCTTTTGATGCTTTTTGTATCGTTTAATATTTTCCCTGTAGAATTTTTTAATATTGCAACTCGAGGCTTGAATTTTTTTCTTCAGTTCTTTCACTTTGAGAAATGTGGAGCATGGTCTTCCCTTTTGCTTTTCTATCTCCAGGTCTTTGCACATGTCATTATACTTTACTTTGTCTTCTTGAGCCACCTTTTGAAATCTTCTGTTCAGCTATTTTACTTCATCATTTCTACCTTTTGTTTTAGCTACTCAACAATCAACAAGTTTCTGAGTGTCTCCTGACATTCATTTTAGTCTTCACTTTGTTTTCTGTCTTTTTAATGACCTCTTACTTTCTTCCTGTATGATGTCCTTGATGTCATTTCACAACTCATCTGGTCATAGGTCATTAGTGCTCAATACATCATATCTATTTTTAAGACGGCCTCTAAATTAAGGTGGGATATTTTCAAATTTGTATTTTGAATCTAGTGGACTTGTTCTAATTTTCTTCAGCTTCGACTTGAACTTGCATAGGAGTAATTGATGGTCTGATCTGCAGTCAGCCCCTGGCCTTGTTCTGACTGTTGGTATTGAGCTTTTCCATCATCTCTTTCCACATATGTAGTCGATTTGATTCCTGTGTCTTCCATCTGGCAAGGTCCATGATAAAAAAAAAAAAAATGATAGTCGCTGTTATATTAGTGAAAAAAGGTATTTGCAATGAAGTCGCTGATCTTAACGAAATTCTATCGTGCGGTCTCTGGCATTATATCTATCATCAAGGCCATATTTTCCAACTACTGATTCTTCTTCATTTCAAACTTTCGCATTCTAATCACCAGTAATTATCAGTGCATCCTGATTGCGTGTTTGATCAATTTCAGACTGCAGAAGCTGGTTAAAATCTTTAGTTTGTTCATCTGTGGCCTCAATGGTTGGTGCATAAATTTGAGTAATAGCCATTATAACTGATATTTCTTGTATGTGTATGGATATTTTCTGGTCGCTGACAACATTGTACTTAGGATAGATCTTAAAATGTTCTTTTTGATGATGAATGCAATGACATTCCTCTTGAAGTTGCCATTCCTGGCATGTTGACCATATGACTGTCCTATTCAAAATGTCCAGTGCCAGTCCATTTCAGCTCACTGATGCCTAGGATATCGATATTTATGCCTTCCATTTCATTTTTGATGATTTTCAATTTTCCTGGATTCATACTTTGTACTTTCCACCTTCTGATTATTGATTATTAGTGGATGTTTGCAGTTGTTTCTTCTCATTTTGAGTTGTGCCACATCAGCAAATGAAGGTCCCAAAAGCTTGCCTCCATCCACATCACTAAGGCCAATTCTACTTTGAGCCCTGGTGGCATGGTGGTTAAGAGCTTGGCTGCTAACCAAAATGTCGGCAGTTCAAACCCACCAGCTACTCCTTGGAAGCCCTATGGGGCAGTTCTACTCTGACCTATATAGTCATATAGGATCACTATGACTCGGAAGTGACTCAATGGCACCTAACAACAATAACAACTACTTTAAGGAGGCAACTCTTCCCCAGTTGTATTTTGAGTGCCTTCTAACCTGAGGGGCTCTTCTTCTGGCACTACATCAGACAATGTTTCACTGCTATTCATAAGGTTTTCACTGGCTAATTATTTTCAGAAGTAGACTTCCGGGTCTTTCTTCCTCGTTTGTCTTAGTCTGGAAGCTCAGCCGAAACCTGTTTAATGTTTACAACTATTAAAAAAAAAAAAGCTGATTATCACTAGCCTTAATTTTTTATTATAAGATAAACTACTGACATTTTGTCAGACTTACTGCTCAATTTATGTGGCATTCAGTAGCTAGATGTGATGGATTTGAGTGAAGATTGTCTTCAGGGGAGATAGATAACATCATCACAGTGTGGGTTGCCCATTGCACTATCTCTTAGTGTGGCCGGTAGCTGACTCATATGTAAATTGTTTAGAGAGTTTTCATTTGACTTATCAGACCTGCCTGAGTAATCAGATGAGCTCACTGATCATTCTTAGATCTGACAGGGGCCAAAATTAACTAGTTGAATCTCTCTAATATATTCTCATATTGGAATTATTGTGTCTCTTTCTGATTTATGGAAATGTACCAAATGCTCTAGAAGCCAAACTCAAAAGGACACATATTATATGGTTCCTTTTTTTTTTTTAATACAAAACTATCAAGATGGAAAACAGATCCATGGTTTCCAGGTGCCGGGAGTAGGAAGAAGAGTTGATTTCAAAGGGGCATAGGGAATTTTTTTTTTAGGTGATAGAACTGTTCTACATCATTATTTTGAGGGTAGTGATAGGACTGTATTCATTTGTCAAAACTCACAGACCATACCCTAAAGAGGGTGAATTTTATTGTGTGTAAATTTTAACCTAATAAAAAAATCAATGACTAACAAGTTATATTAGTTATAAATTACAGCCTTAATTGTTAATGGCTCAATTTTAGACAATCTGGGATCAAATACCAGCTCTATCAGTTCTGAGCACTGTGAATTTGGACAAATTACTTACCTTATTGTGCTTCAGTTTTCTTTCCTTTAAATGGGGATAATAATTATGCTGCATCATAGGGTAGGAGAAACAATTATACTACATAATGCATGAAAACTACCTTAGGCAGTATCTAACAAGTAATATCCAATTAATGTTCTCATTGTAGTGATAGCAGATGCTAGAATCTATGATCAACAAAGATTATTATCCACTGTCATTATCGCTTGTCTTTTTTTCTAACACATCCATATTTATTTTAACTATCCACCATTTGCCAAATACAAGAGAGAATCAAATGCATAGCTTTTGCTCTTAAAGACTTTATGATCTTCTTAGAGACATGAATAAAATTCATAAAAGTATTTAATTAACCAAGACCTCATCTGTTTGTAACATATATTATTGTTTTTGTTAGTTTCTGTCATGTCACCCTTGACTTATGGTGATCCCATGCACAACAGAAATAAATGCTGCCAGTTTTGCACCATCCCCATGTTTGGTTGTGGCTTGGACCATTGCAATCCAAAGAGTTTTCATTGGTTTATTTTTGGAAGCAGATCACTATGCCTTTCTTCTAGTCCGTCTTAGTCTGGAAACTCCGCTGAAACCTGTTCAGCATCATGGCAACACTCAATCGTCCACTGACAGATGGGTGGTGTCTGCACATGAGGTGCGATGGCCCGGACTAGAACCTGGGTCTTCCTCAGGAAAGTGAACTACCACTGCCCCACATGCTGGGATTATATTGCATCTAATATTACATTGAGTCTTAGAGTGCAGAGATGAAAAGACCTAGTATCTACCCTTGAGCATATTACAAACTAGTTGTAGAGATAAATATGAATGTGACCATAAATTATTAGTATACAAAAATGAAGGTGCAATAAGAGTAGTAAAACAAAAATGAGAAGTTTTGATAGGTAAACAGAGATGAAAATAAAAGCATTTCACAAAAGTCTGGATATGTGTAAGTATCAACACACCTAAAGAATAGGGGAATATGGAAAAGTATTGTTGTTACCAGGTGTTCTCAAGTCAGTTCTAACTCATAGGAACCCTATGTACAATAGAACAAAACACTGCCTGGTCCTGCACCATCCTTATGATCATTGTTATGCTTGAGCCCATTGTTGAAGCCACTGTGTAAATCCATCTTGTTGAGGGGCTTCCTCTTCTTCACCAGGATGATGTCCTTCTCCAGGAACTGATCCCTCATGAAAACTTGTCCACAGTATGTAAAATGAAGTCTCACCATCCTTGTTTCTAAGGAACATTCTGGCTATACTTCTTCCAAGAGAGGTTTGTTCATTCTTCTGGCAGTCCATGGTATATTCAGTATTCTTCACCAGCACCATAAGTCAAAGGTATCAATTCTTCTTCTGTCTTCCTTATTCACTGCCCAGCTTTCATAGGTATAGGAGGCGACTGAAAACACCATGGCTTAGAGCAGGGAAACCTTAGTCTTCAAGGTGACATCTTTGCTTTTTAACACTTAAAAGAGGTCTTTTGCAGCAGATTTGCCCAATGCAAATTTTTTTCTTGACTGCTTCTGCCATAGGTGTTGATTGTGGATACAAGTAAAATGAAATCCTTGACAACCTCAGTCTTTTCTCCATTTATCATGATGTTGTTTATTGGTCCAGTTGTGACAATTTTTATTTCACCTTGAGGTGCAATCCATACTGAAGGCTGTGGTCTTTGATCTTCATCAGTAAGTGCTTCAAGTTCTCTTCATTTTCTGCAAGCAAACTTGTGTCATCTGCATAACGAAGGTTGCTAAGGAATCTTCCACCAGTCCTGATGCCTCTTTCTTCTTCATGCAGTCAAGCTTCTAGGATTATTCACTCAGCATAAAGATTGAATAAGTATGGTGAAATGTTAGAACCCTGACACACGTCTTTCCTCACCTTAAATCAAGGCGTATCCCCTTGTTCTGTTCTAACGACTGCCTCTTGATCTATGCGTAGGTTCCTCATGAACACAATTGAATGTTCTGGAATTCCCATTCTTTGCAACGATATCCATAATTTTACAAAAGCATAGAGAAGGAAAAAAAAAAAGAAATTGAGATTAAATATACCTTAAATTGTTGGAGGAGATTTCTGGACCAGTTGGATCTTGAATTGGTCTAAAATAGATAGAAATGCTATGGATATTTGATAATTGAGAGGAAAGGATATGATAACAATGGAAATAACAATATAGGCAAAGTTAATGAAGTAGATATGCATATTTCTCCATTTTATTCACTAAATGTTTATTAAGTACCCACTCTGTGGTAAGGAGAAATCCTGGTGGGTAGTGGTTAAGAGCTACAGCTGCTAACCAAAAGGTTCACAAGTTCGAATCCAGCAGGTGCTCCTTGGAAACCCTATGGGGCAGTTCTACTCTGTCCTATAGGTTCAACATGAGTTGAAATTAACTGGATGGCAACGGGTTTTTTTTTTTTTTTTTTGGAGTGGGGGGTTATGTGATAAGCAGCACTATTCCTGTTCCTATAGAGCTTACACTCAGAAGAGAGAGAGAACAGAAAATTAAGTACAACATATGTCAGATAGAAAGACATATTTTGAAGAGCTATAAGTTAGGGTAAAAGTAGTAGCCACCTCACATTGTCCTACTGTGGTGAAGCTGTGAAGCTGGAAGCTATGCTACTGGTATTTCAAATATCAGCAAGGTCTCCCACAGTGAACAGGTTTTACTGGAGCTTCCAGACTAAGAGAGACTGGAAAGAAGGGCCTGGTGATCTACTTTCAAAAATTACCCAGTGAAAACACTATGGATCACAATAGAATATTATCTGATATAGTGCTGAAAAATAAGCCCCGTAGGTTGGAAGGCACTCAAAATACACAGTGGACATAACAATGGATTCAAGCATACCAAAAATTGTGAAGCCAGTGTAGGACCACACAATGTTTCGTTCTGTTGGACATTGGGTTGCTCTGGAGGAGGAGAATGCAAGTTTCATATAAGGTAATCTTGAAGAGATCTCGCTATTTTGATCTTATTTGAGCAGATACATAAATAAAATTAAGAAAAAAGACATGTGATTGATTACATGTAATACAAGTTCTCAAAGCCAAGGGAAAAACAAATACAAATCCCTGAGGTAGGAGTGTTTTTGGACAGTTTATGAAATAGCAAGTGGGCTAGTGAGGAGGGGAGGGGGAAAGTGTTAAAGGCGAGGTGAAAATTGCAGAGCAGTTTCAATAATTTGTGACTTGTAGTACATGGTAAGAACTTTAGGTCAGAGATAAGATACATCCTGATGTGTTTTTTTAAAGCATTACTTAAGTTGCCTTGGGGAGAATAGACTCTAAACAGCTGGATGTAGGAGGACTGGGTGTTGGGGTGTGGCTGAAGCAAGTCCACATTAGAAGTAATGGTGTCTTGGACAAGGATAGCAACAGTGGAAATGGTGAGAAGTGGTCAGAAAGATGAGGAATGAGCAAGAGAGGGAAAGAATAGCCAATACTTAAAATAGTGTTGCCAATGTGAAATATTTTAAACCCATTTTATAAATAAAGAATTTATCATGAATTGGCTCAGTGGCCTTTATAAAGTTTGTCTAATAATTCACTTGGGATTGTTCCCATTAGCATGGTTTATGTAATAAATTCCTAATTAAATTAATTCATGTCTAAAATTTCATCACTACGTTATTATCATTGACTCATGCTCAGTTTAGGGATTATATAATACTTAGTGAGTACTTTGGCTATTCCTTGGCTGCATGATCTCCTCACATTGAACTGTTGTTTTCATTAGGTGTTATCGAGTCAATTCCAACTCATGTTGCTGTTGTTATGTGCCATCTAGACAGCTCCAACTCTTAGCGACCCCATGTATGAAAGAATGTTGCTTGGTCCTGCATCATTCTCACAATCGTTGCTATGTTTGAATCCATTCTTGCAGCCACTATGTCAATCCAACTCATAGAGGGTCTTCCTCTTTTTCGCTGACCCTCTACTTCACCAAGCATGATGTCCTTCTCCAGGGATTGGTCATTCCTGACAACATATCCAGAGGAAGTAAGATGAAGTCTCACCATCCTCACTTCTACAGAACATTCTGGTTGCACTTTTTCCAACACAAATTTGTTTCTTCTTCCAGCAGTCCATGGCATATTCAATATTCTTCACGGGAAGATTGATGACAAGGACCTTCCTTCAGAGCCAACAGAGAGAGAAAGCCTTTCTCTGGAGCTGATGCCCTGAATTTGGACTTCTAGCCTACTAGACTATGAGAAAATAAATTTCTCTTTATTAAATCCATCCATTTGTGGTATTCCTGCTATAGCAGCACTGGATGACTAAGACAGAATTTGGCACTGAGAGAATGGGGTGCTGCTCTAACAGATACCTAAAATGTAGAAGCTGTTATGAAGCTGTGAATGGATAGAAGGCTCTGAAGAAAGTGAGGAGAACTGTTAACACCAGAGAAGGTGCAGATGGTGAGAAACAGCAGCAGAGAACTGGCAGCAGAAGCAAACTGGCAGCAGTAGAACCAGGAGACCAGCACCAGACAGCTCTGGAGCCAACTCACAGAGCAAGAGAGATGAGTGCCTGTTCACAGGAGGCTTCCTGGCAGAGCGGCGTGCCTCCAGGCACTTATCAGGAGAGCTACAGAGCTTTGGAACACTTGCCCCAGCTGGGCAGATGCAGGAGTGAGCCCTGAGAGGCCGAGAGACCAAGGAACAAGAAGGCAGAAGCTGAAGAGACAAGGAACACAGGAAGCCGAGTTGCCTCATTCTCAAAAGGTATGGCTATGATCTCTGGGGTTTCAAAGGGTAGAGCCATGGGTTTGGGTGTTTCTAAGGTTGGAGTTGCCACCCAGATGGACTAGGAGAATGGTGCACCTAAAGCCTAGGAAGCAGAGTTGCCATCCCAGTGGGCCTGGAAGGGGGACATGAAGTCCAGGGCCAAGGGGCCTCAACTCAGAATCCAGAGAGTTTGGCCGATACCTAGAGTCTGGAGGGCAGAGCTATTGTGTAAATGATCTCAGAGAACAGACAATTATATTCAAAGCCTTGAGGGCTAATGTAATGTATTCCGCTGACTTCCTTGGTGCCTGTTATCCCTTCTTTCCCTTCAGTTTCTCCCATTTGTAGTGGAAATGTCTAGCTTGTGCTTGTTCTGCCATCTTATTTTGGAAGCAGATAACTTGTATTCTAGATTTCACTAATGAAGAGGAATTTTTTCCTTTTGGGCTTGGAGTTGATTTAAGATTTTTGCTATGATATGATGGGGCAAATATGTTTTACATGTGGCAAGGACATGAATTTTTGGAAGCCAAAGGGTGGAGTGTCATGGATTGAATTGTGTCCCCCAAAAATACATGTCAACTTGGTTAGGCCATGATTCCCAGAGCTGTGTGGTTGTCCTCCATTTTGTGATTTTCCTATGTGCTATAAATCATAATCTCTGCCTGTGATTAAAGAGGACTAGGGTGAGATGTAAAACCTTGCTCAGGTCCCATCCCTGATCCAATGTAAAAGGAGTCTCCCTGCGGTGTGGCCTGTACACCCTTTAGCTAACAGTAGATAAAAGGAAAGAGAAGCAAGCAGAGAGTGGGGACCCCATACCACCAGAAAAGAAGCACCAGGAACAGAGCACATCATTTCGACCTGGGGTTCCTCCTAGTTCAGGGTAAGATTGACAACAAGGACCTTCCTTTAGAGCCAATAAGGAGAAAAAGCCTTCCCCCGGACCTGACACCCTGAATTTGGGCTTCTAGCCTTTTAGACTGTGAGAAAATAAATTTCTGTTTGTTAAAGCCATCCACTTGTGGCATTTCTGTTACAGCAGCACTAGATGACTAAGTCCTCTTCACTTTCAGCAAGCAAGGTTGTGTCATCTGCATAATGCAGGTTGTTAATGAGTCTTCCTCCAATCTTGATGCCACGTTCTTCTTCATATAGTCCAGCTTCTCCTATTATTTGTTCAGCATACAGATTAAATAGGTATAGTGAAAGAATACAACCCTACCCCACACCTTTCCTAAATTTAAACCAAACAGTATCCCTTTGTTCTGTCCGAACACTACCTCTTGATCTATGTAAAAGTTCCTCATAAGCACAATTAAGTATTCTGGAATTCCCATTCTTCGCAGTGTTATCCGTAGTTTCTTATGATCCACACAGTTAAATGCCTTTGCATAGTCAATAAAACACCAGTAAACATCCTTTTGGTATTCTCTGCTTTCAGCCAGAATCCATCTGACATCAGCAATGATATCCCTGGCTCCACGTCCTCTTCTGAAACTGGCCTGAATTTCTGGCAGTTTCCCGTCGATATCCTGCTGCAGTCATTTTTGAATGATCTTCAGCAGAATCTTGCTTGCGTGTGATATTAATGATATTGTTCTATAATTTCCACATTCGGTTGGATCCTTTCTTGGAAATAGGCATAAATATGGATCTCTTCCAATCAGTAGGCCAGGAAACTGCCTTCCATATTTCTTGGCATAGACGAGTGAGCAACTCCAGCACTGCATCTGTTTGTTGAAACATCTCAATTGATATTCCATCAATTCCTGGAGCCTTGTTTTTTGCCAATGCCTTCAGAGCAGCTTGGACTTCTTCCTTCAGTACCATCAGTTCCTGATCATATGCCACCTCTTGAAATGATTGAAAATTGACTAATTCTTTTTGGTATAATGACTCTGTGTATTCCTTCCATCTTCTTTTGATGCTTCCTGCATCATTTAATATTTTCCCCATGGAGTCCTTCACTATTGCAACTCAAGGCTTGAATTTTTTCTTCAGTTCTTTCAGCTTGAGAAACTCCGAGTGTGTTCTTCCCTTTTGGTTTTCCATCTCCAGGTTTTTGCACATGTCATTATAACACTTTATTTTGTCTTTTTGAGAGGCCCTTTGAAATCTTCTGTTCAGTTCTTTTACTTCATCCATTCTTCCTTTTGCTTTAGCTGCTCAATGCTCAAGAGCAAGTTTCAGAGTCTTCTCTGACATCCACCTTGGTTTTTTTCTTTCTTTCGTGTCTTTTCAGTGACCTCTTGTTTTCTTCATGGATGATGTCCTTGATGTCATTCCACAACTCGTCTGGTCTTCGGTCACTAGTGTTCAATGTGTCAAATCTATTCTTGAGATGCTGTCTAAATTCAGGTGGGATATATTCACGGTCATATTTTGGCTCTCGTGGACACAACCTTGCTTGCTGAAAGTGAAGAAGACTTGAAGCACTTACTAATGAAGATCAAAGACCACAGCCTTCAGTATGGATTACACCTCAACATAAAGAAAACAAAAATCCTCACAACTGGACCAATGAGCAACATCATGATAAACGGAGAAAAGATTGAAGTTGTCAAGTATTTCATTTGACTTGGATCCACAATCAACAGCCATGGAAGCAGCAGTCAAGAAATCAAAAGACGCATTGCATTGGGCAAATCTGCTGCAAAGGACCTCTTTAAAGTGTTAAGAGCGAAGATGTCACCTTGAAGACTAAGGTGTGCCTGACCCAAGCCATGGTATTTTCAATCGCATCATATGCATGTGAAAGCTGGACAGTGAATAAGGAAGACCGAAGAAGAGTTGACGGCTTTGAATTGTGGTGTTGGCGAAGAATAGTGAATATACCATGGACTGCCAAAAGAAGGAACAAACCTGTCTTAGAAGAAGTACAACCGGAATGCTCCTTAGAAGCAAGGATGGCGAGACTGCGTCTTACATACTTTGGACATGTTGTCAGGAGGGATCAGTCCCTGGAGAAGGACATCACACTTGGCAGAGTACAGGGTCAGCGGAAAAGAGGAAGACCCTCAACGAGGTGGATTGACAGAGTGGCTGCAACAATGAGCTCAAGCATAACGATTGTAAAGATGGCGCAGGACCGGGCAGTGTTTCGTTCGGTTGTGCACAGGGTCACTATGAGTCGGAACAGACTCAACAGCACCTAACAACAACAACAAGAACAGATGACTAAGACACTTCACAAACACCATAATCCAAATGCATCAATTCTTCTTCAATCTTCCTTATTCATTTTCTGGCTTTCACATGCACATAAGGTGATTGAAAATACCATGGCTTGAGTTAGGCACACAAAAGTGACATCTTTGCTTGTCAATACTTTAAAGAGGTCTTTTACAGCAGGTTTGCCCAATGCAATACATCATTTGATTTTTTGACTACTGCTTCCGTGGGTGTTGATTGTGGATCCAAGCAAAACAAAATCCCTGACAACTTCAATCTTTTCTCCATTTATCATGATGTCGCTGATTGGTCCAGTTGTGAGGATTTTTGTTTTCTTTATGTAGAGGTGTAGTCCACATTGATGGCTGTTGTCTTTGATCTTCATCAGTAAATGCATCAAGTTCTTTTCGTTTTCTGCAAGCAAGGTTATGTCAATTGCGTATGGCAGATTGTTAATGAGTCATACTCCAATTCCATGTTCTTTGTCATATAGTCCAGCTTCTTGGATTATTTTCACAGCACAAAGATTAAGTAAGTACAAATAAGTATATTTTATTTGTGGAAAGATTATATGGAGAAGCTCCATGTCATCAGTCAGAACAAGGGAAGGGGTTGACTGTGGAACAGACCATCAATTGTTCCTATGCAAGTTCAAGTTGAAGCTGAAGAAAATTAAAATAAATCCATGAAAGCCAAACTGCAGCCTTCAGCACTCCCACCTGAATTTAGAGATGATCTCAAGAATGGATTTAAGGTATTGAGCCCTAGTGACTGAAGACCAAAAGAGCCACGGAATGCCATCAAGGACATCATACATGAAGAAAGCAGAAGGTCATTAAAAGACAGGAAAAAAGAAAAGGCCAAAATGGATGTCAGACAAGAGACTCTGAAACTTGTGCTCGAACATCGAGTAGCTAAAGCATGGAGTAGCTAAAGTGAATGGAAGAAATGATGAAGTAAAAGAACTAAACAGACAATTTCAAAGGGTGGCTTGAGAAGACAATGTAAAGAATTATAATGAAGTGTGCAAAGAACTGGAGTTAATAATCCAAAAGGGAAGAATATGCTCTGCATTGCTTAAGCTGAAAGAAATGAAGAAAAAAATTCAAGCCTTGAGTTTCAATACCAAAGAATTCTATGGACAAAAATTTGAGTGGCTCAAGAAGCATCAAAAAAAGACGGAAGGAATACACAGAGTCACTGTACTAAAAAGACTTGGCCAACGTTCAACTATTTCAGGACATAGCATATGATCAAGAAACAATAGTACTGAAGACACTGGCAAAAAAAAACAAGGTTCCAGGAATTGACAAAATACCAACTGAGATACAGTACTGGAAGTGCTTACTCATCTATGCCAAGAAATTTGGAAGATAGCTATCTGGCGAACCGACTGGAAGTGATCCATATTTGTGCCCATTCCAAAGAAAGGTAATCCAATGGAATTGAAAATTATTGAACATTATTTATATCACATGCAAGTAAAATTTTGCTGAAGATAATTCAAAAAAAAGTTGCAGCAGCATACTCACAGGGAACTGCCATAAATTTCAGCTGGATTCGGAAGAAGGTGTGGAATGAGGGATAACATTGCTGATATCAGGTGGATCTTGGCTGCCAGCAGGGAATAAAAGTAAAATGTTTACCTGTGTTTTATTGACTATGCAAAGGCATTTGACTATATGAATCATATCAAATTATGGATAGTGTTCCAAAGAATGGAAAGTCCAGAACACTTGATTGTGCTTATGCAGAATCTGTACATTGACCCAAGGGCAGTTGGTTTACAGACAAGGGGATACTGCCTGGTTTAAAATCAGAAAATGCGTGCACCATAGTTGTATCCTATTCCAAGTCAGGTTGTTGTGTGCTGTCAAAAAGACTCTGACTCATAGGGTCCCTATAGGATAGAATAGAACTATCACATAGGGCTTCCAAGGCTGTAAATCTTAATGGAAGTAGGTTGTCACATTTTTCTCCTTCTGAGTGGCTGGTAGGTTCAAACCACTGTTATTCTGGTTAGCATTGGAGCGCTTAAACATTGAGCCACTAGGGCTCCTTCACACTGAATTATCTATTCCAAATTAATTGACAGAAGCTCCTAGGTGTTCTCCTTCAATATGAGTTTTTAATTGGTCTTATTCTTGGTAACTTAGCTTCCATGTGTTATGTTTTTTTCAGATATTACTAAAGGCTGTAGCTATCAACATATTATTTTAAAAGATAGTATTTAGAGGCAGAGCCAAGAAGGTAGAATAGACAGACACTTCTGGTGAGCCCTCTTACAACAAAAACCTGAAGAAACAAGTATATTTATGACAAGCTGGGAGCCCTGAACATCAAAGGCAAGCTTATAAAATGAACTGAGGGGCAGGCGGAGGAAGAGACAATTCAGAAGCGGAGAGGATTTACCGGACGTGAATTGCGGGGACCCATCAGGCACCATTACCGGGAGTGGCGGCAGCAGGCCGGTAGTAGCGTTCAGCCTCAGTTTCCTCAGGGAGAAGCAGCCAGCCACACAGCTTACTCACACCTCCAGAACCAGAGAAAAACAGAGCTCTCGGCAAAAGCTAAGTACTTGCGTATATTTTACCTCACTCCCCTCCCCCCCACCTCACAAGCCAGCTTCAGCAGCAGATTTCCCTGGGACTGAGATAGGCCCTGTTGAGTGCATAGAGCCATCCTCCTGGCCTTAGAGAAGGAATAAATTTGCAATTGCTGGAAATGATAATTTGCTGGCTCCACTAACTGGGGGAGCTCAGGACAGGAGTGGCTCCTGTCCAGGCATAAATGGTCCATGGACTTTGAGTACCTTTCCACTCTGCATGGACATGTGTGGGCCCATTTCAGGAGAATAGGCCCTTGTTGGCAGTCTCCAAACATTTCAGCTATACAACACAGAGGTGGGTGTTTGATGTTTGACATTGCTTTGCCTATGAAACAGGGTTCTCACCTACCCACATCAGAGCCCTAAGCACTGGTGGCCCCACTCAGGTCACACAGCCACCCATGACAGGAGTCCAAGGATAACTGGTACCTCCCGATCCTTACAACCAAAAATATTGGGTGCCTATTTTTTTTTTTTATGGCCCATCTGCAGAACCCACCTACCCGTATGCTGTAGGCAACAGAGACACACTTCCCTCAGAGACAAATGGGGGATGATTCTCAGCCTGCTGTCTTGTTCAGAGTGTGACCCCCTGCTGCAACCACATACTGATACCTACAGTAATCACCACTGCCCTTCTAAGACTGTAGGACAGAGACTGTACCATACACTTGATGATCAGTTACCTGGACACCTGAGCTGAATTCATACAAGAAAACCGAATGGACTCCTAGACTGATATACTTGATAACAGCTCTAGCCATCTGGAGACAGGACGTCAGAGCGCCAAAGGTGAAAATAATCAAGCTAGCTCACTCAAGCAACCCATTTGGGTATATCAAAACAAAACAAAGCAAGAAGCTATGACACAGTAAGCAAACATAAACTAATACAATAACTTATAGATGGCTCAGAGGCAACAGTCAATATCAAGTCACATAAAGAAACAGATGAAGATTGCCTCAACAAGCTCTCAGAACAAAGAATCAAGGGATCTTCTAGATGAAAGTGCATTCCTGGAATTACCAGAGGCAGAATACAAAACATTCATATACAGAACACTTTAAGACATCAGGAAGGAAATGAGGCAATACACAGAACAAGCCAAGGAACACACAGACAAAGCAACTGAAGGCAACTGAAGAAATTAAAAAGATTATTCAGGAACATAATGAAAAATTTAATAAGATGGAAAAATCCATAGACAGACAGCATTCAGAAATTTAACAATAAAATTGCAGAAGTAGAAAACTCAATAGAAAGTCAGAGGAGCAGAATTGAGCAAGTAGAAGGCAGAATTTCTGAATCTGAATGTAAATCACTTGACACTAATATATTTGAAGAAAAATCAGATAAAAGAATTTTAAAAAAATGAAGAAAACTTAAGAATTATGTGGGACTCTATCAAGACAAATAACCTATGAGTGACTGGAGTAACAGAACAGGGAGGGATACCAGAAAATACAGACAGAATCGTTAAGATTTGTTGGCAGAAAACCTCCCTGATATCAAAAAAGATGAGAAGATATCTATCCAAGTTGCTCTTTGAACTCCACATAAGGTAGATTTTAAAAGAAAGTCACCAAAACGTATATAATCAAACTTACCAAAACCAAAGATAAAGAGAGAATTTTAAGAGCAGTTAGGGATAAATGAAAAGTCACCTACAAAGGAGAGTCAATAAAAATAAGATCAGACTACTTGGCAGAAACCATGCAGGCAAGAAGACAATGGGATGATGTATATAAAAAAAATTGAAGGAAAAAATTAGCCAACCAAGAATCTTATATCCAGTAAAACTGTCTCTCAAATATGAAAGTGCAATTAGGATATTTCCAGAAAACAGAAGTTTAGGGAATTCATAAAAAACCAAACCAAAACTACAAGAAATACTAAAGGGAGTTCTTTGGTTAGAAAACCAATAGTATCAGGTATCAACCCAAGACTAGGACACTGGGCAGAGCAATCAGAAGTCAACCCAGACAGGAAAATCACAAAAATAAATCAAGATAAAAAAAACTCTCCAAACAGGAAACAGCGATGTTATAATGTAAAAGAAGGCAACATTAAAACAATAAAGAGGGATGAAGAAATGTAGTCACAGATCTTCCATATGGAGAAGAAGACAAGGCGATACAAAGAAATAAAAGTTAGTTATAAATTTAGAAAAATAGGGATAAATAATAAGGTAACCACAAAGGAGACAAACTATCCTACACATCAAAATAAAACACAAGAAAAAAATAAGAGAATCAGCAGAACAAAAAATAAACAACTATTATGAAGAAAGGATAATATGTAAAGATAATCTATTCAGCAGATAAAATTAAGTGGGAAAAAGAAGCATTAAACAACACACAGAAAAAGACATCAAAATGATAGCACTAAATTCATACCTGTCCATAATTACGCTGAATGTAAATGGACTAAATGCATCAATAAAGACAGAGTGGCAGAATGGATTAAAAAACACAATCTGTCTATATGCTGCCTACAGGAGGCACACCTTAGACTTAGAAGAGACACACACAAACTAACACTCAAAGGACGGAAAAATATATATCAAGCAAACAACAATCAAAAAAGAGCAGGAATGGCAATATTAATTTCTGACAAAATAGACTTTAAAGTTAAATCCATCATAAGGATAAAGAAGGACAGTATATAATGATTAAAGGGACAATAAAGAAGATATAACCATATTAAATATTTATGCACCCAATGACAGGGCTGCAAGATACATAAAACAAACTCTATCAGCATTGAAAACTGAGATTGCTCCACAATAATAGTAGGAGACTTCAACACACCACTTTTGGTGAAGGAGAGGACATCCAGAAAGAAGCTCAACAAAGACACAGAAGATCTAAATGCCACATGCAACCAGCTTAACTTCATAGAAACATACAGAACATTCTGCACAACACCAGCCAAGTACACTTTCTTTTCTAGTGCACATGAAACATTCTCTAGAATAGACCACATATTAGATCATAAAGCAAGCCTTAGCAGAATCCAAAATATCGAAATATTACAAAGCATCTTCTCTGACCATAAGACCATAAGGGTAGAAATGAACAACAGAAAAAGCAGGGAAAAGAAATCAAACTCTTGAAAACTGAACAATACCCTGGTCAAAAAAGACTGGATTACAGAAGCCATTAACGATGGAATAAAGAAATTCATAGAATCCAATGAGAATGAATACACTTCCTATCAGAACCTTTGGGACACAGTGAATGCAGTGCTCAGAAGTCAATTTATATCAATAAATACAAACATTCAAAAAGAAGAAAGGGCTAAAATCAAAGAATTATCCCTACAACTTGAACAAATAGAAAGAGAGCAACGAATGAAACCCTCAGGCACCAGAAGAAAACAAATAATAAAAATTAGAACAGAACTAAAAGAAATAGAAAACAGAAAAACAATTGAAAGGGTTAACAATACCAAAAGTTAATTATTTTTAAAAAATCAACAAAATTGATAAACCATTGGCCAAATTACAAAACAAAAACAGGAGAGGAAACAAATAGCCCGAATAAGAAATGAGATGGGCCATATCACAACAGACCCAACTGAAATTTGAATCATATCACATTACTATGAATTTGTATTCTAACAAATTTGAAAACCTAGAAGAAATGGATGAATTCCTGGGAACACACTACCTAACTAAACTAACACAAACAGAGGTAGAACCACTAAATAGACCCATAACAAAAGAAGACATTGAAAATGAAATAAAAAAAAACTGCCAACAAAAAAAAGCTCTGGATCCTAATGCTTCACTGCAGAGTTGTACCAAACTCTGAGAGAAGAGTTAACACCACTAATATTAAAGGTATTTCAGGATATTGAAAAGTACAGAATACTCCCAAACTCTAAAGAAATAAAGTGCATCCAGAATGGCAAAGAAGAAATGAGAGTATCTCTATTTGTAGATGACATGATCTTATTTGTAGAAAACCCTAAAGAATCCTCAAGAAAACTATTGAAACTAATAGAAGAGTTCAGCAGAGTATTGGGATACAAGGTAAACATACAAAAATCAGTTGGATTCCTCTGCACCGCAAAAAGAACATCAAAGAGGAAACCACCAAATCAACAGCATTTACAGTAGTCCCCAAAAAGATAAAATACTTATGAGTAAATCTTACCAGAGATTTAAGACTTACACAAAGAAAACCACAAAACAGTTCTGCAAGAGACCAAAAGAGACCTACGTAAGTGGAAAAACATACCTTGCTCATGGATAGGAAGACTTAACATTATAAAAATCTATTTTACCAGAAGTGATCTATAAATTTAATGCAATTCCGATCCAAATTCCAGTAACATTTTATAATGAGATGGAGAAACAAATCACCAACTTCATATGGAACAGAAAGAGGCCCCAGATAAGTAAAGCATTACTAAAAAAGAAGAACAAAGCGGGAGGCCTTACTCTACCTGATTTTAGAACCTATTATACTGCCACAGTAGTCAAAACAGCCTGGGACTGGAACAACAGATACATAGACCAATGGAACAGAATTGAGAATCCAGACACAAATCCACCCCCATATGAGCAGTTAATATTTGACAAAGGCCCCAAAGCAGTTAAATGGGGAAAAGACAGTCTTTTAACAAATGGTGCTGGCATAACTGGATATCCATCTGCAAAAAAATGAAACACGACCCACACCTCACACCATGCGCAAAAACGATCTCAAAATGGATCAAAGGCCTAAATATAAAATCTAAAATGATAAAGATCATGGAAGAAAAAATAGCGACAATGTTAGGAGCCCTAATACACGGCATAAACAGTTTACAAATCATTACTAACAATGCAGAAGAAAAACTGAAAAACTGGGAGCTCCTAAAAATCAAATACCTATGCTCATCCAAAGACTTCACCAAAAAAGTAAAAAGATTACCTACAGACTGGGAAAAAGTTTTTAGCTATGACATTTCCGATCAGCACCTGATCTCTAAAATGTACATGATACTGCAAAAAAATCAACTATGAAAAGACAGCCCAATTAAAAAATGGGCAAAAGATATGAACAGGCACTTCACTAAAGAAGACATTCAGGTAGCTAACAGATACATGAGGAAATGCTTATGATCATTAGCCATTAGAGAAATGCAAATCAAAACTACAATGAGATTTCATCTCACTCCAACAAGGCTGGCATGAATCCAAAAAACACAAAATAATAAATGTTGGAGAGGCTGTGGAGAGATTGGAACACTTCTACACTGCTGGTGGGAATGTAAAATGGCACAACCATTTTGGAAATCTATTTGGTGCTTCCTTAAAAAGCTAGAAATAGAACTACCATAAGATCTAGCAATCCCACTCCTTGGAATATATCCTAGAGAGATAAGAGCCTTTACACGAACAGATATATGCACACCCATGTTCACTGCAGCACTGTTTGCAATAGCAAACAGATGGAAGCAACCAAGGTGCCCATCAATGGATGAATGGATAAATAAATTATGGTATAGTCACACAATGGAATAGTACCCATCGAAAAAGAACAGTGATGAATCTGTGAAACATTTCATAACATGGAGGAACCTGGAAAGCATTATGGTGAGTGAAATTAGCCAGTTGCAAAAGGACAAATATTGTATAAGGCCACTATTATAAGAACTCGAGAAATAGTTTAAATAGAGAAGAAAATATTCCTTTACGGTTACAAGAAGGGGGAGGGAGGGAGGTAAGGAGAGGGGGACTCACTAATTAGATAGTAGATAAGAACTACTTTAGGTGAAGGGAAAGACAACACACAATACAAGCGAGGTCAGCACAACTGGACTAAACCAAAAGCAAAGAAGTTTCCTGAATAATCTGAAAGCTTCGAAGGCCTCAGTAGCAGGGGCAGGGTTTTGGGGACCATGGTTTCAAGGGACATCTAAGTCAACTGTCATAATAAAATCTATTAAGAAAACATTCTGCATCCCACTTTGAAGTTGGCATCTGGGATCTTAAACGCTTGCAAGGGGCCATCTGAGATGCATCAATGGGTCTCACCCACCTGGATCAAAGATAATGAAGAACACCAAGGACACAAGATAATTACAAGCCCAGGAGACAGAAAGGGCCACCTAAACCAGAGACTACGTCACCCTTAGACCAGAAGAACTAGTTGGTGCCCGGCTACAACTGATGACTGCCCTCACAGGGAACACAACTGAGAACCCCTGAAGGAGCAGGAGAGCAGTGGTATGCAGACCCCAAATTCTCATAAAAAGACCAGACTTAATGATCTGACTGAGACTAGAAGGTCATGGCCCCCAGACCTTCTGCTGGCCCAGAAGAAGAACCATTCTCAGAGCCATCTCTTCAGACAGGGATTGGACTGGGCAATGGGTTAGAGAGTGGTGCTGGTAAGGAGTGAGCTTCTTGGATCAGGTGGACACTTGAGTCTATGTTGGCATCTCCTGCCTGGAGGGAGATGAGAGAGTAGAGAGGGTTAGAAGCTAGCGAAATTTGCATAAAACGAGAGAGTGGAGGGAGGGAGCGGGCTGCCTCATTAGGGGGAGAGCCATTGGGAGTATGTGGCAAGGTGTGTATATAAGTTTTTGTGTGAGAGTCTGACTTTATTTGTAAACTTTCACTTAAAGCACAATAAAAAAAAAGTAGTATTTAAAATCCTGTTCACTTTCTTCATTACATCATCACTGGCTGAATAGATGCTTTTTCATGTTGGGAAGATTGGAAGAGTATTTTCAGGGGGAAAAAAAGGCTAAATTTAAGAAACTTGACTAAGATCCAGCCATTTATCAAAAAAGCCATCTTCAAAATAAAAAATAAAAATATGTGTATTTCAAGTAAAATCTTAACATTCTAAGTGTCTAATCCATTGACATATGTATGCCTCCCACCAAAACCTCCTTCCAGCTGATCAGCATGGCTCAAGGAGCAATTGTCAAGTGTTCAGTTTTTTGCAGCTGAACACAACTTCTATGGTAGACTACGTTTCACATACATAGTCCTGTGCTCAGTTTGAAAACCCTGGTGGCACAGAGGTTCAGTGCTAGGCTGCTAACCAAATGGTCAGCAGTTCAAATCCACCAGGTGCTTCTTGGAAACTCTATGGGACAGTTCTACTTTGTCCCATTGGGTCAGTATGAGTCAGAACCGACTGGATGGCAAGGGGTGTACTCAGTTTGCTCCCAAAATACCTGATCCACTCCTCTGTTATGCAAATATGTAACCAGTGTAGTTCTCCAACCTTGATTACTCCACCCTCTCCAAGCAAACTTATTTACGGAGCCTCCCCCATTTGATTACTCTTGATGCAGTTTATCACTAAATACTTATATTAGCAATCTGCTAAATTTTACCTCAGATAATTTCACCTCTCCCTCTGGGCTTGTATAAATGAATCACATCTGTTCTCAGTTGTATGTGTGTGTGTGCGCACGTTATTATTTAAAACCTATCGTCATACTGTGACAAACCAAAGGCAGCCAAGTCTAGTATTGCCCCCCGCAAAAACAAATATATATTGGAGCCAGCAGAGCAGGATACATAGAGAAAAGAAACTGAGTGAGAGTTCACAGAATCATTTATTCCACGGCACTGCAAAACTGTGAATAATTTGCAGTAGAAGATGATTTCTTAAACCAAAAAGAGCACCAGGAAATAACAGTATGCTGCTGTATCTCTATGGTATCATGTGGGTAGAAACTATTTTTGCCACATTCTTGTTTTCATTGTTTTGAAAATAGGAGGACTCAGAAGAAACTTGAGAGGACAGCTTGCCCCTCCTCCCTGCTCCAGGAATCTGGAAGCGTCTGTTTCAAAATAGTGCCAGGGTCCCTGTAATGATTATCATCAAGTCTTTTCCAATGGTTTCTCACATACTTGTCTTGCAGGCAATTCAATACTCCCTCGCACTGATTGACACAGCTGCCTCTGGCTCACAGTCTAGAGGCCACGAAGTCCAGACTCAAACTGCTTCCACATTGTCTGACGTTCTAGCCGCCTCCCACACTGTCCCAGAGTAGCTTTGTCCACTGTGCAGAAAAAAAGATTGGAATTTGGGTCATTCCAAAAGTGTCCCTAGCCCACAGGACAGAGAATGTCAACACTAAACGAGGTTGGCTGAGGTGGGGGAGGGCGGCGGGCAGCACTACCAGAGGATTCTAGGTGGATATTTTTGTGCTGCTTAAAGAAACCCGTTATGATGAGCTGGGAGGTGGAAAGGTAAAGCAGATGCCATGCGTGGGCTTTTACGTGGCAATAACTGTCAGTTCTACTGGGAGAGGAAAAATGGAATTTGGCTTATATTGACTAACCCCAGTACCCAGTGCCGTCGAGTCGATTCCGACTCTTAGCGACTAATGGAATTTGCAATTACAGGGAAACTTTTGTCCTATCAGAGTAACAGGTTGTTTTCATTGTTATTATAATAATGATGATTTTATGTTTTAGTTTCATTCCACCCCTTCCATTTTATCCCAGCAAAGACGACATGAGAACATGGGTAAATCGTTCTGCCTCTTCAGACCTCTTGAAGAAAATGACAGAATTTGGTTGGACCGCTGTTATGGTTCTTCCTAGTTCTGTATTCTCCTGATCAGAGAATTCCAGGGCGAGGAGTTCACCAAGAGAATGTGTGTAACGATGCCAGCCGTTGTTAGCTTGTGGTACTCAGTTCCTTTTTCCCACAGTGTTTGCTGTCAGCTGTCACCCAGCCAGCCCCTAACTCATGGCGACCCCATGCCTACTGGAAGGAAACATTGCCTGGTCCTACGCCAAGTTGCAGCTTGGATTGTTGTGATCGAAAGGGTTTTCACTAGCTGATTTTCAGACTTGGATCACCAGGCCTTTCTTCCTAGGCCATCTCCGTCTGGAAGCTCCAGTGAAACCTGTTCAGCATCACAGCAACGTGCGAGCCTCCACTGACAGACAGAGGGGCATGAAGGGAAATCAACTCAGGTCTCCCACATGGAAGGCAAGAATTCTTCCCCTCAGATTTCTTTGTAGCCTGATAAATATATAATTCTGCAAAGGGATAAAAGGAGGTAGGAGGAAATTTTGACAAGGGGCATAACTAAATCCAGAAAAAGGGAGACTTAACATAGCAGAAAAGGTCACCACACACCATCCCCTCAATACCAACTCAATTTGGAAAGGGAGGGGGGAAAAAAAAAACTCATTGAAAAGTTTAGGAGGAAGACGAATGTGGAATGGAAAGCAAAGTCTTTCAAATCCCCAAGGACTGCAGAAAACGGGGAGCACCATTCCCCCCTCTCAGGCACCTGTCATCTTAGCCCTGAGAGTATCACTGCTCCAGTGTCCGAAATGATTCCCAGGTTGGAAAACCTAAGTCAGGTATCCAGGGATCACACAAAATTACCAGATGTTGCGATCTTGGTCTATTGCTTACACAGATAATTAGATACACATACTTTTATTAAGAATAACGCTGATGTTTTTCCAACTAAAATGGTCCAACAAGCACACTGGATGTACAGGAAATAGCTCAAATTCTCCACAGATTTTAGCAAAGTGGTAGTATGCATTAACTTCCTCAGAGGTACAGTTGATGCAGATGAAAACACCACAGCCATGCTTGCCACAGGATTTCCCAAGACGTCAATTAAACTATTGGACCCAAGTTAGCTACTACATAGAACCTAATGACCAGTTTGAAACTGAGGGAGATAACTTTTAATCTGACTCTTGGGGGAAAAAAAAAGGAATCAAGTAATATTTCTGTGAAATTGTCTGTAAAACAAAAATAACTCATCCTCTCAAAGATTATTTTTTAAGGGGAAAACAATAACAACAAAAAACCCTCAAAGTATTTCTGAAGTCATAATTAAAAGGTTAAAATTCAAAATGATTCCTCTCTAAAAAGGAAAAAAAATTAAATCTTGACTCTGCCATATGGTTAGTCTACATTAACTATAAAAAAACAAACTATAATTTATTATAAAATGGCAGCCCTGTAAAGGGAAAATATTGTCCATAGGTAAGATACATTGGGAAAACCATCCATGAAATAGAGGCTTGGAAAGCTCTTATTTGCACGAGTGAATCCAGGGGCCCAGTTTGGCAAGATGAGCTGTTGTGAAGAAAAAAAAAATATATAAGAAAATATTTGTTAAATCGAGTTGGCTGCTCAGCCTCAAACTTGCAGACTGTATGTAACCCTGTGTGTCTATGAGCGTGTGTATTTTTAAGACTTTCACATTCAAGAAAACAATGACTTTGCACCAATAATATATTTTTTGTTCTCACTCTTCTTAGAACAGCAATCCAAAGAGAGCAGAAAGAAAAACAAACATAATATTTGAAAGTCAAGTTCTTTCAGTCTCTCATGGAAATCAACTGTTTAGCACATCAGCCAAGAGAGGCCACAGAAGGGAGGCAAGAAGAATTGCCAGGGAGAAAGGCAGTTGTAAGAGCTTGAGACCCCTGTCCCCATTGTTCTGATCATGAATTCTGGGCCTTTATAGCGAATTGGGGAGCCACATGAAGAAGACACAGGAGGCATTTTTTGTATTTTGTTTTGACATGTGCTGTGTTGCCTCCTGGTCCCCTCTAAAGTGTTGCAAGAATAAGCTCCACGTTGTAACTGAGAGCCAGTGCGAAGGCTGCCAAGGAACGCAGGCAGCCATGGCCTCTGCCTGCGACCTCCACACCACTGCCAGGTGAAACCTTGCAGCTCCTGAGGCCATTAGCACAAAGGGCGTACTTCTTGTCTAGGGGCTGTAGTTCGAACCCAAAAGAGTTACGATTCTCCAGTTGTTGTGGGAGTAAACATTCACTGCTTTACATGCGACGGTTCTATTCCTTTGGCTTTTTCTTTTCTCCTTCCAAAAACAAACGGGTAGAGATCCCAGTGTTTTCTCACCAGTATTATGTTGCTGTGTTGCAGCCAAATTTTACGGTTGCAGGCATTAGCAACCCAGGCCAAAAAACACTCTGATTTAATACGAAATTGTACATCGCATTTCCAACTATTTCCATCATTACAATAATGATTTGGCTTATTTCTGGTTTCATGACTGTAAAAAGTTTCTCTTTTTCAAAAACACAAAAAAAGTAGTGTTTGATAACAACCAAACACAGCTCGGATCCAAAGAAACAAACCAATCAATAGTGTATTCTTGTATGGCACTCTGCTAGTAGCTTTTTTAAAAGACCTAAAGCTTATATTATTTTTTCTATTGAATTTATTCTAGAGTTTAATACATGTACACGATTAGCTTAGATTTATTTTGTTTTTTTTTTCTGGGTTCTCATCGTTCCTATAGATGAACGTGTCTTTTTCTTTCTGGGGATATGTTAGATGATCTCTGTAATATGTTTATACTCGTGTGACTTGAATTACATAAATACTGTAAACAAAATGGCCGTTAATATATTTATTTGGATGGATATTTCTAATCTCACTTCAAGATCAGTAAATGCCAGCTATCCTTTATTTTATCTTCACCTTGACATGAACTATATGTATAATCTTTTGGTTACAAAATAAATCTTTATAAATTGTGATCATCGCTTGACAAAATGCTTGCCCAGGTTTTAAATGGTAACCGTGGCCTTTTACAAAAAATATGTGCAAGGCTACTACTTCCAAATAGTGTTATCAAAAAGGACCCTGTATTAAGAAATTAATGTGTGTCTATTTTTCTGTGGCTGCATCTTTTTGTCTTTCTGAAAATTCCTCGTTCCACCACAATTTTTCTCTCTTCGATTTTCTGCGCGTCAAAGAAATATCCTTAAGCTGAAATGAAACTTCAAGTACACAAAGTGGACAAGAACTCTATCTTTTATGAGCAAAACAGAAGTTAAATGAGGTTATCTACAGAACTCCTGAGGGAGCAGAAAAGTGAAATACAAACACATTGCCCTCCAGAGAGCAGCGCCTGGCATCCCACTGCTCTACCTCAAAAACAACGGGAGGAGTTATGTCATGCCCTATTTTGTCCACACTGCGGCTGAATGCCATGTAACAGAGTCTATTTCAGGGATGGAATTATTGCTAAATCAGAGTACTCTTCACGACCCCTGGATTCTGGGAAAGAGAATTGCTCAATTTTTCAGCAGTCATTAGAAATATACTTTCTGGCCATGTCTAAATAAAAATGATAACATTGCAGAGGGGACGTTCCAACTTAATATTTATGGCAAAGACCCATAAAAACCTACTGTTCACGGTACAAGTTGGGCCAGTAGACTACAGCTCATTAATTTGTCCAGAACTTATTGCTCAGGGCCATTTTGCTAGGAACTACCCAGCCAAACTCAAAATTAAATTGCGTGCATTTTAATACTGTGACACCAAATAATTTTTTTTAAGAAAGAAGATATCAATAGACTTAGAACTATGATTGGTTATTAGAGAAAAACAACATAGAGAATATTCTAATATTGTTGCCATTGTTGTTAGCAGCCGCGGAGAGAACCCATGCATGACAGAATGAGATGTCCCCCAATCCTGCGCCATCCCCATAATCAGGCAGACTGTTGTGACCCACAGAGTTTTCAATGGCTGATTTCTGAAAGGAGATCATCAGGCCTTTCTTCCTAGTCCATCTTATTCTGGAAGCTCTGCTAAATCTGTTCAGCATCATAGCAATACACGAGCCACAATTAACAGATGGATGATGGCTGCTCATGAGGTACGTTGGCCAGAATCGAACCTAGGTCGCCTGCCTGCAAGGGAAGAATTCTACTACTGAACTGCCAGTGCCCCCATTCTGATATTGTTGTTGTTGTTAGGTGTAGTCAAGTCAATTTTTCGACTCATAGTGACCCTATGTGACAGAATAGAAATGTCACATAGGATTCTCTAGGCAATAATTGTTATGAGAGCAGATCACTAGGTCTTTATCCTGTGGAGCCACTGGGTGGGTTCAAACCTCAGCCTTTATGTTAGCAGTCGAGCATTTAACCACTGTGCCACTAGGACACCTTCTCCTAATATTAGAGCTACGTAAAGACAGTATAGGTTGTCCCGAGAGATAACAAAGTACTTGTAATGGGAGAGGATGCACTCTGCCCCTCTGAAAAATGCTCAGTAGAGTTCCCGGGGCCATCTGGCCTTACCACTCCAGGGGTGAGTTAATGGCCAGATAAGTGGTTACGCCAAATGTCCTGTAAGAGCCTTAAGATCCTAATGTTTCAATGAATATATAGAATAGCATTTTCCAAACTTTGTTCTTGCGTTCCACGATCAAATAAGTACGAAAATGTTGCACACATTTCCCCTCTAATTAGATATTTTATAAATATATATTCGAAAGTTAATAGTTCTGGGAAGTTCTGCAGTAAAGAGATCTACTCAAATTTGCCCAACCTAGCATTTCCCAACTATTTCATTTCTCACAAAGCATGTTATTATAATGTCATTGGACACTCATGTCCTCATATATCCAGTAGGGTAGTTTTACCATTCCATAAACCCCACTTTTTACTGGGGTTTATGGAACGGTAAATTACATTTTTCTTCTTATATCTATCTTGCATGTTTTTGTGAGTTTTATATAATTTTCTTATTAGAAATTAAAATTATCATGCTTTTTGAACAAGTACTAATTCTTTTGATGGTCTTTTAAGGCCCAACACAGTTTTTTCTTTCCAAATTTATCTCTCCATTCCATAAAAAGATTATTTTTCAGTGTACCTCAAATGCATCACACTTTTTTTCCCTTGCCATATCTATTACTTACCTTTTTGCCCCCTTTGGAACATCATCCACCCAAATAGTGTATTTTCAAGCCTGAGCCCAATGGTGATGGCTAAGTTTGTGTGTAAACTTAATTGTTTTTCAGTGGTTTGGCAGTTATTGTGTAGTTTAGGAGTTATGCAATGATGTAATCACCTCCACGATGAGATCTATTATGAGCAGCCAATCAGCTGAAAGGGAGTTTCCTTGGGGGTGTGGCCTGTATCCAATATACATGGTTTCGCTCCCTCTGAATCCTGCATTCATCTTGTTGTCATCTAACCTCCAGTCAGGTGAGACTTGAGCCAGCAGCCTCCCATTTTACCTGCCTATCATGGGTTCATTAGTGCAGCAGTTACATAAGTGAGGAGAAGCCTCCAGCCTGATGCCTGACCCACATACTTGGGATTCTCCAACCTCTACAAGCTCATGAGATATATCCTTGTTATAAATCTCCCTCTTTCTCTATATATAAACCGAACTCATTGCCATGAAGTCAATTCCAACTCATAGTGACCCTACAAGACAGAGTACTACTGCCGCATAGGGTTTTCAAAGAGCCATTTGAGGATTCTTAGGAACCTGAGCTCTTAACCACTGCACCACCAGGGCTCTCTCTCTCTCTATATATATGTATGCATATGTATATATACTTTTCAATGGTTTTGCTTCTCTAGAGAACTCAGCCTAAGACATTTGGTACCGGGAGTGGTTCTAGAGAAACAAAGTTGCAATGACAAGTTTTCTAAATAGAATTTCAATCTGGTCAGTCTAAAAGATATTGATGACTGTGCTTCCATGTGGTGGCAATAGAAATATGCAAAAATATTCAATAAATCAAATATTGGGTCCCATGGTCTCCATTCCTGTCACATTACCTTCCATCTCCCAGTCTGCATCTATGTCCTCATGGGGAGTTCCTGATCAGGGAACCGAGGAAGAGAAAATTCATGCCTGGTTTACAGATGGTTCTGGGCAATACACAGGCACAAGTCAAAAGTGGACAGATGTGTGATTTTGTACTTATTTGCTGTAGCCAATGGTTTGTCTCAATGGTCAGGGATTTGAAAGGAACATGATGGAAAATTGGAGACAAGGAAATATGGGGAAGAGAGATGTCGATAGACCTCTCTGAATGTGCCAAAGAAGTGAAGATTTTCATGTCTCCTGTGAACGCTCATCAAACAGTGACCTCGGCAAAGGGGAATTTTAAAAATCAAGTGGAAACCTGTCATCCTTTTTCCCTAGCTACCCCCATCTTTACCCAATGCACTCATAAACAAAGTGGCCATGGTAATATGGATGTAGGTTATGGATGGGCTCAGCAACATGGATTTTCAATTACAAAGATCAACTTGGTTACAGCCACTGCTGAGTGCCCAATCTGCCAGCAGAAGAGATCAACACTGAGTCCTCTATGGCACCATTCTTCAAGGTGATCAGCCAGCACCTGGTGGCAGGTTGATTACCTTGGACCTCTTCCATCACGGAAAAAAGCAGCATTTTGTTCTTACTAGAATAGACACTCTGGATTTGCCTTCCCTGAGTGCAATGCTTCTGTAAAAACTACCATTCATGACCATACAAAATGTCTTATCCACCATCATTGTATCCCAAACAGTATCACTCTTCATGGGACTCACTTCACAGCAAATGAAGTGTGGCAATGGGCCCATGCTCATGGAATTCACTGGTCCTTCCATGTTCCCCATCATCCTGAAGCAGCTGGCTTGATAGAAGGATGGAACGGCCTTCTAAAGAAACAATTATGATGCCAGCTATGCAGCAATACCTTGTAGGGTATGGGCAATGTTCTCCAGGAATGCTCTAAACCAGTGTTCAATATATGGTGCTGTTTCTCCCATAGCCAGGATTCATGTGTCCAGGAATAAAGGGATGGAAAAGAGAGTGGTACCACTCACTATTATCCCTAATAACCCACTTGAAAAAAATTTTGCTTCCTCTTTCCATGACCCTAAGCTCTGCCTGTCTAAAGGTCTTAGTTCCCAAGGGAGGAATGCTTCCACCAGGAGAAACAACACAGATCCCACTGAACTGGAAGTTAAGAATGCTTCTCTCCACTTTCCTTATGTTTCTGCATCAACAGGCAGAGAAGGGAGGTACTGTATTGGCTGGTGAGATTGATCCTGATTACCAAAAGTAAATCAGATTGTTATTACCTAATGTAGGTAAAGAAGAGCATGTCTGGAATATAAGAGATAGGTTAGGGCATCTGTTAGCACTACCATGCCCTCTGATTAAAGTCAGTGGATAACAACATCAACCCAGTTCTGACATAACTATTAATGGCCCAGACCCTTCAGGAATGAATGTTTGTGTCACCCCACCTGGCAAAGACCATGACCAACTGATGTGCTTGCTGAAGTTAACGAGAACACAGAATGGGCAGTAGGGTTGAAAGTAATTCTAAATACCAGCTATGACCACATGAACAGTTGCAGAAATGAGGAATGTAATTGTTATGAGTGTTTCTTCCTTGTATGTGTGCATCAAATATTTTTTTCTCTTAACTTATAAAATATTAAGATGTAAATATTGGGCAGTTCTACTCGGTCCTATAGGGTCGCTATGAGTCGGAATCGACTCGACGGCGCTGGGGTTGCTGGGTTAAACAGGGTTAGTGCATTTTGAGTTGTATGTGTGTTACTTTTATCATGTTAGGCACAAGTATGACTTTATAATTTTCTTTATTTAGAGATTATGAATGGCTTGAGGAGATGTGTATAGGTGCCAAATTAACAAGGGATGGATTGTGATGGTTAAGGCTGTGTGTCAACTTGAATGGGCCATGATCTCAGTGGTTTGGCAGTTATGATGTAGTTTGGCAGTTATGTAATGATGTAATCACCTCCATTTTGAGATCTGATATAATCTAATTACCTCCATGATGAGATCTGCTATGAACAGCCTATCAGTTGAAAGGGAATTTCCTTGGGTTGTGGTCTGCATCCAATATATATGGACTTTCTGGCAAAGCTAGCTAGGTTTTGCTTGCTCTGGATCCTGAATCTGGCTTATCATCACCTGACCTCCATTTCTTGAGACTTGAGCCAGCAGCCTACCATCTTACCCAAGCAGCAAGGGCTTGTCAGCCCCTGTAGCGACATGAGTCAGGAGCAGCCTCCAGCCTAAAGCCTGACCCATGTACTTGTAACTTTCCACGTAGTTGGGACTCTCCAGCTTCTACAAGTGCATGAGCCATTTCATTGATATAAATCTCCCTCTCTCTCTCCCTCTAGATGTATGTACACTTCACTTATTCTTCAGTAGATTTGCTTCTCTAGAGAATTCAGCCTAACATATCAACTTAGTTTTTGAAGATCTCTTTTTTTTCTTAATTACTTCAAACTGCACTGGTACAGTGTGGAATCTGTACTGTACAGCTTAATACTTAAATTGCATTTCTTGGGGTTTTATCTTTTTTTTGGTCTCTCAGGCCTTCTTTCTCTCTCTCTTCTCTTCTCTCCCTCCCTCCCTTCTTCCCACCCTTATTCCCTTCCCCTTTCCCTTCCTTCCTTCTTT
Organism: Elephas maximus indicus; assembly: GCF_024166365.1. Taxonomy (NCBI): domain Eukaryota; kingdom Metazoa; phylum Chordata; class Mammalia; order Proboscidea; family Elephantidae; genus Elephas; species Elephas maximus. Next base: position 10,931,237 of record NC_064822.1, on the reverse strand, counting down.
TCTTTTTCATTTGTGCACATTTTATCTAGCCAAATTGTTATTACATGTGCAAAGAAAAGCCATTCCTAATATTTAGATATTCCCTAGAATAGAATTGTGAGCTATATAAAATGTATTTTCTTTCTTCATAGAATATTTTCCTCATTGTATAAACTTATCAGTTGCACAAAGAAAATAACTCTTACAATAAAAAAATAAATACCTATCAATAAGGCTTTATTCATTCATCCTTTAACGAGCATTTAGGTTGTTTCCACCTTATGGCTATAGTGAATATTGCTGACATGAACATTGGTGTACACACATCTGTTTGCACTGCTGCTTTCAAGTCCTTTGTGGATATTTCTATTGATGAGTTATATAGTAATTTTATTTTTACTTTTTTGAGGAACTGCCACACTGTTTTCCACAGCTGCTGTACCAGTTTGCATTCCCACCAGCAATGGACATGGGTTTCAACTGCCCCACATTCTCGCCAACATTTGTTATTTTCTGTGAAATGGTATCTCATTGTGGTTTTGATTTGCATCTCTCTGATGGCTTGTGGCAAAATTAAGTGATGCTATTGGATTTTTTCTGACCTATTGTAATGCAATGACTATCACAACCTCCCTACCATATTATTCCACTGCAATGTTATTATCATATGAAATGCCAAAATTATGAGTGTATGTGTGTGTCCATATTTATGAGGAGAGAGAGAGAAATGTACATTGCAGTGTTTTGTTTGTGTATGTGAAATATGTGTTTGGAGAAGTAGAAAAGACCCTCCCACCATCACCACCATTTCACTTCTATCAAATGAGAAGCACTAATAAGCATATTTTTTTAGAATTATTTATTCAGGTAATGTGTGGGGCATGGATTCTGCCAGGCCTTAGGGCAGAAAAGAAGAGCTCAATTTTGCCTCACGCATATTGACGGTACACTTTTTTTCAAAACTCAGCCCTAAAAAACCTGCTATTATAAAAAAGAATTCTATTTCTATTGTGGACCCAATGAAAGGTAAAGTTACAGTTACTGGTTACTAGAGTTTTCTTTTGTAATTTCTCTTTATATTTTCTACCAGCATTTCCAGTCATACAAAGACAAAGTTGAGAATGTGGGTTGGAATCAAACAGTGTCTTATATGAATCCAGACTCATGCAATTGCTGAGCCTTGACCAACTCCCTTTAGAACCAAAAGGGGGTACATTCTGTAACTCATACTTCCTATTATTCTTAGGAGAATAGCATGAAAATGATTGGAGGTTCACAATAGATTTGTGAGTGACTGCATGCATGCATGTTTAATTGAATTGCCCATGTTGTCTCCCAGAGATAGATAAACCTGTCAGCCACTCATAGGGTGTGATTCGTGTGGTACTGAAAGTTGTACCAGCCCAAAAATATCACCCTTATCAGCCTGCCACTCAGGCAAAAATTCTCTAGAGGCTCATCACTCCTTATCAACTCAAAGTTCTGCTGAAATCCCAATAGCTTTTATTTTGGGAAAAGGAATTTATTAACCCATTAGTATATCTCAGCTCTTCAGCAGACAATAGGGCTTTCAAGGAAAGGGAACAAGGTCTGGTGGCAGAATGTGTGGTTCCAGACTGATCTGGAACCTGGGACTCTAAATATAAGTCTTGGGCAAAATGCCTTACAGAGAAGACTAGAGTAATAAGAGTGAAAAGGATGGCAATGCATACAGGTCAAAATAATCTTATGTGATAAGAGTAAAACACGTTGCTCTCATGTGGGGTGCCAAAATAAGCAAGAAACCATCTTTAAGAAGCAAGACCTGCAATAATATAGTAAAGCATCCACTAGGATGAAGGTTATAATTTAGACACCAAAAATTAATTAAACCAAGCACTTACTTTAAAGAAGTATTACCTATTGAACTAAGAAAATGCACAAGTAATGAAAAACACAGCAATTGATATGGAGTTTATTTATTTATTTATTTTAAGTATGAATTGATATGAAGAAGAAAATTATAAGATTCCCTGGGTGATGTAAACGCTTAAGCGGTTGACTACTAACCAAAGGTTAGGTGCTCAAACCCACCCAGAAGTGCTTTGGAAGTAAGGCCTGGTCATCTGCTGCTGAAAGGTCACAACCTTGAAAACCCTATGGAGCAGTTCTAGTCTGCATACTTGGAATGGCCATGAGTAAAAATTGACTTGATAGCAACTAACAACAACAAGATGTCAGTAAATATTTGTTCAAATGAATGAGTCATTGTAGAGATGCAAGCAATGGGATATGAAATTTCAAAGAATGATGAAAGTCTCTCCAGCTCTACATATCACTAAAGACTTGAGAAAAACTAGGCATTTTCAAAAGGATGGGTAAGACTTTAGTGGGTTGATATGACAGGAAAGAGGAAAGGTAAGATGTGTCTGATGGAAATAACAGCATTAACCATGACACAGGGATGAGAGTTTTGGAAAAAAAAATTTTGTGACCTGTTTTTAGTCAAGTTTGGTTATAACACAGGAAATATTTGAGAAACAATGGGACATAAGAAAAATGAGCTATTTTAAGGGACAATCCTGGGAATCATTAAACGCTGGACTCAGAGATTTGTGCTTAAGCTTATAAACAATGAAAAGGCACCGAAATTTTTATTTTTTAAATGGAAAATGGCATCATTGTACAAAATTCAAAAGGTAATAATCTAACAAAATGCAAGGCACATAAAATTAATGATATGAAGAGACCCAGAGCACATTAGATGCAAAGAGAAACACAGAACAATACCTCAGTAAGAATTTGTAGAGAGTATGAAAATCAGTGGAGAAGATATATACCCAGGACATTTGGGCAGAGAATACTGAGAATTGGAAAGTGACTAGAATGTGAGAGTGGAGAGAAAGAAAAGGGGTCAGAATGATTTTAGTGTTGCAATCCTGCCAAGCTATTACCCGGGTTAGTTTATGGAATGGGAAAGAAGGGCAAAAGAGAAGACAATACCGTACATTGTTTTCATTTGGTTTGTGATTTGACGCAATGGGAAAATCTCCTTGGATATCCAGAGAGAGTTTATAAGGCAGTGGAAATTGTATTTTTTGGATTCAAGAGATAGATCAGTCATAAAAGACAAATGCTGTGTGGAGCTTATAAGAAACCAGAAAGAGGTGAAAAAAGGCAGAGGCAAGGGTCCAGGTAAGTTCAGGGAACCTATGAAATAGAACCATTTAAAAATCACTAGAGTAATATCTTATTAACAGCTCCATAATTTCCTAGAAATTACGCAAAAGAAAGCTGCAACATTTTATTCTACTTAACATAGACAATATCAAGAGCCTTATAAGGAAAAAATGGAAAACATTTCCTAGCTTAGAGGAAAATCTCTATTTCATGAATAGCAGATATTTGATCGGTTATGTATAACATGTATGTTCTTTGTGCCCTAAACAGGCAATGGCCTTTTCTCAACTGGGCTTTTTTTGACCAAGAAATGCTCATAGTCATCAATAATGTTGACTTTTCCTCTGTAATTGTGTAAGATGATTTCAGTCAGACTATATCAGCTGTAGAGAATTACAACCTGCAAGGCAGATTAAGTGACAGAAAGTCATATTCCAATTGGCTATTAATAAATGCTCATACTGCCAAAAGGCTGTCTGTGATTGTTTTCTCTCTGTTTTGTAGCTCTTTACATGCATTCAAATTATAATAAAATGTGTGAAGCAGCAGAGGAAGGAACGGAATTTTAAGAGCTCAGGCATTCTCACAATTATTGCAGAATAAATAAGGACTGGGGAGGCAGAGACAATATGACACTATAGACAAAAGAACCATGCCATCCCTCTGCAGCAAAGACCCAAAAAACTAAGTAAAACAGATAAAAATGTCAATCCTGGAACACTAAATACCAAATAAAAGAATAAAGAAATCAGTCAAGCACTGAATGGAATAAAAAAAAAAAAAGAGAACATGGAGAGCTATGGAGTGGAGGTCCCATATCAGCTAATATGGCTGGATGCACCATCAAAGAACTCACTCAGGATGTATGGGAAGGCAACTCCATGGAGCTTCCAGCAGGAGACAGAGCACCCGGTAACCAAGGATACACACTTTCCCATCCCCCATCTTTCTTCCCTGTACATGACCTCAACTGCTTACCAATGGGCCACGGATGCTAGGCCTGAGAGATGGGGTCTGCCCAGCTCCCACCAGCCAGCCCCTTCAGTGCTGTTTCTTTGTTTGTTTGTCTTTGGTTTTATTTATTTATTTATTTTGGCTTTTGTTGTTGTTGCTTCTCTCTGTCTCCCTTGTTTCCCTTCCTTTCTCCTGCCCAGCTAGCCCCATGTGCTATCCCCTCCCCTTCTTGACCGGCTATGACTTTTTTGGTTTGTTTGCTTTATCCTTTTCTTTTTTTTCCTTCTTTTTCTTCTCTCTCTCTCTCCTTTACTTTCTTTCATTTATTCTGCCCACCCAGCCCTGTGCACTGTCCCTAACCCTTCTGGGGAGGCCATGCTGCACAGCTCAGTTGGAGATTCACTGCACTTGGCCTCTCCAGGTCTGTACCACCAATCACTGATCAGCTCCCTCAGTGTCATTTTATTTATTTGTTATCTGGGTTATTTTTCTTCATTTGTTGCTGTTGTTATTGTTTCTGCTGTCTCCCTTCCTTCTTTCTTTCCCTCTCTTCCATCTACCCAGCCCCATGTGCAACCCCCAACTTCTTGGTGGTCTGTGCTATATCACTCTGCTGAAGAACCTCTGCACATTGCCTCTCAAGGTCTGTGCTGCCCCAAAAGGCCAGCTCCCTATGCACCACATTTTTTATTTTTCTTTCTCTTTCTCCTTTTCCTTCTCCCTCCCGCCTAGGTCCTGTTCAGCCTTTGCCCCTTTCTGGTGATCCATGCCATGCCTCCCAGTAAGAGAGAGACATCAGCTCACTGCCACCCTAAGTCCACCCTGCCCCCAACAGCCAGTGCCCCCACTACCAATTTTTTTGTTGTTGTTTTATTATTTTTAATTATTTATATTTTCTTTATTTGTTTCTTTAAGGTTGGTTTCTCCTCTCACTTTCCCTTCTCTTTTCCTTTCTCCCACTTACATAGCCCTGTGGGTCACCCACACCGCTTCACAACAGGCCAAGCCACAATGCTTAGCTAGACAGACACCAGTGCATGGCCTTGCCTGGTCTGCCCTGGCCCCACCTGCTGAATCCTAATGCATTGCCATTTTGTTTACTTTTTTCTTTATTATTTTATATTATTATTTTTTCTTTCATTTTTTGCTTTTATTTAACTTTTTTTGCCTTTGTTTCTCTGTCTTCTTTCACTCACCCACTTAGCTCTGCACATAATATCCTCTACTTTCCCTCCTAACCTATCTGCACCATGCACCAAATGCCATGTTCACAAGCAGTACTAACAAGGTCCCCCAGACCCCATCCTGCATTGAACCCCAGCCCTGCTCCATTTTCCCTAGTTTGTGCATCAAACTACCCATCCCTGCCCCTCCACCACCGCTGAACCTACCCTGCTGTATCATAGCTGAGTGACCAGCCCTACCCACCTAGAAAAGTGGAACTATCATGCTGACAAGTGAGCAAGGCCACCTAACCAGACATAACTAAGTAAAACAAAAAAGTAGGATGAAAGAACCAAATCTACAATCAATAAACAAAAAAAAAAATTCCTGAATATTCCAGAGACAGCAGACAATGTCAAAACACATGAAAAAACAGGCGAGGATGGCTCCAAAAAGCAACCAAAATAAAACAGCAGATAACCTTCTGCTAGGAGAAAAAGCACTGGAACTACCTGACTGGAAATTCAGAACTCTAATATGCAGGGTTCTCCAATAGATGAAAGAAAATGCAGCAAAAATAAGGAAAAATAGACAAAATCTTGGAAAATAAAGACAAAATCATAGAAAAGACAGACAAAACAGTGAAGGAATCAGAAAAACAATACAGGAGCAAAATGTCAAAATAAATAAATAACTAGAAATCATACAAAAACAGCAATGAGAAATACAAAACATAAAAAGATTTCAGAAATGAACTGTACAATAGAAGGTTTTAGGAGCAAGTTGGAAACAATGAAAGATAGTATTAGTGAAATTTAAGACAAATCCTTGAATACCACTTTGTTTGAGGAAAACTCAGAGAAAAGAATGAAGAAAAATAAAGAAACCCTGAGAATGATGTCAGATACAATCAAAACCAAAAATTTACATGTGATTGGAGTTCCAAAAAATGACGGATCGACTATCTAGGAAGCTCAATGAACACCATATACGACAGACATCAAAACAAAAACTCCAAGGCATATCATAATCGTACTCACTAAAACCAAAGACAAAGAAAGAGTCTTGGGAGCAGCTTGAGAAAAACAAAAACTCACATACAAAGAGGAAACAATAAGATTAACCCTGACTACTGGGAAGGAACCATACTGGCAAGAAGACAATGGGATGACACATACAAAATCTTTTTGAAAGAAAAAAACTGCCAATCGAGAATAATATATCCTGCAAAGCTCTCACTCAAATATGATGGTGAAATTAGGACATTTGCAGATAAACAGAAGTTAAAGGAATACGTAAAAACAAAAACAAATTAACAAGAACTTTCAAAGGGTATCCTTCAGTTAGAGAACCAACAAATCAGACAATATCCTGAATCTAGGACTTAAGACAGCATCAGCCAAACACTAACCTAGAAGATGAACTCTCAAGGATAAAACAACAGGAAAAAATTTACAACAGGGACCCAGGGTTATTAATCTGTAAATAATAAGATCAGAACAATAAAAAAGGGAATAAACAGTGTAGGTGTAGAGCTTTCAAATGGAGAGGATGCCAAGGCTTTATCAAGTAATAAAAGACTAGTTTAAAGTAGGAAGATGGGGTAAATGTCAAGGTAACCACAAAGAAGTTTAACAAACCTATTTAACAAAGAAGAAAATATAAAGTCTCAGTAAACACAAAATCTACCAAAAAAAAAAAAGCCACCCACACAAAAAGGAATTCAACACAGAAGTGTAAGAGGAACAATGAAAATGCCAGCACCACACACACAAAAAAGTACTGCAAAACGACAGCAATAAACTCATACCTGTCAATAATCACACTGAATATAAATGGCTTAATGAGCCCATAAAGAGACAGAAAGTGACAAAATGGATTAAAAAAAAAAAAAACAGGATCCACTAATATGCTGCCCACAAGAGACACACCTTGGAAACAAAGACAAATTTATTAAAAATAAAAAGGCAGAAAAAAATGTATCAAGCAAACATCTACCAAAAAAAGAGTAGGAGTGGCAATACTAATCTCGGATAAAATAGACTTTAAAACAAAATCCACCATAAAAGTCAAATAAGGGTGTTACATAATGATTAAAGGGATAATCTACATGAAGACACACCCATAATAAATATCTATGCAGCCAATGACAGGGCTCCAAAATAAATAAAACAAACTCTAACAGCACTGAAAAGAGAAATTCATAGTTCCACAGTAATAGTATGAGATTTTATACACCACTCTTGGTAAAGGGTAGAACATCTAGAAAGAAACTCAACAAAGATACAGAAGATCTAAAGGCTACAATCAATCAACTTGACCTCTGACACATATATAGAACACACAATCCAACAGCAACAAAGTATACATTCTTCTCCAACACGCATGAAATATTCTCTAGAACAAACCATACCTCAGGCCACAAAGCAACCCTCAATGAAACCAAATACAATGAGATAATACAAAGTATCTTCTCTAATCACAGTGTCATCAAAGTAGAAATTAATAACAGGAAGCAAGAAAAAAAATCAAATACATGGAAACTGAGTAATGCCCTGCTTAAAAACCACTGAGAAATAGAGGAAATCAAAGATGGAATAAAAAAATTCCTAGAGTCAAATGAGAAGGAAAACACATCATACCAAAACCTTTGGGACACAGCAAAGGCAGTGCTCAGAGGTCAATTTATAGCAATAGATGCACACATCAAAAAAGAAGAAAGGGACAAAGTCAAAACATTCACTACACAACTCAAACAAATAGAAGGAAAACAGCAAAAGAAGTCCACAGCCTGATAATAAAAATCAGAGCAGAAATAAATGAAAAAAAGAATAGAAAAACAATAGAATCAACAAAACCGAAAGTTGGCTCTTTGAAAGGATCAACAAAATCGACAACCCATTGGCCAAATTGACAAAAGAAAAACAGAAGAGGATTCAAATAACCCAAAAAAGAAATGATGTGGGAGGAGGCGGAGCCAAGATGGCAGAATAGACAAACGCTTCCAGCGAGCCCTCTTTACAACAAAGACCCAGAAAAACAAGTGCAACAAATATATTTAGGACAAGCTAGGAGCCCTGAGCATCAAAGGCAAGCTTAGAAAATGAACTGAGGGGCAAAGGGAGGAAGAGATGGTTCAGAAGCAGAGAGGACTTACTGGACCTGAATCATGGGGACCCCTCAGGCACCATTCCTGGGAGTGGCAGCGGGCTAGTACTAGTGTTTGGCCGCAGTTAACTCAGGGAGAACCAGCCAGCCACACAGCCTACTCACTCCTCTGGAACCAGAGAATAAAGGTGCTCTTGGCAAAAGCTAAGTACCTGTGTATATTTTACTGCACCCTTCCGCCCCCAAGCTGGCTTCAGCGGCTGAATTCCCTGTTGAGTGCCTAGAGCCATCCTCCCAGCCTTGGAGAAGGAAAAAATTTGCAACTGGAGGGAAAAGATAATTTGCCAGCTACACTAACCAGGGGAGCTCAGGACAGAAGCTGCTCCTGTCCAGGCATAAACGGTCCATGGACTTTGAGTACCTTTCCCCTCTGCATGGACCTTTGTGGGCCTATTTCAGGAGAGTAGGCCCTTGTTGACAGACTCCAACTGTTTCAGCTGTACAGCACAGAGGTGGGTGTTTGAAGTTTGACATTGCTTTGCCTATTAAACAGAGTCCTCACCAATCCACATCAGGGGCCTAAGGACTGGTAGCTCCATTCAGGTCACCAGGCCACACGAGACAGGGGTCCAAGGATAACTGGTACCTCCCAGTCCTTACAACCAAAAACACTGGGTGCCCACGGTCCATCTGCAGAACCCACCCACCTGTACACTGTGGGGAATAGGGGCACGCTTTCCTAAGAGACACGTGCAGGGCGATTCTTACCCCCTGCCTTGTTCAGAGTGTGACCCCCTGCTGCAACCAGGTACCGGTACCTACACCAATCACCCCTGCCCCTCTAAGACTGTAAGAAAGAGCCTGCACCACACACTTAATGATCAGCTACCTGGACACCTGAGCTGTATTCATGCAAGAAAAGTGAATGGACTCCTGGACTGATATAACTGATAACAGCTCTACCCATCTAGTGACAGGAAGTCAGAGCGCCAAAGGCAAAAATAATCAAGCCAGCTCACTCGAGCAACCCATTTGGCATATCAAAACAAAACAAAGCAAGAAGCTATGACACAGTAAGAAAACATAAAGTAAACTAATAGAATAAATTACAGACGGCTTGGAGAGAACAGTCAATATTAAGTCACATAAAGAAACAGACCATGATTACCTCGAAAAGCTCTCAAAGCAAAGAATAAAGGGATCTTCTAGAGGAAAGTGCATTTCTGGAATTATCAGAGGCAGAATACAAAAGATTAATATACAAAACCCTTCAAGACATCAGGAAGGGAATGAGGCAATACACAGAACAAGCCAAGGAACACACAGATAAAGCAACTGAAGAAATTAAAAGATTATTCAGGAACATAATGAAAAATTTAATAAGCTGGGAAAATCCATAGCCAGACAGCAATCGGAAATGCAGAAGATTAATAATAAAATTACAGAAGTAGACAACTCAATAGAAGGTTGGAGGAGCAGAACTCAGCAAGTGGAAGACAGATTTTGTGAACTTGAAGATAAAGCACTTGGCGCTAATATATTTGAAGAAAAATCAGATAAAAGAATTAAAAAAAAAAAAAATGAAGGAACCTTAAGAATCATGTGGGACTCTATCAAGAGAAATAACCTACGAGTGATCGGAGTACCAGAACAGGGAGGGATAACAGAAAATACACAGAGAATTGTTGAAGATTTGTTGGCAGAAAACTTCCCTGATATCATGAAAGATGAGAAGATATCTATCAAAGTTGCTCATCGAACTCCACATGAAGTAGATGTTAAAAGAAAGTCACCAAGACATATTATAATCAAACTTGCCAAAACCAAACATAAAGAGAGAATTTTAAGAGCAGCTAGGGATAAACGGTAGGAAGTATGGAAATCCCGGTGGTGAAGTGGTTAAGTGCTACAACTGCTAACCAAAGGGCTGGCAGTTCAAACACACCAGGCGCTCCTTGGAAACTCTATGGGGATAAATGAAAAGTCTTCAACAAAGGAGAGTCAATAAGAATAAGCTCAGACCACTCGGCAGAAACCATGCAGGCAAGAAGGCAATGGGATGACGTATATAAAAAAAGAAGGAAAAAAATTGCCCACTAAGAATCATATATTCAGCAAAACTATCTCTGAAATATGAAGGTGAAATTAACATTTCCAGATAAACAGAAGTTTAGGAAATTCATAAAAACCAAACCCAAACTAAAAGAAATACTAAAGGGACTTCCTTGGTTAGAATATCATTAGTATCAGGTATCAACTCAAGACTAGAACACTGCGCAGAGCAATCAGAAGTCAATCCAGACAGGGAAATCACAAAAATAAATCAAAACAAAAAAAAATGCTCAAAACAGGGTAACGACGATGTTATAATGTAAAAGAAGACAACATTAAAATAATAAGGAGGGATTGAGAAATGTAGTCATAGATCTTCCATATGGAGAGGAAGATAAGGTGATACAAATAAATAAAAGTTAGGTTTAAATTTAGAAAAAATAGGAGTAAATAATAAGGTAACCACAAAGGAGACAAACTATACTACTCATCAAAACAAGATACAAGAAAAAAATAGAGGCTCAACAGAAACAAAATCAACAACGAATACAAGGAAAGGACAATATGTGAAGATAAACTATTAAGCACATAAAGTGGGAAAAAGAAACTGTCAACAACACACAGAAGAAGACATCAAAATGATAGCATTAAATTTATAAAACCTATCCATAATTACGCTAAATGTTAATGGACTAAATGCACCAACAGAGAGACAGAAAGTGGCATAAGGGATTAAAAAGCACGATCCATCTATATGCTTCCTGTAAGAGACACACCTTAGACTGAGAGACACAAGCAAACTAAAACTCAAAGGATGCAAAAAAATATATCAAGCAAACAACAATCAAAAAAGACCAAGTGTGGCAATATTAATTTCTGAAAAAATAGACTTTAAAGTTAAACCCATCATAAATGATATGGAAGGACATTATATAATGATTAAAGGGACAATACACTAAGAAGATATAACCATGTTAAATATTTATGCCCCCAACGACAGGGCTACCAGATACGTAAAACAAACTCTAGCAGCAATGCAAAGCAAGATAGACAGCTCCACAATAATAGTAGGAGACTTCAACATACCACTTTCAGTGAGGGACAAGACACCTAGAAAGAAGCTCAGTAAAGACACGGAAGGTCTAAATGCCTCAATAAACCAACTTGACCTCATAGACATATACAGAACACCCCACCCAACAGCAGCCAAATACACTTTTTTTTCTAACGCGCATGGAACATTCTCTAGAATAAACCACATATTAGGTCACAAAGCAAGCCTTAGCAGAATCCAAAACATCAAAATATTACAAACCATCTTCTCTGACCATAAAGCCATAAAAGTAGAAATCAACTACAGAAAAAGCAGGGAAAAGAAATCAAACACTTGGGAACTGAACATTACCCTTCCCAAAAAAGACTGGATTATAGAAGACATTAAGGATGGAATAAAGAAATTCATAGAATCCAATGAGAATGAAAACACTTTCTATCAGAACTTTTCGGACAAAGCGAAAGCAGTGCTCAGAGGTCAATTTATATCCATAAATACACACATCCGAAAAGAAGAAAGCATTATCCCCAAGATCAAAGAGTTATCCCTACAACTTGAACAAATAGAAAGGGAACAACAAAGGAAACTCACCAGCACCAGAAGAAAACAAATAGTAAAAATTAGAACAGAACTAAATGAAATAGAAAACACAAAAACAATTGAAAGAATTAACAAGACCAAAAGCTGGTTCTTTGGAAAAATGAACAAAATTGATAAATCATTGGCCAAAATGACAAAAGAGAAACAGGAGAGGAAGCAAATAACCCAAATAAGAAATGAGATGGGTGACATTACAACAGACCCAACTGAAATAAAAGAATCATATCAGATTGCTATGAAAAATTGTACTCTTAGAAATTTGAAAACCTAGAAGAAATAAATGAATTCCTAGAAACACACTGCCTACCTAAACTAACACAGAGATAGAATAACTAAATAGACCCATAACAAAAGAAGAGATTGAAAACGTAATCGAAAAACTCCCAACAAAAAAAAGCACTGTCACTGATGACTTCACTGCAGAGTTCCACCAAACTTTCAGAGAAGAGTTAACAACACTATTAGTAAGGGTATTTCAGAGCATAGAAAATGGTGGAATACTACCTAACTCATTCTATGAAGCCAGCATATCCCTAACCAAAACCAGCTAAAGACACCACAAGAAAAGAAAATTACAGACCTATATCCCTCATGAATTTAGAGGCAAAAATCCTCAACAAAATTCTAGCCAATAGAATTCAACAACATAACAAAAAAATAATTCACCATGACCAAGTGGGATACATAGCAGGTATGCAGCGATGATTCAAGATTAGAAAAACAATCAGTGTTACCCATCATATAAATAAAAGACAAGAATCACATGACTTTATCAATTGATACAGAAAAGGCATTTGACAAAATCTAACACCCATTCATGACAAAAACTCTCAGCAAAATAGGAATAGAAGGAAAACTCCTCAACATAATAAGGGCATTTATACAAAGCCAACATCATCCTAAATGGAGACAGCCTGAAAGCATTCTTCTTGAGGTCGGGAACCAGACAAGGATGCCCTTTACTACCGATCTTATTCAACATTGTGCTGGAGCTTCTAGCCAGAGCAATTAGGCTAGATGAAGAAATAAAGAGCATACAGATTGGCAAGGAAGAAGTGAAATTATCTCTATTTGCAGATGGCATGATCTTATACACAGAAAACCCAAAGGAATCCTCCAGAAAACTACTGAAACTAATAGAAGAGTTCAGCAGAGGATCAGGATACAAGATAAACATACAAAGCTCAGTTGGATTCCTCTACACCAACAAAAAGAACATCGAAGGGGAAATGAGCAAATCAATACCATTTACAGCAGCCCCAGAGAAGACAAAATACTTGGAAATAAATCTTAACAAAGATGTAAAAGACCTGTACGAAGAAAACTACAAAACACTTCTGTAAGAAACCAAAAGAGACCTACATAAGTGGAAAAACATACCTTGCTCATGGATAGGAAGATTTAACATTATAAAAATATCTATTCTACGAAAAGCGATCTATAGATTTACTGCAATTCCAATCCAAATTCCAATGACTTTTTTAATGAGATGGAGAAATAAATGACCAATTTCACATGGAAGGGAAAGAGGCCCCGGATAAATAAAGCATTACTGAAAAAGAAGAACAAAGTGGGAGGCCTTACTTTACCTGATTTTAGAAACTATTATACCACCACAGTAGTCAAAACAGCCTGGTACTGGTACAACAACATACATGGACCAATGGAACAGAATTGAGAATCCAGACATAAATCCATCCACATACAAGCAGCTGATATTTGACTAAATCCCCAAAGCAGTTAAATGGGGGAAAGACAACGATTTTAACGAATGGTGCTGGCATAACTGGATATCCATCTGCAAAAAAAATGATACAATACCCATACCTTACACCATCCATAAAAATGAGCTCAAAATGGATCAAAGACCTAAACATAAAACCTAAAACAATAAAGACCATGGAAGAAAGAATAGGGACAATGTTAGGAGCCTTAATACGTGGCATAAACAGTATACAAAACATTACTAACAATGCAGAAGAAAAACTAGATAATTGGGAGCTCCTAAAAATCAAATACCTATGCCCATCCAAAGACTTCTCCAAAAGAATAAAAAGATTACCTACAGACTTGGAAAAAGTTTTTAGCTATGACATTTCCAATCAGCGCCTGATCTCTAAAATCTACGTGATAATGCAAAAACTCAACTACAAAAAGACAAGTAACCTAATTAAAAAATGAGCAAAAGATATGAACAGACACTTCACTAAAGAAGACATTCAGGTAGCTAACAGATACATGAGGAAATGCTTATGATCATTAGCCATTAGAGAAATGCAAATCAAAACTACAATGAGATTTCATCTCACTCCAACAAGGCTGGCATGAATCCAAAAAACACAAAAGAATAAATGTTGGAGAGGTTGTGGAGAGATTGGAATACTTATACACTGTTGGTGGGAATGTAAAATGGTACAATCCTTTGGAAATCAATTTGGCATTTCCTTAAAAATCTATAAGTAGAACTACTATAGGATCCAGCAATCCCACTCCTTGGAATATAAAAAAATCTTAGAGAAATAAGAGCCTTTACATGAACAGATTCATGCACACCCATGTTCACTGCAGTGCTGTTCGCAATAGCAAACAGATGGAAGCAACCAAGGTGCCCATCAAAGGATGAATGGATAAATAAATTATGGTATAGTCACACGATGGAACTCTATGCATCGATAAAGAACAGTGATGAATCTGTGAAACATTTCATAACATGGAGGAACCTGGAAGGCATTATGCTGAGTGAATTAGTCGGTTGAAAAAAGGACAAATATCGTATAAGACCACCATTATAAGAACTCGAGAAATAGTTTAAACAGAGAAGAAAATACTCTTTGATGGTTACGAGAGGAGGGAGGGAGGGAGGCAGGCTGGGAGAGGGGTATTCACTTATTAGTAGATAAGAACTACTGTAGATGACGGGAAAGTACACACAATACAGGCGAGGTCAGCACAACTGGACTAAATTGAATTAATTGAATGCTTCAAAGGCCAGTGTAGCAGGGGCTGAGGTTTGGGGACCACAGTTTCTGGGGACATCAAAGTCATTTGGGATAATAAAATCTATTAAGACAATGTTCTGCATCCCACTTTGAAGAGCGGTGTCTGGGATCTTAAACGCTAGCAAGTGGCCATCTAAGATGCATCAATTGGTCTCAACCCACCTGGATCAAAGGAGAATGAAGAACACCAAGGACACAAGGTAATTACGAGCCCAAGAGACAGAAAGGGCCCCATAAACCAGAGACTACATCAGCCTGAGACCAGAAGAACTAGATGGTGCCAGGCTACACCAATGACTGCCCTAACAGGGAACTCAACAGAGAACCCCTGAGGGAGCAGGAGAGCAGTGGGATGCAGACTTAAAATTCTTGTAAAAAGGCCAGACTTAATGGTCTGAGTGAGACTGAAGGGCCTTCTGTTGGCCCAGGAAGGAACCATTCCCAAAACCAACTCTTCAGACAGGGATTGGACTGGACCATGGATTGGAGAGGGATGCTGGTGAGGAGTGAGCTTCTTGGATCAGGTGGACACTTGAGACTATGTTGGCATCTCGTGTCTGGAGGGGAGATGAGAGGGCAGAAGGGGTTAGAAGCTGGCAAAATGGACACGAAAAGAGAATGGAGGGAGACAGCGGGCTGTCTCTTTGGGGGAGAGAAATTGGGAGTATGTAGCAAGGTGTATATACGTTTTTGTGTGGGAGATTGACTTGATTCGTAAACTTTCACTTAAAGCACAATAAAAATTAAATAAATAAATATAGTGGGGGACATAAAAACAGACCCAACTGAAATAAAAAGGATCATAACAGAGTACTGTGAAAAGCTATACTTCAACAAATTTAAAACCTAGAGGAAAAGGACAAATTTCTAGAAACACACTACCTAGACAAATTAATATAAATGGATGTTGAAAATCTGAAGAGACCTATTTCAAGGGAAGAGATTGAAAAGTTAATTAAAAAAACAAATTCCCAACAAAAAAAGCCCTTGACCAGATGGCTTCCCTGGAGAATACTACCAAACATTCAGAGAAGAACTCACACCGGTACTACATAAACTGTTTCGGAACATAGAAAAGGAAGGGATACTTCAGAATTCATTCTATGAAGCCAGCATAACCCTGATACCAAAACCAAGCAAAGGCCCCCCCCCAAAAGAAAATTACAGAACAATCTTTCTCATGAATATAGGTGCAAAAATTCTTGACAAAATCCTATTACATAAAATTCAGCATTATATCAAAAAAATAACACACCGTGACCAAGTGGGATTCATACCAGGCATACAAGGATGCTTCAACATCAGAAAATCAATGTAATCTACCACATAAATAAAATAGAAACATCACATGATCATCTTGGTCAATGTAGAAAAGGCCTTCAATAAACTGCAACAAATATTATTGATAATGACTCTCAATAAAATAGGTATAGAAAGGAAATTCCTCAACGTAATAAAGGGCATGTATAAAAACCAACAGCCAACATCCATAGTGGAGAAAGGCTGAAAACATTCCCCCTAAGAAGTGGTACAAGACAAAGCCAAACCAAAACCAAACCCAGTGCCATCGAGTTGATTCCGACTCATAGCGACCCTATAGACAAGGATGTCCTTTATCACACTCTTATTTAAATAATATTGTGCTGGAAGTCCTAGCTACAGCAATAAGGCAACAAAAAGAAATAAAGGGCATCCAAATTGATAAGGAAGAAGTAAAGCTGTTACTGTTTGCGGATGATATGATACCATACAGAGAAAACCCAAAAGACTGCGCAAGAAAACTACTAGAACTAATAGATTCAACAGAATAGCAGGACAGAAGATAAACATGCAAAAATCAATTGGATTCCTATACGTCAATAAAGAGAATGATGAAAAGGAAATCAGGAAAAGAATATCATTTATAACAGTCCCTAAAAAAACAAAATACTTAGATATAAATCTAACTAGGATGTAAAAGACCTATACAGAGAAAACTACAAAACACAACTGCAACAAGCCAATGTAAAAGACCTATACACAGAAAACTACAAAACACAACTGCAAGAAACCAAAAGAGACCTACCTAATTGGAAAAACATACCATGCTCAGTATAGGTAGACTTAACATTGTGAAAATGCCATTTCTACCCAAAGCAACCCACTAATACAATGCAATACCTATCCAAATACCAACAACAACAACAAAAAACTTTAAAGAGATGGAAAAACTAATCATTAACTTTATATGGAAAGGGAAGAGGCCCCAAAGCACTACTGAAGAAGAAGAATAAAGGACTCCCACTACCTGGCCTCAGAACCTACAATACAGCTGTTAGTCAAAACGGGCTGGTACTGGACAAGTACAGATACATTGACCAATGGAACAGAATTGAGAACTCAAATGTAAAGCCACCCACCAATGGTCGCCTGATGTTGGACAAATACCCAAAGTCCATCGAATGGGGAAAAGACAGTCTTTTTAACTAAAGTTCTGGCAAAACTGGATGTCCATATGCCAAAAAAAAAAGGAACAGGGCCCATACCTCACACCAACACAAAAACTAATTCAAAATGTATCAAAGGCCTAAATATAAAACCAAAAGCTATAAAGATCATAGAAACGCTGCCCAGTCTCCACCATGCTCACAATCATTGTTATGCTTGAGTCTCTTGTTGCAGCCATTGTGTCAATTCATCTCGTTGAGGGTCTTCCTCTTTTTCACTGATCCTGTACTTTACCAAGCATAATGTCCTTCTCTACAGACTGATCCCTCCAGATAACATGTCCAAAGTATGTAAAACGTAGTCTCACCATCCTTGCTTCCAAGGAGCATTCTGGTTGTATTTCTTCCAAGACAGATTTGTTCATTCTTTTTGCAGTCCATGGTATATTCAATATTCTTGGCCAACGCCACAATTCAGAGACAATAATTATTCTTCGGTCTTCCTTATTCATTGTCCAGCCTTCCTATGCATATGATGCAACTGAATATATCATGGCTAGGGTCAGGGGCACCTTCATCTTCAAGGTGACATCTTTGATTTTCAACACTTTAAAGAGGTCTTTTGCAGATTTGCCCAACGCAATGTGTCTTTTGATTTCTTGACTGCTGCTTCCAAGGGATGTTGATTGTGAGTCCAAGTAAAATGAAATCCTTGACAACTTCAATCTTTTCTCTGTTTGTTCTGATGTTGTTTATTGACCCACTTGTGAGGGTTTTTATTTTCTTTATGTTGAGGTGTAATTCATACTGAAGGCTGTGGTCTTTGATCTTCATTAGTAAGTGCTTCAAATCTTCATTTTCAGCAAGCAAGGTTGTGTCATCTGCATATTGCAGGTTGTTAATGAGTCTTCTTCCAATCCTGATGCCCCATTCTTCTTCATATAATCCAGCTTCTCAGATTATTTGCTCAGCATACAGATTGAATAGGTATGGTGAAAGGATACAACCCTGATACACACCTGACATTAAACCTCACCGTGTCCAGTGTCCCCTTGCTCTGTTCCAACAACTGCCTCTTGATCTAGGTACAGGTTCCTCATGAGCACAGCTAAATGTTCTGGAATTCCCATTCTTCACAATATTATCCAAAATTTGCCATGACCCACACAGTCAAATGCCTTTGCATAGTCAAAAAACACAAGTAACATCTTTCTGGTATTCTCTGCTTTTAGCCAGGATCCCTCTGACATCTGCAATTATATTCCCCCATTCCTCATCCTCTTCAGAGTCCAGCCTGAATTTCTGGCAGTTCCCTGCAGATATACTACTGTAGCCTCTTTTGAATGATCTTCCCCAAATTTTTACTTGAGTGTGATATGAATGATATTGTTCGATAATCTCCATATTTGGTTGGATCACCTTTCCTGGAAATAGGCACAAATATGGACCTCTTCTAGTCAGTTGGCCAGGTAGCTGTCTTCCAAATCTCCTGGCATAGAAAAGCGAGCACTTCCAGTGCTGCATCTATTTGTTGAAACATCTCAATTGATATTCCATCAATTCCTGGAGCCTTCTTTTTCACCGATGCCTTCAGTGCACCTTGGACTTCTTTCTTTGGTACCACTGACTCCTAATCATATGCTACCTCTTGAAATGGTTGAACATCAACAAATTCTTTTTGGTTTAATGACTTTCTGTATTCTTTTCATTTTCTTTTGATGCTTCTTGCATCATTTAATATTTTCCCCACAGAATCCTTCAGTATTGCAACTCGAGGCTTGAATGTTTTCTTCAGTTCATTCAGCTTGAGAAATGCCAAGTGTGTTCTTCCCTTTTGATTTTCTATCTCCAGTTCTTTGCACATGTCATTATAATACTTTATCTTCTCCAGCCTCCCTTTGAAATCTTCTGTTCAGTTGTTTTACTTCATCATTTCTTCCTTTTTCTTCAGCTACTCAATGTTCAGGAGCAAGTTTCAGAGTCTCTGCTGACATCCATTTTGGTCTTTTCTTTCTTGTCTTTTTAATCAACTCTTTCTTTCTTCTTGTATGATGTCCTTGATGTCATTCCACAACTCGTCTGGTCTTTGGTCATCACATCAAATCTATTCTTGAGACAGTCTCTAAATTCAGGTACGATATACTCAAGGTTGTACTTTGGCTCTCTTGGACTTATCCTAACTTTCTTCAGTTTCAACTTGAACTTGTATATGATTAATTGATGGTCTGTTCTGCAGTCAGCCCCTGTCCTTGCTCTGAACTGATGATATTGAGCTTTTCCATAGTCTCTTTCCACATATGTAGTTGATTTGACTCCTGTGTATTCCATCTGATGAGGTCCACATGTATAGTTGCCTTTTATGTCCGTGAAAAAAGGTATTTGCAATGAAGTCGGTGGTCTTGCAAAATTCTATCTTTCAGTCTCCAGCATCGTTTCTACCACCAAGACCATATTTTCCAACTACCAATTCTTCTTCTTTGTTTCAAACTTTCTCATTCTAATCACCAGTAATTATCAGTGCATCCTGACTGCATGTTTGACCAATTTCAAACTGCAGTAGCTGGTAAAAATCTTCAATTTCTCATTTGTGTCCTTAGTGGTTGGTGCGTAAATTTCAATAATAGTCGTATTAACTAGTCTTTCTTATAGGCATATGGATATTATCTGATCACTGACAGCATTGTATGTCAGGATAGATCTTGAACTGTTCTTTTTCTGAGGATGAATGCGACGCCATTACTTTTCAAGTCGTCATTTCTGGCATAGGAGACCATATGATTGTCTGATTCAAAATGGCCAATACCTGTCCTTTTCAGCTCACTAATACCTAAGATATCCATGTTTATGTGTTCCATTTAATTTTTGACGATTTCTAGTTTTCCTAGATTCATAATTTGTAATTCCATGTTCTGATTATTAATGGATGTTTGCAGCTGTTTCTTCTCATTTTGAGTCACACCACATTAGCAAATGAAGGTGCCAAAAGGTTGACTGCATCCACATCATTAAGGTTGACTCTACTTGGAGTAGGCAGCTCTTCCCTATTGCCTTCCAACCTGGAGGGGCCATCTTCCAGCACTATATCAGACAATGTTCCACTGCTATTCTTAAGGTTTTCACTGGTTAATTCTTTTCAGAAGTAGACTTCTGGGTCCTTCTTCCTAGTCTGTCTTAGTCTGGAAGCTCAGGTGAAACCTGTCTTCCATGGGTGACCCTGTTGGTATCTGAATACTGGTAGTGTAGCTTCCAGTATCACAGCAACACGCAAGCCTCCACAGTACAACTAACTGACAGACACATCAGAGTGGACACCCATTGCTTCATAGCTCAGTAATGCAGTCATCCCTGAGGTTTATCCTTCAGCCAACGATTAGGCAGACCCATAAAACAAAAGGAGACTAAATGGACACACAAGCCCAGGGGCAAGGATGAGAAGGTAGGAGGTGACAGGAAAGCTGGTAGTGGGGAACCCAAGGTGGAGAAGGGGAGAGTGTTGACGTGTCGTGGTTTTGGCGACCAATGCCACAAAACAATAAGTGTACTAATAGTTTAATGAGAACTAGTTGGCTCTGTAAACCTTCATCTAAAGTACAACTAAAAAAAAAATGGGGGGAATAAAAAAAATAAAGAAAGAATATAAAAGAACTGGTGGGTGTGATTCCTTAGTTTGAGTGTGGCATTTTAAGGTGTTTGAAATTATTCTTGAAATTCTTGGAGTGTTTTTTTTGTTTGTTTGTTTGTTTCCTGTTCATTCAAAAGATTGACACAATTAAATATTTAATCAAATTAAGTAATTAACATAATAAATAGCATATAGGCTAGTGAGCAGAGTCCCTGGGTGGGGCAAATGATTAATGTTCTCACTACTAACTGAACATTTTGAGGTCTAAGTCCACCAAGAGTCACCTTGGAAGAAAGACCTGACAATCTATGTCTGAAAATTCAGCCATCCAAAATTCTGTGGAGCACAATTATACTCTGACACACTTGGGGGTCATCATGAGCCAGAATTGGTTTGATGGTAAGTGTTTTTAGGCTAGTTTGAAATGCTCTAGAGGAAAAATAAAGATAAATAATACATAGATTATGCTTTCAGGGTACTTACAGTCTCATAAGAGAGATGAGGCATAAATGAGAGCAACTGCAATGCAAAGTAAAATCCTATTAAGAGGGACTTCTGCTTCTGACCATGACAGAGTGACTGGTAGCAGAATAACCCCCCCCCCACACCATAAACAACTGTAAAAAGGAGGCCCAATGCAGGACTGTGACACTTGAGAGAGTGAGCAGACTTGAAGTGAGCCCCATAATTATGCCATCCTTTTGCCAGTAGGAACTTTCTGGAATAAATGCAGAGATGTGGTGTCCAAGAAGAGAATAGTGATCACACTGAGATGAATAGGCAGAAATTAGAGTTCAGCAACTTTCAGGAAAGGGAAAAGGACAGGAGGGAGCTATGCTGAGAAGAAGCCATGACAGTCTGCATCAGGGTCTCATTAAGTTCTCAGCCAAATAATTAGCAGCACACAGAGACCTCACTGAAACCACAGGAACTTGTCTGAGATTCCATAAAGGCCTCAATTTAAAAACAAGGCTACTCTAGACCCAGAAAAAGGGCTATTTTATACCCTTTTTTATAAAATTTTAAAAAGCATTGAAAAATCAAGCAAATCTGTCAGTAAATTAATTTGTTGTCAAAACAGAACCCAAAACTTGTTAATAAAAGATAGCAGAAGCTGGGCTTTTGATAAAGTAAAATTCACAGTGTCCAGAATAATTTTATTTTTAATTACTAGACATACAAAGAAGAAGCAAAATGTGACCCATAATTGGAGGTAGATGGGGAGTCTGATTAAATACAGACACAGAAGTGACAGAGATGGTGTAATTAGCAGAAAAAAGACTTTAAAGGAAATGATGGGCATAATGAGGAAACAGATAAAGAAACTCAGGAGACAAATGGAAACAACAGAAAATAATTGAATGGATATTCTAGAACTTTAAAATTTAATGATATTCGAGAATATCTGAAATTAAATACTCACTAGATATGCTTTGTAGTAAATTGTATACTGTAGGAAAAATAAATCAGAGGACCTGCTGATATGGCAATAGGAAATACCATAGTGGAACACATGGAATGAAAGTTCTGAAAAAATAAATGAATGCAGTGCCAGTGACATATGGGACAATACTATGATATTTGACATACATGTAATTGTAGTCTCAAACTGAAAAGAGAGGAATTGGAGCAGAAAAGAAAATGAAAAAATAATGGACCTGATTTTACAAATTTGCTAAAGAAAATCAACTTACAAATCCAAGAAACTCAGTGAATTCCAGACAGACTAAACACAAAGAAAACTGACTAGTGAGTTATCATAGTCTTATTTTTGGAAGCCAATGACAGAAAATTTTAAAAAGAGTAAGGGAAAATAAATACATCACAACGAGAGAGAGAGAAAGAAAATGATTATATTTCTCATAAGAAACAATGCAAGTCAGAAAACATTGGAATGGCATTTTAAAAGTACTGAAAGAAAAAATAACATATCAAACTAGAATTTTATAACCAGTGAATATGTTCTTCAAAATGAAATTGAAATAAAGACATTTTAAAATAAGCAAAAGCTAAGAGAATTCATCACTATCAGACTTGCACTAAAAGAAATGTCAAATGAAGTTGTTCTGGCTGAGGGAGAAAAATGCCAGATTGAAATTTGAATTATATACAGAAATGAATAGTGATGGAAGTGGCAAATACATGGGTAAATATAAAAGACATTTTCTCTTATTAAAATTTAAAATAATTGAATGTTTAAAACAAAAATAATAGCAATGTATTGTGGGGTTTACAGCAGATAAAGAAGTAAATTATATACCAACAATGGTATAAAAGATAAGTGGAGTAGGAAAACTATTTGTTAGACATTTCTCACCTTACATGTAAAGTGATATGTAATATCTTCCACTTGAAGGTAGACAGTGATAAGTTCATATTTTAAACCCCAGAACAACCTCTAAGTCTAAAACAAAAGAGTATAACCAAAAAGACAATGATCGAGATAAAATGGAATTAAAAAACAAAAACAAATTCAAATCCAAAAGATGCAAGGAAAGTAAGGGAAAGAAAATAAAGAATGGATAGAATAATAGAAAAAAAAAAAGTAATAAACAGAAACTCCATTACATCAATGATTACTTTAAATGCAAATGGATGCAACGCTTCAATTTAAGGTAGAGACTGTCTAACCAGAAAACAAAAATAAAAAATAGACTCAATTATATGCTTTTAACAAGGGGTTCCTTTTAAATATAAAGTCATAACTAGGTTAAAAGTAAAATGATAGATAAAGATATATCATGCAAACAGTAATCATAAGAAAAGCTGGTGTAGAGAATACATGATTCAAAAAATGGAGTATTACTGTAACCAAACGCCACTCGTGTTCTTGTTCTTGTTCTGTCTTATTTACCAATTTAAATAACAAACACAAATTGCAAGGGAAACAGAAAGTGGCAAGGTTATTGTCTGTGCATACAAGGATCGCTTGGGGCCTAGCAACCATAAGGCCATGTGCTCACTGTCTAAGGGGTCTGGGGAGCCTTTTGTTTCTAAGGGCGTCTGGGGTTGAGTTGGTACCCGGAACTTTTTGCCCTTAGCCCTCCCATGCACATATTTGGGGGTATGGATATTAAATCGTCTTCTGTCGGATGTGCATGTAGTGGGATCCCTCACTTCTAAAATGGAATCGGGTGAAATCATGGGCTGGGAAATATCCTTCCTTCTGGTGACAATCTGGTCCGTGGGTCAGTTGAAGGATGTGATTTCTTCAATCTGTTCATGCTTCAAGGTGTAGCCTGGGCTAGTTCTGTGGATGGAGCCACTACCTGCTGCGACTTCCTGAAAAATGTTGCTCAGAACAAGCTTGTGGTTAGCAAGACAAAGAAAGGAAGGAAGGAGTGTTGATTGAGGTTTTCATTACCGGAGATAAAGAAGGATATTTCATAATGATAAACAGGTCAATTCTTTATGGAAACAAAACAATACTAAATATGCAGTTGCCTTATAAAAAACAATTAAAATATATGAAGTAAAATCTGAATGAATTAAAGGAGAAATCGACAAATTCACAACTATAGTTGGAAATATTATCTTTTCTTCAATTATCAATAGAAAAAGTAAATCCAAAGTAAAAACAAATATAAGTAAGGATATAGAAGATTTGAACAACACTCTCAATCAACTTGACCTAATTGGCATTTATAGGACATTCCATTGAAAAGCAGCAGAAGGCACATTCTTTTTAAGCTCACATGTAAGAGTCTACAAGATGAACCATATTATGGTCTGTCGAAGACTTCTCACTAATTTACAAGAATTGAAATGATAGTGCATTTCAGACTGCAATGGATAGATATGTAGAATCCCCCAAATAGCTGGAAATTAAAAATCACATATCTAAACAATGGACCAAAGAAGGGATCACAGGGAAATTAGAAATATATTTGAACTGAATGAAAGTGACAACATAAAATTTATGGGATTCAGCCATGGTGACGTGTATAAAGAAATGTACAGGTCTAAATGCTATACGTTGGACCAATACGCAACATGATGAGAAACGGAGAAAACACTGAAATTGTCAAGAATTTCGTTATACTTGGATCCACAATCAATACATGCAGAAGCAGCAGTCAAGAAATCAAATGACCTATTGCACTGGGCAAATCTGCTGCAAAACACCTCTTCAAAGTGTCAAAAAACAAAGATCTCAGTTTGAGGACTGAGGTGTGCCTGACCCAACCCATGCTATTTTCAGTCACCTGATATGTATGCAAAAGCTGGACAATGAATAAGGAAGACTGAAGAAGAACTGATCCCTTGGAATTATGGTGTTAGTGAAGAATATTGAATACACCATGGACTACCAGAAGAACAAACAAATCTGTCTTGGAAGTACAGCCAGAATCTTCCTTAGACACAAGAATGGAGATATTTCATCTCAGATACTTTGGACATGTTATTAGAAGGGTTCAATCTCTGGAGAAGGACATCATGCTTGGTAAAGTAGAGGGTAGTGAAAGAGAGGAGGACCCGCAATGAGATGGATTGACACAGTTGCTGCAACAATGAGCTCAAGCATAATGACGGTTATGAGGATGGAGCAGGACTGCGCAGAGTTTTGTTCTGTTGTGTGTAGGATCGCTATGAGTCAGGACTGGCTCCATGACATCTAACAAGAATAAGAACAACATGTGCTTATTTTTTACAAGAAGAAAGGCCCAAGATTAATAATATAAGCATCTATCTTCTTAAGGAGCTAAAAAAATAATACAAAAGTATACTCAAAGTAATTTGAAGGAAAGAAGAGTGGAAATCATAAGAGAAAATGAGCAAACTACAGCCATGTGTAGCTGTATGTTCTATAAAACAGGACGTTGTGTGGTTTGGGCACTGTGCAAGCCCTACATTAGATACTTAGCAAAGTTATACAGGATACCTTTTGTTTCACTTCCAAATTGATACTTCTCTGACTCTTGCTGCTTCTATCACTAGCACTGGTTTTGCTGCATTTGGGAGCCATGGTGCACTTCACAGTAATATTTTTGAAAGAAAATTAAATGGAGAGATAGCGCTATGACACTCAAGAGATGTGTGATACATGAGATTGGATGAAGCTGCTTACGAGTCAAAGCATAACCGTTATATGATAAACTTTTTGTTTGTAAGTAGGGAAAGTTTATCTTAAAATAACAATAGAAAGTACAGGGCAGTACATACATAAGCCGATAAAACAGGCATTTACTATAAATATCAAGACGTATTATGTGTTATAGGTTACAGAAGTACCGTGCCATTACACACCTGGCAGTGCAATCACTTTATATACAAGAGACATGAGATACATGTGTTGTGTGCAGGTTGCTGTTGCATTAGCTACATGCCATTCTCCGGTCAGGATTTCTGAACTCTATTATAACTTTATGGGACCGTTGATCGATATGCAGTCGGAAGTTGCCCGAACAGATGTTATGTGGTGCATAACTGCATAGAGAAAAATTGGTTCTCTTAAAATATCAGTAAAATCATAACCTCCTAGATTGACAGATCGAGGAAAAAAAATCAATATTGGGAATTAAAGAGAGGCTGTAACTACAGAATAATAATAATATTATAGACAAATTTATCAGATGAATCTGAGAATTTAGTTGAAATGGACTAACCTCTTACAGATACAAATTGGCAAAATGGATATGAGAAGGGAAAAAAATATGAATAGCTCAATGTCTCTTAAATGCTATGAATTATTAATGGAATATCTCCAAGAAAGGACCCAGATACCTTCTGTGGTGAATTCTATCAAATATTAAGAAACAAAATTACTAATTTTACATGAGCTTGTTCAGAAAATAGAGAAAGAATAAACACTTCCCAAATAATTTTTGAGGACTGCTTAGGCATAATACCAAAAACGGACATGAAAATGACACTACATGAAAACCAAATTACAGATAAATACCTCTCACATGGTAAAGAGCCTTAACAAACTGTTAGCAAATCAAATCCAGCTATATATAAAAAGGAAATACATCATAAATAAGTGGGTTTCATACCGAGAAAGCTAAGTTGGCTTAACATGAAAATATCAATCAGAATAATTCACTGCATGTGGTAGATTGTGTTTTCCAAATAAGGGTACTCCAATATATATCCTAGAGGGTATTGGTGATTCAGTGGTAGAATTCTCATCTTCCATGCAAGAGACCTGAGTACAATTCCTGGCCAACTCACCTCACACACAGTCACCACCTGTCTGCCAGTGGTGGCTCGCGTGTTGCTATGAGGCTGAGCAGGTTTTAGTGGAGCTTCCAGACTAAGATGAAGTAAGAAGAAAGGCCTGGCAATCTACTTCTGAAAACTAGGTAGTAAAAACCCTACAGATCACAATGGTCCAATCTGCAACAGATCATGGGGACGGCGCAGGACAGAGCAGCATTTAGTTCCATTGTATATGGAGTCACCATGAGTCATGGGGGCTGACTCGACAGCAGCAATATATATCCTATTCACATGCTCTTATAATTTAGCACTGACATTACTCAACCACCTATGGGGCCTGTGTTCTTTCCAACTGAACCTTTGCAACCACCTCAATAAATATAATATGGTGGAAGTGATGATGCATGATTTTTGGTGCTAGATCGGGAAAGGCTATACAGATTTTGCCTGACTCTCAATCTCTAACAGGCAATTCACCTTGAGATACTCTAAGTGACATAAGATGTACAGCTATCATAATAGTTCAGTGACAGAATTCTTGTCTTTCATTTTTTCATTTAGGAGACCCTGGTTTTATTCTCAGCCAATGCACCTCACGCATATCCGCATTCGACTTTCCACGCTATGGAGAAATTACGCGGATGTAGAGAGAATCTCAGTTGTTGTAATCCCTAATTGGTTCGGTGTCCCTGTCTCAGGCAACAAGCATGTGAGTGCAGGAGTCTTTGAAATGAACACAGCCCCAGAAGCTGCCTAATTGCAACCTCATGAGAAACTGAGCTGCTCCTGAATCCCGGTCACATAGGAATTGTGAGAGATAATAAGTGATTATCGTTGATTTGAGCCATTAAATTTGGGGCGAATTGTTATGCAGCAATAGGTAAGTGTTAAAGATTTTGGTCTGGGCAGGTGAGGGGCTGTTGGACCAAAAATGTAATGATTTGACAGGGGCTACAAGACCAGGCAGCAGGCACACATTAGAACATCTTGAAGAGGCCGTTAGTAGAAGCCTGATGGTTGATAAGAAGGTTGTCAGGGAGGACATACAAGTAAGGTAAACGTTATTTTGAAATATGAAGGAAATTGGATGAGTTCTTATTATTTAGTGGCAGAAAAATAAGCAACGCTGTTTCCTGTTGTAACATAGAAAATATACTCACAAACCATAGGATCTAGTTCAGGAGATTTCGAGGCAGAGCACTAAAGGTACTATTTCTTACTGTCTGTAGTAAAATGTCGGAGGAGAGAGATAAACTAGTGAAAGAAATGTTATGAATAAAGGGGTCAGGACTTGCTGGGTTTGAAAATAAAACTGTTTCTCATTCCCAGTATTTACAAAATTCTCAGAATAAGAAAACGTATCAAAGAAACAATACAGGATGCTATTAGAAAAATGTTACCTAAAGATAAAGGAAAGGGAATGATTGTAAACCCTTTGTTAAGATTTCAAAAAAGAGTTAAGGCGGTACCTCAGAGAAAAGGAAGTCCCTGTAAAGTTCTCATGGGTGCACCTCAACAGTCTTCTCCATTATATATCAGGGCTTCCAATAATCTTAAGGGCATTACCTCACAACTGCCTTACAGGAAGCTGAAGGTCAAGAAATGCTTGTCTCAAGATTTGTGGGTGGGGATTTTACATAAAGAAATCAAGCACAAAAAATTCATAGGTTTTTAAGAGAATGATATCAGGAGAAACATCACCAGCTCGGAAAAAAAAAATGACAGTATTGAAAAAAAGAAGAAAAAATAGGATTTGGGGACAGGGTACTACTACAGGATCTTATCTGCATCTGGACTTGATTTTAGATAATGAGATTCTTGACTTGGGCTTGATGAATTGATAAATTAAAACTTGTATTTATCAAAAGATACCAATAAGAAAAGGTATAGCCAAGCTCTAGACTGGGAGAAAATATTTTTAATAAATATATCTGACAAAGAATTTGTGTCCAGAATATATGAGTGTCATGGACTGAATTATGTCCCCCCAAAATGTGTATATCAATTTGTCTGGGCCATGATTCCCAGTATTGTATGGCTGTCCTCCATTTTGTGATTATAATTTTATGTTGAAGAGAATTAGGGTGGGATTGTAACACCATTACTAAGGTCACATCACTGATCCAATGAAAAAGGTGTTTCCCTGGGGTGTAGCCTGCACTACCTTTTATTTTACAAGTGTTAAAAGGAAAGGAAAGCAAGCAAAGAGTTGGGGACCTCATACAACCAAGAAAACAGCACCGGGGGCAGAGCGCGTCCTCTGGACACGGGGTTCCTATGCTCCTCGACCAGGGGAAGATTGAGGACAAGGACCTTCCTCCAGAGCTGACAGAGAGAGAAAGCCTTTCCCAGGAGCCAACACCCTGAATTTGAACTTTTAGCCTACTTTACTGTGAGGAAATAAATTCCTCTTTGTCAAAGCCATCCACTTGTGGTATTTCTGTTATAGCACACTAGATAAGTAAGACAGAATTTGGTGCTGAGGGAACAGTGTGCTGCTCTAACAGATACCTAAAATGTGGAAGCAGTTTTGAAACCGTGAGTGGATAGAAGACTCAGAAGGAAGTGAGAACTGTTAACAGTGGAGAAGGCACAGTTCGTGAGAAAGAGCAGCAGAGGGCCAGCGCCAGCAGCAGGGAACCAGCAGCAGGGAACCAGCAGCAGCAGAACCAGGAGACCAGCACCAGTCAGCACCGTACCCGACCCACAGAGTGACAGAACTGAGTGCCTGTGTGCGGGAAGCTTCCTGGTGGAGCGGGGTGCCTCCAGGCACTTATCGATGGGGCTACAGAGCTTTGAAACAATTGCCCCAGCTGGGCAGATGCAAGCATGAGGTGTGAGAGCTCAGGGGCCAAGAAATCAGGAAGCAGAAGCTGAAGAGACAAAGGATACAAGAAGCTGAGTTGCCTCAGTCTCAAAAGGTATGGCCATGACCTCAGCGGTTTCAAATGATGGAGCCATGGCCTCTGATGTTTCTAAGGGTTGAGTCACCACTCATGGACTACAAGAATGGTGCACCTAAAGCTGAGGAAGCAGAGTTGCCATCCCAGTGGATCTGGAAGGCAGAGCTAAAGTCCAGGGCCAAGGGGCCTCCACTCAGAATCCAGAGCGTGTGGCCAATACCTAGAGCCTGGAGGGCACGGTCATTGTGTAAATGGTCTCAGAGAATAGAGGATTATTTTCAAAGCCTTGAGAGCCAATATAATGTGTTTTGCTGACTCGCTTGGTGCCTGTTATGCCTTCTTTCCCTGCAATTTCTCCCATTTGTAATGGAAATGTCTAGCTTATGCCTGTTCTCCCATTGTACCCTTGGAAGCAGATAAGTTGTATTCTAGATTTACAGATGAAGAGGAATTTTTGGATTTCGGACTTGGAGTTAAGACTTTTGGTATGATACGATGTGGTGAATATGTTTTGCATGTTGCAAGCATGTGATTTTTGGGGAGGCCAAAGGGTGGAATGTCTTGGACTGAATTATGTCTCCCAAAAATGTGTGTATCAGTTTGCCTGGGGCATGATTCCCAGTATTGTGTGGTTGTCCTCTGTTTTGTGATTGTAATTTTATGTTAAATAGGATTAAGGTGGGACCGTAACACACTTACTAAGGTCATATCGCTGATCCAATGTAAAAGGAATTTCCCTGAGGTGTGGCCTGCACCACTTTTTATCTTAAAAAAAAAAAAAATTATCTCACAAGAGATAAAAGGAAAGGGAAGCAAGCAGAGAGTTAGGGACCTCCCACAGCCAAGAAAACAGCACTGGGAACAGAATGCATCCTTTGGACCAGGAGTCCCTGTGCCTGAGAAGCTCCTTGACCAGGGGAAGATTGAGGACAAGGACCTTCCTCCAGAGCCGACAGAGAATGTAAGCCTTTCCCTGGAGCTGATGCCCTGAATGTGAACTTTAGCCTACTTTACTGTGAGGAAATAAATTTTTCTTTGTTAGAGCCATCCACTTGTGGTATTTCTATTACTAGCACTAGATGACCAAGACAATAAGGAACTCATGCAACTCAATAATAAAAAGGCAAGCAACATAATTTTTAAAAACAGACAAAAGTTTCAAATGAACCCTTCACAAAAGAAGCTATATGAATGAATTCCAATAAGAACAGGAAATGGGGCTCAACATTTTTAGTCATCAGGGAAATGAAAATTACAATGTGACGAGTAATCACTACATTCCAACCACATGCTTACTTAACACCAACTATTGATGAGGGTGTAGAGCAGCTGGAACTGTCATCCATTGCTGGATGAAGTCTAAAGTATTTCAGCCACTCGAAAAATGATTTGGAAGTTTCTTATAAAGTTAAGCATACATATATCATATGACCCTGCTAATTCAACAGCAAAAAATTGACACTAACCCAAATGTTCATCAGTGAATGAACAAGCTGGTATATACATTTGATGATGTACAACTTAGTATTAAAAAGAGTAACCTATTGATACCAAAAAGTCATTGAATCTCAAATATATTACTTTAAGTGTGAGAAGCCAGACAGAAGATATTATAATAATGAATTATCCATTTATATGAGGTTCTAGAAATTACAAAAATAATCCATGAAAAACATCAGAGCAGTAGTTACATTTCACAGGCAGCAGTGGTGGAGACTGACTATGAATCCAAGAAAACTTTTGGGGTTAATGAACACATTCTATATCTCCATTAAGTTTTAGCTCACATAGGTGCATGTATTTGTTGAGGCATATTGGACTGTATTAATAAGAGCCGTGCATTTCAATGTATGTGAAGAACTCCTCAAAAAAAAAAAAAAAATTGAAGGCAAAAAAAAAAAAGTGCTCAAGAGCCAAATAAATATTAAAAACAGACCAAGTGTTAGGAGAAATATGAAAAGGAAGGGTGAAATATTTTGTCCATCTTGAGGGCAGGGGATTGTGGATGTCTTAGAGAAGGTAGCATTCCTACTGGCCCTTTAAGGTTATGAAGAATTTAGGCCATTAGAGACTGTGGGGAAGAATATTCCAATACAAAGACAAATAAGAGTGAGCAAAAGTGTAGCAATGAAGTGCATGGAATAGTCAATAAGCTGAAATTAAATCCTTTTCACTAATAAGTGAAAGAAAAGGTGGAGCTAGATCATTGAAGAACTTAAATGCCAGGGTAGAACATTGGACTTTATTCTATAGACAATCAGGAGACATATGTGCTTTTGCATAAATAAGTGAAATTATCAAAACTAAAGCTTTGAAATGATAATATTGATGACAATGTGCAGAAGGAATCAAAAAGGTACAAGAAACTTCTGAGGTTATTGAAATATTCTATCTAGATAAATAGAGTTACAATGGGAATAGAAGGGAGGAATAGAAGCAAAACCAAAAAATCTCTGGATGTGAATCAGGAAAACTCAGTTACTTCTCGGACCTAAATAGCAAAAAAGAGTAGCACTAAATAAAGATGACTTTAAGTTTTCAAAACATAATTGCCCAGGAGGATACTGTCAATAGAAATAAGATTTCTTAGAGTCTATTTCTAAATTCTGTCTGTCAGTTTATAGTACTGTGGTGGCTTGTGTGTTGCTATGTTGCTGGAAGCTATTTCACTGGCATTTCTAATATCAGCAAGATTACCCATGGTGGACAGATCTCAACAAAGCTTCCAGACTAAGATAGACTAGGAAGAAAGATCTGAAAATTGACTTCCGAAATTGAGTCAATGAAAACCTTATGGATAGCAACAGAAGACTGGTATGGTGCTGGAGGATGAGCCCCCTAGGTTCAAAAAAAAGAAAAAAACCATTGCTGTTGAGTCCATTCTGACTCACAGTGACCCTATAGGACAGAGTAGAACTTCCTCATAGAGCTTCCAAGGAGAACCTGGTGGATTTGAACTGCCGACCTTTTGGTTAGCAGATGTAGCTCTTAACTACTATGCCACCAGGGTTTCCTTAGGTTGAAAGGCACTACACAATAGCAGCAACAATGGACTGAAACATACCAACAATCATGAAGATGGCTCATGACTGGGCAACGTTTCATTTTGTTGTATCTAAGATCGCCATGTGTGGGTGCCAGCTTCACAGTAACTAACAATGACAAAAATGTTCTAAATTTGCCTTCAGTTACAAGTACTTTTTAAAAAATTAAATAGTTGTTAAATACAGCAATGACTTAAATTTTGTCACATTTAAAACAAAATCCCAAAATTGGGATTTAACCAAGACCAGCTTTATGCCTAGACAGCAGCCAACATAGTCTCATTATAAAACAAAAAAAAAAACCATACCCGTTGCCATCGAATCTATTCCAACTCATTGCGACACTATAGGACAGAGTAGAACTGGAGCAGCTGGTGGATTTGAACTACCGACCTTTTAGTTAGTAGCTGAGCTCTTAACAACTACACCACCAGCGCTCCTATTATAAGTGAAAACCCACTGCCATGGAGTCGATTCCGAGAACTCAAAATTGGCATAGCCCCCTTCATCTCAGCCAAATATATCTCCTATACTACTTTCATTAATACTTTGCTTCCTATAAAAATAAAAATACCCCTTAGTAAGCATAACATACAAATCTGTGAATGTTTTAGTCTACCTGAGTGTGTTTTAAAAAAATAATATTTTTGTGGTCATTCATAGGGCAATAGAGTAATGAGCTAGAGTTCAGGTAAATTTTAAAGAAGCAGAAAAGAAAGAAGCACGTTATGGATCCCTGAAGAAGGATTAAGTCCAGGAATCCAAGATGAAGTGGCCCCATGGGGGCTTCGGCTCTCTGGGCCAGAGAGGAAAAAAGCCAAGGAAGTGAGAATGTGGGGGAAGAATTTCGATCTTAAAAAAAAAAAAAAACCAAACCCGTTGCTATCGAGTAGACTCTCATAGTAACTCTATAGAACAGAGTAGAACTGCCCCCATAGGGTTTCCAAGGAGCAGCTGGTGGATTCAAACTGCCCACCTTTATGTTTAGCAGTCATAGTTCACTATAGCTCTTAACAATTGCACCACCAGGGCTCTATTTTCTATCTACTTCGTAATTATAAGGCCAAATAATGACACAAACCAAACAGCAAAACCCAGGTAGTCACAAAAGGGTCAAGGACATCCAGTAGTAGTAGAGTTGAGGAAAGAAGATGAGAAATTTCCTTTGTGTTCAACGTTATCACTTCCACTCAGACAAACTGGGAAAAAGAAGGCCCAGGACATGTCATACGCACTGGTATCACCACGTTTCTTCCTCTTAGATCTATCACCACCAAAACCAATTTTCACACTCAAGTGGAGATAAATGATAAAACACTTAAAATTCTGCTTCGTTAACAATCTTTCCATATAAAATTTAGTGCAGAACAATATCTTTTAACTTTTTGACCCCAAGTAAAAAATACATTTCACAACAAGACCCCATAAGCACAGGTGTATAAAACAGAAAAAAAAAAAAAGGATATTCTTTTCTAAGCTATGCTATTTTATCGTGTTCTGTCCTATTCTGTTGTATTCAAATTTGTTCTATTTTATTGTATTTAAAAATATTAAAAGTATTTCATTTTATTTAAAAATATTTAATCCATAAAGTAAGGTCCTGAACCACCAAAATATTGATGCCCACAATTTGAAAAGTACTGGTGTGTTGCTTCAGAATTCAGGCTTTGTGTATGTATGGGTGTGGGCACACAGGCACATGCCTCCATGTGTGCCCATATTTAATACGTAAAATTCTGCCTTCTCTGTGTCCCAGGCTCATTGCACATTTCACCAACCTCAGCCCTATCAGGTTTGATATTCCTTATAATACTTTGGATACCCCTTTACTCTTTTGGAAAAAAATTAATAGATAATGTAATTTAACTACATAATTAAAAAAAAAATTAAGGGGCCCTGGTGGTGCCATGGTTAAGCATTTTGGTGCTAACAACCTAAAGGTCAGCATTTCAATCTACCAGCCACTCCTTGGAAATCCTATGGGGGCAGTCCTACTCTGTCCTATAGGGTCGCTATGAGTAGGAATCGACTCAACAGCAACAGGTTTAATGCAAAGGATAAATAAGAAGAAAATGGTCTATAATAAAAAATACATATTTAATTCACAACTGCACCATAAGGCATTATAACATGATCCTTTCACACTTATTGGGTTTTCACACTTATACCTAGAATCACCACGAAATTGAGAGCTCCAAATTCAGATTACTATAGGTATGTTGGATTAGAGGGTCACATACCACTGTTGTGATACCATAGCTGACCTGATTTTACAAAATGTCAATCAACTCCTGGTAAAGTTCTGAACAAAACAAAGTGCAGGTTTATTGTCAGTTATGGATTGAATTGTGTCCCCCAAAAATATGTGCATCAACTTGGCTAGGCCATAATGCCTAGATTGTGTGATTGTCCACCATTTTGTCATCTGATGTGATTTTCCCCTGTGTTGCAA
Organism: Elephas maximus indicus; assembly: GCF_024166365.1. NCBI lineage: Eukaryota > Metazoa > Chordata > Mammalia > Proboscidea > Elephantidae > Elephas > Elephas maximus. The sequence continues at coordinate 10,895,559 of NC_064822.1, read as the reverse complement.
ATCCTATCTCTGTGATGTTAAAAAGATGGGATTACTGGTTGTTATGTTAACAAGGCAGGACTCAATCTACAAGATTAGATTGTGTCTTAAGCTAATCTCTTTTGAGATATATAAGAAAGAAGTGAGTGGAGAGACAAGGGGACCTCACACCACCAAGAAAGAAGTACCAGGTGCATAGCACGTACTTTAGACCTGGTGTCCCTGAGCAGAGAAGCTCTTAGGCCAGGGGAAGATTTATGATAAAGACCTTCCTCCAGAGCCAACAGGGAGAGAAAGCCTTTGCCTGGAGCTGACACCCTCAATTTGGACTTCTAGCCTACTAGACTGAGAGAAAAAATTTCTTTTTGTTAAATCAATCCACTTGTGGTATTTCTGTTATAGCAGTACTAGATAACCAAGACACCATCATCATTTATATAATTTTTGCATTGTTAGAAAATTCAGTCTATACTAAATGTCTGCAAAAGTTATTCACATTTATATGTAAAAGAAAGCTAAGCTTTAGGCTCATGTAATTGTACAATTGGTTACATGACCATCTAGCAGGACGATGTGAAGTCATGTAGGCTGTCTCACTTACTGCAGGATATTTAACATTCTGGCCCCTATCCTCAAAACACACCCCCCACCACCAACGCTTGTGAATATCAAAACTTCCCCTAAAATTTCCAAATTACAACACCCTTCTTGAGACTGCATAGCTAGAATAAGACATTTACTAGTTGTTTGGCCTTGACAGGCTGTTCAACCTCTCTAAGTCCCAATGTCCTCATCCATAAAACTGGGATAATACAAACACATACTCTGCAACATTTTATTATGACTGAATAAAATGATGTGTGATAGCATAGTGCTTGTTTTTGTTGTTGGTTGTTGTACAGTCGGTTCCAACTCACGGCAACCCCAAGTGTATAGAATGGAACTGCACTCCACAGAGTTTTCAAGGCTGTGACCTTTCAGAAGATGGCCGGGCCTTACTTCCCAGGCACCTCTGGGTGGGTTTGAGTCACCAACCTTTCAGTTAGTAGTCCAACCCTTAAGTATTTCACCCAGAGACTCCTTGCATAGTGCCTAGAATACAGTAAATAATGCAATACCTGTCTTCAGTTTTAATAATTATTATTTCAGAGATTATATACATTATTGGCATCATCATATCATCATAATTAGGCTTTCACATGTGTTTACTCTATGGCACACAACTGCTCTTCTAATAAGTGAATAACTGGATACAGCACAAAAGTTGGCACACAAGTTTAATTGCTATAGTGTTATTTAAAATGGCGGACAATTTAAAATAATCCGAATATTCACTGTAGAGAGAAGTCCAAATATATTAAGAAATATCCCATGACTGAGCACTATGAAAGCAATAAGAATGACCATGTAGGAGAGTATTTAAAGCTAATGCCTAGATAAACACAAATCGCAAAATGGTATATACAGTATAATTTAAGAAAATTAAATATATACACAAATATTAGAAAGATCTTGAAAAATACTAACTACCAGTGTTTATCTCAGTGTTCATCTTATGAGTAATATTTTTAAATACTTCTATGTTTCATTTTGATTTAATGTTTCAAAACATTCTTTGCAGGAGTATTAGCATATATACATGCAAACAAAAATAATTACTTATATGACACATGTTTTAGCAGTTGTTTTTTTTTTCGACAGATGAAAATCCTTGGTGGGTTGGGAAATGGGTGAGGAAGGTGAGAAGAGAGATGGATTTTGTAATTTCATATCTTACCAGCAATCATCTACTCTGCTCATGCAAAAGACCCAGCTTCCTAGAAAGAGTGCACAGCCATTTGTTTTTAACTTCATCAGATCTCTGCCCATGTTGGAATATCTGCAATGAAAAGTGGCCAGGTTCCCTCCAGTCCACAGCTGCTGGTCCTCACACAGTGTCACATGCTATAAAAATGCATGTCAGGGAATCTTCCTGCCATACTATGGTGAGAGTCTGACAAGGAGAGGAAGAACTGCTAAGTACACCAACAACAACATAATAGTCTAATTTGCTTACCATTTCATTTCTTTAACTATGGATGCAAGCTATGTAAGAATAACAAAGTTATTAACTGTTGATGAAAAATGATCACTTAAAATTTACATAGTTGATGGGGCAAAAGCAGTCTCAAAACTCAATGGGCATATATGAAGAAAGAGAATAAATTATTACTTAAGAGTCATTTTCAACTATGTTTCTGAAAGATCTTAAGCTTTTCTTCATGTGTAGTGTGCAGTCATGCTAGAAATACATGTTTTTCGTTTGTTTGTTTGTTTTGTTTTGTTTTGTTTTTTCATAAGCTAACTCTTGCTCTACCTTGGCCTCTAAGCCCCTGAGGTGTACTTGAAGACTGAGAGCTTTCAATAGCTCAAAGGTTTTCAGAGTACATAAAATTAAATCTGGGTCATTCTGAAATATAATTTATTATTTTGGGTTTCCAATACATAAAAAGTTTTTAATTTTTTAAAATAAATTTTAAGACTTAAAACCAAGCTGTTGAGTCATTTGCTAAATGTGATGTAACAAAATATGTAATTAGAGAGCGGCTTCAAGTATCTTTCGCTTGAGCTTATTTTGCCAATTAAAGGTAAAAGCATGAGAATAGGTAAATAATTCAGGTCCTTTTTATTCTTCTTTGAACAAAAGTCCTGTGGTATCTTTCCTTTCCTTGAAGAGAATCCTTATTTCATAACTGCATGTTCCTGGTTTACTTTTTGACTAATAAGGCAGATATTTTCTTTTGTTCAGTTACTCATGCCCTCTTACATAACGCAGCTCTGCAGTTTAAATGCTAATTGGCCATTTTGGCGGAGGAATTCCTAGTTAAAAGGTTTGCCATTTAATTCCAAAGTGTCTTTTGATTTCTTGAGAATGATTAAATGGAAATTCAGCCCTGGTTCAGTATCGTAGAAGCCCATGCGAGCTCCCCTGTTGAATTTCCATAGCTTGAGCGTCCTGCTGGGAAACTCAGGCTGCGATTTTATTGAATTGAGCCCTCTGTCGTCAAACTCGAAATAACCTCCAGCACACTGATAAAAATAATGACCTTTTTGCAGTTGTAAAACTTGAGACTATTCCTTGAATGTTAACTAATACCAAAAGGCTGTTTCTGCAAATGAAACCTCGGTTTTGGAGCCAAGAAATCACTCTGGATGAAGACCTAGAAATGACATTCCACTCTCCCTTTCAGCAGTTGCAAAATTGGGAACTTGTCCTCAAAGCATGTGAACCCACCACTCTAGATTCCGTTAAGAGAATAGACAGAGATGGTGATGCCATTGGGCAGGCCTCTTAAGATGGAAGGGCACTCTCTGCCTATTTAATTAATCAAGAACGATTCCTCAGCCCCCAGTGGTAATGGCTTCGGCAGCAATAACACTATTTAGCTGATGGAAAATAAAAGATAAACTCAAAATAAGAGTGAGGAAATGCTGATTTAACTTGCAGCACCTGACATCTATTTCCCAAAGCCCTTGACGATATAAACACTTTCAGGTAAAACGACTCCATTCTCTCATCTTGCTGATATTCTCTCACAAGCCTAGAAGCCTTTGACTCACAGCCAGTTTAACAGGCAATGGGAAACAGCCCATTAGCTAAGTTTATTTATGCTGACACAAAGAAAACCATGAAAAATCCGAGTTCTAAACTGTAATTTATTCCTGATAAGTAGTAAATCAGCAGGATTCCACTGCCCAAGTAGGGACTTGCAGTTAAACAATAACTGAAACATAATAAGCCTCATGAATGTTCACAGTGTTAGGGAGTTGTTATTCAAACATGAGCTCATTCAACAAACTCTCCTGCTGGACTAGTCATGACAACCTGGTGTCCCTATTGCACTGTAAGACACACAAGAATAACGGTAACCAAAGTCTGGAGTTAAAGTTCAAGAAAGGTGTTTTGCTACTGTTATTTTTAAATCACAGTTCCCTCACACTGCCATGTTAATGTAGTTATTGCTTCCACAGCTTTTCTTAATATCTAGGTTAATTTCTCAATTCTAAGTCCTTTGCTGCTTACTGTTGCTGATATTTTTAGCAAAGGTAACAATCGTTTATACTTCAGTAGTTAGACAAACTTTGGAACATTGTTCTCCAACTGAAACAGAAAGTGGTTGACCCCGTAAGAAATGATGTGTAAAGTTTATACATTGAGATCACATGTTCTTATTACCAAAGCACATCATGGTCTATTACAGTGTATATGTCAAAAATGGCAGTGGGACAAGTTATATATTCATGCATAGGATATGACACAAAAAAATTGGGCCATCCAGAATTACTACTGTAGAACATATGTTGAAGTGATCAAAAAGAAGCTCACTAGATTAAGAAAAGGAAGATCTGAATTTTAATCCCAGAAGCGCTCTTTTCCTGCTGTTTAAAAACAACATTGACTCATAACCTCAGTCATAGAAACTTTATCAGTAGGAAAAGGGATTGAAGTCAAAGGATATCAAAAGAGTAGGGGTTGAAGGATATAAGGAAATTCTGGAACAAGGAAGCATTGTTAAGTTAAGGAAAACTTAAAAGGGCCAGAGAAGGGAGGTGGTGTCTCAGTTTCATAGGGGTGCTATAGCAAAAATACCACAATTAGGTGGCTTTAAAGAACAGAAGTCCATTGTCTCGCTGTCTTGGAGGCTAGGAGTTTGGATTCAGGGCATTAACAGGGCTATGATCTGTCTAACCTCAGAGAAGATTAGTCCTTGTCTTTTGCAGTTTCTGGCAGCCCCAGGCACTTCTTGGCATTCCCTGGCTTATAGATAGATCCTCACATGGCTTCTTTCCCTGTGTGAGTCTCTCTCTCTCTCTCTGTTTTCCCCTTTTGTAAGAGACCACTTAGAAGAGATTAGATTCAGGACCCACCCTACTCCACTGTGACCTCATTAGTATCCCATAAGGAAAACCTGTTTCCAAACAGGGACACGTTCACAGGTACAGGGTTTAAGACTTCTTTTGAGAGGACACAATTCAACCCAAAACATGTAGCTATTGATCTGCAGCAACTTTAATATCCAAAACACCTTGGGGAAGTCAGGACTAAAAAAACAATAAAGAAGAAATACCAAAAACCAAAACCAAACCCAGTGCCAACAAGTCGATTCCAACTCATAGCGACCGTAGAGGACGGGGTAGAACTGCCCCATAGAGTTTCCAAGGAGCGCCTGGTGGCTTCAAACTGCTGACCCTTTGGTTAGCAGCCATAGCATTTAACCACTACACCACCAAGGTTTCCAAAGAAGAGATAGGGAATGTCAAATAAGAGCTTCTACTCATGTTTTCTCTGAGAGATGAACTTGGATAGGCTCCAGACTTTCACTGTGTCTGGAGCCCAAGATCCATGCTCAATGGGTGTCCACTCAACTCTGCTCCAGCCCACACATATCTCTACAGTTTGAATTCCACCTGTCTTCAACAGCACTGGTGTCCTGTGGTAGAGCAGGTCTTTTCCGTGCACCAAGGGCGATGAAGGAGAGAGTGGCGGCATGGTTTTCTACTCAATTCCTGGCCCTGTTACTGAGGCCTCTACAATTCAGCTTTGTATATTGATTCACAAACACACCAGCACATGCTATCATTTCAGTGTAGTCTTGGTTGAGACAATAAAGAAATGTAAGAGTGGGAGAAGCAACAAAGAGATAAAGGATCAGAAAAAGGACCCCAGGAAATATTACAGTATACCAGAGTGTACCTAATATGTGCTGCAAAGATGCAGGTTCCATAGATCAAACTCTGGGATGGACCAGGCACTTAATTTAGATATGCAAGACAGGACACTAATGAGCGAGATTTAAATGCAAATACGAATTAGATTCCTTTGGGAAAAAAATACCCATAAATCCCCTTGGAATGGTAGTCTATTTTACCTCTTTTTATTTTCTTTGTGTCGTAAAAAGTTTGCTGTTTATAAGCAGAATTCCAGCGTCCCAAGTCTCTGAGACATACTTATGTGAAAAAGCCTTCCTTAAGAAGGTAGGGATTTTAAGGACTAGCAGAAACTGAATCCAAAACTAAGGGGCTACTCCCTGTGAATAAACCAGCTCTGGATGTTCTTAGAAACCCTGGTGGCATAGTGGCTAAGTGCTACGGCTGCTAACTAAAGGAGTTTGAATCCTCCAGGTGCTCCTTGGAAACTCTATAGGGCAGTTCTACTCTGTCCTATAGGGTCGCTATGAGTTGTAATCAACTTGACGGCACTGAGTTTTTTTTTTTTTTGGATGTTCTTCTGAGCATCTTGCCTTGTTACCGAAATATCCCTGGCTCTCCAGCTGGGAAATTCACCCCATCAGTGAATCTCTTTATGTTGATTTCCATGTCTAAAAGGGAACATCTCCATCATGAGACCTCATTAAAAGTCTTTTTCTTTCTTTACCTAGAGCCTACATGATTACACTTCTTAAGTGGAAATATTAAAGCCAAAGGAATCACAAAGTTATAAGAACAGATTATATAAGCAATTTTTTAAAATATATTTCCTGTAATCTTGGTTGTGGGAAGACAATGAAAACTTATCTGTTTCCAGAATCCCCTCTCCTTCTCTCAAAAATAACTAGTTTTAATGCAGATATATGAGGAAATGCTTACGTTCATTAGCAGTTAGAGAAATGTAAATCAAAATTACAATCAGATTCCAGCTCACTCCAACAAGGCTGGCATTAATCCAAAAAACACAGAATAATAAATGTTGGAGAGGTTGTGGAGAGACTGGAACCCTTATACACTGCTGGTGGGAATGTAAAATGGTACAACAATTTGGAAATTGATTTGGCACTTCCTTAAAAAGCTAGAAATAGAACTACCATAAGATCTAGCAATCCCACTCCTTGGAATATATCCTAGAGAAATAAGAGCCTTTACACAAACAGATACATGCACACCCATGTTTATTGCAGCACTGTTTATAGTAGCAAAAACATGGAAGTAACTAAGGTGCTCATCAACAGATGAATGGATAAATAAATTATGGTATATTCACACAGTGGAATACTATGCATCGATAAAGAACAATGATGAATCTGTGAAACATTTCATAACATGGAGCAACCTGGAAGGCATTATGCTGAACGAAATTAGTCAGTTGCAAAAGGACAAATATTGTATGAGAGCACTATTAAAAGAACTCAAGAAATAGTTTAAACAGAGAAGAAAATATCTTTTGATGGTTAGAGAGGGGGAAGGGAGAGAGAGAGGGAGAGGGGGATTAACTATTTAGATAGTAGACAAGAACTAATTTAGGTGAAGGGATGGACAACACACAATACAGAAGAGGTCAGCACAACTGGACTATACCAAAAGCAAAGAAGTCTCCCGAATAAACTGAATGTTTCAAAGGCCAGCATAGCAGGGGCAGGGGTTTGGGGATCATGGTTTCAGGGGACATCTAGGTCAACTGGCATAATAAAAACTACTAAGAATACATGCTGCATCCCATTTTGGAGAGTGGTGTCTGGGGTCTTAAATGCTAGCAAGTGTCCATCTAAGATGTAACAATTGGTCTCAATCCACCTAAAGCAAAGGAGAAGGAAGATCTCCAAGACACAAGGTAAGTATAAGCCCAAGAGTCAGAATGGACCACATAAATCAAAGACTTTGAGATATAAAAGAGAGAAGCAAGCGGAGAGACCTCATACTACCAAGAAAGCAGTGCCGGGAGCAGAGCGTGTCCTTTGGACCCAGGGTTCCTGAGCACAGAAACTCCTAGTCCGGGGGAAGATTTGACTTGCTTTTCTCTAATTGCTAATGAACGTAAGCATTTCCTCATGTATCTGCGTGAAGACCAGAAGAATTAGATGGTGCCCAGCTACAACCGATGACTGCCATGACAGGGAGCACAACAGAGAATCCCTGAAGGAGTAAGAGAGTAGTGGGATGCAGATCCCAAATTCTAGTAAAAAGGCCAGACTTAATGGTCTGACTGAGCCAGAGGGACCCCAGAGGTCATGGCCCCCAGGCCTTCTGTTAGCCCAAGACAGAAACCATTCTCAAAGCCAACTCTTCAGACAGGGATTGGACTGGACTACAAGACAGAAAACAATGCTGGTGAGGAGTGGGCTTCTTGGATCAAGTAGACACATGACACTATCTGGGCAACTCCTGTCTGGAGGGGAGATGTGAAGGCCGAGGGAGACAGAAGCTGGCTGAATGGACACATAAACACTGGATGGAGAGAAGGAATGTACTGTCTCATTAGGGGGAGAGCAACTAGGAGTATATAGCTGGGTGTATATAAGGTTCTGTAGAAGAGACTGACTTGATTTGTAAACTTTGACTTAAAACACAATTAAAAAAAAAAAACAAAAAACAAAAAACTGACAGTATTTGTTGCCAGTTATAAAAACGGAGCTTTCAAGGGAAATATTAGAATTTTGAACAATGTGCGTATACCAGTATAAGCTCTCCAATACTTAAGACTTTTTTGGTGAGATTGGTAATGATATTAAATGGTGTGATTTTTTTGATACTATTTTTATATAATAAATTGTGTCAACATTTTCCAGATTAAAAAAAAAAAAAACTAGTTTTGTATCCATATTCTCATTTAGGCAAAACTTGAAGAGCACTTTGAGAGCCATCATCTAAGTTTAATGAAAATTTTGTCCACTTTATTTCTGCACTCTGAAGAATCACCCAATTAAAGTGATTTATTGACGATAGATTTTTGCAGACAGAATAATCATAAAATACCTGTCTTATCTTCCCTTGCCTTCTAGAATGGATGAAATTTTTGAAGCAAAAAGATACACGCATATATATAGAATAAACTTTTTGCACAGCACAAATCAGACAAAGACCTAACATAAATAGAAAAATTGTGCTTTTAAATGGGAGTGGTTTCTCCAATAAAAGCAGAAACTGACAATTCGTAGCAAGAAAACAGCCAGTTGCCAGAAAGAAACCCAAGAATGCTTGAATCTCCACTGTAGGAGAGATTCTGACTGCCCAGCAACACACACACATGCACACACACATTCTGGATATAGTACATATTTATAAATGTCTGACAAGATGGGTGAAGAGCCTTGGTGGCGCAGTGGTTAAGAGCTTGGCTGCTACCTGAAAGGGTCAGTGGTTCAAACCCTCAAGCTGCTTTGAGGGAGAAAGATGTGGCAGTCTGCCTCCTTAAAGGTTATAGCCTCGGAAACCCTGTGGGGTAGTTCTACTCTGTCCTATAGGGTTGAATCAACTCAGATGCAATTTTTTTTTTTAGCAAGATGGGAAAATCTAATAGGAAACAAACACCCTGTCATGGATTGAATTGTGTTCCCCAAAATATCTGTCAATTTGGCTTGGCCACGATTCCCAGTATTGTATGATTGTCTACCATTTTATCATTTGATGTGATTCCCCTAAGTGTTGTAAAACTTATCACTATGATATAATAAAATGGATTAGCAGCAGTCATATTGATGAGATCGACAAGATCATTTAGTGTCTTAAGCCAATCTCTTTTGAGATATAAAAGAGAGAAGCAAGCGGAGAGACCTCATACCACCAAGAAAGCAGTGCCAGGAGCAGAGCGTGTCCTTTGGACCCAGGGTTCCTGAGCAGAGAAACTCCTAGTCTGGGGGAAGATTGATGAGAAGGCCGACAGAGAGAGAAAGCCTTCCCCTGGAGCTGAATTGGGACTTTTAGCCTACTTTAGTATGAGGAAATAAATTTCTCTTCGTTAAAGCCATTCACTTACGGTATATCTGTTATAGCAACGCTAGATAATTAAGGAAACCCTGGTGGTATAGTGGTTAAGTGCTACGGCTGCTAACCCAAGGGTCAGCAGTTTGAATCCACCAGGTGCTCCTTGGAAACTCTGTGGGGCAGTTCTACCCTGTCCTATAGGGTCCCTATGAGTCAGAATCGACTTGGTAGCAGTGGGTGGTGGGTAGATAAGACACACCCAAAGACGGGGGGAATTTAAAATAGGATGTTCCAGATATTTTGAAGAGATTTACAAACAGATTTCAGATATAAAAGCAGGAAAAAATACTTCCCTGCTGATAAGGTCACAATGTGTAAGCAATGGCTGAAATCCTAAAAATGTATCAGATGATCGTTTCTGGGCAATCATATATTCACTCAGACAAATTGGTAAGTGACAATACGTGCTGTGTCAGGCTTACATGTTTAAACAAAACTGGTATCCTGGCAATTCAGAAAGTGATCCATGTAACCTATGAGATACTTTGACAGTTCATTGTCACCTTGACTTTTCTTCAGTGGGTGAATGTTGCTAAACACTCTCCTGTACAATGTTATCCCAAGTTTCTCTGCAGGAGATGAACCTGAAAATAAGCTCAAATGTGACTATTTAGTAAAAACAGGCTTAAGCTAATAAGGGAAATAGATTTTTGCACAACAGAATAAAAAAAAAAAAATTATTACTTAAATTACTACTGTAAATAGATTTTTGATTAAAAATATACATATACAACTGCAAAACTCTTAAATGTATACCTTAGTGGGTTATCACAAGGATAATTCACCCATTAAACTACCATCTAAGGTCAGACAATCGAACTTTATCTGCACCCCAAGTCCCCTTGTACTCTCTCCAATAACTATTGCACGCTCATCAAAAGTAACCGCTATTCTGATTTACAATATTTCATTTTTAAACTTTATACAAATGGAATGATATGAGTTGAATTATTTGTAATTGGCTTCTTTTATCTACTGTTATGTTTGTGAGATTAAGCTAAGCTATTATGTATAAGGAAACCCTGGTGGCGTAGCGGTTAAGTGCTATGGCTGCTAACCAAAGGGTCAGCAGTTCAAATCCACCAGGTACTCCTTGGAAACTCTGTGGGGCAGTTCTACTCTGTCCTCTAGGGTTGCTATGAGTCGGAATCGACTCGACGACACTGGGTTTGGTTTTGGTTTGGTTATTATGTATAATATTCATTCATTCATTTTCATTGTTGATGCTTTATTTAAGGCCAACTGATTTAATCATATGCAACTACTCTGTAACACCAACAAGACTACTGTTTGACCAAACAACTTGACACTATAGTCTAGCCAAGTTGACACATAAAATTAACCATTATATATGGTCTATCTTCATCCATTGTTCTCTTTTCTAATTTGTATTTAATTCAATATTATTATTATTGGTCTTCTCCTTGACCACATTTTCTATATTCTTTCTACTCTCCTTCATTATCTTATTTTAGATTAATTTAGTATTGTTTATTCTAAATTTTTTCTTTGTTAGCTTGTAAGTTATGCATTCTTTTACAATCATTACGTTGGCATTTTAGGCATTACAACTTGCAGACTCGAATTATTAAATTTATCACAAATCATTATTTTAACCATACCTCAAACAATGAAAGAATCTTATAAATATTTAACTGTGTTTTCCCTCTCAGAACTCTGGTTAGTAAGCCAGCTTCATCCAGATGAAATATCTCAGAGCCATAGATAGCTAAGAGAACATATCTTCCCTGAAAATTAACAGAAATCTTTGTGAGAACGTTGGATTTTTAACAAGAGTTGTAATGGGGTGCTTGCTGATGTTTGTAGATCTTAAGAGCAGAACAACTGACACTGAGTTATAATTATAATCAATGATAATTTATACAGATTTTAATATACTATTAACTAATAAAGAAATGTTCAATTGTTTACATGCATATACTGTAGTGAATACCGTAGTACTTGGCCAAAATCTGATTTTGAAGCCAGTGAACTTATCCCACAGCTTATAGGAATATTCGCTATTGTGGGCCCACAGCTGTGTCCCTCATTGGTCTGTGTTCTCAACTTCAGAGAATTGCCTCAATCAAGATTATAATTCCTCCTAAGGGACAGATCCCCTTACTACAATTTGTGATAATGATAAGGAGTAACCCAGCTCCAGTTTCAAAGTTCCCTGTAGGAGTGCCTAAGGCTACATTTGAAGCTACACTTGGGTCAACTTTGTCCTTTGTCCAATCCTGCCTTCCTCATCTCCTTATAGTTATATTTCCTCAGAGAAGTCCCCAACAAATCTAATACATGTCTTAGGTCTGTATCCCTGGAAAGCAGAGATTCACATTCCAGACCTTTATTGGTGAGTGCTCTCAGCAACAATATCTTTGAGGGAGTAGGAGTGGAATAAGAAGTTCATCTGTGATACAGTTGTGACAAAGGCTTTAGCCAATACCACTGGGAGTTAGTAGCTGGAATGATCTGAACTGAAGTAAGGAGTGGGCCTTTGTCCCTCCATAGGGGGCAATCATTGGATGAGCCTACCCATGACAAGTCTGCTCCTGACTTGTGAAACAGTTCCTCTTCAACAAAGGGAAAATCCTAGAAATATTTGAGCCATCACCAGGCAATACTCTCAGCAACTAGGAGAATGAAAGCCTGAAGGGAGAATCTGGTTAGCATACCATTGCATTCGCTACAATTTCTGACTCTGTCTCAGAGTCTGTTTCCTGATGCCAGGACTTTGGGCCTGGCTGGCTGAGAATGAGGAATCCATCATTAGTGGTAAGTGGTGCAGAGAATCAGGCTTAGCATTTAATTTTAAGAGTAATAAAGCTTCAGTGTAAATTTTCAACCCTGGAAGATCTCTCTGCAAAATTCTGGACAAAATAGGGAATTAATGAGACACTGAGGCTTGAGATATCTGTATGGATATGGCCAATAACCTTGAATTTCTAGATTCCCTTGAATCTGCTGGGGCTGCAGAAATGTTCTAGCTTGCTCAATTTCACTTGAAGAACATGCACAAACCTCAGATGAGGCAGATGCCTTACAAAATAATTCTTGTCCCCTACCTCAGAATCTACCCTCATCTCCTCTCCTGGAAACCAAAATAATAACAACCACTGAACCTCGTACTACCTGTCTAAGAATGTTATAGATCTGCTAAGAGAGAAGAGGGACTATGTGGGAAAAAAAGCTGAAAATCTTGTTCTTTGTATATTGAGTTCCAGGAGGGCATGCACAGAACTGGATTCTGAGAATGCTGGATTAATTGGTGCAGAACATAACTTTGGATAAGGAAGAGGTCATTGATATTGGAACAGTCTCTCATGACACAGGCTTGATCACTCTGGGAAGAATCTCAGAGACCTTGCCAATATAACTGCTAGGATAGATCACAGAAGATGGAAAAAGCAATACCTCACCCTATGTGAAGTAAAAAATATCAAAATTTTCATGGCAGACGATGAATAAAAGAATCAAAATGTAGAGAGAATTGGGCATTCCAGAGTAGAGTAAAGCTACAAATCCATACCTAGTTATTTTCATGGAAAGTGTCAGAGAATACTCCATTTACCAAAACAATAAGAAATGTGATGGTGAAAGGGACATTATCATCACCAAGAAGTTCAATGTGATTATCTACTGGAGGCTAGGGTTGATGGTAGACCATGATGTCCCAGAGGTGATTTCTCTGATATCGAAGCAGGTGAAATAATAGAAGCCAGGTGTTGGAGCTTCACAGTCAAAAGTAAGTTTAGGCAAAATTATTGTAATGAGTGGCCAGAGGGGCCCAGGCCTAAGAAAACTATGGAGATAATCAAAGAACTCAGAGTTCCTAGGAGCAATAAAAAGGGCAATCAAAAAGAGGTATTACTTAATTCATGTATTCAAAAGTAATCAGAAACATATAATCAGTAATCCAAAAGCAGACACCTCAGTATAAAGCCATGATCTCTTGCCCAGTGTCTAGCTCTGAGCCACTTTAAAGACCCAAGGCCCACTGTTGAATAAGAGGCTAATCTTATGAAGAGGAACTTTCAACGCCGTAGAAAGCCTATGCATCAGTAGTGATTCCCCAAGTCCCTCCCAAGATCACCTACAGTCACTTACATGAGTAGATTTAAAGTGGGGAAAGGAGAATACACAGACTTTTCAAGAATTTGTGGACCCAGGTTCTGAACTGGCTTTTCTCCCAGGAGTCGATAATACCCAAGCCACCTTCTTAGGCAGTGGGACTGTATTGGAATTTGGGCTAGGTCTGCTTCAGATTCAATGAGCCCACAGACCAACTCCTTAGTTATTTCTCCTAAATATTATTTGGAATGGACATACATGGCAGTTGACAGCACTCCCACATTAGTTCCTTCATTTGTAGAGTAGAGTTATTGGAATGAGGAAGGCCAAGTAACAAAAGAAAACCCATTGCTGTCAAGTTGAATCCAACTCATAGTGCCCCTAAAGATAGAAAATTGAAAATAATACCGTACTACAGAGAAAATACCATAGATCTGTATCACCTTCAGATTTAAAGAATGCAGTGTGTAGACACTATTTTTAAGCCTATTTAATAACTGGTCTCACCCATACCAAAAAAAAAAAAAGGAAAGAAAAAACAATCGATCATGGTAAATAACGGGGAACTTAGAAAAAACTTAGCCAATGGAAGCTTCTGTGTTAGATGTTATATCATGTTTTAGAGCAGATTAACACAGTTCCTATCACTTGATGGAGCCCTGGTGCACAGTGATTGAGAGCTTGGCTGCTGTTCAAAAAGTTGACAGTTCAAATCCACCAGTCACTCCTTGGAAACACTATGGGGCAGTTCTACTCTGTCCTATAGGGTCGCCATGGGGAGAATTGACATATGGCAATGGTTTTGATTTTGTTTACCATATAGTATGTGGCCATTGATCTGGTAAATGTGTTTTTGCTATCCATTTCAAAAAAGATTATCAGAAACAATTTGGATTCATATTTGGTAGACAACAGTATAAATCAACAGTCTTGCCACAAGCTGTATTAACTCTCTCACACTTTGTCATAATCTAATCTCAAGGAACCAGGACCATTTGAACCTTCTGCAAGACATCATGGTAATAAGGCTGGATGAGAAAGGATTGGCAAGCCCATTTAGCCGCCTTGATAATTTTCATTCACTAAAAAGAGTGATATACATCCTAATAAGATTCAGGGGCCTACCATATCAGTGACGATTTTAGAGTTCACTTGGTTTGGGGCATACTGGAGTATTCCCTATAAAGAAAAGAACAAATTTTTGTATCTTGTACTTCTTACCACTAAGAAAGAATCACAACACCTAATAGGTGCCTTGGGCTCTGGAGGTAACATGTTCTGCTCATGGGAATATTGCCATGACCAATCTGGCATACATGGAGGACTGCTAGGTTTGAGTGAGGCTGAGAGCAGGAAACAGCTCTCCAAAATGTCCCAGCTAAGGTGCAAACAGTCCTGCCACTTGGACCATATGTCCCCATAGACTATAAGTTTCTAAAGATTTATATTCTGGCAAAAGGCATTATGTAGAATTATTGTAATTAGCAATAAGAGAATCAAACTCCAGACCTTTGGAACTCTGGAACAAGGTCATGCAATCTGCAACTGATAACTAACAAACATTCAAAAAGCACTTCCTTGAGTGCTGCTAGAGTCTTGTAGATACTGGGTGCCTGATAATGGATGTAAAATGACCTGCTTCCAAAGCTTGCTATAATGTGCTACATACTACCCATCCTATCCTGAAGTCAGGCAGGAACAGCAGCCATCCAACATACTATAGATGTGGTTCATCAGGAATGGGCCCAAGCAGGGCCAGAGGGAAGAAATCAACTGTGCAAGCAGGTGGCCCAGACCCCCTGTGTCATCCACAACTCTTGCACTAGTGCCACTCCCTTAACTCACACTTATGAGTATAATGAGGAGAAAGGTAATACTGGTTTTGGAAAGTGTAATGGTTAATTTATGTATCAAGTTGGCTAGGCTATGATGCTCAGTTGTTTGGCCAAACACTAGTCTAGTTGCTATTATAAAGTAAATTAAAATAATTACATGTTATTAAATCAGTTGGCCTCAAGTAAAGATTACCATTCATAATGTGGGCAGGCCTCAATCAGGCAGTTGAAGGGCTTACGAGAAAAAAGGAAGTTTCCTTAGTGTGTGCTCTCCCTCCAGAGTATAAAGAGATGTTTTGGCAGAACTTACTTTTCACTTGCCATCACTTCACCTACCAATTTTGGGACATAAGCCTACAGCAGTTTCCAGCCTATCACCTGACCTACAGATTTTGGACTTGGCAGATCTTCACAATTGCGTGAGTCAATTCCTTGTAGTAAATCTCTTGACAGATGGACAGACAGACAGATAGATAGTGGTTAAGAGTGTGTGTCAGCTTGGTTGGACCATGATTCTCAGTGTTTTGGCAGTCGTGTGATGTTATAGCCACTTCCCTGTTGAGGTTTGTTATGTGATCATTTCCATGATGGAATCTCCTTTGAGTAGCCAATTAGCTGAAGGTGGATGTCCTGACAGGGCTCAGGGTCTTTTGCTTGTTCTGGATCCTGCAGCTGGTTTCTGTTCATCTGACCTCTGGTTCTGGGGTCTCGAGCTAGCAGTTTACCCTCAGTGTTGCCCGCCGATCTTGGGATTCATTGATCTTCACAACCTGTATGTAACAGCCCTGCTCTCCGACCTACTGATTTTGGGTTTGCCAGCCCCCTCACTCAGCTACATGAATCAGGAGAAGCCTCTATACTGACCCACAGACTTGGGACGTTACAGCCTGTATAACCGCATGAGCCATACCTTTGATATAAATCTCTCTATATACATTTATACGTTTTACTGGTTTTGCTTCTCTAGAGAACCAAGCCTAAGACAGATAAATATATAGATAGATGATAGATAGATAGATGATAGATAGATAGATAGATAGATAGATAGATAGATAGATAGATAGATAGATAGATAGATAGATAGATAGATAGATAGATAGATGATAGACAGACAGATAGATAGATGATAGAGAGAGAGAGAGAGACAGACAGACACAGATAACGATATCCCATTGATACTGTTTCTCTAGAGAACCATAAGACAAAAATATTGGCTGGTAGTTCAGCACAAGCTAAAAATAAACTACTACTGCACAAATCTATACACTGAAGCAAAGAAAAAGAAAATTAAAAAGATTCAGCAAACAAAAAAACACAAATAACAAATGAAAGGAAAATAAAATCCATATACAAAAAGAACTCATCACAGAAAATAATGAACAAAACAAAAGAAAATCATGAACATCACAAAAAAGTGCAATAAAATGGCAGCAGTAAATCCATACCTATCGATAACCACACTAAATGTAAATGGTTTAAATGCACCTGTCAAGATGCAGAGAGTGGCAGAATGGGTTAAAAAAAAAAAACATGATCCATCAGTATATTGTCTACAAGAGACACACACATAAAAAATTGTCTACAAGAGACATATCTTAGACACAATGACATAAACAGGTTAAAAATCAAAGGATGGAAAAAAATATAACAAACAGTAAACAAAAGAGAGTAGGAGTGGCAATATTAATGTCTGACAAAATAGACTTTAAGTCAAAATCCACTATAAGAGTCAAAGAAGGACATTGTATAATGATTAAAGGGTCAATTCACCAAGAACACACAACAATTATAAATATTTATGCAACCAATGCCAGAGCCCTTTAATGTATAAAACAAACTCTAAAAGAATTTAAGAGAGAAATATACAGATCTACAATAATAAGAGATTTTCTTGCACCATTTTTGATGAAGGATAGAACACCTAGAAAGAAAATCTACAAAGATACAGAAAACCTAAACAATATTATCAACCAACTGGACCTCACAGGCATATATAGAACACACCACCTGACAGAAAAATATACATTGTTCTCCAATACACGTGAAACATTCTTCAGAATAGATCATATTTTAGGCCATAAAATAAGCCTCAATAAATTTAAAAAGATTGAAATTATATAAACCTTCTTCTCTGACCAAAATGGTATGAAGCTAGAAATCAATAACACAAAGAACAATGAAAATAAATATGAGGAAACTAAATAGCACATTACTAAAAAACTATTGGGTATGTGATAGTTAATGTTATGTGTCAACTTGATTAGGTTATGGTTCTCAGTGGTTTGGCAGTTACTTAATGATGTAGCTTGACAGTTATGTAATAATATAATTTGGCAGTTATGTAATGATGCAATTATCCTCCATTTTGTGATCTGAAGTAGTCATATCCTATTCTGTGACCTGATGTGAACAGCCAATCAATTGAAAAATGAGTTTCCTTCTAAGTGTGGCCCACATCCAATATATATGAACCACGCTGACAAAGCTCACTCACTTGCTCTGGATGTGCGGCATCTGGTTTGTCATCATCTGACCTCTGGTGCTTGGGATTTGAGGCAGTGGCCTGCAGTATCACCTGCAGATCTTGGAATTAGTCAGCCCCTGCAGCCTGTGAGCCAGTGGCCCCCTGTCCAGCCTCTACAACTGTGTGAGCCATTTACTTGAGATAAATCTCTCTCTCTCTCTGTATACTGTGTGTGTGTGTATATATATATATATATATATATATATAGTTTCACTAGTTTTGCTTCTCTAGAGAACCCAGCCTGAGACATTTTGTACTGAGCATGGTTCTAGAGAAACAAAAATTTAAGAATGAGTTTTCTAAATTGGTTCTCAAGTCTGATTGGTCTTAAAGTTGCTAATGATTATGCCTCGAGTAGTAAAAAGGGTACTGCTAATCCATGGCATGAGTTGGCAATATTAATACCCAAAACATCACCACTAGTAGATCAAGTATTGGTGAGAAGCGAGGCTCTGGGTGATCACGTGGTTGATACTTCTCTACAATTTTGTGAGAATGAAAACAATAGGGGAACGGGTTGGTTGTTCCTACTTTCACTAGACAAAGGAGTGAAAGAAAGAAATGAGCTCAGGGCTTTAGAGTCACAGCTCAAGTACCGCATAAATGACCTCAAAGTTTTCACTTGTGTCCTGAAAGAAAGCCTTATTTGTTGTAGTAACAGAGCTGATATTGCCAAAAACCAAACCCAGTGTCTTATCATAAGAGTGGCTGAATTACAACTGCAGTTGAATTTCCAACCTTGAATGGTGTCTGGAGTCAAAATGAGGGCATTTATGGGAAGAAATGGGATCTAGAAATTTGGAATGAGGGTAAATAGGTAGATAATCAGGAAACTGGGGACACAAGAATCACTTCTGCCAACAGAACCAGCTGTCTTACTCCCATCTGAAGAGATCACTCCATCTTTGTCTTCAAAGCCACCCTCCCCAGTAAAACCTTTATCCCTTCCACCCCCATCTGATGAGATTAACCCAGGTGTGCCAGAAGAGCTTTTGTCTGAGATATCACCTGAGGTGACACCTGGTGTGTTTTCTTAGGCATCACCGGAGGCAGATGTCTTACAAAACATTGCTAAATGCTACAAGTTGGAATCAACTTGATGGCACCTGTCTTTTTTTTTTTTTTTTTTTTACTACAATAAGGTTGATTGGACCCCATGGTGGTAGGGGCCAAGTGGCAGCACAGAATCGACAAAGGCAAGGCAGGCATGGTTACCATAATGAACACTGAAGTCAAAGTGGTAATCAGAATAATCTGACTTAGATGGACTTACTGTGTTGGCTATTTAGTAATGGTGTCCTTAGAAGTAAAATCGACAGGAAATCTACTAAATATTTACTTGAGCTGTACAATTCTAGATCAAGTGAACAATACTCTAACATGAATTACCAGAATAAAGAATCACAGCCCCTCATTCAATTCCCAGACTTCAGCTAGTTTACATACCCACAACCCTTTGAATGAAGGGGAGGCCAGCTCCCCTAGATGAAGGACCCCACTGCACTGCCAAAAATGTATACTGTTAATCTTTCTCCCAGCCTTTCTCTACAGCCTTTTGTGAGAGTGACAGCTCATTGGGGAAAAGGAAATAATCAGACTTTTCAGGGATCACTGGATACTGGCTCTGAAATTACACTAATTACCCACCCAAAAACCCAGTGCCGTCGAGTTGATTCCGACTCATAGCGACCCTTTAGGACAGAGTAGAACTGCCCCATAGAGTTTCCAAGGAGCTCCTGGTGGATTTGAACTGCCAACAATTAGGTTAGCAGCCGTAGGGAACTCAAAACATCACTGTGGCCCTGCAGTCAGAATGAGAGCATATGGAGGTCAGATTTTTAATGGAGTCTTAGCTCAACTTCATTTCTCGGTAAGTCCAATGGTTCCCTGAACCCATCCTGTAGTGATTCCCCCA
Organism: Elephas maximus indicus; assembly: GCF_024166365.1. NCBI lineage: Eukaryota > Metazoa > Chordata > Mammalia > Proboscidea > Elephantidae > Elephas > Elephas maximus. The sequence goes on along the minus strand of NC_064822.1, from coordinate 10,875,497 downwards.
GTTCCGGAACCCATAATTGTGGTAGATGTACTCATCAACTATCAGAACCTCCATGTTGAATCCCAGACATGTGGTGTTAGAGTTATGGTAGTAAAGACCAAGTGGAGGCCTTTAGAACTGCCCCTCCTAGGAAAATAGTTAACCAAAATTAACCACTGCATTTCCGGAGGGATTGCAGAGATTATTGCCACCATCAAGGATTTGAAGGATTAAGGGTGGTGATTCCCACCATATCTGCATTTTCATGGATTGAATTATGTCCCCTCAAAAATGTGTGTATCAATTTGGCTGACCCATGATTTCCTGTATTGTGTGATTTTCCTGTATGTTGTAAATTCTGCCTCTATAATGTTAATAACAGAGGATGAGTAGCAGTTGTGTTAGTGAGGCAGGGCTCATCCTACAAGATTGGATTGTGTCTTGAGGCAATCTCTTGAGATATAAAAGAGAGAAGTGAGCAGAGAAGCAGGGGGACCTCATACCACCAAGAAAGCAGCGCATGTCCTTTGAACCTCCAGTTCCTGCGGTGAGATGCTGCCAGACCAAGGGAAGACTGATGACAAGAACCTTCCCCAGTACCAACAGAGAAAGAAAGCCTTCCCCCAGAGCCAGGAACCTGAGTTTAGGCTTTTAGCCTACTGGACTGTAAGAGAATAAATTTCTCTTCATTAAAGCCATCCACTTGTGGTATTTCTAACAGGACTAGATGACTAAGACACCATTTCTACTCACCTATTTGGCCTGTGCAAAAAAACAAATGGATCTTGGAGAATGACAGTGGATTATTGTAAGCTTAACCAGGTGGCTACTCCAATTGCAGCTGTTGTTCCTGTTGTTTCATTTTTTAAGCAAATTAATATATCTCCTATTACCTGGTTTATAGCTATTGATATGGCCAACACCTTTTTCTCAATCTTGTTTTCAAAGGATCACCAGAAGAAGTTTGCCTTCAGCTGACAAGACCAGCAATACATCTTCACTCTCTTACCTCAGAGGTATATCAACTTTCCATCCCTATGTCATAATTTAGTCCCCAGGGAACTTGATCAGCTTTCCGTTTCATAAGATGTCACGATGCTCTATTACATTGATGACATTATGCTGATTGGATCTAGTAAGGAAGAAGTATTAATGAATCTAGACTTATTGGTAGGACAATTGCATGATAGAGGACAGAAAATTAACATGAAAAAAGTTCAGGTACCTTCCACCGCACTGAAATATCTAGGGGTTTGGTGGTGTGGGGGATGTTGACATATTCCTCCTAAAGTGAAGGATAAGTTATTGTATCTGGCCCCTCCTACAACTAAAAAGGAGGCACAATGCCTGGTGGGCCTCTTTGGGTTTTGGAGGCAACATATCCAACATATGGGTGTGGTACTCCAACCTATTGATCAAGTGATTCAAAAAGCTGTTAGCTTTGAAAGGGAACCACTGCCTAATGGGATCATGAACACAGCAGCCACGGTGGCAGGGATTAAGGTTATGAACGGGCTCAGCAACACGGACTTCCATTCACCAAGGCCGACTTGGCTATAACCACTTCCGAATGACCAATCTGCCAGCCATGGAGTTCGATACTGAGTCCACGAGACGGCGCCATTCCTCAAGGCAATCATCTAGCAACCTGGTGGCAGGTTGACTACATTGCACCACTTCTATTGTGAAAAGGGCAGCTTTTTGCCCTGACTGGAATAGACATTTACTCTGGCTACAGGTATGCCATTCCTGCATGCAGTGCTTCTTCCAAAACTGCCATCTATGGACTCACAGAATGCCATATCCACCCTCATGTATCCCACACAGCATTGCATCAGACAAGCGAACTCACTTCACACCAAATGAAGTGCAGCAAAGGGCCCATGCTCATGAAATTCACTGGTCTTATCATGTTCACCATCATCCTGAAGCAGCTGGCTTGCTTGAAAACTGAAATGGCCTCCTAAAGACACAATTATGGTGACAACCAGGTGGCATTGCTTTGCAGGGTTGGGGCAATGTCCTCCAGGAGACTTTACTTGCTTTACACCAGCATCCAATGTATGGTGCTCTTTCTCCCATAGCCAGGATTCACAGGTCCAGGAATCAAGGGGTGGAAATGAGAGTGGCACCATTCACTATGGCCCCTAGTAACCCATTCATAAAATTTTTGCTTCCTGTCCTCTAGACCCTATGCTCTGCAGGGCTAGAGGTCTCAGTTCCAAAGGGAGGAATGTTACCACCTGGAGAAACAACACTGATTCCACTGAGCTGGAAGTTAAGACTGCTACCCAGCCATTTTGAGTTCTTCATGCCTCTGGATCAACAGACAAAGAAGGAAGTTACTGTATCAACTGATGTGATTGATTCTAATTACCAAAGGGAAATCAGATTGATATTGTATAGTGGAGGTAAAGAAGAGTGTGTTTGTAATACAGGAGATCCCTTAGGGCTTTTCTTAGTACTACCATGCCTTGTGACTGAAATCAATGGAAAAGAACAGCAACCCAATTCTGACATGATACTAATGGCCCAGACCCTTCGGGAATGAAGTTTTGTGCCACCCCACCAGACAAAGAACCACGACCAGCTGAGGTGCTTTAAGAATACAGGTAATATGGAATCAGTGCTATAAGAAGGTAGTTCTAAAAACCAGTTATGACCAAGTGCCCAGTTGCACAGTTGCAAAAACTAGGACTGCAATTGGCTTTATTATTTGTTCCTTGTTTTATCCTACATGTCTCTGTGCATATATACACGTTGTTGTTGTTGTTAAGTGCCATCGAGTCAGTTCCGACTTGTAGAGACCCTATGCACAACAGAACAAAACACTGCCCTGTCCTGCGCCATCCTTAAAATCGTTGTTATGCTCATTGTTGCAGCCACTGTGTCAATCCACCTTGTTGACGAACTTCCTCTTTTCCGCTGACCATGTGCTCTGCCAAGTGTGATGTCCTTCTCCAGGGACTAATCCCTCCTGACAACATGCCCAAAGTATGTAAGATGCAGTCTCGCCATCCTTGTTTCTAAGGAGCATTCTGGTTGTACTTCTTCTGAGACGGATTTGTTCATTCTTTTGGCAGTCCATGGTGTATTCAATATTTTTTGCGAACACTACTATTCAAAGGCATCAACTCTTCTTTGGTCTTCCTTATTCATCGTCCAGCTTTCACATGCATATGATGCGACTGAAAATACCATGGCTTGGGTCAGGTGCACCTTAGTCTTCAGGGTGACATCTTTGCTCTTCAACACTTTGAAGAGGTCATTTGCAGCAGATTTGCCCAATGCAACGCGTCTTTTGATTTCTTGACTGCTGCTTCCATGGCTGTTGATTATGGATCCTAGTAAAATGAAATCCTTGACAATTTCAATCTTTTCTCTGTTTATCATGATGTTGCTCATTGGTCCAGTTGTGAGGATTTTTGTTTTCTTTATGTTGAGGTGTAATCCATACTGAAGGCTGTGGTCTTTGATCTTTAGTAAGTGCTTCAAGTCCTCTTCGCTTTCAGCAAGCAAGGTTGTGTCATCTGCATAACAACAGATTATTAATGAGTCTTTCTCTCATCTTGATGCCCCGTTCTTCTTCATATAGTCCAGCTTCTCAGATTATTTGCTCAGCATACAGATTAAATAGGAATGGTGAAAGAATACAACCCTGCCGCACAACTTTCCTGACTTTAAACCAATCAGTATCCCCTTGTTCTGTCCGAACACCTGCCTCTTGATCTATGTAAAGGTTCCTCGTGAGCACAATTACATGTTCTGGAATTCCCATTCTTCACAGTATTATCCATAGTTTCTTATGACCCCCACAGTCAAATGCCTTTGCATAATCAATAAAACACAGGTAAACATCCTTAGGGTATTCTCTGCTTTCAGCCAGGATCCATCTGACATCAGCAATGATATCCCTGGTTCCACATCCTCTTCTGAAACCGACCTGAATTTCTGGCAGTTCCCTGTCCATATACTGTTGTAGCCATTTATGAATGATCTTCAGCAAAATTTTGCTTGTGTGTGATATTAATGATATTGTTCTATAATTTCCACATTCAGTTGGATCACCTTTCTTGGGAATAGGAATAAATATGGATCTCTTCCAATCAGTTGGCCAGGAAGCTGTCTTCCATATTTCCTGGCATAGATGAGTAAGCACCTCCAGCGCTGCATCTGTTTGTTGAAACATCTCAATTGATATTCCATCAATTCCTGGAGCCTTGTTTTTCACCAATGCCTTCAGAGCAGCTTGGACTTCTTCCTTCAGTACCATCGGTTCCTGATCATATGCCACCTCTTGAAATGGTTGAATATTGACTAATTCTTTTTGGTATAATGACTCTGTGTATCCCTTCTATCTTCTTTTGATGCTTCCTGCATCATTTGATATTTTCCCCATGGAATCCTTCACTATTGCAACTGGAGGCTTGAATTTTTTCTTCAGTTCTTTCAGCTTGAGAAACGCCAAGCGTGTTCTTACCTTTTGGTTTTCCATCTTCAGGTTTTTTGCACATGTCATTATAATACTTTATTTTGTCTTCTCGAGAGGCCCTTTGAAATCTTCTGTTCAGTTCTTTTACTTCATGCATTCTTCCTTTTGCTTTAGCTGCTCGACGCTCAAGAGCAAGTTTCAGAGTCTCCTCTGACATCCACCTTGGTCTTTTCTTTTTTCCTGTCTTTTCAATGACCTCTTGCTTTCTTCACAGGTGATGTCCTTGATGTCATTCCACAACTCGTCTGGTCTTCTGTTACTAGTGTTCAATGCATCAAATCTATTCTTGAGATGGTCTCTAAATTCAGGTGGGATATACTCAAGGTCATATTTTGGCTCTCGTGGACTTGCTCTGATTTTCTTCAGTTTCAGCTTGAACTTACGTATGAGTAATTGATGGTCTGTTCCACAGTTGGACCCTGGCCTTGTTCTGACTGATGATATTGAGCTTTTCCATTGTCTCTTTCCACAGATGTAGTCAATTTGATACTTGTGTGTTCCATCTGGCGAGGTCCATGTGTATAGTCACCGTTTATGTTGGTGAAAGAAGGTATTTGCAATGAAGAAGTCCTTGGTCTTGCAAAATTCTATCATTCAATCTCTGGCATTGTTTCTATCACCAAGACCATTTTTTCCAACTACTGATCCTTCTTTGTTTCCAACTTTTGCATTCTAATCACCAGTAATTGTCAATGCATCTTGATTGCATGTTCGATCAATTTTGGACTGCAGAAGCTGATAAAAATCTTCTATGTCTTCATCTTTGGCCCTAGTGGTTGGTGCATAAATTCGAATAATAGTTGTATTAACTGGTCTTCCTTGTAGGCGTATGGATATTATCCTATCACTGACAGTGTTGTACTTCAGGATACGTCTCAAAATGTTCTTTTTGACGATGAATGCAACACCATTCCTCTTCTAGTAGTCATTCCCAGTATAGTAGACTATATGATTGTCCAATTCAAAATGGCCAATACCAGTCCATTTCAGCTCACTAATGCCTAGGATATCGATGTTTATGCGTTCCATTTCATTTTTGATGATTTCCAATTTTCCTAGATTCATACTTCATACAGTCCAGGTTACAATTATTAATGGATGTTTGCAGCTGTTTCTTCTCATTTTGAGTCATGCCTCATCAGCAAATGAAGGTCCTGAAAACTTTAATCCATCAACATCATTAAGGTTGACTCTACTTTGAGGAGGCAGCTCTTCCCCAGTCATCTTTTGAGTGCCTTCCAACCTGGGGGGCTCATCTTCCAGCACTATATCAGAAAATGTTCTGCTGCTATTCATAAGGTTTTCACTGGCTAGTGCTTTTCTATAGACTGCTGGGTCCTTCTTCCTCGTCTGTCTTAGTCTGTAAGCTCAGCTGAAACCTGTCCTCCATGGGTGACCCTGCTGTTATCTGAATACTGGTGGCATAGCTTCCAGCATCACAGCAACACAGAAGCCCCCAAAGTACGACAAACTGACAGACACGTGGGGGTATATACACATATTTATACATATGTATGTATAAAAACAAACCCAACTCATAGTGACCCTACAGGACAGAGTAGAATTGCCCCATAGGGCTTCCACAGAGCAACTGTTAGCCGCTGTAGCACTTAACCACTGGACCACCAGGGCTCCATATATATATATATAAACCCATTGCCATCAAGTTAATTTTGACTCATGGTGACTCAATAAGACAGAGTAGAACTGTTCCATAAGGTTTCCAAAGATTGGCTGGAACATTCCAACTGCCAACATTTTGATCAGCAGCCGAATGCTTAACCACTGTACCATCGGGGAAAAAAAAAAACATACACACACACACACACACACACACACATATGTATATATGTATGTATATGTAGGCATGTACTGAATATCTTTGTTTTTTTTGTCCCCCTCACTTATTCCATTATTATTGCTGTTGTTAGGTGCCATCAAGTTGGTTCTGACTCATAGTGACTCTGTATACAACAGAATGAAACACTGCCTGGTCCCACAGCATTCACACAATCCATGCTCCATTTGAGTCCATCATTGCAGCTACTGTGTCAACTCATCTCGTTGAGGGTTTTCCTCTTTTTTGCTGATCCTCTACTTTACAAAGCGTCATGTCCTTTTCTGGGGAATGGTCTCTCTTGATAACATCCAAAGTATGTTAGAAGAAATATCGTCATCCTCCCATCTAAGAAACATTCTATCTGTAGTTCTTCCAAGACAGATTTGCTCATTTTTCTGGCAGTCCATGGCATATTCAATATTCTTGGCCAACACTGTAATTCAAAGGTATAAATTCTTCTTTGGTCTTCCTTATTTATTGTACAGCTTTCACATGTATATGAGTGATTGAAAGTATCATGGATTAGGTCAAGTGCATCATAGTCCTCAAATTGATATCTTTGCTTTTTAACACTCTAAAGAGGGGTTTTGAGCAGATTTGCCCAATGCAATACGTCATTTGATTCCTGGGCTGTTGCTTCCATGGGTGTTGATTGTGGATCCAGTTAAAATTAAATCCTTGACAACTTCAATGGTTTTACCATTTGTCAAGATATTTCTTATTGGTCCAGTTGTGAGGTTCATGTGTATAGTCACCGTTTATATTGGTGAAAGAAGGTGTTTGCAGTGAAGAAGTCCTTGGTCTCGCAAAATTCTATCATTCCATCTCCAGCATTGTTTCTATCACCAAGGTGTTCCATTTCATCTTTGATGATTTCCAATTTTCCTAGATTCATACTTCATACATTCCAGGTTCTGATTATTAATGGATGTTTGCAGCTGTTTCTTCTTATTTTGAGTCATGCCACATCAGCAAATGAAGGTCCTGAAAGCTCATCTTCCGGCACTATATCAGACAATGTTCTGCTGCTATTCATAAGGTTTTCACTGGCTAGTGCTTTTCAAAAGTAGACTGCCGGGTCCTTCTTCCTAGACTATCTTAGTCTGGAAGCTCAGCTGAAACCTGTCCTCCATGGGTGACCCTGCTGGTATCTGAATACCGGTGTCATAGCTTCCAACATCACAACAACATGCAAGCTCCACAGTTTGAAAAACTCACAGACATATAAACAAAGACTATATACATACACCTCACCAGATGGAACGCAAAGAAATCAAATTGACTACATCTGTGGAAAGAGACAATGGAAAAGCTCAATATCATCAGTCAGAACAAGTCCAGGGTCCAACTGTGGAACAGACCATCAATTGCTCATATGCAAGTTCAAGATGAAACTGAAGAAAATCAGGGCAAGTCCACGAGAGCCAAAATATGACCTTGAGTATATCCCACCTGAATTTACAGACCATCTGAAGAACAGATTTGACACATCAAACACTACTGACTGAAGACCAGATGAGTTGTGGAATAACATCAAGGATATCATCCATGAAGAAAGGAAGAGGTCATTCAAAAGACAGGAAAGAAAGACCAAGATGGATGTCAGAGGAGACTCTGAAACTTGTTCTTGAAAGTAGAGTAGCTAAAGCAAAAGGAATAATTAATGAAGTAAAAGAACTGAACAGAACATTTCAAAGGGCAGCTAGAGAAGGCAAAGTAGTATAATGACATGTGCAAAAGCTGGGGAAGGAAAGCCAAAAGGGAAGAACACGCTTGGCGTTTCTCAAGCTGAAAGAACTGAAGAAAAAATTCAAGCCTCCAGTTGCAATAGTGCCTTCACTATTTCCATGGGGAAATATTAAACGATGCAGGAAGCATCAAAAGAAGATGGAAGGAACACACAGAGTCATAATACCAAAAAGAATTAGTCAATGTTCAACCATTTCAAGAGGTGGCATATGATCAGGAACCGATGGTACTGAAGGAAGAAGTCCAAGCTGCTCTGAAGGCATTGGCCAAAAACAAGGCTCCAGGAATTGATGGAATATCAATTGAGATGTTTCAACAAACAGATGCAGTGCTGGAGGTGCTCACTTGTCTGTGCCAAGAAATATGGAAGACAGCTTCCTGGCCAGCTGACTGGGAGAGAGCCATACTTACGCCTGTTCCCAAGAAAGGTGATCCAGCTGAATGTGGAAATTATAGAACAACATCATTAATATCACACGCAAGAAAAATTTTGCTGAAGATCATTCAAAATTGGCAGCAGCAGTATATCGACAGGGAACTGCCAGAAATTCAGGCCAGTTTCAGAAGAGGATGTGGAACCAGGGATATCATTGCTGATGTCAAATGTATCCTGGCTGAAAGCAGAGAATACCAGAAGGATGTTTACCTCTGTTCTATTGACTGTGCAAAGTCATTTGACTGTGTGGATCATAACAAACTATGGATAATACTGTGAAGAATGGGAATTACAGAACACGTAATTGTGCTCATGAGGAACCTTTACGTAGATCAAGAAGCAGTTGTTCGGAGAGAACAACGGGATACTGATTGGTCTAAATTCAGGAAAGGTATTTCACCATACCTATTTAATCTGTATGCTGAGCAAATAATACGAGAAGCTGGACTATATGAAGAAGAACGGGGCATCAAGATTAGACGAAGACTCATTAACAACTTGCGATATGCAGATGACATAACCTTGCTTGCTGAAAGTGAAGAGGACTTGAAGCACTTACAAATGAAGATCAAAGACCACAGCCTTCAGCATGGATTGCACCTCAACATAAAGAAAACAAAAATCCTCACAACTTGACCAATGAGCAACACCATGATAAACGGAGAAAAGACTGAAGTTGTCAAGGATTTCATTTTACTTGGATCCACAATCAACAGCCATGGAAGCAGCAGTCAAGAAATCAAAAGGTGCATTGCATTGATTGTGTAAATCTGCTGCAAAGGACCTCTTCAAAGTATTGAAGAGCAAAGATGTCACCCTGAAGACTAAGGTGTGCGTGACCCAAACCATGGTATTTTCAATTACATCATATGCATGTGAAAGCTGGACAATGAATAAGGAAGATGGAAGAATAATTGATGGGTTTGAATTGTAGTGTTGAAGAAGAATATTGAATATACCAAGGACTCCCAAAAGAATGAACAAATCTGTCTTAGAAGTACAACCAGAACACTCCTTAGAAGCAAGGATGGTGAGACTGCATCTTACATACCTTGGACATGTGTCAGGAGGGATCAGTCCCTGGAGAAGGACATCATGCTCGGGAGAGTACAGGGTCAGCAGAAAAGAGGAAGACCCTCAACGAGGTGGATGCAGCTCAAGCATAATAACGATTGTAAGGATGGCTCAGGACCGGGCAGTGTTTCATTCTGTTGTGCATAGGTTCGCTATGAGTTGGAACCGACTCGATGGCACCTAACAACAACAACCAGTTGTGAGACTTTTTGTTTTCTTTATGTTGAGGTGTAACCCACACTGAAAGCTGCAGTCTTTGATCTTCATCAGTAAGTGCTTCAAGTCCTCTTCATTTTCAGCAAGTAAGATTGTGTCATCTGCATATCACAGGTTGTCAAAGAGTCTTCCTTCAAACCTAATGCTGCATTCTCCTTCCTATAGTCCAGTTTCTCAGATTTTTTGCTCAGCTCATAGACCGAATAAGTAGGGTGAAGGAATATAACCCTGATGCACACTTTTCATGGTTTTAGACAATGCAGTATCCCCTTGTTCTATTTGAACGACTGCCTCTTGCTCTATGTACAGGTGACATAGACACAAGAGCACAATCAAGTACTCTGGAATTCCTATTCTTTGCTATGTTATCCTTAATTTACTGCATTATTGCTGAAACTGGCACTCAATCCCACTGAGAAGCCAGGGCACTCTTCAATGATCTGGATAAGTAGGTTAGCAATGTATGCTTAAAGAACTCTAACAAAGCTATTTCGTATTTAATTACAAATGCCCTGTAAGATCAAAATCAGTTTGCATCCTACCTCTGCTAGCTTGCTGTGGTGGAGAGAATATCTGCACAGGAGAAGAAAGTCCTAGATTATCTATTATCTCCCTGGCTTCTGAGCATAATTGCCTCATTTAACTCATAAAAGGAAGCTAAAAATAACTATACATGGAATTGTGCATATATGGTAAAACTCTATCTAAACATAATCATTCAAATCCAATTCCTAAATATTATATGTAACCTTCAAATATAATTTAGAGATATATTTAATCATTTAACTTATTTCTTTCCAAGTTATTTCAAGAGGAAGACCATCCTTTATGTAAATTACAATAGTTTTCAGATCATAAATTTCCTTAATGCTGAATATAAAACCTTTAAGTGCTAAGTTGATTTATCTTAAATGTAAAAATAGAGGTATACCAACCTAGGAAATGCTGATAGTACATTTTACAGCTATTGATGGAGAAGTCTACCTTGTTGGCAAGATTTGTAACGTTTAACAAAAAATTCTGGAAGCCTCCTTCTCTTTGGCTTTCCACATCTAACAGAATTTAAAGCCCATATTCATTTTTCTCAGCTGAATTTCCTTTTGAATCATTATCATTACAGCAAGACGTTTGCTTGACATTGGGCAGCAACCGCTGTGGCCAGCGCAGCCTCCTTCCGTAGGTTTCTCCTACCAAATGCACCCTAGTCTTTGTCCCATAGCTGGCCTGCTCCTTCTCTTACTGCGTAGTGTGCTGACTAGGGCTAGGCAACACAAAGAAAACATAAAATATTCCCTTAACCCTTCACTCCTGAAGCCATTAGTCAAATCAAAGCTATCTTCTCTTTGCTTCCTTTCACTGAAATTTTCTCTGATTCAACTTTGCTCTCCTATGTAAAGGAACCTGTTGTGACCCTGTGTCTAGCCCAGCCCCAAGTGAACCACTTCTTGTCTAACACCCAGATCACTACTCTACTGTAAAAAGGAGGACAAGGATGATTTGTATTCCTTTTATTGTACCCATAAAACTTCTATTCACCAAATCATGAGGAAGTTGTATCTGGAGATGAAAGATAAAGTGGCAGTGAAAAGATGTCATCACCTCTTCTAGTTGGAGAGTGGACACTGTTCCCTCTCTTGCCAACTTTCTCACGTTAACCATGTTGCTTCATGACTCTTCCATTGTATGTCTTTGATGACTTCCAAAGCCTTCCTTAGTGTTGAAAAAGAGCACAGTGTGAAGTTTCCAAGCAATCGTCCATACCAGGCATTTGGAAGAGGAAATACTACTAGTCTTTGTAAGTTGCGTGATAACTACATTCTAAAAAACAAAAAAAAACAAACCCAATGCCTTCGAGTTGATTCCGACTCATAGTGACCCTACAGGACAAAGTAGAACTGCCCCATAGAATTTCCAAGGAGCGCCTGGCAGATTTGAACTGCCGACTGTTTGGTTAGCAGTCTTAACACTTAACCACTACGCTACCGGGGTTTCCAGAAACTACATACTAGCATCATTCAGTTGGTTTTGCTTGAGGTAAAAGAGGACAGGATATGTGAGTTACAATTTGTGACCAATAAATCCCTGTTCTTAGGTCTTATTTCAGATAAATTTCTGATAACTTTTTTAACGTGTGATCCAGTAGCAAATATCTATCAGCAATCATCGTACTGGTACTTCTCAATCTAATTGTTTTCCTCTTACCATTGGAACTCTGAGCATATCAGAAAAAAAAATGTGGAAGAAAAAATAAAATCTTCTCTGGCAAATGAGTTAACAGAAACACACATCTATGCATAAGACATAGATTCTAAAATATTTTAAACAACACTGTCACTGTGATCAAGACCAAGCTAGTGGTAAGTCCCGCCCTTTGTCTCTAACAAGGCTGTGAGAGCAGAGTGGGTCTGTGGTTGCTCTTCAAATTTTGTTATTCTGATTTGAGACTTGTAAGTAATTATTGGAAATGTTTCAAGTAAATATTTAAGTTGATTATTCTTATCTCACTGGTACATTAGTCTTAAAAATCAGCTGGTTGCCAAGTCAACAGTTCCAGGGAGTTCATGTCGAAGACGAGGGCATTCCAAGCAGCATATTATAAACATTAATGAAGCTACTCCAAACAATAAGCAGCAATAATAGAAACAATCTGAATTACCCAGTAATACAGGACCTCACAATACACTGACCTCCTTTCAAAGATTAACCTGTTTGTAGGAAAACAATCTTTTAGCACTATGTAAGGATTATATTTTTAGACTCTCTTTCAAAGATAAAGAATACCAACGCTTTGGGGAGAGTCATAAAGTGAGAGAATATCTCTCATTCAAAGAAATTGTAGTATAGTGACAGAATATATAATCTAGTAGCATTTATATATATGGTGCCAAGTTTGGTCAAGGGACAGTTTTAGGTATGAAGATAACTACATTTTAAAAATATGTATATTTTACTTGTCAAAACTCTTTTAATTCCAAAAGAACACATTTACGAAAAGTTGGCATCACTCAAAGAATGAAAAAAACAAGGTTTTTGTTTCCTGTTTAAGGTCTCCATTTCCCTTACCAGCCTTTAGGTTACCCAAGCACATTAATGACCAAAAAAACTTCATTGGAATTACGCTTTTCATGTGTCAAGTATTATATATGATAGTATACAGAAATGTACTGTCTCAAGAAGTCATCAGTCTCTTAAGCTGATTCTTCTTTCCAAGCATGCCCCTTAAATACTGGAACTCTTCAGGCTCCTTCTGCCCTGGGTGTTTTCATCACTCACATCAATGGCGTTAATTACCACTTATCAGGTCCTGATTCCAGAACTGATTATCCCCTTCCCAGGCAAGACTCTTTGCATATATGGTTTGGAGTAATGCCCACATGTATCTTTGTCCATTTTTTTAAGTTGGACTATTTGTCTTTTTATTGTTAATTTGTATATTCTTTACCTATTCTAGTTACAAGTCCAGTATCAGATATTTGATTTACAAATATTATTTCCCATGCTGTGGGCTGTCTTCTCACTTACTTGATGTTGGCCTTTGAGGTATGTATTTTTTTTATTTTTATTAAGCCCAATTTATGTATTTATTTTTTCTTTTGTTGCTTGTATTTTAGTGTCATATCTAACAAGGCTTTGTCTAACTCAAAGTCACTTCTATATTTTTTAGTACTTTTTTTGTTTTGTTTTTTAGCCATTACATTTTGGTGTATTATCCATCTTGAGTTAACTTTCGTGGATGATGTAACTCTTTGATATTTTTAAAATCTGTCTCCTTGACTCCATCTGAACAGCCAGTTCCCTTGCCCAAGTCACTGACATCTCTTTCATGGTTCCCTTTACTTTCAGTCTGGCTCACCGCCTTTCTATGTTCTGAAATACACAGTCTTTCTAAAACACACACTAAACCCTGTCACTATCCTTAGAGAAACATCTTTGAATGATGTAGAGTATATTTCAGACTTTAGCCTTAGACATGCAAAAATTAAAAGATACAACTTAATCTAATCAAACATTCTCATGTATCTGAGTGTGGAATTGTGTGGCTACCTAAATGATTTATTTTAAATCTAAATGCGTGAGTATTCTCTAAGATTTCAGAGTAACAAACTGCAGGTCCCAAACTATAAGAAAGGTGGTATAAACTTCATATTGTTTTTATTCTTTTGGATTGTTTGTGTTTTGAATCAATGTATGCATCAAGATGCTAGATGACAGGATTCTTCTCCAAAAATTACATCCATCAGTATATACACACCACACAAATACATACGAATAATTAATGTAATGGGACATGGAATAATTTCTTTATATTCTTCAATCTGAGATTATAAAATAAATGTGTTAAGTGATTAATGAGAGATATGTTTTATCTTTAGAGTTGACCAGCATCAACCATAGGCCCATATTCAGTCTGGTACATTGTGGACCATAAATAAATTGATTCCTAAATTAATTAAGAAAATGTGAGCATAATAAAATAATATGACAAATTACAACAAAAATATGTTTATACAAAGGACTGAAAAATGTGGCATAGTTGAATTTCCCAATTTGGAATAAGTTTAACAAATGCATATCAATTCAACATAAACTTGTAAAAGATAATTTTACAAAATCAGACAGAATTTTTTTTTATCTGTAGCTGCTCTAACTTGTTTCATGTGCCTGTAGCCATACCTTAAAATGCAATTTTAGTGTTTTGTTGAGATTTACCGCATAATCCAAGAATAAACTGAAATAACATTTAATTCTGTGTTCCAAAGTGATTGCAGGATTTAATTGATGACCCGACTGTAACTCATAGGGGCACAAGAAAGCTGTAGGAGGGAAGAAAGGGAAAAGTTTAAAAAATTTCCGGGAACGAACATTGCATTATGAACAATATGCAGTTTTCTCCTGGGAACTTACCCGTGAACAAGAAGCCTGTTCATTATGCCTTCAACGCAGCAATGAAAACGTACAGGTTGTAGGGCAAGTGACACGTGCATGAATAGCCAGAGTGTTAGTGAGGCCTGACTGGGAATGATATCACGTATGAATCTGCCTTTTTTCAAAGAAAATCTCATGAAACTTATAGCTGACATTTCCCTTAATTCAAGTTTATGTGCATATTGACCATGATTACATATGAGTTGTTTTGTGAAATAATAGAAATGGAAGAATTCTGGAGTAGTGGTTGTAGCCGGGGAATTGAAAGCCACGAGTTCACACTTGGGTCCAACAACGGTTTCTTAGGCAGTAGGAAAAGAGGTTCTTGACATCTACACTTAGGTTTACCATCGGCTTACCTCTTCTCTAATTTAGGAAAAATATAGTTCCTCCATTTAAGCAATCAACATTTGTTGAGCACTTACCATGTACAGAAGTCCCTAGGTGGCACAAAGCATTAAACGCTCAACTACTAACCAAAGGTTGGCGTTCAAACCCATCCAGAGTTTCCTCAGAAGAAAGGCCTGCTGATTTCATTGTGAAAGGTCATAGCCTTGAATTGCCGTCGGAATGCAGTTCTGCTCTGCACACACGGGGTTACCGTGAGTCAAGGGTGACTTGCTGGCAAAGGGTCTGGTTTTTACGCTGTTATGTTAGAAGCTACAGATCCACCACTTTAGTGCATACATTCTAGAAAGGGCACTATACTTTGTAAGGCTTTATCATGAAGACATTTTGATTGGCAGCAACCCACTTATAAAATCTCTTTGGAATTTTAATACTTCTACTAGGAAAGGACAATGAATTGAACTATGGTGTGGCAGGTAAACGTCTCCAGTGATTTCTGTGAGGTTTCCAAACTTCCCAAATCCTTAGATTATTGAAAGCCAAGTTTGTGGCACTTGAGATCTGAAGTGATATAAAAAGGTATAGCAAATAATTCAGTATAACCCACTAAACCCAATAATTCAGTAAAGCCCCTCCTAACTCTGACAATCCCAGCATACGCACAAATTGCTGGCATTGCCCTCTGAGCAGTGGCATAGCATGGTGCATTCAAGTAGACATAGGCTCTGATCCCATCCTGACCATTCATATGTTGCATGAGAATCTACAGAGAGACAATAACCACTTTGGATACCCCAGTCTAGTCACGCAGAACACATGAGCCAGAACCTTCGGATTCAAAGCTGCCAATAAGAACGACCAAAGACATCATCCTATTTCAAAGCTACTAACAATTCTCTCACATGTGGTTGTAGATAGATAGCTGCCATTCAGTCTACTTGGACTTATAGCGACTTTCTGTACAACAGCAAAACATTGTTGGGTCCTGCATCATCCTCACAATCCCCAGCATGTTTGAATCCATCGTTGTAGCTATTGTGCCAATTGAACTCACCAAGGGTCTGCTTCGCCCTCTCTACTTTACCAAACACAATGTCCTTCTCCAGAGCTTGTTCCCTCCTGATAATGTGCCCAGACAAGCGAGATAGATAATGCTGCTGATCCATAAGGTTTTTTTTTTAAATAATTTTTATTGTGCTTTAAGTGAAAGTTTACAAATCAAGTCAGCCTTTCACACAAAACCCCATATACGCCTTACTACACACTCCCAATTACTCTCCCCCAATGAGACAGCCCGCTCTCTCCCTCCACTCTCTCTTTTTGTGTCCATTTAGCCAGCTTCTAACCCCCTCTGCTCTCTCATCTCCCCTCCAAGCAGGAGATGCCAACATAGTCTCAAGTGTCCACCTGATCCAAGAAGCTCATTCCTCACGAGCATCCCTCTCCAACCCATTGTCTAGTCCAATCCCTGTCTGAAGAGTTGGCTTCGGGAATGTTTCCTGTCCTGGGCCAAAAGAAGGTCTGGGGGCCATGACCACTGGGCCTTCCAGTCTCAGTCAGACTATTAAGTCTGGTCTTATGAGAATTTGGGGTCTGCATCCCACTGCTCTCCTGCTCCCTCAGGGGCTTTCTGTTGTGTTCCCTGTCAAGGCAGTCATCGGTTGTAGCCGGGCACCATCTAGTTCTTCTGGTCTCAGGATGATGTAGTTGCTGGTTCACGTGGCCCTTTCTGTCCCTTGGGCTCCTAATCGCCTTGTGTCCTTGGTGTTCTTCATTCCCCTTTGATCCAGGTGGGTTGAGACCAATTCATGCACCTTAGATGGCTGCTTCCTAGCATGTAAGATCCCAGACACCACTCTTCAAAGTAAGATGCAGAATGTTTTCTTAATAGATTTTATTATGCCAATTGACTTAGATGTCCCCTGAAACCATGGTCCCTAGACCCCTGCCCCTGCCACACTGGCCTTTGAAGCATTCAGATTATTCAGGAAACTTCTTTGCTTTTGGTTTAGTCCAATTGTGCTGATGTCCCCTGTATTGTGTGCTGTCTCCCCCTTCACCTAAAGTAGTCCTTATCTAAAAATTTATCTACTATCTAATAAGTGGATGCCCCTCTCCCACTGTCCCTCCCTCCCCCCTCTTGTAACCATGAAACAATGTTTTCTTCTCAGTTTAAACTATTTCTCAAGTTCTTATAATAGTGGTCTTATACAATATTTGTCCTTTTGCAACTGAGTAATTTCACTCAGCATAATGCCTTCCAGATTCCTCCATGTTATGAAATGTTTCACAGATTCCTCACTGTTCCTTATTGATGTGTAGTATTCCATTGTGTGAATATACCATAATTTATTTATCCATTCATCTGTTGATGGGCACCTTGGTTGCTTCCATGTCTTTGCTATTGTAAACAGTGCTGCATATATGCATGGGTGTGCATATATCTGTTCGTGTAAAGGCTCTTATTTCTCTAGGATGTATTCCAAAGAGTGGGATTGCTGGATCGAATGGTAGTTCTATTTCTAGCTTTTTAAGGAAGCACCAAATTGATTTCCAAAGTGGTTCTACCATTTTACATTCCCATCGGCAGTATATAAGTGTTCCAATCTCTCCTCAGCCTGTCCAGCATTTATTCTTTGGTGTTTTTTGGATTAATGCCAGCCTTGTTGGAGTGAGATGAAATCTCATTGTAGTTCTGATCTGCATTTCACTAATGGCTAATGATCGTGAACATTTCTTCATAGATCTGTTAGCTACCTGAATGTCTTCTTTAGTGAAGTGTCTACTCATATCTTTTGCCCATTTTTTAATTGGGTTATTTGACTTTTTGCAGTTGAGTTTTTGCAGTATCATGTAGATTTTAGAGATCAGGCGCTGATCAGAAATGCCATAGCTACAAACTTTTTCCCAGTCTGTAGGCAGTCTTTTTACTCTTTTGGTGAAGTCTTTGGATGAGCAAAGCTGTTTGATTTTTAGGAGCCGCCAGTTATCTAGTTTTTCTTCTACGTTCTTTACAATGTTTTCTATACTGTTTATGCCATGTATTAGGGTTCCTAACGTTGTCCCTATTTTTTTCTTCCATGATCTTTATCGTTTTAGATTTTATGTTTAGGTCTTTAATCCATTTCTAGTTGGTTTTTTGCATGGTGTGCGGTATTGGTCTTGTTTCATTTTTTTGCAGATGGATATCCAGTTATGCCAGCACCATTTGTTGAAAAGACTGTCTTTCCCCCATTTAACTGTTTTGGGGACTTTGTCAAATATCAACTGCTCATATGTGGATGGATTTATGTCTGGATTCTCAAATCTGTTCCATTGGTTCATGTGTCTGTTGTTGTACCAGTACAAGGCTGTCTTGACCACTGTGGCAGTATAATAGGTTCTAAAATCAGATAAAGTAAGGCCTCCCACTTTGTTCTTCTTCCTCAGTAAGGCCCTATTTACCGGGGCCTCTTTCCCTTCTATATGAAGTTGGTGATTTGTTTTTCCATCTCATTAAAGAATGTCATTGGGATTTGGATCAGAATTGCATTAAATGTAAAGATCGCTTTTGGTAGAATAGACATTTTTATAATGTTAAGTCTTCCTATCCAATAGCAAGGTATTTTCTTCCACTTATGTAAGTCTCTTTTGGTTTCTTGCAGAAGTGTGCTGTAGTTTTCTTTGTATAAGTCTTTTACATCTCTGGTGAGATTTATTCCTAAGTATTTTATCTTCTTGGGGGCTACTGTAAATGGCATTGATTTGGTGATTTCCTCTTCGATGTTCTTTTTGTTGGTGTAGAGGAATCCAACTGAATTTTGTATGTTTATCTTGTATCCTGATACTCTGCTGAACTCTTCTATTAGTTTCAGTAGTTTTCTGGAGGATTACTCAGGGTTTTGTGTGTATAAGATCATGTCATCTGCAAATAGAGATACTTTGACTTCTTTCTTGCCAGTCTGGATGTGCTTTATTTCTTTATCTAGCCTAATTACTCTGGCTAGGACTTCCAACACAATGTTGAATAAGAGTGGTGATAAAGGACAACCTTGTCTGGTTCCCGATCTAAATTGGAATGTTTTCAGGCTCTCTGCATTTAGGGTGATGTTGGCTGTTGGCTTTGTATAAATGTCCTTTATTATGTTGAGGAATTTTCTTTCTATTCCTATTTTGCTGAGAGTTTTTATCACGAATGAGTGTTGAACTTTGTCAAATGCCTCTTCTGCATCAACTGATACAATCATCTGATTGTTTTCTTTTGTTTTATTTATGTGGTGGATTACATTAATTGTTTTTCTAATGTTGAACCATCCCTGCATACCTGGTGTGAATCCCACTTGGTCATGGTGATTTATTTTTTTGATACATTGTTGAATTCTATTGGCTAGAGTTTTGTGGAGGATTTTTGCATCAACATTCATGATGGATATAGGTCTATGATTTTCTTTTCTTGTGGTGTCTTTTCCTGGTTTTGGTATCACAGATATAGTAGCTTCATAGAATGAGCTTGGTAGTAGTCCATCTTCTTCTATGCTCTGAAATACCTTTAGTAGTAGTGGTGTTAACTCTTTTGTGAAAGTTTGGTAGAACTCTGCACTGAAGCCATCCAGACCAGGGCTTTTTTTTGTTGGGAGTTTTTTGATTACCTTTTCAATCTCTTCTTTTTTTATGGGTCTATTTAGTTCTTCTACCTCTGTTTGTGTTAGTTTAGGTAGGTAGTGTGTTTCTAGGAACTCATCTATTTCCTCCAGGTTTTCAAATTTGTTACAGTGTAGTTTTTCATAGTAATCTGATATGATTCTTTTAATTTCAGTTGGGTCTGTTGTAATATTGCCCATCTAATTTCTTATTTGGGTTATTTGCTCCCTCTCCTGTGTTTCTTTTGTCAGTTTGGCCAGTGGTTTAGCAATTTTGTTGGTTTTTTCAAAAAAACAGCTTTTGGGAGGGGGCCAAGATGGCGGACTACGTAGATGCTACCTTGGATCCCTCTGGCAACAAAGACTCAGAAAAACAGGTGAATCGATCACATACATAACAATCTACGAACCTGAACAACAAACACAGATTTAGAGACAGAGAACAAACAAATACGGGGAAGCAGCGACTGTTTTCGGAGCCTGGAGCCAGCGTCCCAGTCAGGTAACCTTGGCATCGGGCTTAGGGCTGGGCCCAGGGGAGCTGAACTCAAAAATCTTGTGACAGCGCAAACAAGGGAAGCAGCCCTACCCCCCTGAACTCACCCTGGGAGGGGGGCCAGCCGGTCCGCTTGGGTGGCGTGGTGACGCGGCTGGTGGGAGAAGTCCCCGGGAGGCAGTGACTGGTTTTGGAGCTGAGAGTGCAGTGTCCCAGCTGGGGAACGTTGGCGCCGGGCTTTTGACCGGGCACCGTCATGGCACAAGCACGGGGCGCAGCCCTACTCCCCTGAACTAACTCCGGGAGGGGACCAAGCCTGTCCACGGGCACAGCGCGGCGACACGACTGGCGGGACAAGAAGTCCCCGGGAGGCAGGGACTGATTTTGGAGCCGGGGGTGCAGCGTCCCAACAGGGGAACCTTGGCGCCGGGCATTGGACTGGGCGCTGTCACGGCTCAAGCACGGGGTGCAGCCCTACTCCCCTGAGCTAACCCTGAGAGGGGGCCCAGCCGGTCTGCGGGGGTGGCGCAACTACGCAGCTGGCAGGACGAGAAGTCCCCGGGAGGCAGTGACTAATTTTGAAGCCGGAAGTGCAGCGTCCCAGCCAGGGAACCTTGACGCTGGGCGTTGGACTGGCAGTGGAGGATCTCACTGCAGCTTCAGCAGGCCAGACCCTCGGGGGCAATCTCCACCTAGCCAGCGCACATAGGCGACACGCCCCTTGGGAATCTCAGATAAAATAGTCATTCCAAGCAAGATAAGCAACTGTGGCTATATTCCAAGGTGCTACTCTCCTATTTCTCTGAACCCTCCCCTACCCTTCCCAGGTGGCTTCATTAACATTGGAATTTCCTGAGCCAGAGGGAGAAAGGCTCTGGCTCCACGGCGGCTTTGCTTTTCCCTTTTTTTTTGGTCTTTTCCTAACCCATTCTTCCGGCCTGAGAGAAGGAACCACAAAAAACCCAGGGACCAAAAATCCATCCCTAATTGGACTAAAAACACAGAAACAGCTACAGCCAAGCATATATGATCCAAATCTCGGAATTTCATCCTTACAGGGAACAAGGAGGTGGTTATACTCCAAAAACAGTTCTGATAGGGATCTGACTGCATTTTTTTTTTTTAGTGGATTTTCTGGAAAAACAAGTTTCCCAGGTCTGATATCTCTGCTTATTCAACAGAGCACTAACTGACCCACAACAGGGAACTGAGGGCTGAAGCTCCCCCCAGACCACCTAGCCTCTTGCCTTAGGGGTCTAAGGAGGGTGACATCTACCAATCAGTAGAGGTACTTGCATTGGGGGCCTAAGGTAGAGCTGCAGTGCCCTCCCACCAAGGTGCTATATGAATAGAGACACACCTACCTCACCGACACTTGGGGGAAGCCTGTCAGCATCCTGTCCCCCCTGGAGGGTGAACCCCAGCTGCTAATAAAATCTGGTGCACACAACTATCACCACTACTTCTCAAGGTGGATAGGTGTTAGGGTGCAGCACACACTTGATGACCCAAAATCAGATTCTACTCAAGAATAGTGAATAGACTCAAGCGTATATATCTGGCAACAGCCCAAACCAGCTGGTAATAGGTCATAAGTAAGTCAAGCGCTACAACAATCAAGACAGCATGATCTAGTAGCCCACCCACATATACCGAAAGAAAACCAAACAAGATAAGACTCAGTGAACAATTATAGAATAAACCACTACTATATCTTTTTTTTTCATATATATCTTAGAGATGGCTCGGCGACAGCAGTCCATATCAAACCACATAAAGAAGCAGACCATGACAGCTTCCATGACCCCCCAAACAAAAGAATCAAAATCTTTCCCAAATGAAGATACAATCCTGGAATTATCAGATACAGAATATAAAAAACTAATTTACAGAATGCTTCAAGACATCAGAAGTGAAATAAGGCAAACTTCAGGAAAAGCCAAGGAACACACTGATAAAACAGTTGAAGAACTCAAAAAGGTTATTCAAGAACATAGTGGAAAAATTAATAAGTTGCAAGAATCCAGAGAGACAGCATGTAGAAATCCAAAAGATTAATAATAAAAATACAGAATTAGACAACGCAATAGGAAGTCGGAGGAGCAGACTCGAGCAATTAGAATGCAGACTGGGAAATCTGGAGGACCAGGGAATTAATACCAACATGGCTGAAAAAAATCAGATAAAAGAATTAAAAAAAATGAAGAAACCCTAAGAATCATGTGGGACTCTATCAAGAAGGATAACTTGCGTGTGATTGGAGTCCCAGAACAGGGAGGGAGGACAGAAAACACAGAGAAAATAGTTGAAGATCTGCTGACAGAAAACTTCCCTGACATCATGAAAAACGAAAGGATATCTATCCAAGATGTTCATCGAACCCCATTTAAGATTGATCCAAAAAGAAAAACACCAAGACATATTATCATCAAACTTGCCAAAACCAAAGAAAAAGAGAAAATTGTAAAAGCAGCCAGGGAGAAAAGAAAGGTCTCCTTCAAGGGAGA
Source organism: Elephas maximus indicus (assembly GCF_024166365.1). Lineage (NCBI taxonomy): Eukaryota > Metazoa > Chordata > Mammalia > Proboscidea > Elephantidae > Elephas > Elephas maximus. The sequence goes on along the minus strand of NC_064822.1, from coordinate 10,852,815 downwards.
ATCAATAAGAATAAGTTCAGACTACTCAGCAGAAACCATGCAGGCAAGAAGGGAATGGGATTACATATACAGAGCACTGAAGGAGAAAAACTGCCAGCCAAGGATCATATATTCAGCAAAACTCTCTCTGAAAAGTGAAGGCGAAATTGAGATATTTACAGATAAACACAAGCTTAGAGAATTTGCAAAAATCAAACGAAAGCTACAAGAAATACTAAAGGATATTGTTTGGTCAGAAAACCAATAATATCAGATACCAGCACAACACAAGGTCACAAAACAGAACATCCTGATATCAACTCAAATAGGGAAATTACAAAAACAAATTAAGATTAATTAAAAAAATAATACACATAACAGGGAATCATTGAAGTCAATATGTAAAAGATCACAATAATCAAAAAGAGGGACTAAATACAGGTGGCATAGAACTGCCATATGGAGAGTGATACAAGGCGATATAGAACAATACAAGTTAGGTTTTCACTTAGAAAAATAGAGGTAAATATTAAGGTAACCACAAAGAGGTATAACAACTCCAGAACTCAAGATAAAAGCCAAGAAAAACGTAACGACTCAACAAACATGAAGTCAAACACTATGAAAATGAGGATCTCACAATTTACTAAGGAAAAGGTCTCAGCACAAAAAGTAAGTGGAAAAATGAAATTGTCAACAACACACATAAAAAGGCATCAAAATGACAACACTAAACACTTATTTATCTATAATTACGCTGAATGTAAATGGACTAAATGCACCAATAAAGACACAGAGAGTCTTGGACTGGATAAAGAAACACGATCCGTCTATATGCTGCCTACAAGAGACACACCTTAGACTTAGAGACACAAACAAACTAAAACTCAAAGGATGGAAAAAAAATATATCAAGCAAACAATAAGCAAAAAAGAAGAGAAGTAGCAATATTAATTTCTGACAAAATAGACTTTAGACTTAAATCCACCACAAAGGATAAAGGAAGATGCTACATAATGATAAAAGGGACAATTGATCAGGAAGACATAACCATATTAAATATTGATGCACCCAATGACAGGGCTGCAAAATACATAAATCAAATTTTAACAGAACTGAAAAGTGAGATAGACACCTCCACAATTACAGTAGGAGACTTGAACACACCACTATCGGAGAAGGACAGGACATCCAGTAAGAAGCTCAATAGAGACACGGAAGACCTACTTACAACAATCAACCAACTTGACCTCATGGACTTATACAGAACTCTCGACCCAACTGCTGCAAAGTATACTTTTTTTTCTAGCGCACATGGAACATTCTCTAGAATAGACCACGTATTAGGTCATAAAACAAACCTTTGCAGAGTCCAAAACATCGAAATATTGCAAAGCATCTTCTCAGACCACAAGGCAATAAAACTAGAGATCAATAACAGAAAAACTAGGGAAAAGAAATCAAATACTTGGAAACTGAACAATACCCTCCTGAAAAAAGACTGGGTTATAGAAGACATCAAGGAGGGAATAAGGAAATTCATAGAATGCAACGAGAATGAAAATACTTCCTATCAAAACCTCTGGGACACAGCAAAAGCAGTGCTCAGAGGCCAATTTATATCGATAAATGCACACATACAAAAAGAAGAAAGAGCCAAAAGCAGAGAACTGTCCCTACAACTTGAACAAATAGAAAGTGAGCAACAAAAGAACCCATCAGGCACCAGAAAAAAACAAATAATAAAAATTAGAGCTGAACTAAATGAATTAGAGAACAGAAAAACAATTGAAAGAATTAACAAAGCCAAAAGCTGGTTCTTGGAAAAAATTAACAAAATTGATAAACCATTGGCTAGACTGACTAAAGAAAAACAGGAAAGGAAACAAATAACCCGAATAAGAAACGAGAAGGGCCACATCACAACAGAACCAACTGAAATTAAAAGAATCATATCAGATTATTACGAAAAATTGTACTCTAACAAATTTGCAAACCTAGAAGACATGGATGAATTCCTGGAAAAACACTACCTACCTAAACTAACACATTCAGAAGTAGAACAACTAAATAGACCCATAACAAAAAAAGAGATTGAAACGGTAATCAAAAAACTCCCAACAATAAAAAGCCCTGGCCCAGACGGCTTCACTGCAGAGTTCTACTAAACTTTCAGAGAAGAGTTAACACCCCTACTACTGAAGGTATTTCAAAGCCTAGAAAATGACGGAATACTACCCAACTCATTCTATGAAGCCACCATCTCCCTGATACCAAAACCAAGTAAAGACATTACAAAAAAAGAAAATTACAGACCTATATCCCTCATGAACATAGATGCAAAAATCCTCAACAAAATTCCAGCCAATAGAATTCAACAACATATAAAAAAAAAATTCACCACGATCAAGTGGGATTTATACCAGGTATGCAAGGCTGGTTTAATATTAGAAAAACCATTAATGTAAGCCACCACATAAATAAAACAAAAGACAAAAACCACATGATCTTATCAATTGATGCAGAAAAGGCATTTGACAAAGTCCAACACCCATTTATGATAAAAACTCTCACGAAAATAAGAATTGAAGGAAAATTCCTCAACATAATAAAGGGCATCTATGCAAAGCCAACAGCCAATATCACTCTAAATGGAGAGAACCTGAAAGCATTTCCCTTGAGAACGGGAACCAGACAAGGATGCCCTTTATCACCACTCTTATTCAACATTGTGCTAGAAGTCCTAGCCAGAGCAATTAGGCTAGACAAAGAAATAAAGGGCATCCGGATTGGCAAAGAGGAAGTAAAATTATCTCTATTTGCAGATGACATGATCTTATACACAGAAAACCCTAAGGAATCCTCCAGAAAACTACTGAAACTAATAGAAGAGTTCAGCAGAGTATCAGGATACAAGATAAACATACAAAAATCAGTTGGATTCCTCCACATCAACAAAAGGAACACCGAAGAGGAAATAACCAAATCAATACCATTCACAGTAGCCCCCAAGAAGATAAAATACTTAGGAATAAATCTTACCAAGGATGTAAAAGACCTATACAAAGAAAACTACAAAGCTTTACTACAAGAAATTAAAAAGGACATACTCAAGTGGAAAAACATACCTTGCTCATGGATAGGAAGACTTAACATAGTAAAAATGTCTATTCTACCAAAAGCCATCTATACATACAATGCACTTCCGATCCAAATTCCAATGTCATTTTTTAAGGTGATAAAGAAACAAATCACCAACTTCATATGGAAGGAAAAGAAGCCTCAGATAAGCAAAGCATTACTGAAAAAGAAGAAGAAAGTGGGAGGCCTCACTCTACCTGATTTCAGAACCTATTATACAGCCACAGCAGTCAAAACAGCCTGGTACTGGTACAACAACAGGCACATAGACCAGTGGAACAGAATTGAGAACCCAGGTATAAATCCATCCACATATGAGCAGCTGATATTTAACAAAGGCCAAGTGTCAGTTAATTGGGGAAAATATAGTCTTTTTAACAAATGGTGCTGGCATAACTGGATATCCATTTGCAAATAAATGAACCAGGACCCATGCCTCACACCAAGCACAAAGCTAACTCCAAGTGGATCAAAGACCTAAACATAAAGACTAAAATGATAAAGATCATGGAAGAAAAAATAGAGACAACCTTAGAAGCCCTAATAACAAGGCATAAACAGAATACAAAACATTACCAAAAATGACGAAGAGAAACCAGATAACTGGGAGCTCCTAAAAATCAAACACCTATGCTCATCTAAAGACTTCACCAAAAGAGTAAAAAGACCACCTACAGACTGGGAAAGAATTTTCAGCTATGACATCTCCGACCAGCGCCTGATCTCTAAAATCTACATGATTCTGTCAAAACTCAACCACAAAAAGACAAACAACCCAATCAAGAAGTGGGCAAGGATATGAACACACACTTCACTGAAGAAGATATTCAGGCAGCTAACAGATACATGAGAAAATGCTCTCGATCATTAGCCATTAGAGAAATGCAAATTAAAACCACGATGAGATTCCATCTCACTCCAACAAGGCTGGTATTAATCCAAAAAACACAAAATAATAAATGTTGGAGAGGCTGCGGAGAGATTGGAACTCTTATACACTGCTGGTGGGAATGTAAAATGGTACAGCCACTTTGGAAATCTATCTGGCGTTATCTTAAACAGTTAGAAATAGAACTACCATACAACCCAGAAATCCCACTCCTCGGAATATACCCTAGAGAAACAAGAGCCTTCACACAAACAGATATATGCACACCCATGTTTATTGCAGCTCTGTTTACAATAGCAAAAAGCTGGAAGTAACCCAGGTGTCCATCAATGGATGAATGGGTAAATAAATTGTGGTATATTCACACAATGGAATACTACGCATCGATAGAGAACAGTGACGAATCTGTGAAACATTTCATAACATGGAGGAATCTGGAAGGCATTATGCTGAGTGAAATTAGTCAGAGGCAAAACGACAAATATTGTATAAGACCACTATTATAAGATCTTGAGAAATAGTATAAACTGAGAAGAACACATACTTTTGTGGTTACGAGGGAGGGAGGGACGGAGGGAGGGAGGGAGAAGGTTTTTTACTGATTACTTAGTAGATAAGAACTGCTTTAGGTGTGAAGGGAAGGACAACACTCAATACATGGAAGGTCAGCTCAATTGGACTGGACCAAAAGCAAAGAAGTTTCCGGGATAAAATGAATGCTTCAAAGGTCAGCGGAGCAGGGGCGGAGGTTTGGGGACCATGGTTTAAGGGGACTTCTAAGTCAACTGGCAAAATAATTCTATTATGAAAACATTCTGCATCCCATTTTGAAATGTGGCATCTGGGGTCTTAAATGCTAACAAGCGGCCATCTAAGATGCATCAATTGGTCTCAACCCACCTGGAGCAAAGGGGAATGAAAAACACCAAGGTCACACGACAACTAAGAGCCCAAGAAACAGAAAGGGCCACATGAACCAGAGACCTACATCATCCTGAGACCAGAAGAACTAGTTGGTGCCCGCCCACAGTCGATGACTGCCCTGACAGGGAGCACCACAAAGAACCCCTGAGGGAACAGGAGATCAGTGGGATGCAGACCCCAAATTCTCATAAAAAGACCATACTTAATGGTCTGACTGAGACTACAGAAATCCCAGCGGTCATGGTCCCCAAACCTTCTGTTGGCACAGGACAGGAACCATCCCCAAAGACAACTCATCAGACATGGAAGGGACTGGACAGTGGGTAGGAGAGAGATGCTGATGAAGAGTGAGCTAATTATATCAGGTGGACACTTGAGATTGTGTTGGCATCTCCTGTCTGGAGGGTGGATGGGAGGATAGAGAGAGTTGGAAGCTGGCAAAATTGTCACGAAAGGAGAGACTGGAAGGGCTAACTCATTAGGGGGAGAGCAAGTGGGAGTACGGAGTAAGGTGTATATAAACTTATATGTGACAGTCTGACTTTATTTGTAAACGTTCACTTGAAGCTCAATAAAAGTTAATTAAAAAAAAAACAGCTTTTGGTCTTGTTAATTTTTCAATTGTTTTTCTGTTTTCTATTTCATTTAGTTCAGCTCTAATTTTTATTAGTTTTCTTCTGGTGCCTGTGGGTTTCTTTTGTCGCTGTCTTTCTATGTTTTCAAGTTGTAGGGATAATTCTTTGATTTTGGCCCTTTCTTCTTTTTGGATGTGTGCATTATTGATATAAATTGGCCTCTGAGAACTGCTTTTGCTGTGTCCCAAAGGTACTGATAGGAAGTGTTTTCATTCTCATTGGATTCTATGAATTTCTTTATTCCATCCTTCTTGTCTTCTATAAGCCAGTCTTTTTTGAGCAGGATATTGTTCAGTTTCCAAGTGTTTCATTTCTTTTCCGTGTTATTGATTTCCACTTTTATGGCCTTATGGTCAGAGAAGATGCTTTGTAATATTTCAATGTTTTGGATTCTGCTAAGGCTTGCTTTATGACCTAATACGTGGTCTATTCTAGAGAATATTCTAGAGAATGCACTAGAAAAGAAAGCATACTTGGTTGCTGTTGGGTGGAGTGTTCTGTATATGTCTATGAGGTCAAGTTGGTTGATTGTGGCATTTAGATCTTCCGTGTCTTTATTGAGCTTCTTTCGGGATGTCCTGTCCTTCACCAAAAGTGTTGTGTTGTAGTCTCTTACTATTATTGTGGAGCTGTCTATCTCACTTTTCACTGCAGAGTTTGTTTTATGTTTTATGTATCTTGCAGCCCTGTCATTAAAAAAAGAAAAAAATGTGCATAATTATTTAATATGGCTATAATTTCTTGGTGTCCTTCCTTATCCTTTCTGATGGATTTGACTTTTTAAAGTCTATTTTGTCAGAAATTAATATTGCCACTCCTGCTCTTTTTTGATTGTTGTTTGCTTGATATATTTTTTCCATCCTTTGAGTTTTAGTTTGTTTGTGTCTCTAAGTCTAAGGTGTGTCTCTTGTAGGCAGTATATAGACAGATCTTGTTTTTTAATCCATTCTGCCACTCTGTCTCTTTATTGGTGCATTTAGTCCATTTACATTCAGGGTAATTATGGATAGGTATGAATTTAGTGCTATCATTTTGATGTCTTTTTTTGTGTAATGACAGTTTCTTTTTCCCACTTGATTTTATGTGCTGAGTAGATTTTCTTTATATATTGTCCTTTCCTCATATTTGTTGTTGTTGATTTTGTTTCTGATGAGTCTGTATTTTTCCCTTGTATTTTATTTTGATGAGTAGGATAGTTTTTCTCCTTTGCGGTTACCTTATTATTTACCCCTTTTTTTCTAAATTTAAAACTACCTTTATTTCTTTGTATTGCAGTATCTTCCTCACCATATGGAAGGTGTATGATTACATTTCTTAGCCCCTCTTTATTATTTTAATGTTCTCTTCTTTTATATAATAATATCGCCATTACTCTGTGTTGGTTTTTTTTTTTAATCTTGCTTTGTTTTTTTTCGATTTTCCTGTCTGGGTTGACTTAAGGTTGCCCTGCCCAGTGTTGTAGTCTTGGGTTGATACCTGATGTTATTGATTTTCTAACCAAAGACCCCCCTTTAGTATTTCTTGTAGTTTTGGTTCAATTTTTACAAATTCCCTCAACTTGTGTTTATCTGGAAATATCTTAATTTCACCTGCATATTTAAGAGAAAGTTTTGATGGATATATGATTCTTGGCAGGCAATTTTTTTCCTTCAATTTTTTAAATATGTCATCCCATTGCCTACTTGCCTGCATGGTTTCTGCCAAGTAGTCCGAGCTTATTCTTATTGGCTCTCCTTTGTAGGTTACTTTTTGTTTATCCCTCTCTGTGCTTATAATTCTCTCTTTATCTTTGGTTTTGGCAAGCTTGATTATAATATGTCTTGGTGACTTTCTTTTAAGATCTACCTTATCTGGAGTTCGATGAGCATCTTGAATAGATATCTTCTCATCTTTCACAATATCAGGGAAGTTTTCTGCCAACAAATCCTCCACAGTTCCCCCTGTATTTTCTGTTATCCCTCCCTGTTCTGGTACTCCAATCACTCGTAGGTTATTTCTCTTGGTACAGTCCCACATGATTCTTAAGATTTCTTCATTTTGTTTTTAATTCTTTTATCTGATTTTTCTTCAAATATGTTAGTGCCAAGTGATTTACCTTTGAGTTCAGAAATTCTGGCTTCTACTTGCTCAATTCTGCTCCTCTGACTTTCTATTGAGTTATCTAATTTTGTAATTGTGTTGTTAATCTTCTGAATTTCTGATTGCTGTCTATGGATTTTTCCAACTTATTAAACTTTTCTTTATGTTCCTGAATAATCTTTCTAATCTTTTTCAGTTGCTTTATCTGTATGTTCCTTGGCTTGTTCTTTGTATTGCCTCATTTCCTTCCTGATGTCTTGAAGGGTTCTGTATATCAAACTTTTGTATTCTGCCTCTGATAATTCCAGGAATGCACTTTCATCTAGAAGATCCTTGGATTCTTTGTTTCAAGAGCCTGTTGAGGTGATCATAGCCTGTTTCTGTATGTGACTTGATATTGACTGTTGTCTTTGAGCCATCTATAAGTTATTGTATTAGTTTACGCTTGCTTACTGTGTCATAGCTGCTTCCTTTGTTTTGTTTTGTTATACCCCTCTGGGTTGCTTGAGTGAGCTAGCTTGATTACTTTCACCTTTGGAGCTGTGGTGTCTTGTCCCCAGCTGGCTAGAGCTGTTATCAGGTATATCAGTTTAGGAGTCCATTCAGTTTTCTTGTATGAATTCAGCTCAGGTGTCAGGTAGCTGATATCAAATGTGTGGTACAGACTCTGTCCTACAGTCTTAGAGGGGCAGGGGTGATTGGCGTATATACCCGTATCTGATTGTAGCAGGGGGTCACGCTCTGAACAAGGCAGGGGGCTGAGAACCAACCCCCAAGCGTCTCTGAGGAAAATGCATCTCTGTTCCCTAGATCATGCTGGTGGGTGGGTTCTGCAGAGGGACCATGGGCACCCAAAGTTTTGGGTTGTAAGGACTGGGAGGTACAAGTTATCTTTGGACCCCGTTGCAGGTGTCTGGGTGACCTGAATGTAGCTACCAGTCCTTAGGTCCTTGATTTGGGTAGGTGAGGACCTTGTTTAATAGGCAAAGCAATGTCAAACATCAAACACCACTTCTCCACCACACAGCTGAAATGGTTGGAGTTTGCCAACAAGGGCCTATTCTCCTGAAATAGGCCCACACAGGTCCATGCAGAAGGGAAAGGTGTTCAAGGTCCACGGATGGTTTATGCCTGGACAGGAGCCACTTCTGTCCTGAGCTCCCCCAATTAACGGAGCTAGCAAATTATCTTTTCCCCCCAGTTGCAAATTTTTTCCTTCCCCAAGGCCGGGAGGATGGCTCTAGGTGCTTGCCAGGGTCTATCTCAGGCCCAGGGATTCAGCTGCTGAAGCCGGCTTGGGGGTTAGAGGGGGCGCCATAAAATATACGCAAGTACTTAGCTTTTGCCTAGAGCCCCGTTCTCCTCAGGTGCCGGAGGTGTGGGCAGGCTGTGTGGCTGGCTGCTTCTCCCTGAGGAAACTGCTGCTGAATGCTAGTCCCAGCCCACCGCCACAGCTACCACTGCTGCTCGGGGAATGGTGCCCGAGGGCTCCCCGTGATTCAGGTCCGGCAACTCCTCTCCACTTCTGAACGGTCTCTTCCTCCCCTGCTCCTCAGTTCATTGTCTAAGCTTGCCTTTGATGCTCAGGGCTCCCAGCTTGTCACAAATATACTCATTTCACTTGTTTTTTGGGGTCTTTGTTGTAAAGAGGGCTTGGCAGAAGCATCTATCTATTCCACCATCTTGGCTCTGCCTCCCATAAGGTTTTCATTGGCCAATTTTCAGAAGTAGATCACCAGGCCTTTCTTCCTAGTTTGTCTTAATCTAGGAGCTTTGCTGAAACCTGTCCACCATGTGTGACCTTGCTGGTATTTGAAATACCTGTGGCATAGCTTCTAGAATCATAGTAACACTCAAGTCACCACAGTACAACAACCGGATGTGATTCTAAGAATTACATAAAACAATCACTTAGTGTTTAGGAATTTCAGTACACATTAGCTTCGTTACTTCCACTGACCCTTTAATACAATTGCTGCAGATAATTCAGTCACATGGAAATTACATTTTTTGACCAATCCAGATTCTAGTCCAACATCAATCATTTTTTTTTTTTTTTTTTTATACAGTTGATGAAATGTAGAGAAATAAATATTAGAAAAATCTGAGCTGGGAGTCCTTGTCTCTACGCTAGTTTGTGTTGCAAACTTGTAAAAGTAATTCAGCATCCTAGAGCCTCACTGAATCACCTGGGAATAAGGAAATTAATATATTTCAGTGATTCTTATATGGCTACTTGGTGAACCAAATGAATAGTAGAAATGGCTCAGGAAAAAAAAAAAAAACTAGATGCATTATTCATTTGCCAGGTATTCTTGCTATATCTTGGTCTGAGTAAAAATTAGGAAACACAGAGAAGAGAGAGAAGGATGTAGAATTGCATCCAATCTTTTCCCCAAGAATTAATTTATGAAACCCTCATATTACAGAGAAATGAGTTCAATATGTCTACCATCAATTTCCAGAGAGACAAGAATCACTTTGGACACAAAACCCCAGTCTAGTCATGCATATCACATAAGCCAGAACCTTCAGACTCAAAGCTGCCTGTAAGAATGACCAAACATAGCATCCAATTTCAAGGCTAAAAATAATAGTAATAAATTATGTGAGTTTGGGCTATTAATTAATAATAGTAAAATAAGGGTCTAGTGAGATAACTGGAAAAATCCAGTCATATGTGTTTCCAATCACACCCATGACATTTCAAATGAGGTGTTTAACCTTATGAAACCTCTCCTTGTTAATCTGGGGTTTCCTTTCATACGATTTAGAATTTTTAAAGTTGCTGGTGCAATGTTTTCCACAATTGAAGACTAAGAATGTTTTTTTCTCCTTCTCCAGGAAAAACATCCCAGAGGATTTTATTACAGTCATTTCTGTAAGAATACAAGGAGAACAGACTCTAAGAAGCACCACTGGAGGCAGCCCCAGGCCTAAGGGAAGAGAGTAAGTTTAATCGTGCATTCTGACCGTCAGTGGAGAAAAGGGCTCTTTTACCAATCTAAAAAGAATGCTTGTCCATTACATAACATTTGGGGGTGCGGAGGGAAAAGACAGACTCCCAGAAAAAATAAATTAAAAATCATCTCCAATCCCACCAAAAAAATCAAATAAAAAATTGTGCTTTTTTTTCTAACTTTTATGCATATAAACTTGTAAAGAAATAAAGTTTTTCTTAAACTTTGAATCATTCCATATGAATGAATAGCTTTGTTTCTTGTATTATGAGTATTTTCTCATGTTATTAAGTATTTATTGATGATATATTTTTAACAATCAGATGATATTCATCCTAAAGTTGTGCCATAATTTAAAGATCATCTTATGACATCTTATGACACCGTCTCCTCACTTATCAACTGTATGGAATTTACAACAACAGTACTTTTATCCAACTGTGCATCAATGACATACGTCTGGCAGTAGTGAATGCCACTGTGCAAGGCAAGAGTAATGTTGGTTGTTATGTTTAAAGTTATGTGTCAGCTTGGCTGGGCCAAGTGGTTTGGCAGTTATGTAATGATATAATTTGGCAGTAATGTAATGATGCAATTTGGTAGTTAAGTAATGAAGTAGTCATCTTTTATTTTTGTGATCTGATGTAGTCATCCTCCATTTTCACATAATGCCAATTTCCCATAATGACCTGGTCTTTGGAACCTAACCATGTTGATAAATGAGGAGTGGGTGTATAACACTGGTGGCATAGTGGTTAAGTGCTCATCTGCTAACTTGGGGTTGCCATGACTCAGAATTAACTTGATGGCAACCAAGAACATATATATATATCTGTCTACTACATTTGGCAGTTTTTCTAACCATTTTCATTTGTTAGTTGTAAGTTGAATTGCTATATTAAGGCATGTGAATTATTTTATTGTTTTCAATGTATATCATAAAATTCCATTCCAGCAAGGATACAAAAACATACTCTAAAATATACCTCCTACCAGTACAATATGAGTATACATATCACTAGCTGTCTTAGGCTGGGTTCTCTAGAGAAGCAAAACCAGTAAAGCATATAAGTATATATAAAGAAAGATTTCAATAAACAAAATGGCTCATGTGGTTGTAGAGGCTGGAAAAGTCCCAAGTCCTGGGTCAGGGTGGAGGCTTCTCCTGACTCATGTAGCTTCAGGGGGCTGGCGAACCCAAGATAGGCAGGTTTCAAAGCAAGGCTCTGACTCACAGGCTGCAGAGACTATGAATCCCAAGATCAGCAGGCAAGATGGCAGGTAAGCTGCTAGCTCGAGTCCCAAGAACTGGAAATCAGACAAACAGGAGCCAGCTGCAGAATCCAGAGTGAGCAAAAGCCTATGAGCCTTGCAGAAAGTCCACCTGTATTCGATGCAGGAAACTCCTTTTCAACAGATTGGCTATTCACAACCAATCCTATTATGGAGGTGATCATATTATAACAAATCTCATCATGGAGGTGATCACATCATTATATGACTGCCAAACTACATCATAAGTGTTAAACCACTGAGAATCATAGCCCAGCCAAGTTGATACAAAATCTTAACAATCATAGCCCACTGCTTGCCAAAATGGAAACTGTACACATTCCCCTAAACCATACACAATCTCTGAATAAAGACAATTATAAAGTCATACTTGCGCCTAACATGTTATAACTAACACACATACAACCAAAAATGCTGTAGCACTGTTTACATCTTATATTTTATAACTGAAGAAAACAATGATATTCGATGCACACATACAAGGCAGAAATAAATGCTCATAACAATTACAGTTCTAGTTTCTGCAACTGGTCACATGGTGGTAAATGGTATTTAGAACTATCTTCTTCCTCTACCCACTCCTATTCCCTTTGCCCTCAGCAAACACATCAGCTGGTTGTGGTTCTTTGCCTGGTGAGATGACCCAAACTTTCATTCCTGAAGGATCTGGGCCATTAGTAGTCATGTCGGAATTGAGTTTCTATAGTTTTCCATTGACTTTAATCCTAGGGCATGGTAGTACTGAGATGCCTTGAGGGATCTTCTGCATTCCAGTCATACTTTTCATTACCTCCATTATGTAGTATCAATCCAATTTCCTCTTGGTAATCAGGATCAATCACACCAGCCAATATGGTAACTCCCTTCTTTGCCTGTTGATACAGAGGCATAAGGAGCCCAAAGTGACCAGGTGGCATACTTAATGTCCAATTCAATGGAATCAGTGATGTGTCTCCAGGTGAGAGCATTCATCCTTTTAGAATTAAGACCTCTAATCCTTCAGAGACTAGGGTTGCACTGACAGGAAGCCAAAATTTGCGAGAGGATCACTAGGGGTAATAGTGAGTTGTGCCACTCTTATTTCCACCCTTTGATTCCTGGATCCATGAATCTTGGCTGTGGGAGAAACATAACCGTATATTGGATGCTGGTTTAGAGCATAAACAGCCTCCTGGAGAACATTGCTCCAACTCTGCAAGGTATTTTCACCTAGCTGGCACTGTAATTGTGTCTTTAGAAGGCCACTCCATTGTTCTGTGAAGCCAGCTGCTTCAGGGTGATGAGAAACATGATAAGACCAGTGAATTCCGTGAGCATGGGTCCATTGTCTCACTTCATTTGGTGTGAAGTGAGTTATTTGATCCGAGGCAATGCTGTGTGGGATATCATGAAGGTGGATAAGGCATTCCGTAAGTCCGAGGATGGTAGTTTTGGCAGAAGCATCGCATCCAGGGAAGGCAGATCCATACGCAAGTGTCTGTTCTGGTGAGAACAAAATGTTGCCCTTTCCATGATGAAAGCAGTCCAATGTAATCAACCTGCCACCAGGTTGCTGCCTGATCACTTCGAGAGATGGTGCCATATCAGGGACTCAGTGTTAGTCTCTGCCGCTGGCAGATTGGGCACTGAGCAGTGGCTGCAGCCAAGTCAGCTCGGTGAGTGGAAGTCCATGTTGCTGGGCCCATGCATAACCTCCATCCCTGCCACTGTGGCCACTTTGTTCACGAGCCCAATGATCAATGACAGGAGTAGCTGTCTTCCCACAGAACACTCCATCCTATCCACTCGATTGTAAAAATCCTCCTCTGCCAAGGTCACCTTTTGGTGAGCATTTACATGAGACACAAATATCTTCACTTCTTTGGCACATTCAGAGAGGTCTATCCACATACTTCTTCTCCATAAACCCTTGTCTCCAATTTTCCAATCATGTTCCTTCCAAGTCCCTGACCATCCAGCCAAACCATTGGCCACAGCCCATAAATCAGTACACAATCACACATCTGGCCATTTCTCCTTCCAAGCAAAATGAACGACCAGGTACACTGCTCCAAGTTCTGCCCATTGGGAGGATTTCCCTTCACCACCAGCCAAGTTGACACACAGCCTTAACGATCACACTAAAAAAAAAAAAAAAAATTTTTTTTTTTTTTTAGCCCTTCCTAATATTGAGTATTATCAAAAAACAGTTTTTAAAAATTTATTTCAGACTAGCACTTCTCTTACTCCGAGCCATAGTGGTGTTATTAGGCATGAGAATTCCATTTTCATTCCAAGAAAAGTCCATTCTTCTCCCCAACTTAGTAAAACATGGAAAACAGATGACAAAGAGATTCCATGATGCCTAATAGGGAGTTAAACATGCCATTAAATAGAGACTAGAAAATACCATCCATGTTTTTATGATTTTGTCTTTTCTTATATATCACCATCCCCCCACATTCCATTGCCTATGCCAGAAACAAGTTGTCTTAGTTATGCTGCTATAACAGACATACTACAAGTGGATGGCTTTAACAAAGAGAAATTTATTTTCTCACAGTCTAGTAGGCAAGAAGTCCAAATTCAGGGCATCACTTCCAGGGAAAGGGTTTCTCTGTCTGTTGGCTCTGGAGGAAGGTCCTTCTCATTAATCTTCTCCTGGACTTGGAACTTCTCCACGCAGAAAGCCTGTGCCCAAAGAACTCACTCTGCTCCCGGCACGGCTTTCTTGGTGGTATGAGGTCCCCCCTGTCTCTCTGCTAGCTTCTCTCTTTTATAGCTCAAAAGATATTGGCTTAAGACACTATCTAATCCTGTAAATGTCACTAATATAACTGCTGCTAATCCATCTTGTCAAAATCATAGTGATAGGATTTACAACACATAGGAAAATCACATCAGATGACAGAATGGTGGGCAATAGTACAATACTGAGAATCATGACCTAGCCAAGTTGACAGATATTTTGGGGGACACAATTCAATCCATTACACAAGTGATGTATCATAAACTCCTAAAATATAAAACTGGCCTTGCAATCTCCATGCTTAAATCATTTTAAAGACTTTCTAGGCTAGAAATTAGGCTGATGTACAACAAACTAAACATGTTAAAAGTATAAGCTTCGTAAGTTTTGATACATGTATGTATACCTAAGAAACAACTACTGCAATCAATATAACAAATGTTTCTATCACCTCCAAAAGTTTCCTCCCAGCCCTTTGTAATACTTTCCTTTCCCCACCTCTCATCTGCCTTTCCCTGGACAACTACGGATCTTTTCTCTGAAACTATAGATTTGCTTGCATGTTCTATAATTTTGTAAATATGGACACATATGTTATGCTGCATTTTGTGACTGGCTCCTTTAACTCAGTATAATTATTTTGAGAATTATGCAAGTTGTTGTGTGTTCCAATAGATAATTCCTTTTGCACAGATACACCACAATGTGTTTATCCATTCATTATCCAAATGACAGACATTTGTATCTTTTCCAGTGCTTGACTGTTACAAGTGTCTATGAACATCTATACACAAGTTTTTGTGTGCACATGTACTTTCATTACTCTTGGCTAAATATGGACAAGTGGAATGGCTGGACCGTATGGTGGGTGTATGTTAATGTTTTAAGAAACCATCAATCTGTTTTCAAATTGGTTGTACCATTTTATACCACCACCAGTAGTGTATGAGAGTCTCAGTTGCTCCATATCCTTGCTCCTACTTAGATTTTTTTTTTTTTTTGCCATTTTAGTGGGTATCTAGGGATATCTCATTTTTATTTTAATTTGCATTCCCTAATGAGTCAGAATCAACTGTACAGCACACAACAACAATAACTAACACTGTTGGGCATGTTTTGATGTGCTGATTTACCATCTTTGGTAAATAAGCACATCTTTGGTAAAGGATCTCTTCCAAATCTTTTGCCAACTTTTTTAGTTTGTTCACTGTTAATTTTCTTATTATAAATCACTTTAAGCTGTCTGTTGTCTAGACATTTATAGGAATAGTACAAAAAGCCCTTTCTGTTTTGGTCTCTGCCTATTCATCATTATCTTTTACCAGCCTCTTCTTCATTCAGTGCTTTCAACAATCAAAAACTTTCCTTCCTGTGATGGTTAAGGTTGGGTGTCAACTGGGCTGGCCCATTAATCTCAGTGTCTTGGCAGTCATATAATGTTGTGATCACTTCCCTTTCGAGATTTGATAGGTGATCACCCCCGTGATGGTGGTACTGCCCGGGGTGGGGCCTGTGGCAGCTCACCACCCCCTCAGCCTCCATCACTCCACCCTCTGCCTCCTAGCCCTTCCTGTTCTCCTTGCTGGGGCTTTTGCTTGTTCTGGATCCCTCAGCTGACCCCTGTTCATCTGACCTCTAGTTCTTGGGACTTGAGCCAGCAGCTTACCTGTGGTCTTGCCTGCCAGTCTTGAGATTCATGGGCCTTCACAGCCTGTAAGCAACAGCCCTGCTCTCCGGCCTGCCAATCTTAGGTTCACTAGCCCCTGTGGTTATGTGAGTCAGGAGAAACCTCTTTCGTGACCCATGAACTTGGGACCGTTACAATCTCTAAAACCACATAAGCCATTTCCTCGATATAAATCTCTCTCTCTGTCTCTATATATATTTATACGTTTTACTGTTTTGCCTCTCTAGAGAACTCAGACTAAGACACTGCCTAACCCCTTCTCAGGTTAAGCCCCTATTGATTTGTCAAACTCAAGCATCATTTTATCATAAACGTGTATTATTATACCTTCACTTCTTCAATTTGCTCTCCCCCGGCCAGTCTTGGTGCCACAATGGTTAAGCTCTCACCCATTAACACAAAGCTTATCAAATCGAATCCACCAGCAGCACTACAAAAGAAAGACATGGCAGTCTGCATCCATAAAGATTACAGCCTTGGAAACCCTGTGAGGCAGTTCTACTCTGTCCTGTAGGGTTGTTATGATCAGAATAAACTCAATGAGACACAATAAAAAAGCAAGGCCACTCAGGGAAAGGTGCTCCTCTTCTCTGTAAGCTTAGCTTATCTTACAAGACCCCATTCTTTTCCCATCAAATTTATTGAAATTATCTCTCTATATGTCCACATCCCACATAGGACTATAAACTCTTCCACAACATCTTAGTTCTCCAGGCCCTAGAAAATACTTGATCAATAAATGTTTGTTGAACTGAGTGATATATGTACAAGGAAATATGTGAAATTATGTATTTAAATCATTTTTATAGATGGTTAAGTTGTAAAAAATACACACTATGATACTTTAAAGAATCCATCACTACCTACATGTTTACAACTTATGTATGTTTTCATAGTCATTAGAAAAAGTTGTACTTTTAAATATGTCATATTCTGCGACTCTATAGGGATGGTTACAGAAACCCTGGTGGCGTAATGGATAAGTGCTATGGCTGCTAACCAAGAGGTTGGCAGTTCAAATCCGCCAGGTGCTCCTTCGAAACTCTATGGGGCAGTTCTACTCTGTCCTATAGGGTCGCTATGGGTCAGAATCAACTCCACGGCAGTGGGGTTTTGTTTTGTTTTATAGGGATGGTTATGTTCATATTTATTCTAAGCATTAGCATTTGATAAAATTTGTCACTTGTGTGTCCCATAATGAGGCATTATGTATTGAATATAATGTAGCATGAAGTATCAAGGTGCCAGCAAGTCACTGGCCACTTTTGATATTCTGGATCAGATATTATCTATTCTTTTATTATTTTAAGGCTATCTTCTTCCAAAGGAATATTAGAAAATTAAATTTCTGAGAAGTACTGAAATGAAAGTCCCTAATTGTAGATGTTTTCTAACATGCTTCATAGTTGGGCTACACGAACAACTACATTGAGAACTTTTCCATCTGTTCCTAAACATGGCTCCAAATCTTGGCCCAATCCAACTAATGAGGTAGTTCTACATCCAGCATTTTCTCCTGAGGCAGATTAAGAGTAGTCTTTTTTTTTTTTAACCAAGTTAGTATTTTGGGGGGCTGTAGAAATGGGTTAAAATTAATTTTTTTTTGTATTTTAGTGTATATTCAACGTGTTCATCTACATAAATATTTGTATAGCATATTTTGTCTGTCTTATCATACTTAAATGTTTCCAACAAAACTTCATAATTTCCACTTTCCAGTTGATGAAACCAAAGGTTTGAGAGGTTATGAGTCACGCTGAGGACTACAAATGCTAGACTCAGATGTGGGTACTCTGACTCCAAACCCCTCACCCTTTCTATTATACCAATTGCCTTCTTGTCAATACAGCCTTAGTAAGCCATTAAAGAATTGGAAGTACACTTTTCCTTTAAGTTTCTCAACACTTCTCTTATTTTATTAGTCCAGGTTTTCTGGTAATGTCTCATGGTTGAAATTGTATTTTGGTTCCTTTTTTAAAAAAGATGACAGCATTTAAAAGTAAAGGTTAGCTAATACAGTTGTTTATCTGAAAACCAATATAGTTGTTTATCTGAAAGACCCTGTGATAGCAGACTGATGCTATCTAAGCTAGAAGTTGGTCGCAGGAGTGTAATACAAAGAGTGAACAAAATAGCAATCAACAAAACCAGGACATTGCTCCAGGATTCCCTGGTAATGGCATGCAGGATGTGACCTAAAGATGCAGGGAGGAAATCCAATGAATGCTATTGTTAAAATGGTAAGAGATTTTTGTTTCTAAATTAAAAACCTGAGTTGCTTGCTTTCTTAACTTCCATCAATTGTAAACGTTTTCAGAGCGTTTCCAAGACACTCAGAAAGGAAATTAGACCCAAAGAATGGATAGCCAGATCATTTATCTCTCATAATCAACATACTCATAAAAATCAGCCAAACATCTTCTGTCTTAATTCATTCTTTTTTCGGTGTTTGTGCCACACACTGTTATTTCATTCTCAGCTAAAGATCCCAGTTAAAAAAAAAAAAAAAAAAAAAAAACTTCCTCCCTAAGTTGTACTATACTGTCCATATGAAATATTCTCTTCTTTTTTGTAAGTATCGCCTGGCTCTCAGAGGCTCCTAATTCTTTACACAATGATAGTCACCAAGATTGTTTTAAGCAGATGCCAGTTTCGATGTATTGATTTTTTTTTTTTTTTATTTCCATATGTAACCTTATATTTCAGTCCGTACTAATAATAACCTGAGAGGGCTTTGAGCATTTTACCTGCTAAGCTGTCATTGAGCATAAACTTTTCATCTCAGAAATCCATTCATTCCAGGAAATTATTCTGGTCTGGACTTCCAGTTGCACGTATCATACAGTGTTCAGAGAAGACCAATGCTCCCATTAAGCACCACTAGAAAAACTGTATAGATTAGAAAAATTACATTTGAAGAATCAGAGATATGGAAAGAATGAAGATAGGAAGGAGAAAAATTCTAGACAGAGAAAGACCTTTCAGAGGTGAACTGAAGAACCACAATGTACCTGGAGGCATTTGTTGATTCTGGGTGTAGAGCAGACATTGAAGCTGGTGCTAAGGGACAGAGGAACCATCAGAGCTTTTGACAGTCACATAGAGCTAAATGACAAAGATCTGAGGTTCCTCAAACACAGGATTGATATCCCTCTTAAGATATTCACTGAATTTGAAACCAGGAATGGTAGATAAACAGTTCAGTCCTAGAAGCAGAGTCTAAAATGTCACAGTGCTTAGGAGACAAAGGACTTCTGGGGGAACACTCAGAACAATAAGTGAGAGTTGAATTTCCTCCTTGGACTTGTGAATGAAAGTGCAAATCTCCAATCACTCTTTCCTGGAGGCATTTGCTGACATGGGCACAACTAGAGGCTTTGACTCCAGTGAAGGACCACTAGTAGGGAAGAGAAAAACTAATAGAGGCTTTGGTGGTTGTACAGGGCTGGAGCAACAAATTAGGGATTTGAGGGCTGTTAAATTCATATCAGCTCTACCCTTCAAAACATTTGCCACATTCTAAGCTGTGCAGGGAGACAGACTATAGGCCTAAGTAGATCTCTGGGAAGCAAAGCAGAAATTCCTTCAGTTTCTATGTACTGAAGAGACAAAGATATACGAGGCTTTCAAATAAAAGTCCACAAAAGACATGCTCCTGGGGCAGGGGCAAACCAGAGATAAACAAAATTTTACTAAAACTTGAACTCAGCCTTGTTCCAGCTAAATTCATAATTGGATTAACAAAATGAGCCAGTAATCTCTGACCAGCAGAGTAAAGTGTTAATCCTCTTGGGTGGAAGACACCATCACATGGAGCTTCTAAAATTTGTTATTCACAATGTCTAGCACAGAATAAAAATTTGCTGGGCATATTAACTGTATTAGTTCTCCATTGCCACTATAGTGCTACATAACAAATTACTCAACTTCAAGGCCACATAACATTTATTTAGTTCACAGACATGAAAATAAATGTCAGGCTGACTTTGAATGGGCAGTTCTTCTGGTTTTACCTAACTGGCAGTTGGCTGAGTGTTGTCTGATACTGGAAGACTTTGGCTAGAATAAATGCGTTGACTGGCTCTGCTTCATGGGTCTCATTCTCCAGCAAGCTCGACCGTACATTTTTTCATAACAAAGACAGAGAAGCAAGAGGGAAAGTGGAAACATACAGGTGCTTTTTCAAGTCTCAGTTCGTGTCATTTTGCTAACATAGAGAAAGCATGCCAGATAGACGAGCCTACACTCCAGTTTTTGGGCAGAACATGCTGCCAGAGTGGGAGATCACTGGAAAATTAAATGACAGTGTGGGAGGTTAGAGGGAGAGGTAAAAATTGGGGCCATGAATGTAATAAATTTACCACATCCAGAAACAAGACTGTATGACCAATAAATAATAGGAAATCACACATGGTAGGAGCAGACCTATGGGTGGTCCAGCTATTATATTAGCAGACAATTTGTGTAGAAATTGTCAAATAGGAACCTAATTTGCTGTGCAAATTTTCACAGAAAACATATTAAAATATTTTTAATAGACAATGATTTTAAAATAAATATGGTAATCCATAAAAGGAAATCTGGGGAAGCAGTGGTTAAATGTTCAGCTGCAAACTGAAAGGCCACAGTTCAAACCCACCAGCCACTCCTCAGCAGAAGATAATGGCAGTATATTTCCGTACATATTTACAGTCTTGGAAACTGTATGGGGCAGTTCACTCTGCCCTACAGGGTCACTTTGAGTCAGAATTGAATCGATGGCAGTGGGTTTGGTTTGGACTGGTTTTAAGGCAATCCATTCAAGAAAAGATAAAAGGAATAAATAGAAAGTTGGGAATTTTCAACAAAGAATTCGAGTTTACAAAATGTAATTAATCTAACGGTACTCTAAGGCTGAACAGTAAAACACATGAAATTAAGAAATCATTAGAATGTGTTTTACAGCAATATGTACACAAGAAATAACTATTAGCGATGTAAAGATATTGCTAGGTGCTACCGAGTTGGTTCTGACTCATAGTAACCCTATGCACAACAGTTCTGTGCCACCTTTACAATTGTTGCTGTGCTTGAGCTCATTGTTGCAGCCACTGCGTCAATCCATCTCATTGAGTGTCTTTCTCTTTTTCGTTGACACTCTACCAAGAATGATGTCCTTCTCCAGGGATTGAGCCCTCCTGACAACATGTCCAAAGTATATGAGACCCAGTCTCACCATCCTTGCTAACAGGGAGCTTTCTGGTTGTACTTCTTCTAAGACAGATTTATTCGCTCTTTTTGGCATTCCATGGTATATTCAATATTATTCATTGTCCAGCTTTCGCATGCATATGAGGTGATTGAAAACACCATGGCTTGGATCAGGCACACTTTATTCCTCTAGGTGACGTCTTTGCTTTTCAACACTTTAAAGATACCTCTTGCAGCCGATTTGCCCAATGCAATGCATCTTTTGATTTCTTGACTGCTGCTTCCGTGGGTGTTGATTGTGGATTCAAGTGAAATGAAATCCTTGATGACTTCAATACTTTCTCCATTTATCATGATATTGCTTATTGGTCCAGTCGTGAGGCTTTTTGTTTTCTTTATGTTGAGGTATAATCCATACTGAAGGCTGTGAACTTTAATCTTCATCAGTAAGTGCTTCAAGTCCTCTTTGCTTTCAGCAAGCAAGGTTGTGTTGTCTGTGTAATGCAGGTTGTTAATGAGTCTTCCTCCATCCTGAAGCCCCTTTCTTCTTCATATAGTCCAGCTTCCAGGATTATTTGCTCAGCATACAAATTGAATAGGCATGGTGAAATGATACAACCCTGACTCACACTTTTCCTGATTTTAAGCCATGCAACATCCCCTTGTTCTGTTCAAACAACTGCCTCTTGATCCACGTACAGATTCCTCAAGAGCACAATTAAATGTTATGGAATTCCTATTCTTGGCAATGTTATCCATAATTTGTTATGATCCACACAGTCAAACATAGTCAGTAAAATACCGGTAAACATCTTTCTGGTATTCTCTGCTTTCAGCCAGGATCCATCTGACATCAGCAATGATATCCCTGGTTCCACATCCACTTCTAAATCTGGCTTGAATTTCTGGTAGTTTCCTGTTGATACACTGCTGCATCTGCTTCTGAGGGATCTTCAGCAAAATTTTGCTTACATGTGATACTAATGATATTTTTCAATAATTGCTATATTTGGTTGCATGTGATACTAATGATATTTTTCAATAATTGCTATATTTGGTCCCTTTCTTGGGAATAAGCATCAATATGGATCTCTTCCAGTCAGTTGGCCAGGTAGCTATCTTCCAAATTTCTTGGCATAGGTGAGTGAGCACTTCCAGCACTGCATCCATTTGTTGAAGCATCTCAATTGGTATTCCGTCAATTCCCAGAACATTGTTTTTTGCCAATACCTTGGACTTCCTTCTTCAGGAATCATCAGTTCCTGATCATATGTTACCTCCTGAAATGGCTGAATGTCAACCAATTCTTTTTGTATACTGACTCTGTATATTCCTTCCATCTTCTTTTGGTGTTTCCTGATTGTTCTACATATTTTGCCCATAGAATCCTTCAATATTGCAACTTGAGGCTTGAACTTTTTCTTCAGTTCTTTCAGTTTATCTTTCAGTTCTTGAGAAATGCTGACCATGTTCTTCCCTTTTTGTTTTCTATCTCCAGGTCTTTGCACATGTCGTCATAATACGTTGTCTTCCTGAGCCTCCCTTTGAAATCTTTTGTTAAGCTTTTTGTCTTCATCAATTTTTTTTCTTTTTGCTTTAACTGCTCAATATTTAAGACCAAGTTCCAGAGTCTCTTCTGACATCCAGTTAGGTCTTTTCTTTCTTTCGTATCTTTCTAAAGACATCTTGCTATCTTCATGTATGATGTCCTTGGAATCATTCCACAACTCATCTGGTCTTTGGTCATTAGTGTTCAGTGGGTCAAATCTATTCTTGAGATGGTCTCTACATTCAAGTGGGATATACTCAAGTTTGTACTTTGGCTCTCGTGGGCTTGTTCTAATTTTCTTCAGTTTCGACTTGAACTTACGGCCCCTGGTCTTGTTATGGCTGATGATATTG
This sequence comes from Elephas maximus indicus, assembly GCF_024166365.1. Taxonomy (NCBI): domain Eukaryota; kingdom Metazoa; phylum Chordata; class Mammalia; order Proboscidea; family Elephantidae; genus Elephas; species Elephas maximus. The sequence continues at coordinate 10,829,408 of NC_064822.1, read as the reverse complement.
AGCTTTTCCATCATCTTTTTCTACAGATATAGTTGATTTGATTCTTGGATGTTCCATCTGGCAAAGTCCATGTGTGTAGTCACCATTTATGTTGTCGAACAAAAACATTTGCAATGAAGTCATTGGTCTTGCAAAATTCAATCATGTGATCTCTGGCATTGTTTCTATCACCAAAGCCATATTTTCCAACAACCATTCCTTTTTCTTTGTTTCCAACTTTCCATTCCAGTCACCAGTAATTATCAGCACATCCTGATTGCACATTCGATCAATTTCAGACGGTAGAAGTTGATAAAAATCTTCAATTTCTTCATCTTTGGCCTTAGTGGTTGGTGTATAAATTTGAATAATAGTTGTATTAACTGGTCTTCATTGTAGGTGTATGGATATTATCCTCTCACTAACAGTGTTGTACTTCAGGATAGATCTTGAAATGTTCTTTTTGATGATGAATGCAATGCCATTCCTCTTCAAATTATCATGCCCAGAGTAGTAGACTATATGATTGTCTCATTCAAAATGACCAGTACCAGTCCATTTCAGCTCACTAATGCCTAGGATATTGATCTTTATGCATTCCATTTCATTTTTGATGATTTCCAATTTTTCTAGATTCATACTTCATACATTCCAGGTTCTGATTATTAACAGATGTTTGCAGCTCTTTATTCTCATTTTGAGTTGTGCCACATCAATAAATGAAGGTTCCAAAGCTTGACTCTATTCACATAATTAAGGTTGACTCTACTTTGAGGAAGCATCTCTTCCCCAGTTGTATTTTGAGTGCCTTCCAACCTGAAAGGCTCATCCTCCAGCACTATAATGGACAATGTTTCACTGCTATTTGTAAGGTTTTCACTGGCTAATTCTTTTCAGAAGTAAACTGTCGGGTCCTTCTTTCTAGCCTGTCTTAGTCTGGAAGCTCAGCTGAAAACTGTCCACCATGAGTGACCCTGCTGGTACTTGAATACTGGTGGCATAACTTCCAGGATCACAGCAACACACAAGCTTCCACAGACTCATGGGGAGGTTTGAAGACAGTTAAATAGAAAAAATAAACATTCTGAGCAAAAAGATTAAAAAAAAAAGGAGAGAGAATAAGAGACATGTGAGACATAACAAAAAGTGTCACGTACTTGAAATTAGAGCCTAGATGGAAAAGAGAGCAAATGAGACAGAAGTGACATTTGAAGAGATAATATATGATGATTATTTAAAAGAGGGGAGCAGGGCAAAAACATTCCAAATAGTGAGTGAACTCCAAGCAAGATAAATACTAGAGAAAATCACACCTAGGCACATCATAGTCAAAATGCAGAAAAACAAACGAAGAAAAGATCCTAAAAACACCCAAAGAGAGAAAAAATGCTGCCTTCAGAAAGCAACAGTAAGACCAACCTTTCGAAGAAGTAATAAAAGTCAGTTTTTATGTGCTAGCATGTTGTTGTAGTTAGGTGCTGTCAAGTCAGTTCTAGCTCACAGTGACCCTATGTACAACAGAATGAAACACTGCCTGGTCCTGTGCCATCCTCAATATCACTGCTATTTTTGAGCCCTTTGTTGCAGCCACTGTGTCAATCCATCACATAGAGATCTTCCTCTTTTTTGCTGATCCTCTGCTTTGCTGAGCATGATGTCCTTCTCCAGGGACTGGTAGCTCCTGATAAGCTGTCCAAAGTATGTGAGATAAAGTCTCTTCGTCCTTGCTTCTAATGAGCATTCTGACTGTACTTCTTCAAGACAGATTTTTTCATTCTTTTGGCAGTCAATGGCATATTCGATATTCTTCACCAACATCATAATTCAAAGGCATCAATTCTTCTTAGGTCTTCCTTATTCATTGTCCAGTTTTCACATGCACATGAAGAGATTGAAAACACCATGGCTTGGGTCAGGTGCACCCTGGTCCTTAAAGTGACATCTTAGCTTTTTAACACTTTCAAGAGTTCTTACAGCAGATTTTCCCAATACAATGAGTTGTTTGATTTCTTGCTAGCATACAGTGAGTCAGAATTACAACTGACCAGTCATACAATTCCTATGTCAATAGAGAGAAACAAAGAAATTGCTCAGGGGAATCACTGCTATTCCTGATTTTAAATAAAGACCTTCTCCCAAGGGTTCTCTTAAGTATAAAGTATGATGTCAATCCAGAACAGAGTTCCAAGAGTATCAAGCTTTAATTTGAAATCTGTAAAAACCATTCTTAGGGAGGAGGAGCCAACGTGGCACCCTAGACAGACCCATCATGGTGTCTGTGCAGCAAAGACCCATAAAACAGATAAAAATGTCAATACTGGAAGCCTAAGCATCAAATGAAGGGATAAAGAACAAGATCAAACACCAAATGGAAAAAGAAACAGAAGGAAAACAGAGAATGAGCACAGATATGGAATGGAGGTTCCCTGCCAACTAACAAGGCAGTGTCATCATCTTGGAACAAAACCACCTACGACCCTGGACAGGGAGTATGGGAAAGCAACTCCATGGAGTTGCCGGCAGGAGACACAGCACCTAGTAACCAGAGAGACATTCTTTCCTACCCCTCACCTTTCTGCCCTGTGCTCCACCTCCATTCCTTCCCATTGGACCATGCTGCATCACTTTGGCTAGAGGGCAAATGGCCCAACATAACCAGGTCTGCCATGCCCCTACCCACCAGCTCCCACTGCACCATTTTTTTTTTCTTTTTCCCCTTTCTTCCTTTTCTTTCTCCCTCTCACCTATTGCCATATGCCACCTCTACCCCTTCCTACAGGGACTTGTCATACCAGCAGGGGTAGTGCTGCCCTGGATCCCACCTGAACCTGCCTGTCAGCTCCCCAAACACCATTTTTTTTCTGTTTCTTCCTTTTCTTTCTCCCTCCCATCCAGCCCCACACACCTCTTCTACTCCTTCCCACTGGGCCACACTGCACCACCAGAGGTAGAGAGCCACCAGCCTGCTGCCCGTTCAGGTTTTCCCTGACACTGTCCACTGGCTCCCACCACCTCATTTTTTTCTTTTCTTTTTCTTTTTTTTTACTTTTCTTCCTCCCAACTAGGTATGAAGACTCAACATTGTAAAAATGTCAACCCCACCCAAAGCGATCTACAGATAAAATGCAATCCCAATCCAAATACCAACAACTTTATTTAATGAGATGGAAAAACTAACCACCAACTTTTGAGGGAAAGGAAAGAGGTCCCAGATAAGCAAAGCATTACTGAAGAAAAAAACAAAGTAGGAGGCCTCACACTACCTGACCTCAGAACCTACTATGCAGCCATGGTAGTCAGAACAGTTTGGTACTAGTACAATGACAGACACATAGACCAATGGAACAGAATTGAGTACCCAGGCACAATCCATCCACCTATAGTCATCTCATCTTCCACAGAGGGCCAAAAACCATTAAATGGGGGAAGGGACAGCCTCTTCAATAAATGGTACTAGAAAATTAGATGTCCATCTGTAAAAAAAAAATTTAACAGAACCCATACCTCACACCATACAAAAAAAAAAAAAACTAACTCAAATTGGATTAAAGACCTGAAAATAAAACCTAAAGCTATAAAGATTATAGATGAAAAAAATATAGACTGAGTTGCTGGGTCTGAGGGCTGAGGACCATGGTCTTAGGGGCTTGTAGGTCAATTGGCATAGCATACTTCATAAAGAAAATGTTTTACACCCTACTTTCATGAGTAGTGTCTCAGGTCTTAAAAGCTCGCAAGTGGTTATCTAAGATACATCTACTGGTTCCCTCATATTTGGAGTAAAGGAGAATGAAGAAAACAAAGACCCACAAAAAAAATCAGTCCCAAGGACTAATGGGCCACATGAACCACAGCCTCCACCAGTCTGAGCTCAGAAGAACTGAATGGTGCCCGGCCACCACCACCGACTACTCTGACGAGTCATCTCTGACTATGCAATAAAGGGTCCTGGACAGAGAGGGAGAAGAATGTAGAATACAATTCAAATTCACACACACACACACACACACACACAAAAGACCAGACTCAGTGGTCTGACAGAAGCTGGAGGAACCCAGGAGACTATAGCCCCTGGACACCCTGCTATCTCAGAATTGAAGCTACTGCTGAAGTCCACCATTCAGCCAAAGATTAGATAGGCTCATAAAACAAACAACACACTTGGGGAACATGCTTCTTAGTTCAATCAAGTATATGAGACCAGATGGGCAATACTTGCCCAAAAACAAAGACGATAAGGCAGGAAGGGACAGGAAAACTGGATGAATGGACATGGAGAACCCAGGGTAGAAAGGGAAAGGGGGAGAATGATGACTTATTGTGGGGATTGCAACCAATGTCACAGAACAATTTGTGTGTAAATTTTTGAATGTGAAACTAATTTGCACTATAAACTTTCACCTAAAACCCAATAAAATTCAAAAAATAAAAAACCTAAATGTACAGAGAAACCAAAAAAAGACAGTCGCTTTCTGCTGGAATGATTTTGCACTCCAAGTGATATTTGGCAATGTCTGGAGATATTTTTGATTCTCAAAACTCAGGGAAAAGTTTTACTTGATTTAGAGGGTAGTGTCTAGGGATTTTGCTAAACATTCTGCAATACACAAGATAGACACTCATGACAAAAAATTATCCAGCTCAAAATCTCAACAGTGACAAGGCTGAGAAACCCTGTTTTAAGCTCTTTCTTCTTCTTCTCTTGTTACCCACCTGCCAGTCAACACACCTACCTCTCCCATAAAGCCCTATCAGACAAAAGTGTATGTATGTGTGTGTATGTAAGAGATAGAAAGTGTGTGCATAAATAGATGTCAGTGAGCCAGTCTGTGTCTATTTGGAGAGGTTATTCTAGAAGGATAACATTTCATCTGGTTGATTTTGTCATTTGTTGTTATTGTTAGCTGCTGTCAAGTCAGCCCTGACTGGTGGTACAGTGAAGCAAAAAGCTGCCCAGCATGGGACATTCCCACGATTGATCGCAGATCTAACACTTGTGATCCGTAGGATTTTCATTGGCTGATTTTCAACTGTAAATCATTAGGCCTTTCTTCCTAGTCCATCTTAGTCGGAAAGCTCCACTGAAACCTCTTCACAACAACACGCAGGCCTCCACTGACAGACAAATGTTGGCTTGCATGAGATGCTTTGCCCAGGAATTGAACCTAGGTCTCCTGCATGGAAGGGGAGAATTCTACCCTGACCCACCAGTGCCCCATCTCATCATTTAGTCACAGAGATTTCTGCATAAAAAGAAAAGCCATTGAAATAAGATTATTTTATTGTTTAATTTTTGGATTATTCATGCAATTTGTATAAATCTTATCACCCATTACCAAAGATAACAAAAATATTTGGTAGTAGTTCTGTCCTTTTTCCTCATTTGTTTGCTCTGAATTCTGGCAGGACTTTGGATCAATCACCAGTAATGTTACTAAAAAGGAAGATATCATTGCTACACAGTAAGGAAGATTTCTGATGGACACTTTCATTTACTCCCTTCTGAGGTCAGATGCTTCCAATTTAGTTGCCTATAATTTTAAGAAATCTCTTTTTTCACAAATGGTAGCTGCACATTTTCCCAGTGTTGTTGATAGAAATGTGAGGCATTCATTGGAGACTTGTCACTCAGCTCTTAAACATATCTTCATCTGAAAGAAAATGATTCTGAAATTGCAATACTCTGTCAGTTGTGCAAATAAGGCACAAAGCAGAGGTATTTAATTATTCTGACTCCTCAACAAGTTAATCTTCCTAAAGCAGAAACTTAGCTCTGTCTTTTGTTTGACTTTCCAACTGGACGCCTCCATAACCTTGCACTCCTGGCCTGCCCTGGGGACCCTGCCTCATGTGGAGAGCCTGAGAACGGTGTCAGGGTATACACAGAGCCAGCCTTTCCTTCTGCCCTGAAAAAGAGCTGTCAGTCTCCAGTTGTACGCTGCACCCATCCACAGAGAGGGCCATTTTGCCTTCAGGCTTCCCTTTGGCATGCAAATCACGGTGACATCAGAGAGGAAGAGCTGGAACCTACTGAGAGCTTTTCACTTGGGTCTTTTCCCCATGGAAGGGTGCTATTTTTATCTTGGAAGCTACTGGGTTGAAAAAACGAACTCAGCCAGGCAGATTTGGATTACAAGCTCTAATGACTTATTTTATTCTCTTCTTTTTTATGAGAATAGACAATGGCCTTTCCCAAAGATTCATTTAGGAAGGGTTGACCTGTCCTAAGTCAGCCTGGTCAATGACCAGGATACCAGTTCATCCAGAATAGCCCTATGCTGTACATATACTAAGTACCTTTATTCAAGTCATCAGCCAGTGTTTCTAAGTGTCCTGATAAAGGCTTCTGCCTTCAATGAGTTTTGATTCTGGTTGTAGGGTCAGGACTAACATCCATGAACCAGTTAACAAGCAATGTATATAATAAAGTACTCAAGTGGAAAGATGAGCTTAAAAGGCAGAAAAAGAAAGTACAGAGAAGAATGGCCAAAGAATACATTAACATTAATTTATAAACCTGGCAATTCCTTAGAATAGTGGAGCTGATTTTAAATCTTTCTTAACCAAGAGAAGTTGTTTTATGTAAATGATGCGGAAACAGTCAGGTAAAAACGAAGAATAATTCTGTATATCATCTAGGTTTAGTTAAATATCTCACTTTTGGCAGGTGTGATAAGCTGCAGTGCTTGTAGGGACTAGGAATGTGAGGAATATTAGTGAAGTGAGCTGGTAGAGTGATATCAGAAGTCACACCCATTGCTGCAAATCTGTAAATGCCACTCCAGTCAAAGGAGACACCTGCAAATGCAAGTCCAGTGTTGACCACTGCATAATATTTAACGAGCATCTAAAAATCCAGATTGATTTTAATGTAAAATTTCCCAGTTCATAAATGTTGGCAACAAAGCAAATTATCTTTAAATATAGTATTGGTCAAATTAAGTAGGTCCACAGGCTGAAAGAATGCAGGGATATTTAAAGCATAGGTTACTTCCAAAAGATGGCAGCTCTACATGTCTGCTGGATTCTGTGTGGCAGTAGGAGCAGCAAGAAGAGGTAGGGGCAAGTGGTAGCAAGAAGCAGACTCTCCTAGAGCATACAGGCTGGGGAGGGAATGTGCACTGCAGCCAACAGGGATGGAGCACTCACTGTAAACTGAGAAATGACAGGATCAAACTGACACTTTTCAAATATCTTTCTGGCTAAATATAGCTTCAAGCATAAATTTAAGTGGTAAGACAGAAGACCCATTAGGAAGTTATTGTACCCTTTAGGATATATATTTAAATGTTATAAACAAAATATATATGATATTTATAATACCCAGTGCCATCGAGTCTATATATATACATCCACCACGCCTCTGTCAGTGTGTTGTACTGTGGTGGTTTTGTGTTGCTGCGATGCTAGAAACTATGCCACCAGTATTTCAAATACCAGCAGGGTCACTCAGGGTGGATTTGTTTCATCTGAGCTTCCAGACTAAGACAGACTAGGAAGAAGGACTTGGCTGTCTACTTCTGGAAAAATTGGCCAGTGAAAAGCTTTTGAATAGCAATGGAATGTTGTCTGGTATGATGCTGGAAGATGAGTCCCTTAGATTGGAAAGCACTCAAAATACAACTGGGAAAGAGCTGCGTCCTCAAAGTGGACTCAACCTTAATGACATGGATGGAGTAAAGCTCTCAGGACCTTCATTCGCTGAAGTAGCATGATTCAAAATGAGAAGAAAGAGCTGCAAGCATGAATTAATAATTGGAATGTGGAACGTATGAAGTATGGATCTAGGAAAATTGGAAGTCATCAAAAATGAAATGGAACACATAAACATTGATATCCCAGACATTAGTGAGCTGAAATGGACTGGTATGATGGGAATGACAAGTTGAAGAGCAATGGTATCTCATTCATCACAAAAACAACATTTCGAGATCTATCCTGAAGTACAACACTGTCAGTGATAGGGCACTTTCTTGAAAGACAAGCTAATACTACTATTATACAAATATATACACTAAACAATAATGCCAAAGATGAGGAAATTGAAGGTATTTACCAACTTCTGCAGTCTGAAATTGATCAAACATGCAATCAGTTTCCAATGAGCACCTGGTGGATTCGAACTGCTAACCATAGCACTTAACCACTACGCCACCAGGGTTTCCACAATACACGTAAACGTATGTATATATGTTGTTGATGTTAAGCACCATCAAGCCAGTTCCGACTCATAGCGACCTATGCACAACAGCATAAGAACTAGGAAAAACAATGGTTTCTTTCTAATAAATTCTTTTGATTACATATGAATTCTACTTCACTACAGAAAATTTAAAACATTCAGAAAATCATAATGAAAACAGTTAAAAGTATCCATAACACCACTTCTATCATCACCAAGTGTTCAATACCGGCATCACTGAATGTGTCTGAAATCAGGAACAGGGCGAAGAGCTGGTGGAAACTTCTGGTCATAGACTGGCTTGTTGTTACCTGTACGGCATACTTTTAGAATCCTCTAGAAACAACTGGAAGGGAAAGAAACATTTTAAGGAAGTTAATTTTGTATAGTCATCCTACAGACTGGAGGTTTATGGCACAATTATTCAGATAAGAAAAAAAAGAGAGTAAACAAGTCATAGGTTGGTGAACCACAGAAGCCATGGATTTTGGAAACCACCCTGATTATTTCTTTAGGTTTAAATACTTAAAAACCTAGAATTAGTTTGTCAAAGTACATGCACATTTTAAGCATCTGTTCAATACAGCTAGGGCCCAGACTGGTAGTACTAATTTGTACTTCCCGTCATTCCTTGGAACCTCATCAAAACTGAAAATTAGTGTTTGTGGCTAACTGTGTTTTCCAAAAATGTTTGCAAAAATATTCCCAATTACACATGCTCTTCTTACAATGTAACTTTGACACTCCTCCATCAAGTGGCAATGTCTATATTCCCTCTGTGAGTTTCCACCTGGCTTCTCTTGGGACATATGTTGTTAGGAAGCCAAACAGCTACATAGTGAGGCCATATGCAGGTGTACTGGTCAACAGTTCAAACTGAGTTCCAGGAGACAACCAGTACAACCACCAGACATCTGAAAGAAAGATATTTCCCAGCTGAGCACCCAGAGTTTCTAAGCAGAGACAAGTTGTGTCCTTTCTGAATTGTTGACCTATAGCATCCATAATCGTAATAAGATGGTGGTTCCTACATGTCACTAAATCTGGGGTGATTTATTACACAGGAATAAATAATGAGAATATTCTGTATGTATTTTACATTCTTCAATAATTCTGTAGGTAAAATATGATCTCACATTCATCTTTAAATTTTATTTGCTTAATTGCCTGTTAGGCTAATATTTTTCCCTCCTTTCTGTTTTTGTCAATTTATTGCTTTTGAGAATTACTTCTTCATTAAGAAATGAAATTTTAGAAAGTATTGCATTCTCTGGAAACCCTGGTGGCACCGTGCTAACCAAAATGTTGGCAGTTCTAATCCACCAGGCGCTCCTTGGAAACTCTATGGGGCAGTTCTACTCTGTCCTATAGGGTCACCATGAGTCAGAATAGACTCGATGCCAATGGGTTTGGTTGGTTTGGTTTGGTGTTACATTCTCTATCCCGAGCGGTTCACCAAGAAAGGCACACATGTCTATTAATAATATCATCTGTAGAATTGTATAGAACAGGAGAATAGCTGATACACACTACCCAAAGAAACAATTTAGATTTATCCTCTTTTTTTTCCTTTACTATTGATGGAACACGAGCTCACAGAAAGCAGATCCTTAGGTGTCCCCACCACCTAGAATGATGACTTGTACATAGTAAACACATAATAAATACTTGAATGAATAGTTATTAGTACAAATGTTCAGTATGATACAGAATTTACTCCAATGGAAATGTCTAGGGAACATAAGACTGAATGAAATCCTTTCTAAACCGTTTAAGTCTTAGATAGATTTGCTGAGTGTTTGCTACATAGTCCATAGCCCCAAATATTTGGACTCTCTTCTTCTTTTTCTATAATGCCATTATCTAAAAAAAAAAATTATCTAGGATACCCCAAATCTCAGAAATCTCACTACAAAAAAAAAAAAAAATGAAAATGACACAGAATTATCAGATTTTGTTAGGTAAGTATCTTTTTTTTTTCTTAAATTTTGTTATGCTTAAAGATTCTCATTAAAAGAGTTTCTTCTGGATTCTGCATGGAACTGGTCATTTAAGGAAACTCCTTCATTTTACTAAATAATATTTTTGAAGGAAAAGGAGGAAAGGATCCAAAAGTAAAGGAGAGCTTTATGGATCATGTGCTGTAAATGGGGCTTCGAACTAGTTGGGAGCAGCTCAATAATTGCCACATAAACTAGTGCAGTGTACTCGTTCCATAGCAATCAAATTTGTTGCCCCATCAGATTTTGACCCAAGTAGGAAACAAACAGCAGTGCCCCACTTGAAGGTGGTGGCTGACTGCACCGCTTTGAATGTGTCTTACTCTTGTGAAGCAGGGCCAAGATGGTGGAAGAGACAGATGCTTCCAGCAAGCCCTTTTATAACAAAGACCAGAAAAAACAAGTGAAACGAGTATAGTTATGACAAGCTAGGAGCCCTGAACATCAAAGGCAAGGTTAGAAAACAAACTGAGGGGCAGGGGGAGGAAGAGACAGTTCAGAAGCTGACAGAAGTCACTGGACCTGAAACTCCAGGAGCCCTCAGGCACTATTCCTGGGTGCAGCTACGGCGGGCTGGTACTAGCATTTGGCCACAGTTTGCAGCCACACAGCCTACTCACACCTCCGGAACCAGAGAATAACAGTTCTCTCAGCAAAAGCTAAGTACTAGGGTATACTTTACTGCACCACCCCACCCACAAGCCAGCTTCAATGGCTGCTGATTTCTCTGGGCCTGAGATAGCCATCTTGCAGGCCCTGGAGAAGGAATAAATTCACAATTGGGGGAAAAGATAATTTGCCAGCTCCACTAACCGGTGGAGTTCAGGACAGAAGCGGCTCCTGTCCAGCATAAACAGTCCATGGACTTTGAGTACACTTCCCTCCTGCATGGGCCTGTGTTGGCCTATTTCAGGAAAATAGGCCCTTGTTGGCAGACTACAACTGTTTCAGCTGTGCGGTGGAGAGGTGGGTGTTTACCTATTAAACAGGGTCCTCACATAGCCACATCAGGGACCTAAGGACTGGTGGCTTCACTCAGGTCACCAAGCCACCAACAACAGGGGTCCAAGGATAACTGGTACTTTACAGTCCTTACAACCAAAAACATTGGGTGCCCATGGTCTGTCTGCAGAACCCACGCTCCTGTATACTCTAGGGAAAAGGGACACACTTTCCTCAGAGACACTTGGGGGATGATTCTCAGCCCCCTGCCTTTCAGAGCATGACCCCCTGCTGTAATCAGATACTGGTACGTATACCAACAATTCCTGCCCCTCTAAGACTGTAGGACAGAACCTGTACCACACACTTGATGATCAGCTACCTGGGCACCTGAGCTGAATTCATACAAGGAAAGTAAATGGACTCCTAGACTGATGTACCTGATAACAGCTCTAGCCATCTGGGTAAAGGATGTCAGAGCTCCAAGCTAGCTCACTCAAGCAACACATTTGGGCATATTAAAACAAAACAAAGCAAGAAGGTATGATACAGTAAGCAAAAATAAAATAAACTAATACAATAACTTATAGATGGCTCAAAGACAACAGTCAATATCAAGTTACATAAAGAAACAGACCATGATTGCCCCAACAAGGTCTCAAAACAAAGAATCCTGGGATCTCCTAGATGAAAGTGCATTCCTGGAATTACCAGAGGCAGAATACAAAAGATTAATATATAGAACCTTTCAAGACATCAGGAAGGAAACGAGGCAACACACAGAACAAGCCAAGGAACACACAGATAAAGCAGTTGAAGAAATTAAAAAGGTTAGTCAGGAACATAATGAAAAATTTAATAAGCTGAAAAAACCCATAGACAGACAGCAATCAGAAATTCAGATTAACAATAAAATTACAGAATTAGACAACTCAATAGAAAGTCAGAGGAGTGGAACTGAGCAAGCAGAATCTGTGAACTTGAAGATAAAGCACTTGGCACCAATATATTTGAAAAAAAATCAGACAAAAGAATTAAAAACAAATGAAGAAACCTTAAGAATTATGTGGGACTGTATGAAGAGAAATAACCTACGAGTTGTTGGAGTTCCAGAACAGGAGGTATAACAGAAAATACAGAGAGAATTGTTGAGGATTTGTTAGCAGAAAACTTCCCTGATATCGTGAAAGATGAATGCGTCTCACTCTCCACAGTCCTGCCAATAATCCAATTTCCCACATGGAACAAGGAAGTTCCTGGAGCTTGATGAGGGAGGCTGGTTGTGTCATCTGCATACTGCAGGTTGTTAATGAGTCTTCGGCCAATCCTGATGCCACGTTCTTGTTCATATAGTTCAGCTTCTAGGATTATTTACTCAGCATATATACACTGCCTTCGTTTACATGGACAGTTACCAAACCCTTCTCAACAGGTTTGAAGCTGTGATTATAAAGCACATATACATAAGTACATGTCCATCCTCCCAGCAAACTTATTGTGTTTAATCTCTCAACCTGATGCTACTAAAAATTTGAGAATTCTTTAAGAAAAAAATAATGCAGAGTTAGGAGTACAAAAGAAAGTATGAAAGAAGCTTCAGACAAACTCTGGTTACATATATTTCTAAGCTGTTCGTTGGGCATTCCCTGTCCTTCAGAGCTGTGCACCATTGAACACAACTGGACATGCTGCATTGTACCCTGACCTCTGTCCTTATACCTTTGTGCCACAGTGCCCAGTGTGTTGACAGAGTGGGCAACACAGTCATTTCTGGAAGTTCTTTTTACTCCAAGAGAGCTAGCGGTTACTTAAGCATACACAACAGTAACTGTGAACTATGTAAATATGTCCACTAAATCTCAAATTTAAAGTATCTCTGATCCAACTTCTCCTTAGGCAGATCCCAAAAGGTCCAGGGTCACTTCCATGCAGCCTGGTACGAGAAGAAGAGTGATGGGAAGGAAAATGTAGTGGGAAGATGCAATGGACTGACCGATAGTAGTTAAAATATCTTATTTGAGGTGGAGTATTTATTTATCTTGGTAGGTGGAGTATATACAGTCCTATATGTATTGGACTGTCTATATTCTAATTCTGATTGTATAATTTATTAATTTTGTAACCTAAATAAGTTAAGCTTTCTGTGCCTTAGTTTAATATTTCTATCCACCTGATGAATTCTTGTGATAATTAAATAATTTAATGAAGATTAAGTGCTTAGAACAACACTTGGCATAGAGTCCTTGTTAGTTGCCATTGAGTTGGCTCCAACTCATGATGATCCAATGTACAGCAGAACGAGACATTGCCCAGTCCTGCACCGCCTTCATGATTATTGGTATGCTTGAGTCCATCGTTGCAGCCACTGTGTATTTTGAGTGCCTTCCAACCTAGAGGGCCAGTGATGCAGTTCTACTCTGTCTTATAGGGTCGCCATGAGTCAGAGTTGACTTGAAGGCCACAGGGGTTTTTTTGTTTGTTTGTTTTTTGGTTTGGTGAGCCATAGGGTTTTTATTAGCTAATTTTTGGAAGTAAATCAATAGACCTTTCTTCCTAGTCTGTCTTAGTCTATACACTCTGCTAAAACCTGTCCACTATAGATGAACCTGCAGATATTTGAAATACTGGAAGCATAACTCATAGCATCACAGTAACACACGGCCACCACAGTATGACAAACCAATGGACTGGTGGTAGCGTAGTATGTACAAAATGTTTGCTGTTTTTATTGTGCTAAATACTGTACCTGATTGCTCGGGACATTAGTCAGTAGACTCCCAATGAAATATTTTATATTTAACTATAAAAACAAAAATAAAATAATTCAAAATCAAAGTCTCTGAAAGTAGAAGGGCTGCTGAATATACTTATTGGTTTGTATTATCGTGTTTAAAATAAAAGGTGTTCAAAAATTAAGGCAGGAAGCTTGGGAAGAGATGTAGATGGTAACCCCTTCAACATCCTGTTCTGGTAATTGATGACTTGGGCCTTAATCTCTCACTTTATTCATCATTTGTGTGACGATATTGACAGCTCCACAAGGAGAAGGGCAAGAATTTTAGTTTGTGACGCATCCTTAGGACAAAACTTTCCATAAATATTACCCAGCATAGGGAAGTGAAACGAAGGTGTTGCTGAGATTTTGCCAAGGATGAGTCCCCTGGTCTCCTGTGTTCATTTACAATATTTCATTCCTTCCCCAAATATAGTTATTTATAGGTACATACAAAATGTGACTTTCAAACAGTAGGGAAAAAATACCAAGAAATCTAGAAGATATCTTCAAATTTCCACTTGCAGAATGGGACCAAAAGGTCAAATTTACATTTTTCCCTCATTATTGAAGACCAGGTCCCTAAATATATTTTAAGCTTTTTTTTTTTTTTTGCTAATTCATCTCCTGGAGAGATATGTAAGGCATTGCTAAAAGGGAGCATGGAAAAAATAAAGAAAAATAAGAGGAATAGTGAGAGCTTTTGCCAGTAAAATGGCTATTCCTTTTAGGAGAATATAATCAGAAAAATAAAACCTATAAAAAAATTCTCAATGCTTGATGGACTTTGTGCCTAATAAATTTTTTCCAAATGGCATAAAATTATTCAAGGGGCATTTGAATTGCAGGGATCCACACAGAGCAGCCCTGCATGTTTTCGCCTGTGCCTATACTTTGAACTTGTACTTGCCTATATTTATTCAACAGATGGCAAAGCTTGTGACAGGATCAAACATTCTCCTGACAAGAGAGCAGCTCATTTTGTGCAGGCAATCTGTCAGGTAGCCCTCTGGGCTGGTAAACAAACTGATGGGCTGGTGCCTTTCCAAGGACCATGAACTACAAGAAGCCACAGAGGGGAAAGACAGGGACCAAGAGAAGGAGCAGAACAACGAAAGACTTAATGACAGAAAGGGTCTAATAAATTATGATTAACACCCCGAAATCACAGTCAAAATTGTTTCCTAATCATGTCTATTTTTTTACTAAAGAATACGTTCATCTGTAACATGTCAGCAAATCATAAAGAATACCCCTTAAATCTTTTAAAAATTCCTGATTTCCAAAATGACATTTGTATTCCTTTTTATTAAAACTCTTTTAGTAAAGAAACATGCTTGAGATTTTTGCAATAGCTGAGAAACTGAAAAAAAACCTTGAGGTGATTGGACTGTTGTTGGATCACATTGGGTTTTTATTTTCAATATAAAGCAAAGACATTCTTCTGAGGATTCAGATTAAATAGCAAATACGTAGAGGATGCCTCTGCACGTCTGTCAGTTTGTCGTGCTGTGGGGCCTTGTGTGTTGCTGTGATGCTGAAAGCTATGCCACCAATATTCAGATAACGGCAGGGTCACCTACGGAGGACAGGCTTCAGCTGAGCTTCCAGACTAAGGCAGACGAGGAAGAAGGACCCAGCAGTCTACTTCTGAAAAGCATTACCCAGTGAAAACCTTGTGAATAGCAGCAGAAAATCGTCTGATATAGTGCTGGAAGATGAGCCCCCTAGGTTGGAAGGCACTCAAAAGATGACTGGGGAAGAGCTGCCTCCTCAAAGTAGAGTCGACCTTAATAACGTGGATGGAGTAAAGTTTTTGGGACTTTCATTTGCTGATGTGGCACGACTCAAAATGAGAAGAAACAGTTACAAACATCTATTAATAATCAGAACCTGGAATGTACTAAGTATGAATCTACGAAAATCTGAAATTGTCAAAAATGAAATGGAATGCATAAACATTGATATCCTAGGCATTAGTGAGCTGAAATGGACTGGTATTGGCCATTTCGAATCGGACAATCACATAGTCTACTGTGCTGGGAATGACAACTTGAAGAGGAATGGTGTTGCATTAATTGTCAAAAAGAATGTTTCAAGATCTATCCTGAAGTACAATGCTGTCAGTGATAGGATAATATCCATACACTTACAAGGAAGACCAGCTAATACGACTATTACTCAAATTTACACACCAACCACTAGGGCCAAAGGTGAAGAAATAGAAGATTTTTATCAGCTGCTGCAGTCTGAAATTGATCAAATGCGTAATCAAGATGCATTGATAATTACCGGCAATTGGAATGCAGAAGTCGAAAACAAAGAAGGATCACTAGTTGGAAAATATGGCCTTGGTGATAGAAAAAATGCCAGAGATCAAGTGATAGAATTTTGCAAGCCCAACAAATTCTTCATTGCAAATACCTTCTTTCACCAACATAAATGGCAACTACACACATGGACCTTGTCAGATGGACCACACAGAAATCAAATTGACTACATCTGTGGAAAGAGACGATGTAAAAGCTCAATATCTTGAGTCAGAACAAGGCCAGGGGCCGACTGTGGAACAGGCGATCAATTGCTCATATGCAAGTTCAAGCTGAAACTGAAGAAAATCAGAGCAACTCCACGAGAGCCAAAATATGACCTTGAGTATATCCCACCTGAATTTAGAGACCATTCGAAGAATAGATTTGATGCATTGAACACTAGTGACCAAAGACCAGATGAGTTGTGGAATAACATCAAGGACATCATACATGAAGAAAGCAAGAGGTCATTGAAAAGGCAGGAAAGAAAGACCAAGATGGACGTCAAAGGAGACTCTGAAACTTGTTCTCGAAAGTCGAACAGCTAAAGCAAAGGGAAGAATTGATGATGTAAAAGAACCGAAAAGAATATTTTGAAGGGTGTCTCAAGAAGACAAAGTAAAATATTATAATGACATGTGCAAAGAGCTGGAAATGGTAAACCAGAAGGGAAGAACACGATTGGCATTTCTCAAGCTGAAAGAACTGAAGAAAAAATTCAAGCCTTGAGTTGCAATAGTGAAGGATTCTATGGGGAAAATATTAAATGACGCAGGAAGCATCAAAAGAAGATGGAAGGCATACACAGAGTCATTATACCAAAAAGAATTAGTCAATTTTCAACCATTTCAAGAGGTGGCATATGATCAGGAACTGATGGTACTGAAGGAAGAAGTCCAAGCTGCTCTAAAGGCATTGACCAAAAACAAGGCTCCAGGAATTGATAGAATATCAATTGAGATGTTTCAACAAACAGATGCAGCGCTGGAGGTGTTCACTTATCTATGCCAAGAAATATGGAAGACAGCTTCCTGGCCAACTTACTGGGAGAGATCCATATTTATGCCTATTCCCAAGAAAGAGGATCCAACTGAACGTGGAAATTATAGAACAATATCATTAATATCACATGCAAGCAAAGTTTTGCTAAAGATTATTCAAAATCGGCTGTAGCAGTATATTGACAGGGAACTGCCAGAAATTCAGGCCGGTTTCAGAAGAGGACGTGGAGCCAGGGATATCATTGCTGATGTCAGATGGATCCTGGCTGAAAGCAGAGAATACCATAAGGATGTTTACCTGTGTTTTATTGATTATGCAAAGGCATTCGACTGTGTGGATCATAACAAATTACGGATAACATTGCAAACAATGGGAATTCCAGAACACTTAATTGTGCTCATGAGGAACCTTTACATAGATCAAAAGACAGTTGTTCGGACAGAAAGAAGGGTTACTGATTGGTTTAAAGTCAGGAAAGGTATGCGTCGGGGTTGTATTCTTTCACCATACCTATTCAATCTGTATGCTGTGCAAATAATACGAGAAGCTAGACTATGAAGAAGAATGGGGCAACAAGATGAGAGGAAGACTCATTAACAACCTGTGTTATGCAGATGACACAACCTTGCTTGCTGAAAGTGAAGAGGACTAATGAAGATGAAAGACCACAGCCTTCAGTATGGATTGCACCTCAACATAAAGAAAACAAAAATCCTTGGAACTGGACCAATGAGCAACATCATGATAAATGTAGAAAAGATTGAAGTTGTCAAGGATTTCATTTTACTTGGAGCCACGATCAACGGCCGTGGAAGCAGCAGTCAAGAAATCGAAAGATGGATTGCACTGGATAAATCTGCTGCAAAGGACCTCTTCAAAGTGTTGAAGAGCAAAGATGCCACCTTGAAGACTAAGGTGCACCTGACCCAAGCCATGGTATTTTCAATTGCATCATATGCATGTGAAAGCTGGACAATGAATAAGGAAGACCAAAGAAGAGTTTACGCCTTTGAATTGTGGTGTTGGCGAAGAATATCGAATATACCATGGACTGCCTAAAGAATGAACAAATCTGTCTTAAAAGTACAGCCAGAATGCTCCTTAGAGGCAAGGATGGCGAGACTGCGTCTTACAACTTTGGACATGTTGTCAGGGGGGATGAGCCCCTGGAGAAGAACATCATGCTTGGCAGAGCACAGGGTCAGCGGAAAAGAGGAAGACCCTCAATGGGGTGGATTGACACAGTGGCTGCAACAATCAGCTCAAGCATAACAATTCTAAGGATGGCTCAGGACCAGGCATAGGGTCGATATAAGTCGGAACCGACTCGACGGCACCTAACAACAACAACAACGCTCATAGGATGAACGCATTTCAAGTGGGCTCTCATTTAAGTATTGTGGTGTGTCACCGCCCTTCTTTTCCCCTTTGTAAGACTGGAACTACACTTAACTTTAACGCTAATGTGCAGTATTTGATGTACATGGTACATTTTTTTTAAATAATTTTTATTGTGCTTTAAGTGAAAGTTTACAAATCAAGTCAGTCTCTCACATAAAATCTTATAACACCTTACTACATACTCTCAATTACCCTCCCCACAATGAGACAGCCTGCTCCCTCCTTCCACTCTCTCTTTTTGTGTCCATTTCGCCAGCTTCTAAGCTCCTCTACCCTCCCATCTCCCCTCTAGGCAGGAGATGCCAATATAGTCTCAAGTGTCCACCTGATTCAAGTAGCTCACTCCTCATCAGCATCCCTTTCAAACCCATTGTCCAGTCCAATCCATGTCTGATAAGTTGGCTTCAGGAATGGTTCCTGTCTGGGCCAATAGAAGGTTTGGGGGCCATGACCACCGGGGTCCTTCTAGTCTCAGTCAGACCATTAAGTCTCATCTTTTTATGAGAATTTAGGGTCTGCATCTCAGTGTTCTTCTGCTCCCTCACCGATTCTCTGTTTTGTTCCCTGTCAGGGCAGTCATCAGTTGTGGCCAGGCACCATCTAGTTCTTCTGATCTCAGGATGATGTAGTCTCTGGTTCATGTAGCCCTTTCTGTCTCTTGGGTTCGTAAATACTTTGTGTCATTGGTGTTCTTCGTTCTTCTTTGATCCAGGTGGGTTGAGACCCATTGATGCATCTTAGATGGCCGCTTGTTAGCATTTAAGACCCCAGATGCCACACTTCTAAGTGGGATGCAGAATGTTTTCTTAATAGATTATATTATGCCAATTGATTTAGATGTACTCTGAAACCGTGGTCCCCAAACCCCTGCCCCTGCTTCGCTGACCTTCGAAGCATTCAGGAAACTTCTTTGTTTTTGGTTTAGTCCAGTTGTTTGACCTCCCTGCATTGAGTGTTGTCATTCCCTTCACCTAAAGCAGTTCTTACATACTAATTAGTAAATACCCCCTCCCACCCTCCCTCCCTCCCCACTCTCGTAACCACAAAAGAATGTGTTCTTCTCATTTTAAACTATTTCTCAAGATCTTATAATAGTGGTCTTATACAATATTTGTACTTTTGCAACTGACTAATATTACTGAGCATAATGTACATGGTACGTTTTTAATGCAAATGAAAAGTGGTATTCTCTGTTCCACGTCTGTCAGAATTAATGTGTCAGGTGTCAAAGGCCTAACATGACCTGAGGAAAGAGCTTGATCTGGGAAGATAACGTAAAGGTCAGCTGAGCTGGAGTCATTCCCTTTTTCCAGATCTACTGTTACATTTTGAGACTTAAAAAAAAAAATCTTTTAAGGGCAAACAAAATATTTGATACAGATCCTACAAATACTAAACAATTGGTTACCTCTCATAATTTATGCAGACAGAAAATAAAAGTAGGCATCTGCAAATGTGGAATCCCTGGGTGGTAAAACCAGTTAATTCATCTAATTGCTAACTGAAAGGTTGGAGGTTCTAGTCCATCCAGAGACTTCTCGGAAGAAAGACCTGGCAATCTGCTTCTGAAAAATCAGCCATTGACAACCCAGTGGAGCCCATTTCTACTCTAACACCCATGGGATCGCCACGAGTCTGAATCCACTCTGCGGAAAAAAAAGATGTTGCAGTCCAGTCGATTGCAACTCATAGCGATCCTGTAGGACAGAATAGAACTGCCCCAGAGGGTTTCCAAGGCTATAATCTTTACGGAAACAGACTGCTGCATCTTTCTTCTGTGGAGTGGCTGGTGGGTTCAAACCACTGGTTTTTCAGTTACCAGCCAAGCACTTAACCACTGTGCCATGAGGGCTCTTTATCCACTCCACAGCAACTGTTTTTGTTGGTTGTTTGTTTGGTGTCTTTTTGTGTGTTTGTTTGTTTAATGTTTCATGTACTTTTGAGAAGGAGACAGTGGATACTGTGGTGCTTTGCCCAGATACCCTCTGCAGGGCTGAGGTGTCCATCTCTGCTGACGGAACTATCAGTTGTGTCTCTCATGGGGGAACAGCCCTGAGACATAGGGAATTAATTGCCTTGTCCAAAGCTATACCTCCTTTCTGCAGGCAACAGTGACCAAAGACTGCATGATGCAGGCATACAAAAGCCTGCCCCTTCTCCTTAATATGGACTGTCCATTGGCTCCAGAGCCCCAGATGAGATTGACTGAGGCCTCAGTTGTATCTGCAATGCAGGTCAGCTTCTCTCTTGGCCCAATCCTACCTTCCTCCCTTCTTTACAAATATAGCTTCCAGGAGCAAAGAAAGTCAACCACTAGAATAGCAATAGACTCCATAGCAATGAAGGTTTTGAACTCAATCTGGATGACAGAAAGTTCTTAGATCATGGACACTTCATAAGGACTGGCATTTTGTTTGTTTGTTTGTTTGTTTTTCTGTTTTGTTGACTCCTGTAACCTTAACACCTAGACCAGTGCCTGACCTATCACAGATGTTAAATGAATATTTGTAGAATAATTGAAATTAGTGAACACATTTCACATGTAGCATTTTTGAATTCTAGGCCATCTCCTGTTCAGAGAGTAGAGATTTTAAAAAATGATTGTCTGGAGAAAGAGGGTAACAGAAAAGGGGGAGCTCTGTGGTCAGCTTGCTTATTAGTAAAGAGATTTCACTATCATTGGCTTGGTAGTTTAATTATCGTCCTAAAATATATTGTGCAGGTGGGTTTCCTGGATTATTTTACCTGTGTATACATTAAATCCAGAGTTATGGGTTATGAGAATATAAGTGTATTTCTGGTTTTATGGTTAAGGATTTATAGGAACACAGGGAGTTAATTATCCAGAATAATCCTTCAGTGTTACCTAGGGAATCATATGATAAACGGTAAGTCAATGTTATATGATATCATTGCTTAAAATTAGTAACTTGTTGACCAAAATAAGTAATTTGATAAAATTAGAAAACTTTATAATAGACAAATGAACATTGCTTTAAAACTATTGAAAAATTATCTATGACTGCTTCCAAAATGTTGCACTTACTCAGTTTCAAAAGTATTAAGTTTCATATTGCCGATGAGCCATTTCCACAATTCTAGTCTCTTGCATATATGCAATGGAGATGCTGGGGTTTTATTTGTTTTTTTTCCATCATGAGCCTGAGTTTCCCTTGCCACCTCATGTTTTTGATCTCCCACCATAAGCTGCTCTTTTTCAAGGGACTCAAACTCTCATTCCTTACCATATAAAATTAGAAAGTTAAAAGTAGTGGTTATAAATTCTGACTAGTATACTTTCATGTATTTGTGAATGGGGTAAACGTGTAATTGTGTGTGAGCACATGTCTGTTCTTTTTGGAATGCCTCTTTTGAGACGCCTTTTTTTTTTTCCATTTAGTAAAAAAAATTGAGACTGTTGGCCCAAATCCCTGATCCAACAAGGTGGTCCTTCATGCAAAAGAAAGAATGAAGTTTCTGTAAAGACAAAAATCCAAGAGTTATCATTAAATGCAGAGTTGTATCAAGTTACCTGAATAAGTGAATATGCCTTCCCCATAGAAGACCAGATTAGACTTTGGTCAGGGGGAAAATATTTCAGTGGTGTAAGGAGTGATGACCTAGACAAAATAAGTGAGTGGCAAGTTTTTCCCACCTAATTTCAAAGTCAGCAAACTCTAAACAGGAAATTTTCTCTTAGTATATGGCTCACGCTTACAATGGAAGATGTTACAAGGCCCAAAAGAGTCAGAGGGCTAGTCTCCTTTCTCTTATGGTATGGAGAGGGGTTTCCCAATGGAAGAGGGTGGGGCTATCAGGATCAGCTGGGGTACATGTATATAGAGGGGAGGGTGTTCGTAGGGAATCCTAAAAGGTTAGGGATGAGAATACATTCAAATAAGATCTCCTTCAAAGGCCTGAATGGTTGTCCTGTCCTTTGTTCTAGTCTTGGGTTGTTATCCAATGTCATTGATTTTCTAGTCAGAGGACTCCCTTTAGTATATCTTGTAATTTTGATTTGGTTTTTACAAATTTCCTAAACTTCTGTTTATCTGGAAATGCCCTAATTTCACTATCATATTTGAGAGACAGTTTTGCTAGACATACAATTCTTGGCTGGCAATTTTTTTTTCCCCCCTGCAAGGCTTTATATGTCATCCTATTGCCTTCTTGCCTGCATGGTTTCTGCTGAGTAGTCTGGACTTAGTCTTTTGACTCTCCTTTGTAGATGACTTTTTATTTGCCCCAGTCACTCTTAAAATTCTCTCTTTGTCTTTGGTTTTGGCAAGATCGATTATAACATGTCTTGGTGACTTTCTTTTGGTGTATACCTTGTGTGGGGCTCGATTAACTTCTTGGATAGATATCTTCTCATCTTTCACGATATCAGGAAAGATTTCTGCCAGCAAATCTTCAATTCTCTCTGTATTTTCTGTTATCCCCCCTGTTCTGGCACTCCAATCACTCGTATGTTATTCCTCTTGATAATTCTTAGCGTTTCTTCCTTTTTTAAAGTTCTTTTATCCAGTTTTTCCTCAAATAAGTTGGTATCAAGTGCTTTAACTTCAATCTCACTAATTCTGACTTCCATTGGCTGAATTCTGCTCCTATGACTTTCTATTGAGTTGTCTAAGTCTGAAATTTTATTGTTAATATTTTGGATTTCTGTTTGCTGTCTATGGATTCTTGCAGCCTGTTAAATTTGTCATTATGCTCTTGTATAACCTTCTTAAGTTCCTTTATCCTTTTGTCTGCATGTTCCTCGGCTTGTTCTGTGTTTTGCTTTATCTCCTTCCTGATCTCTTGAAGAGTTCCATGTATTAATCTTTTGAATTCTACCGCTGGGAATCCCAAGAAGTTATCTTCCTCCAGAAGATTTCTTGATTCTTTGGGAGCTTCCTGAAGTCATCATGGTCTGCCTGCTTATGTGATTTGATATTGACTATTATCTCTGAGCCATCAATAATTTATTATATTTATTTATTTTATGTTTGCTTAATGTGTCCTAGCTTCTTATTTTGTTTTGTTTTGATATGCCCAAACATACTGCTCAAGTGAGCTAGTTTGGTTATTGGCACCTTTGAAACTCTCATGTCCTGTGAGCAGGTGGTTAGAGCTGTTATTAGCTATGCGATCCCAGAAGTCCATTCATTTTTCCTGCATGGATTCAGCTAAGGTGTCCAGATAGTTGGTCACCAAGTGTGTGGTGTAGGCTCTCACAGTTCTAGATGGACAAGGGTGATTAGAGTAGGCACAGGTGTCTGTCTGCAGTAGGGGGTCATGTGCTGTGCAATGCAGGGTGCTGACAGGTGCCCCTGAGTGTCTGAGAGGAAAGCATACCTGTGTTCCCTACAGCATGTAGATGGGTGGGCTTTGCAGCCAGACCATGGGCACACAATGCTGTTAGCTGTAAGGAATGGGAGGCACCACTTATTCTTGGACCCCTGTCACAGATGGTTAGGTGGTATGGGTGGAGCCACCAGTCCTCAGGCCTCTGATGTGGGTAGGTGAGGACCCTGCTTAATAGGCAAAGTGATGTCAAATGTCACAAACCTGCCACTTCACCATATAGCTGGTACAGTTGAAATTAGGCTTCAGATATATACCCTTTTGTGCTGTGCTAATGAGGGCCTACGCTGTTGAAATAGGCCCACACAGGTCTACACAGGGGTAAAAGGTATTCAAAGTCTGTAGACCCCCTTATGCCTGTACCTACCCTGAGTTCCCATCTTAGGGGAGCTGGCAGATTATTTTTTTCCTGTTTGTTAATTTGTTCCCTCTCTAAAGCCAGGAGAAGAGCTCAAGGCATGCGACACATCCTTCTTCCAGCCCAGGGGACACGGCAATCTCTGAAGCCAGGCCGGACCTAGTGCAGAGTGGGGAGGGAAGGTAAATAGGAGAGAGATTTTTCCCAAAGGGGGAGTTTTTTGATCTGTGCCAAAGGTTAGACGCATGTATTTATCTTTTGCACATTGAACACTGCTTCTCACTGGCTCTGAAGGGTTGAGTGGATTCTTTGCTGCTGTGTCTCTTCTGATGTGGAAAATGAGTCCCAAGAGCCACTGTTTGCCGCACCAATCACTCCAGTTGATCTAGTCAGCAGGGTGCCATTTCCCGCTGGGTCAGGTCTGGCAATTCCTCACTGCTTCTGAACTGTATCTCCCTCCCCCTGCTGCTCAGTCTGATTCCTCAACTTTGTCTTTGATGTTCAGAGCTCCTAGATTGTCATATATAATTGATTCATTTGTTTTTCAGATCTTTTTTGTAAGAGGGACCACAGGAAGCATCTGACTACTCTGCCATCTTGGCCCCTCCTAAAGGTCTAAATGGTACAACTCACTCTCACCTCAATGTTAACCAAGACAGTCACATGAAGTTACAACTCCTTATTCTTTCACTTTGCCCTGCTTCAGGATGCTTTCCTGACCCTTCAGTGAAAGAAATGTTTAAGCCTCCACTGAAGTTAATTGCAGATTTAGTCTAAGAACGATGGACATAATTATATTCAACTAGTACCATCTCAAAAGGTCAGCAATTTGAATCTACCAGCAACTCCTTGGAAACTGTATGAAGCATTTCTACTTTGTCCTATAGGGTCGCTATGAGTTAGAATCTACTGAAGAGCAATGGGTTTGGTATTTTTTGGTTTAGTACCATCTTGGCCCTTCTAGAACTTCCTCCTTCCCATAGGACAAATAATTTCTGAAGCCAAAGAGATATGCCCACTCAGAGCCAATGAATTCCATTCTCAGTTATATTCCAGTTGCCTGAGACACCAGAACAATCTCCCTCAGTGGCCTCCAGTACGGTGCTGAAGCCTGTGCAGTCCAAGACTGTGCGTCAGTTTTTTAAAGATATACCTGTTCTTATAAGATAAACATAGAAAAATCACTTGGATTCCTCTACATCAACAAAAAGAACATCGAAGAGGAAATCACCAAATCAATACCATTCACAGTAGCCCTTAAGAAGATAAAATACTTAGGAATAAATCTTACCAAAGATGTAAAAGACTTATACAAAGAAAACTACAAAGTACTAGTGCAAGAAACTAAAAAGGACCTACATAAGTGGAAAAATATACCTTGCTCATGGATAGGAAGACTTAACGTAGTAAAAATGTCTATTCTAACAAAAGCCATCTATACATACAATGCACTTCCGATCCAAATTCCAATGACATTTTTTAATGTGATGGAGAAACAAATCACCAACTTCATATGGGAGGGAAAGAGGACATGGATAAGTAAAGCATTACTGAAAAAGAAGAAGAAAGTGGGAGGCCTCACTCTACCTGATTTTAGAACCTATTATATAGCTACAGTAGTCAAAGCAACCTGGTACTGGTACAACAACAGGCACATAGACCAGTGGAACAGAATTGAGAACCCAGATATAAATCCATCCACATATGAGCAGCTGATATTTGACAAAGGCTCAATGTCAGCTAATTAGGGAAAAGGTAGTCTTTTTAACAAATGATGCTGGCATAACTGGATATCCATTTGAAAAAAAAAAAATGAAACAGGACCCATACCTCACACCATGCAAAAAAACTACAAGTGGATCAAAGACGTAAACATAAAGACTAAAATGATAAAGATTATGGAAGAAAAAATAGGGACAATGTTAGGAGCCCTAATACAAGGCTTAAACAGAATACAAAACATTACCAAAAATGATGAAGACAAACCAGATAATTGGGAGGTCCTAAAAATCAAACACCTATGCTCATCTAAAGACTTCACCAAAAGAGTACAAAGACCACCTACAGATTGGGAAAAAATTTTCAGCTATGACCTCTCCGACCAGCGCCTGATCTCTAAAATCTATATGATTCTGTTAAAACTCAACCACAAAAAGACAAACAACCCAATCAAAAAGTGGGCAAAGGATATGAACATGCACTTCACTAAAGAAGATATTCAGGCAGCCAACAGATACATGAGAAAATGCTCTCGATCATTAGCCATTAGGGAAATGCAAATTAAAACTACGATGAGATTCCATCTCACTCCAACAAGGCTGGCATTAATCCAAAAAACACAAGATAATAAATGTTGGAGAAGCTGCGGAGAGATTGGAACTCTTATACACTGCTGGTGGGAATGTAAAACGGTACAACCACTTTGGAAATCTATCTGGTGTTATCTTAAACAGTCAGAAATAGAACTACCATACAACCCAGAAATCCCACTCCTCGGAATATACCCTAGAGAAATAAGAGCCTTTACACGAACAGATATATGCACACCCATGTTTATTGCAGCTCTGTTTACAATAGCAAAAAGCTAGAAGCAACCAAAGTGTCCATCAATGGATGAATGGTTAAATAAATTATGGTATATTCACACAATGGAATACTACGCATCAATAAAGAACAGTGACAAATCTGTGAAACATTTCATAACACGGAGGAACCTGGAAGGCATTATGCTGAGCAAAATTAGTCAGAGGCAAAAGGACAAATATTGTATAAGACCACTATTATAAGATCTTGAGAAATAGTATAAACTGAGAAGAACACATACTTTTGTGGTTACGAGGGGGGGAGGGGGGGAGGGTGGAAGAGGGTTATTTACTGATTAGTTAGTAGATAAGAACTACTTTAGGTGAAGGGAAGGACAATACTCAATACACGGAAGGTCAGCTCAACTGGACTGGACCAAAAGCAAAGAAGTTTCCTGGGATAAACCGAATGCTTCAAAGGTCAGCAGAGCAAGGGCGGGGGTTTGGGGACTATGGCTTAAGGGGACTTCTAAGTCAATTGGCAAAATAATTCTATTATGAAAACATTCTGCATCCCACTTTGAAGTGTGGCGTCTGGGGTCTTAAATGCTAACAAGCGGCCATCTAAGATGTACCAATTGGTCTCAACCCACCTGGATCAAAGGCGAATGAAGAACACCAAGGTCTCACGATAACTATGAGCCCAAGAGACAGAAAGGGCCACATGAACTAGAGACTTACACCATCCTGAGACCAGAAGAACTAGATGGTGCCCGGCCACAACCAATGACTGCCCTGACAGGGAGCACAACAGAGGACCCCTGAGGGAGCAGGAGAACAGTGGGATGCAGACCCCAAATTCTCATAAAAAGACCAGACTTAATTGTCTGACTGAGACTAGAGGAATCCCGGCAGTCATGGTCCCCAAACCTTCTTTTGGCCCAGGACAGGAACCATTCCTGAAGACAACTCATCAGACATGGAAGAGACTGGACAATGGGTTGGAGAGAGATGCTGATGAAGAGTGAACTACTTGTATCAGGTGGACACTTGAGACTGTGTTGGCATCTCCTGTCTGGAGGGGAGATAGGGGGTAGAGAGGGTTAGAAACTGGCAAAATCATCACGAAAGGAGAGACTGGAAGGAGAGAGCAGGCTGACTCATTAGGGGGAGAGTAAGTGGGAGTATGGAGTAAGGTGTATATAAGCTTATATGTGGCAGACTGACTTGATTTGTAAACTTTCACTTAAAGCACAATAAAAATTATTTAAAAAAAAGATATTTGTAAAACTCTAAAAAAAAAAAAAAAGATATACCTGTTCAGGGAGAAGCCAAGAGGCAGCTCTGTGGTGAGAAAGTGGAAGGGAGCTTGGAACTCCTATTGGTAACTGGGGTACAGAATGGAGGCAGAGATGGAAAGAAAGGGTTGGGTTAGGGGCACTAGTCACAGGCCTGGCACCATTTCTACTTTCGTCTAGGACTTGCAAATGTTAGAATCACGCCCATGCTGAAGAAAGAGAAAACATTTTTCCTGTTTCACTAGGAAAGTGCCAGCAAACAGAAGCAGAGGGGGGCCTTTAGATAGAGAGAACTATAGATTATCAAGTACCCTCTACACCCTCATTTTCTTGTCATTCCCTCGTATGAGATCACAAGAGCAGTTTGTCATATAAAACACACATGTAAACACACACGCCCTACACATGGCTCAGAAAGAAGAGGTCTGCCACGAACAGGTAGGACATGGGAGGAGGAATAAAAGGTAGAGGAGAGCTTAGTCTTAAGAATAATTATAAAAGGATTGCAACTTGGAGCTATTTTCCGTAATTGTGTCATTTAAAATCCACGAAGATGACTCTGTGTTTAGGACAATACCTTGAATTTTCTCTTTCTCTCTAAAGGGGGCATATTCAGGTAGAGAGTGAAAGAAAAGTAACGGGATATCAACCACTGTGAAATTTATATTTTTTTTATAACTACAGTGATCATGAGTATTTAAGTTCCTGGGAATCCAAAAAAAGTTCTGGAAGGGGCATTGGAATTTATCAATTCAACTAATATGTAGTAACTCTTTTAAGATAACCCTTGTCCCATGGTGTATATGACTGGGGAGGTGCCAAGCCTGGTTTTGTTTAATATTAAAGAGAAGAGTGACCCCAGGAATCTGGAAGACATGGGCACTAAGTCAGTCAGGCTGAAGATATGTAGGTTATATTAAATATACATGTTCATTTATATGTCTATATACATACATATGGAAACCCTCGTGGCATAGTGGTTAAGTGCTATGGCTGCTAACCAAAGAGTCGGCAGTTCAAATCCACCAGGTGCTCCTTGAAAACTCTATGGGGCAGTTCTACTTTTTCCTATAGGATCACTATGAGTTGGAATCGACTCGATGACACTGGGTTTGGTTTTGGTTTTTTTATATATACATATACACGGTTTCTAAATACTACTGTAACAGAAATAACACAGTGGGTGGCTTTAAGAACAGAAATTAATTTTACCACAGTTCAGGAGTCTAGAAGTTTGAATTCAGGGCACCGGTTCTAGGGGAAGCTCTCCTCGTGTCAGCTCTGGAGGAAGATCTTTGTCCAAGCTTCTATAGCCCTGGTCTTCTTGGTTCCTTGGTGAGCTTCACATGGCATCTCTCTGCCCCTGTTTGGACTTGCTCCTGTATCTAAGCTTCTCTTTTTATAGCTCAGAAGTGATTAGATGTAGGACATGCCTTACACTGACATGGCCTCATTGACATAACAAAGAAAACTCCATTCCCAGACAGGATTACATCCACAGGAATAGGGGTTAGGATTCCAGCACATATTTTGAGGGGACACAATTCAATCCATAACACACACATATGCGTGTGTGTGTGTGTGCGCGTGTGTTATGCTTAGTGATTAAGAGCACAGGCTCTAAAGCCCAACTGCCTAGATTCAAAACTAGAATCTGCCTGTTGTTAGCTGTGGGACCTTGGACAAGTTTTCTAACCTCTCTGTGCCTCATTTCCCTATCTATGGAAATAATGGTATTGATTTCATAGCATTGTAGTAGTGTGATAAGCTAATATATGTAATGTGCTTAAAGTAGTGTGCTTAGAGCAATGCTTGTGACATACCAAAAAAAAAAAAAAAAAAAAACAAACCCAATGCTTGTGACATAAGTAAGTGTTTAATAGGTTTTAGTTGCAGCTGTCACTGTTATTACTGCTATTGTTGTACTGTGTCTTTGTCTCATCTCAAAATGAAGAGATTAAATAGTCAATCAGTGCATTATATTCTGGTTCTAGGATGTGATTATATGATTCTATAAAACAATATTTAGTATTGTCTTATATTCTATATTGGAGCCCTGGTGGTGCAGTGGTTAAGTGTTAGGCTACTAACTGAAAAGGTCAGCTGTTCGAATCTACTACGCACTCCTTGGAAACCCTGTGGATCAGTTCTGCTCTGTCCCATAGGGCTGCTATGAGTCGGAATCGACTCGAAGGAAACAGGATTTTTTTTTTTTAATCTTTTTTAATCCTGTATTAACCGCAGCAAGAGACAATCTTCCTTTTAAACCTTTTCCTTTAATTTGGCAAGGGGTTTTTCAACCACGTCTTTCTTGTTTGTGTTGTACACATGAAGCTACTTGTTTTTTTCTTATTAGAAAACTTATTCTGTCGGAAGAAATATCCATTCAGAGGGCTCACCCACACTCACGATTTTAATTCCCAGGAGCTCAGATTATGCTCTCAAATATGGTGACCGAGCCCAAATGCCTGTCTCCCAGCACTCAGGAGACGGAGAAAATCGGCACCAATGGAAATCAAACTGCACTCAGACAAATAGAAATTAGTTATTCTTGGAATTGATAGAGATTTTCCAATTTGAAACTACCGGCTTTAATTTCACACTTAGGAGTTAAAATTGGAGCTATTTTTCCCTGTCATTGAGTCTAAAGAATGTGACCCAGCTGGAGCTAGATTCACAAAGACTCACAAGGACACATCAGTGGGGCCCTGAGGTATAAAAACAATAGGTAGGACAATCTTGGCAAACAACTTTTAGGGAAGCTTTCATATAAACACAGTACAAAAGACCCACATATTTTCCACTGTTATCTTTTTCTATTAACATTTAGTAAATAGGGTGGGTTTAAGATTTGTTGGACCAATGGAGATCCTCCCAGCTGTCATAACTGAAACCTGCACCAATGCTTATTAGGAAAAATGTAGAATCATGATGATTCAGCATTTTTTAGCCCATCTGTGAAGAGGTGAAGCTTTCAGTGATTTAATCATTTATAACGTCAATGTATACTGATTCTGTAACATTCTTGGACTCCAGCAGGCATGGCTCTGGCAGCATGTTTGTCCATCTCCCTCTTGGAACATATGCTGAATAAAATCTTTCTTTTTGCTTTATTGTAACTTTGTGGTGATTTTAGCCCTAGGAAATTTCTTAAAAAAAAAAACAGTTGCTCTGGAGTTGATCCCAACTTAGGGTGACCCCATGTGTGTCAGAGTGAAACTGTGCTCCAGGGGTTTTCAATAGAGGATTTTTCAGAAGTAGGTCACCAGGCCTTTCTTGTGACATGTCTCTGGAAGACTTGAAGCTCCAACTTCTTAGTTAGGAGCTGAACCAGCCAGGGACTCCTTTTAACTGCTTAGTAATAATCAAAAGGAAGGGAATTTTAGCTAGATGGGGTGTCATGACAATGGGAGTAACTTTAGACACTCTGGAGTGTCCAAAGAGCCAGCAATGAAGCACTAAGTTTCAACATGCAATGAGTTCAAGATTGAAGAAAATATCAATTGAAACAATGGCCTGTGAAATGAAATAATTTGACACAAGTTGGGCAACTGTGTATCTAAATATTGAAGCACACATACTCTAAAACCAAGTTTTCAGACACTCTAGACCAAGCTAAAGGAGCCCTGGTGGGGCAGCGGTTGAAGGCTTAAGGAAAATCTATGAACCTACACTGCCCTTTATGACTCAGTAGATGCTCAATAAATGCCGGCCTGCTGACAGAGCGTGAGCAATTAGTCCTGTAGGGGATTCAGAGTCACCCATTGTTCACCTAGTTCTAATGCTAATCAACCCACGAAGGCCTGGGAAAAGAGGCTTTGCCAGACCACTAGGTCCAATGGTTTAAGCACATCATTAGTGGCTCCCTCCTGGGTAAACACGTTGGCTTCATCAGAAAACAGATTCGAAGTGATTATCTAATTCATTACCCGGAAGTGATCTGCTTGCCTTCTCAGCTCCATAGCCCAAACAGCTGCTCACAAAACAGGCCATAGCTCCCCAGCACAGAAGGCCAGGGTTTTTTAATATGCCTGTTGGGAGGCAACATTTGTAGCAGGCTGAGAGATCCCAGCACGATCTTTACTCAAGCATTTTTACCTTCAAGCGGTATTTCTGCAAAAAGTGAAATGTGTATTTTAACATCCTGGAAACTACAGAAATTAAGGGGCTAAGGGAATTGACAGCCTAGAAGCTAGGAAATAGGCACAGAGTTCATTTACTGGCGATAACACCATCAATTTGTCACATGACCTTGGGCGTGTCAGTTAACCTTGACTGGTGTATTATTTATTGAGCAAAGCAGAGTTCCAGAAGATATGAAGGGTAGATAATGGATTCCATGTATATGCCTGTAAGGCATACAAAGAGAGAGTGGGGCTTACTGATTAAATTAATCACCAAGCCCTATCAAGTCCAAGGTAGAGAAAATGTACATATTCTGGAATTAATAGATTTGCATGACCAGCTGCCAGATGCCTAGATTTGATAAGACCTTGGCTGCTAACCAAAAGGCTGGCAGTTCAAATCCACCAGCAGCTCCTTGGAAACCCTATGGGGCAGTTCTGCTCTGTCCTATAGGGTCGCTCTGAGTTGGAGCTGACTTGACAGCAACGCATTTGTTTTGTTTTGTTTTTTGGTTTACCACACGTAAAGGACACCATGGATTGTCACTTAGAGGATTGTTGTAGGATTATTTCAAATAATGAATGTTAAAGTGACCAGCCTTGTGTCTGAAGCACAGTGTATAATATTTCTTGACTCTGCATGCAAATCTGAACCTCAGGGACACTATGCTAAAATATCAAAATAATCCAAAGGGAGACACGAACCTCAATGTAGCTTAAGAAATTCTGTTCTTTAAATCAGGTGTGTTTGGACAAAAGTAATTCCCACTGGCTTCGCTAAGAGTAAAAAGAAGTTACCATAAGGAGACACGTGGTCAGAATGTGGAGTTTGGCTGTGAAATAAGGGTGCCTAGAAGCCACTGTTGGTCTTGTAATATTGTCAACATATATTTACATTACTTTGATGGATAAAAATATTTTTAGTGGACTTGGATTGCTCTGGCATCAAATAGACCTGAGTTCAGGTAGGATTCTCCTGCTAAATATGTAGCTTAGGGAAAGTATATCAAATTATATGTTTCTGTGTTTTCATCCATAAAATGAAAATAATTATAGCATATGTCTTGTAGGATTGGAAGCACTGAGTGAAAGAATATGTGTGGAGTGTTTAGCAGAGCATATACTATACCCTCAGTAATGGAAGCTAATATGGGATTTTTAAAGTGAGAGGTTACATCATGAAACAGAGAGAATACGTGCAAAGCACCTATCACAATGCCTTAAATAGAATACCACCTTAGTAAAAACATGTGCCATAATTATTACTATTAATCATATAATAACGTTAATCAATGAATCACAAGAACAGAGGAAAGGATTTCTCAGTTTTGTTACCTAAAGGCACATGGCTAGTAAGTGACAGAGCCAGAATTAAAACTGGGTGCGATTCATTGAGCATGATTGATTCAATACCTACATCCTGAACACCTTCCATCATGATCCCTCTATTACATCACGCTGCCGCCTGTGAAAAATACTCAGCATTGTAAAAAAGGACAAGCTGTAGTCAGTTGTTAAACACAAAAGGGATACAATCAAAAACTACTGACCCAGGAATTTTAGGAAAGGAAATGTCAAGCATGCCAAAGCAGAAGTAAAACTGTGATAACGTCTTTAGAAATGAGCCTGGCAAGAAGCAGAAGTCTCCTTATTAGGGAAGATTTCCAGCTTGCCAAGAGTAAAGGGGCTGTTTCTCAAACTGCCTACAGGAACATCATGAAAGGCCCAGGGTCAACGTCTCTAGGAATGACAGCTCGTGCCAGATCCCTATTGACTAGCTACACTGTATTTTGGTCAGTTTCCAGTAGTCTCAGAAGAGTCAAGCAAATTATCCTGGAACATATTACTTCAACCCAATAATGCAATATGACTTCTAAACACTAAAGCCCATCTCCCTGAACTGCCACCTGGTTGTACAACTGTCTCTTTGTGTGGGTGTTTCCCTCACTGACAGAGAGCACCATAAGGTCAAGGTCTGTGTTTTACTTTTTGTGTAGGTCCAGAGCCTAGCCAGCGCTTGGCACGCACAAAATAAATGTTAAATTAATGAACAAACCAATGAATGAATGAACAGATCTGCTGAGGTAGTCAAAAAAATACAATCAACATAGGTTAAAGTTATACTCAGGGAGCAGTCATGGTTCAATGGTAGAATTCTCGACCTCCATGCTGGAAACCTGGGTTCAGTTCCTAGCCAGTGAACCTCATGTGAAGGAGCCCTGGTAACACAGTGATTAAGCACTGGGCTGCTAACTGAAAGGTCAGTGGTTCAAACCCACTGGCTGTTCCATGGGATTAAGATGTGGCAGTCTGCTTTGGTAAAGATTACAGCATTGGGAACCCTATGGGGCAGCTTTCCTCTGCCCTGTAGGGTCACTGTGAGTCAGAACCAACTCAGCAGCAATGGAAATAGGCATCTCTTGGACAGCTACCTCTTATCCCTCCATGGAAGCTTGTGTGTTGCTATGGCGCTGAGCAGGTTTCACTGAAGCTTCCAGACTAGGACAGATTAGGAAGAAAACCCTGGTAATCTACTTTTGAAAAATCAGCCAATAAAAACCTTACGGATCACAGCAGTTGGATTCCATTGTGCACGGGGTCACCGTGGGTTGGGGTCACCATGAGCTGGGGACAACTTGACAGCAGCTAACAGCAACAACAACAAAGTTACATTCATGTGAAGAATTAAAGAATTTGCAGTAGGAAAAAATGTTGTTAGGAGAGTTTTATGTTAGTAGAAACTCTTAACAAATGTCTTAAGGAGCTAATGAAGAATTTTTTTATGAAGAAAGAGGTAGTAAGGGTGATAAAGAAGAAAGAGGGACTACATCTCCAGTTTACATGCTTTATTCAAGCAATTTAAAAAGTAGGACTAAATTGACGTTTTTAGGATGGGTGTTTTCTTTTGGTCTCAGAAGAAAATATGACTTGGCTTACTGACAGCATTTATCATCTCTTTGCCTTGTCCATTATTCTTGCAAAACAGTAAACCGACATGGCAGAATGTCTCCTCTGGGACTAACAAGGAAAAATCTGACTCCATCAAATCAGCCCAAAGATATCCTGTCCACTACAGCAGCTCTCATAGGACAAGGTTGTGCTATCAAGGCTGTCACTGTGTGGGAGCTGGGCAGAGAACATTCGTAACAGAACAGCAATACGTATCCAAATGGAATGCTGTGGGAATTTATCAGCAATTTCTCCAATTAGAGCTGGAGCCTTGGAGCTTAGCTCTGAATCCCCCCGCCAGGGACTAGTATCAGTACCAGCTGAATAAATGATAGAGTTGTCCTAAACACTCCTGACATGCAAAGTTTAAGACCTGTTCAGACTTTAACCCAAGGCAGCCAATGCTGAATAAGCAGTGTTCTATTGTTATCACAAATATCAACATACACTACTGTACCAGCTGCTCAGAGTAGATGGAAATATTTCAAATTGTTACTGACCTCAAGTTATTACCAGTCGTGTATTTAATATAAGGTGCTGCAAGGATTAAACTAATGTACATGAATGTCATTCCTACATTTTTAGCCTATCCATTATGAATCCATGAGACATTTTTTTTGTACCCACATGTATCCCCAGATGGTTTTCTGCAGTTAATTCAATATAAAAAATTCTGAATTATATTAATCTCCCAAGGGAGCTATTTTAGACCATTTGGAATTGAAATTGAGATCTATATCTCCATAATGCAAAAGCTTATAAATTCATCAAATATTCATGATTACAAAAAGCCTCATACTGTATATGCGATTAGACATTGAAATAGTACAATCCCAAGGGTTTGCAGTGTTAACATGTTTTCATTTAAGAGGAAACATGATATTAAACTTTAAATAAATTAGAGATTTGCAATGCTTCTCTTCGGGAAGAGATAAAATTATCTTACATCAAAAGTGCCTTATTTTGAGAGGATGCTTTATGAAGGAGAAAATACTTAAATATTCTACTGTACAGGATTTTGTTTCAGAAAAGCTGTAGAGAAAACAGACTGAAAAAGTTGACAACAGAAAAATCCGTAATAAGCAAATAGAAAAAAAAATAGAAGGAAATAAAAAAAAAAGCATTAAAAAAAAAAACTTTAAGACAAGAAAAAAAATGAACAAGTACAAGGAAAATAACGAACTGTAAAAAAAAAAAAAAAAAAAAAGAACATACGACTCGTATCACAAAGAAATGGCTAATTTCCCTAATATACACATTGAAATTCTAACACTGAGAAGAAGAGGAAGAATCCGGTGGAAAAATAGGCGGAGAGCATGAGCTAAACTTTTTCTGGAAAAGAAACACGACGTTTGGAAAGAGACATAAAAAGATGCTTGATCTCGTTAATAATAAGTTTAATCCAAAAAAAGTACCAAAACAAAACAAAAACCCAAACTCATTGTTTTTTTTTTTTTTTGCAGTCAAGTTGATTCCAACTCATAGCGACCCTACAGGAAAGAATAAAACTGTCCCATAGAGTTTACAAGGAGCAGATTCAAACTGCTGACCTTTTGGTTAGAAACTAAATTCTTAACCATTACAACACCACAAAAAAAAAAAAGTACAGTAAGATAAAATTTTCTTACTGATTAGAATGACAAAATTCAAATGTCATATTAACAGAATGTTAATATGACTGAAGGAAAACAGGCACTTCTATTCCTGATAATAGTGCAAGATGTTAAAATTCCTATGAAAGATAACATCTTTCAAAATTACAAAGTACAAAATAACATTTGTACAATATCATCATTGCAACATTGTTAATACTCATAAAAGTTTGTGCAATAATTGTCTTCCTACAGCAGACTGCTTAAAACTGTCTAGAACTTCCATACGATAGAATACTACACAGCCATAAAAACAACTGAAGTTCTCTATACACTTGTATGGAAATATCTGCAGGAGCTGCAAGGTGCCAAAAGTCAGTATTGTTGTTAGGTGCCATCAAGTTGGTTCTGACTCATAGCGACTCTATGTACAACAGAACAAAACACTGCCCAGTCTTGCACCATCCTCACAATCATTGTTATTTTTGAGCCCATTGTTACAGCAACTGTGTCAATCCATCTCCTTGAGGGTCTTCCTTTTTTACTCCAACCCTCTAATATACCAAGCATGATGTCTTTCTCCAGAGACCGGTTCCACCTGATAACATGTCCTAAGTACATGAGGCAAAGCCTTATCAACCTCACTTCCAAGGACCACTCCGGCTGTATGTACTTCTTCCAAGACAGATTTTTTTGTTCCTCTGGCAATCCACGGTATGTTCAATATCCTCTGCCAACACCACAATTCAAAGACACCAATTCTTCTTCCGTCTCCCTTATTCATTGTCCAGCTTTCCCATGCATATGAGGGGATCGAAAGTATCATGATTTGGGGTCAGGCACACCTCAGTCCTCAAAGTGACATCTTAGCTTTTTTACACTTTACTGAGGTCTTTTTTTTTTGCAGCAGCAGCAGATTTGTCCAATGCAAAATATTCTTTAATTTCTTTCTTTTTTTTTTTTTTTAGGATTCCCTATTATTTATTATTTTTTTATTGCTTTAGATGAAGGTTTACAGAGCAAATTAGTTTCTCATTAAACATTTAATATGTATATTGTTTTGTGACATTGGTTGCCAACGCCATGATATGTCAGTATTCTCCCCTTCTTGACTTTGGGTTCCCTATTTCTGTTCTCCCGCTCTCCTGTCCCTTCCTGCCTTCTTGTCCTTACCCCTGGGCAGGTATGCCCATTTAGTCTCATATGCATGAATGAACTACATATATTATTGTTTGTTTTATGGGCCTGTCTAAACTTTAGCTGAAAGGTAAACTACAAAACACTACTCCAAGAAATCAAAATAGACCTACATGAATGGAAAAACACACAATGCTCATGGATAAGTAGACCCAACATTGTGAAAATGTCAATTCTACCCAAAGCAGTCTACAAATACAATGCAGTCCTGATCCAAATATCAACAGCATTCTTTAATGAGACGGAAAAACTAATTTTTTGTTATTTTCTGTTTTTTTTTATTCATGCCAGTAATGTTGGGGTGAGATGGTACCTCCTTGAAGCTTTGATTTGCATTTATCTAATAGTGAACGTGAGCATTTCCTCATGTGTCTGTTAGCTGCCTGAATATCCTCTTTGGTGAAGTGTCTGTTCATATCCTTTGCCCGTTTTTTAATTGGATTATTTGTCTTTTTGTTGTGGAGGAGTGTCTTCAATACGGAGTTAAAAGGGTGTCCAGGTACCATAATCTTAGGGTTTCTCCAGTTTCTGTCAGACAAGTAAGTCTAGTCTTCTTTTTGTAAGTTAGAATTTTGTTCTATATTTTTCTCCAGTTCTGTCCAAGACCCTCTATTGTGATCCCTGTCAGAGCTGTCAGTGGTGGTACCTGGGTACCATCTAATTGTGCTGAACTGTCTGGTGAAGTCTGTGGTAGCTGACTTCATTAGTCATTTGGGCTAATCTTTCCCTTGTTTCTTTGATTTTCTTCATTCACCCTTGCTCCAGATGGGGTGAGACCAGTGGAGTATCTTAGATGGGCGCTCATAAACTTCTAAGACCACAGACGATACTCACCAAAGTAGGAGGTAGAATGTTACGCCAATTGAGCTAGATGTCCTCTGAGACCATGGTCCCCAGCCCTCAGCCCAGTAATTCTGCCCCTCAAGGAGCTTGGGTGTGTCTATGAAGCTTCTATGACTTTGCCTTGATTAAGTTGGGCTGACTTCCTCTGTATTGTGTAGTGTCTCACCCTTCACCAAAGTTATCACTTCTTTGTTGTCTAGTTAGTGTTTTACCCTCCACCCCACTCTCCTCCCTCATAACCATCAAAGATTGTTTCTTTCTGTGCATAAACCTTTTCATGAGCTTTTATAGTATTGGTCTCATACAATATTTGTCCTTTTGTGACTGACTTATTTCACTTAGCATAATGTCTTCCAGATTCATCCATGTTGTGAGTTCCACAGATTCATCATTGTTCTTTACCATTGTGAAGTATTCCACTACATACATGTACCATAGTTTGTTTATCCATTCATCTGTTGATGGGCACTTACGTTGTTTTCATCCTTTTGCTATTGTGAATAATGCTGCAATGAACATGGGTGTGCATACGTATATTTGTTTGATGGCTTTTATTTCTCTAGGATATAATCCTAAGAGTGAGATTGCTGGATGATATGGTATTTCTACTCCTAGCTTTTTAAGGAAGTGCCATGTAGTTTTCCAAAATGGCTGCACTGTTTTGCATTCCCACCAGCAGTGCATAAGAGTTCCTATCTCCCTGCAGCCTCTCCAACATTTGTTATTTTCTGTTTTTTTGATTCATGCCAGTAAGGTTGGGGTGAGATGGTATCTCCTTGTAGTTTTGAATTTCATTTATTTAATTTTTTTTTTAATGACTAGTGAACGTGAGCATTTCCTCATGTGTCTGTTAGCTGCCTGAATATCCTCTTTGGTGAAGTGTCTGTTCATATTCTTCGCCCACTTTTTAATTGGATTATTTGTCTTTTTGTTGTGGAGGGGTTGAATTTTCCTACAGATTTTAGAGATCAGACTTTTGTCAAATATGTCATAGCCAAAAATATTTTCCCAGTTTGTAGTTTCTCTTTTTGCTCTTTTGGTGAAGTCTTTTGATGAGCCTAAGTGTTTAATTTTTAGAAGATCCCAGTTATCTAGTTTATCTTCTGGTGTTTGTGTATCGTTATTTATGATTTGAATCATATTTATGCATGTATTAGGGCTTCTAGCTTTGACCCTATTTTTTTCTTCTATTGTCTTTATAGTTTTGGGGTTTGTATTTAGGTCTTTGATCCATTTTGAATTAGTTTTTGTGTATGGTGTGAGGTATAGGTCTTATTTCATTTTTTTTTACAGACGGACATCCAGTTTTGCCAGCATCTTTTGTTAAGAAGACTGTATTTTCAGAAGGGACAGAAACTGGTTGAACGGACACAAGGAACTTGGAGTGGAAGGGGGGAGTGTGCTGTCACATTATAGGGATTGTGATTGTCACCTAAAAATATGTGTATAAATTTTTGTATGAGAGACTAACTTGAGCTGTAAACTTTCACCTAAAGCACAATTTGAAAAAAAAAAAGAAGACTAAGACTGTTTTTATTTTCCCCCCTATTTAATGGTCATTGGGCCTTTGTCGAAGATCAGGTGACCATAAGTGAATGGATTTACATCTTGGTTCTGGATTCTGTTCCATTGGTCAATGTGTCTGTTTTTGTACCTGTACTAGGCTGTTTTGACTACTGTAGCTGTATAGTAGGTTCTCAGGTCAGGTAGTTGGAGTTCTACATATTCTTCTTCAGTAGTGCTTTACTTATCTGGAGCCTCTTTCCTTTCCATATAAAGGTAATGATAGTTTTTCCATCTCGTTAAAATATGCTGTTGATATTTGGACTGGGACTGCATTGTATTTGTAGATTGCTTTGAGTAGAATTGACATTTTCACAATGTTGAGTCTGCTTATCCATGAGCATGGTATGTTTTTCCATTTATGTAGGTCTATTTTGATTTCTTGCAGTAGTGTTTTGTAGTTTTCTTTGAATAGGTCTTTTACATCCTTGGTTAGATGCAATACTAAGAATTTTATTTTTTACAGGCTATTATAAATGGTATTGCTTTCCTGGTTTCCTTTTCGTAGTTCTCTATTGGTGTATAGGAATCCAACTGATTTTTTATGTTTATCTAGTATCCTTCTACTCTGCTGAATCTTTCTACTAGTTCCAGTAGTTTTCTTGTGGAGTCATTTGGGTTCTCTATACATAGTATCATATCATCCACACATAGAGATAGTTTTACTTCTTCTTTACCAATTTGGATGCTCTTTATTTCTTTTTCCTGCCTTATTGCTGTAGCTAGAGCTTCCAGCACAGTGCTAAATAGGAGTGGTGGTAGAGGGCATCATTGTTTTCTTCTGGTTCTCAGGGAGAATGTTTTCAGCCTCTCAGTTGGGAATGACGTTGGCTGTTGGTTTTATATAGATGTGTTTTATTATGTTGAGGAATTTCCCTTCTATTCCTACTTTATTGAGAGTTTTTATCAAGAATGGGTGTTGGACTTTATCAAGTGCTTTTTCTGCATTGATTGAGATGATCATGTTATTCTTTTCTTTTGTTTTATTTATGTGATGGATTGTGTTGATTGATTCCCTAATGTTGGACCATCCTTGCACACCTGATATGAATCCCACTTGGCTATGGTGTATTATTTTTTGATATGATACTGAATTCTACTGGCTAGAATTTTGATGAGAATTTTTGCATTTATATTCATGAGAGATATTGGTCCAAAATTTTCCTTTTTGTGGTATTTTTGTCTGGTTGTGGTATCGGGGTCATACCGGCTTCACAGAATGAATTTGAAGTACCCCTTTCTTTTCTATGTTCTGAAACAGTTTAAGTAGTACTGATGTGACTTCTTCTCTGAATGTTTGGTAGAATTCTCCAGTGAAGCCATCTGGGCCAGGACTTAATTTTTTTTTTAATTACCTTTTCAATCCCTTCTCTTGTTATGGGTCTGTTCAGATTTTCTACATCAGTTTGTCTTAGTTTAGGTGGGTAGTGTGTATCTAAAAATTTGTCCATTTCCTTTATATTTTCAAATTTGTTGGAGTATGATTTTTCAAAGTAGTCTGTTATGATGCTTTTTATTTCAGTTGAGTCTGTTGTAATCACCCCCATTTCATTTATTATCTGGGTTATTTGCTTCTTCTCCTGTTTTTCTTTTGACAATTTGTCCAATGGTTTATCGATTTTGATGATCTTTTCA
The DNA here is from genome assembly GCF_024166365.1 of Elephas maximus indicus. Lineage (NCBI taxonomy): Eukaryota > Metazoa > Chordata > Mammalia > Proboscidea > Elephantidae > Elephas > Elephas maximus. The sequence goes on along the minus strand of NC_064822.1, from coordinate 10,787,387 downwards.
AAGAACCAACTTTTGATTTTGTTGATTCTTTCGATTGTTTTCTATTCTCTATTTCATTTATTTCTGCTCTGATCTTTAATATTTCCTTTTTTTCTGGTGGCTGTGGGCTTCTTTTACTGTTCTCTTCCTATTTGTCTGAGTTGTATAGCTAACGGTTTGATTTTGTCCCTTCTTTTTTGATGTGTGCATTTATTGCTATAAATTGACCTCTGAGCACTGCCTTTGCTGTGTCCCAAAGGTTTTGGTTTGAAGAGTTATTATTCTTGTTTGATTCTAGAACTTTTTTTATTCCATTTTTCATTTCTTCTATTACCCAGTGGTTTTCAAGCAAGGTATTATTCAGTTTCCATGTATTTAACTTTTTTTTTCCTTACTCTTCCTGTTTTTTTTTTTTTTTTTTTTTTTTTATTAAGCTTCAAGTGAACATTTACCATTCCAATCAGTCTGTCACATGTAGGTTTACATACATCTTACTCCCTGCTCCCACTTGCTCTCCCCCTATTGAGTCAGCCCTTACAGTCTCTCGTTTCGTGCCAATTTTACCATCTTCCCTCTCTCTCTATCGTCCCATCCCCCCCTCCAGTCAAGAGTTGCCAACACACTCTCCAGTGTCCACCTGATTTAATTAGCTCACTCTTCATCAGTATCTCTCTCCCCCACACTGACCAGTCCTTTTCATGCCTGATGATTTGTCTTCGGGGATGGTTCCTGTCCTGTGCCATCAGAAGTTCTGGGGAGCATTGTCTCTGGGATTCCTCTAGTCGCAATCATACCATTAGGTGTGGTCTTTTATTGAGAATTTGGGGTCTGTATCCCATTGGTCTCCTGCTCCCTCAGGAGTTGTCTGTTGTGTTCCCTGACAGGGCAGACATCGATTGTGGCCGGGCACCAACTAGTTCTTCTGGTCTCAGGATGATGTAGGTCTCTGGTTCAAGTGGCCCTTTCTGTCTCTTGGGTTCTTAGTTGTCGTGTGACCTTGGTGTTCTTCCTTTGCCTTTGCTCCCGGTGGGTTGAGACCAATTAATGTATTTTAGATGGCCGCTTGTTGGCATTTAGGACCCCAGGCGCCACAATTCAAAGTGGGATGCAGAGTGTTTTCATAATAGAATTGTTTTGCCCATTGACTTAGAAGTCCCCTCAAACCAAGTTCCCCAGACCCCAGCCCCTGCTTCGCTGACCTTTGAAGCTTTCATTTTATCTCGGAAACCTCTTTACTTTTAATCCAGTCCAATTAGGCTGATCTTCTTTGTTTTGAGTGTTGTCTTTCCCTTCACCCAAAGCAGTTCCCATCTACAGATTGATCAATAAAAAGCCCTCTCCCTCCCTCCCTCCCTCCCCCCTTTGTAACCACATAAGTATGTGTTCTTCTCCGTTTTTTCTATTTCTCAAGATCTTATAATAGTGGTCTTATACAATATTTGTCCTTTTGCAACTGACTCATTTCGCTCAGCATAATGCCTTCCAGATTCCTCCATGTTATGAAATGTTTCAGAGATTCGTCACTGTTCTTTATCGATGCGTAGTATTCCATTGTGTGAATATACCACAATTTATTTACCCATTCGTCCGTTGATGGACATCTTGGTTGCTTCCAGCTTTTTGCTATTGTAAACAGAGCTGCAATAAACATGGGTGTGCATATATCTGTTTGTGTGAAGGCTCTTGTATCTTTAGGGTATATTCCGAGGAGTACTCTTCCTGTTTTTGATTTCTACGTTCATGACATGGTGATCAGAGAAGATGCATTGTGTTATTTCGATGTTTTGAATTTTATTGAGGGCTGCTTTGTGGCCTTAGTTATGGTTGTGTGTTGGAAAATGTTCCATGTGTGCTGGAAAAATGTGTACTTTGTTGCCGTTGAGTGGGGTGTTCTATACATTTCTATGAGGTCAAGTTGGCTGACTGTGGCCTTTAGATCTTCTCTACCTTTGTTGAGTTTTTTTCTAGATGTTCTGTCCTTTACCGAGAGTGTCCATTACTGTGGAACTGGCAATTTCTCTTTTCATTGCTGTCAGTTTGCTTTATGTATTTTGGAGCTCTGTATTGGGTACATAGATATTTATTATGATTATGTCCTCAAGGTGGGTTATCCCTTTAATCGTTATGTAATGTTTTTCCTTGTCTTTTATGGTTGATTTTGCCTTAAAACCTATTTTATCTGAGATTAGTATTGCCACTCCTGCTTTTTTTTTGGGGGGGGGGAGGTTGCTGTTTGCTTGATATACTTTTTTCCATCCTTCGGTTTTTAATATATTTATGTCTTTGTTTCTAAGGTTTGTCTCTTGTAGATAGCATATTGATGAGTCCTATTGTTTTATCCATTTCTTCACCCTTCATCTCTTTATGGGTACATTTAAGCCATTTATACTCAGTGTGATTATCAATAGGTGTCAGTTGATTGCTGTCATTTTTTAGTACTGTTTTTGTGGTGCTGATGTTTTCTTTGTTCTTACCCTCCTGTGCGGACTTTCTTTTCTTTGTGTGTGTGGATTTTTTTTTTTTTTTTTTGTAGATGTTGTGTTTACTGATACTTTATGTTTTTCTTCTTTATTTTGATTAGTAGTTTTGTTAAATTTCTTTGCAGTTATCTTGAAATTTATACCAATTTTCCTGAGTTTCAACCAGTGTTTTATTACTTGATATCACCTTGGCTTAGTCTCCATTTGAAGGCTCTATAGTACATTTATTCCCCCTTTTATTGTTCTGATATTATCGTCACTTACAGATTGGCAAGTCTGGCTCCCTGCTGTAAACCTTTTAGTTATGTTTTATCCTCGAGAGATCATTACTGAGGTTGGTATCTGGCTGATGCTGTCCTGTGTCCTAGATTCAGGTTGTTGTCTGATGTTGTTTGTTCTGTAACTGAAGGACTCCCTTTAATAATTTTTTTTTTTTAATTTTGGTTTGTTTTTTTACATATTCCCTTATTTTTTTGTTTATCTGGAAATGTCCAAATTTCACCATGATATCTGAGTGAGAGTTTTTCAGAATATCTTATTCTGTGGTTCAAGATGACGAATCCACTCTGGGTTAGCTGATAGGGGGTCTACACTCCATAGCTCTCCTCATCCTTTGTTCTCTGTCAGCTTCTTATTCCATTTGGTACTTTTAATCCCTTCATTTGTCACTTAGGGTTCTAGGATTGATGTTTATATCTGTTTTACTTGGTTTTTCAGATCTTTGCTGCACAGGGATGGCAGGGTGCTTCTGTATATAGCACTATGTTGGCCTCTACCTCCTATGTCTTTTGATTTCATTACTGCCCCTTCCATGGGTGTTTATTGTGGATCCCAGTAAAATGAACTCCTCTACAAGTTAAATCTTTTCTCTGCTTATCCTAATGTTGCTTATTGGTCCAGTTGTGAGGATTTTTGTTTTCTTTATGTTGAGGTGTAATGCATACTGAAGGTTGTAGTCCTTGGTCTTCATCGGTAAGTGCTTCAAGTCCTCTTCACTTCCAGCAAGCAAGGTTGTGTCTTCTGCATATTGCAGGTTGTTAATGAGTCTTCCACCAATCCTGATGCCACATTCTTGTTCATGTAGATCAGTTTGTTTCTCGGATTATTTGCTCAGTGTACAGACTGAATAAGTATGGTGAAAGTATACAACCCTGATGCATACCTTTCCTGATGTTAAACCACACTCTGTCCCTTTGTGCTATTTGAATGACTGCCTTCTTGTCTGTGTACAGGTTTTGCATGACCACATTTAAGTGTTCTGGAATTCCCATTTTTTGCAATATTATCCATAATTCATTATGATCCACACAGTCAAATGCCTTTGCATAGTCACTAATCTTTCTTGTATTCTCTGCTTTCAGCCAAGATCCACCTGATATCAGCAACGATAGCCCTCCTTCCATGTCCTCTTCTTAATCCAGCTTCAATTTCTGGCAGTTCCCTGTTGACGTACTGCTGCAACTATTTTTGAATTATCTTCAGCAAAGTTTAACTTGCATGTGATATTAATGACATTGTTCAATAATTTCCACATTCCATTGAATCATCTGTCTTTGAAATGGGCACAAATTCGGTCAGTTGACTGGACAGCTGTCTTCCAAATTTCTTGGCATAGGTGAGTGAGCACCTCCAGCACTGCATACATTTGTTGAAACATCTCAATTGGTGCTCCATCAGTTCCCATTTGTGGAATACGGAGTAGAATGTAAGAAAGCATATTCAAGTAGGCTTGTATTTGCATAAAGAAAAACTGAAAAGATAGGCAAGAGACTAATAAAGGCAGTTTCTTATCGGGAAAGGAGGCATAATGGGATGGACAGAGATAGAGACAGAAGCAAAACTTTTCAAAATATACCTTTCTCTATAGTTTTATTTTGGGAACAGTAAATATTACCTATTCAAAGAATTAGTTTTAAAACCTAGAGTAGAACATGCATTTTAAATGAAGACAAAAAGAATCCACATTTGTGATTTAATTCACATGTCAATCTGTCTCCAACACTTCCCAAATCAAGGATTTCAGTTATGGTATTTCCTGAATTGCCCACATATGTAGGTAGACTAGCAATGAATTGGTTCCTCTTTCTACATCTGTAAATATTGTGAAGGCAAAATTGCGTTATTTTACAAATACTCCTTCTATTATTCTGAGTTATACAGTACGATAATTACTTGAAGTCCCTTGGTGGTGCAAGTGGTTCATGAACTCGGCTGTTTACAGAAAGGTTGGAAGTTTGAGTCAACCCAATCGTGGTTTGAAAGAAAGGCCTGGTGGTCTATTTCCCAAAAAATCAGCCATTGAACACCCTGTGGAGCTCGTGGGGTCCCTATGAGTTGAAATTGACTCAACAGCAGCTGGTTTTATGATGATGACTTACAGCGGAATAAGTACGCATGTGTCGTTTGTGCCTTTAGCTAGTAGGATAATGAGTGACTTGGTTTACTATTTAATTCTTTTGTGTATTTTCAAATGTCTACAGTAAGCTTTGGAGCCCTGGTGGCGCAGTGGTTAAGAGAGTGGCTCCTAGCCAAAATGTCAGCAGTTTGAATCCAACAGCTGCTCCTTGGAAACCCTATGGGGCAGACCTACTCTGTCCTATAGGGTCACTATGAGTCAGAATCAACTCGATGGCAAAGGTTACAGTAGCATATACTAATTTTATAGTCAGAAAAAAAGTAAGCTACAGTTGCTGTCAAGATAGTTTATTGCCAACAAACTTGCTTGAAAGGAAGATCATTAAGATATGACAAACACAGTTAAAATGAATGTGAAAATGTTTGCACTGAAATGCACTGAAGAACATGGGGACTTCAGCTCTCATGTGGTGCAGAACGTGGCACACTCCCCTAACAGCCTCTAGAAATTAGCCCAGCCTGCCTGCACAGCTAAAATACTGGATTGTTTCTAAAATGAGAGAGATTTCCCAGAAACAAGTAAAACCCTGGACCCACCAGTCAAGGCTGAATTCTGAGTCCTCCATTGTACTCTTTGCTAATGATATAGGCTGCCCGTTTCCTTAACAAGCTGGGTTTGTTCATTGGAAAATGTAACAAATAATTTCAAGGTTATGTCACTCTTGGCAAGCACAGTAAAGCTGGTGGAAAAAGGAAGTTTTCAGAGCACGGCAAAGACTGAAATCTTGTTTGGAACCCCCAGCCTACAAAGCCTGCAGTGGTACCATATTGTTCAAATTCACAGGGCTTTCTGCTGCTCACAGATATGGAATGTCATTTGGCTTTTAAAAGGATGCCAGTTAGAAGAGATTAATTTGTTTAAATCCAGTCTCTATGAGTTAAGAAATAACTTTGGAATATACATTTTATTTAGTATGTCTTTCCTTTAAATGTTTGCTTGATAAAGGCTACATTGTCTTTGCTTCTAATCACAGCCAACTTGTGATTATTCAGGAGATGGTTATTTGCACTAACTTGAGTTCTGTATTTTCTTCCGCTGATCCACTTTTGTAATTTTACTGTTTATTAGTACTTCCTGCGTTGGATAAGCCAAGAAAGGGAAATTGAGGTGAGCTGAAATAATGTGTTCGTTACAGGCCAATTTCATTTTAAATGTGCCATTTCTGCCAGTGGATAATTACTAGTGCTTTTAGGTCAAATTTTATGATTAAACTTGTTGAAACACTTTCTTTTGTTGATAAGAGAAAGCAGAAAGGTCGTGCTCACTGACCCGAGAGATCCAGCTTCTGCTCTCAGTTTTGCGAGTGGTTCACTTTGTGACACTGCATGAGCTGTGTGCTTCACTGTCTCTTTGCACTTCAGGGGGGTAGTGGCACCACTGCCTTTTCAAAAATACTTTCAGAAAAGAATTGGTGAGGAGAATTTAACATGCATATGAAATGCACCAACCCCCCAAAGGAAGTTTCAATATGAATGCAAGGATACATGCAAGCAGATTAATTCTTTCAAGGAACCCTAAACTTGGTCCCTGTGAACAACTACCAGCTGATTAGCCATGCATGTAAATCTCAATTTGTTTCATAGCCTAAAACATTCCATTTTCCTTAGGCTCTGTCAGGGGTGAATTATTCCAACAGATAAAATCACATTACAATCAACTCTAACCATTCCCAAAATATGATTATATGTGCTTTAGATTATAACCAGGGCTTGGGAGTCATATTTTTGAGGAATTGTTTTGGTCCGTTCATAGCATATTCTGCAATTTGACCATTGGTGCACAATGGTACCTGCCAATAACAATTGGTCCACGCAGACCTCCAAAATTTTCACTCCTAGATGGATGCATGATCTCCATCGGCTAAGCAGAGCAGCTAAATACATGTTTTTGACAACAGAAACACATATATTCATTTAGCAGTTAAGTTTTAGTGGAGGGGGAAGGAATATTAATTTTCTTTATCTAACTTGACAGAAAAGAGACAAGGTAAATCTGCGCCTAGAAAAAAGAAAAATATTACCGTATTTGTTTCTTTGTCCTATGACCCTGGGTGGTACAAACAGTTAATGTGTCCAGCTGCTAACCAAAATGTTGGAAGTTTAAGTCCACTCAGAAGTGCCTCTGAAGAAAGGCCAGGTGATCTGCATATGAAAAGCCAACCACTGAGAACTATAGAGCCTGGCTCTACTTGGACACCCGTGGGGTTACCAGGAGTGGGAATCACCTCCAAGGCACCTGGCTTGGTTTCTGTATCATCAGCCTTGCCTAGCCAATAAGACTTCTTAACTCCATCAGTAAGGGTGAGGGGTAGGCCCACGCCAAGAGGGGGGCTATAAAAGTGACACAAAAATTGACCATCCTGTTTTGGTTTTGATTTTTACTTTTTGTTTTCTTTGGTTTTTTACACTAAAAGTCTCTATATCTATGTACCAATGCAAGGTAACTAAACAAAGAATCTTGTCTCTCCACAGCATGGACATTTCTGACTGTACCTTCTAGTTCGTGGCTGAGCATCTCTGCGACCATTTTAGTGAAAATTTGGCTGTATTTATCGAGTTAAATTTATTTAAGGACTACATTAGCTAAGGATGTCTTTGAGAAAATAGCTGGCCTGTGAATTGAACACTGGCTGTCACTGGTAACCCATAAATTTGTAGAGCTGTTTTACCTCCTGGGGGAGGAGTTTGGAGGGTAAAGGAGATCATGTGTGGAGGTAATAATAAAGGTTCCATCTAGATCACTGCGTAACCTTATTTAAATGGAAAATACTAAAATTTGAAACTATTTGGAAAAATCTAAGGCATGTAAGATATAAAATGGAAAACGAACTTGAGGATTATGCAGAAAACCCTCTTAAACATAGACTTTACTTTTGGGCTATAGCACATTTGTTACATTTCTATTACTACTGTATATTTCATATTATGAATTCTGATAAACTGACACAAGTTTTAAAAATTTAGGTAAAACTCACAGCCTGAAAAAATTCCCTCTGTCTCCTCATTTTCCCAGGTTGTGAAATGGAGTTACTGAAATATACCTTTGTCAGAATCAGGAAAAGGTGTGATATGGATATAAAGCAATATCAAAAAGACAGTTTTACATGCTGACCCTCTTGTAATGAATTATAACGTAATATGAGCCCTTAACCTGAGAATTATTTGTATTTTCTGTTTCTTCTCTTCTGTGTGTTATTGCTACTTGAGGAGTGTACATTTTCGCTAAAGAGTGAAAAAAACAGTAAGACTCAACATGTACACCACGAACTCCAGATATTTTAAGAAATTAGGTCCACCAATATGGGTCCTTGTAAATTACATCATGGCATTTAAAAGGAGAAAAATAGGGAGGCTTCAAAAAATGTAATGGCTAATGATATATATGATATAATATTATGACCTATGAGAAAGAATGAGGAGGGATCAGTCCCTGGAGAAGGACATCATGCTTGGCAGAGCACAGGGTCCACGGAAAAGAGGAAGACCCTCAACGAGGTGGATTGACACAGTGGCTGCAACAGTGAGCTCAAGTATAACAACGATTGTAAGGATGGCGCAGGACCAGGCAGCGTTTCGTTCTATTGTGCATAGGGACGCTATGAGTCAGAACCGACTTGACGGCACTTAACAACAACAACAACATGAAGAAGAAAAGTAGAGCCCCATGGGAACAGAATATAAGGATCTGTGTGTAAGCGTGAGAGCAGTGGTGGTTCAGTGGTAGGATTCTCACCTTCCGTGTGAGAGACCTGGGTTCAAGTGCCTGCCAATGCACCCCATGCACAGACACCACCCATCCACCAGTGGAGGTTTTGGTGTTGCTATAATGCTGAACAGCTTTCAGCAAAGCTCCCAGACTAAGACAGACTAGGAAGAAGGCCCTGGTGATCTACTTACAAACATCAGCCACTGAAAACCCTACGGATCACAACAATCCTATGTCGTTGTGCATTAGGTTGCCATGAGCTGAGGGGCCAACTGGACAGCAGCTAACAACAGCATGTATATGTTTGTGCACACACATCTGTAGCTCCACACAGCAAATACACATGCAAATACATACATACAGAAACAAAAATGTCATTTTAGAATGAAAACCTGGAAATGGTATATTAGATACAGCTACTGTATTTTCACGCAAATAATGTGTAAAATTAATTAATTAATATGTTGGTGTATATAAAGGTGAAGATTAAATTCCTTTTCATAATTCCCATCAGAGGAAGGGAATTTTCTTAGTGCTCCTGAATTATAACCTCTTCAACTGTGCGGTCAACAACTTGTTTGCCAACTGGTCCCTCCGCCTGCAAGGTATTTTTGTAAGTGTGCTATGCTATTTTTTTACAGCAACATGTAAAAAAATTAGCATAGCAGCTCTTATAAAAACACTTTGTGGACAAACAAACGTAGAAGGCGTGCGTTATTTAAGTAAAAATAAGGTCAGTAATAACTTACTGAAGAAAGTGTTGACTATACAGTTGAAGAGGTTATAATTCAGGAGCACTAAGAAAATTCCCTTCCTCTGATGGAAATTATGAAAAGGAAATTAATCTTCACCTTTATATACACTGACATATTAAAAAATTTAAACTGATAGGATCAAGTCATTTCAATCCCGTAGAGGGTCAGCTGTGATATCTTGTACACTGTAAGTGACAAAGGCAGAGAGAGTGAAACATTTTAAATTAATTTTGAAGACACTGAGAATATTCTCGGAATTCAAATTTGGAATTATGACTTGAGAGCTAGGCTTACAACTGAACCAATATTTGAGATCAGATCTTTGCAAGAAAATTAAGAATCTGTGCGTGCTAGCATTCTGGCTTGCTAACTTTATGGTGTATATTTAATACTTATTTCTTTCCCCTTGTTATACCCTGAAACCACAGCATACACGGATAGCCTGGTGTAGCTGAGTGTTGATTTTCTCATACCAAAGTGAGAAAATCAAAATGTCGTTGTTTTTAGGTGCCTTCGAGTCAGTTCTGACTCACAGCAACCCTATGCAGAACAGAACGAAACACTGTCCAGTCCTGAGCCATCCTTACAATCGTTGTTATGCTTGAGCTCATTGTTGCAGCCACTGTGCCAATCTACCTCGTTGAGGGTCTTCCTCTTTTCTGCTGACCCTGTGCTCTGCCAAGCATGATGTCCTTCTCCAGGGACTGATCCCTCCTGACAACATGTCCAAAGCATGTAAGACACAGCCTTGCTATCGTTGCTTCTAAGGAGCACTCTGGCTGTACTTCTTCTAAAACAGATTTTTTCATTCTTTTGGCAGTCTGTGGTATATTCAATATTCTTTGCCAACACCACAATTCAAAGGCATCAATTCTTCTTCGGTCTTATTCATTGTCCACCTTTCACATACATATGATGCAATTGAAAATGCCATGGCTTGGGTCAGGCGCACCTTAGTCTTCAGGGTGACACCTTTGCTCTTCAACACTTTAATGAGGTCCTTTGCAGCAGATTTACCCAATGCAACGCATCCTTTGATTTCTTGACTGCTGCTTCCATGGCTGTTGATTGTGGATCCAAGTAAAATGAAACCCTTGATTAAAATAGATAATCCTAAAACAGTTTTTAAATTTTAGAATCTATTTAATCTATATTACAGAATCGATCAGGAAAAATAAAGAAGAGCCACTATAAAAATGAGACAAGTTTTTTGATAAATGTAACAAAAACATTCATAAATTTGAGAAAGTGCTGTCTTTTAAATAATAATAACTCAGGGCACCCAGCCACCTGTGAAAGGGGTCAAAGGAAAATTGTTACTTCCCGGTCCTTACAACCAAAAAAATTTGGGTACCCATGATCCGTCTGCAGAACCCATCCACCTGCATGCTCTAGGAAACAGGGACGCACTTTCCTCAGAGACACTCGGGGGTCAGTTCTCAGCCCCATGCCTTGTTCAGAGCATTACTCCCTGCTGAAATCAGGTACCGGTACATACACCGATCACCCCTGCACCTCTAAGACTCTAGGACAGAGCCTGTACCACACACTTGATAAGCAGCTACCTGGGCACCTGAGCTGAATTCATACAAGAAAAGTGAATGGACTCCTAGACAGATACACCTGATAACAGCTCTAGCCATCTGGGGACAGGACGTCAGAGCTCCAAAGGTGAAAGTAATCAAGCCAGCCCACTCAAGCAACCCATTTGGGCATATCAAAACAAAACAAAGCAAGAAGCTACGAAGCAGTAAGCAAACATAAAATAAACAAATACAATAATTTATAGATGGATCAGAGACAACAGTCAATATCAAGTCACATAAAGAAGCAGACAATGATTACCTCAACAAGCTCCCAAAACAAAGAATCCATGGATCTTCTAGATGAAAGTGCATTCCTGGAACTACCAGAGGTAGAATACAAAAGATTAATATACAGAACTCTTCAAGACATCAGGAAGGTAATCAGACAATACGCAGAACAAGCCAAGGAACACACAGATAAACAAATTGAAGAAATTAGAAAGATTATTCAGGAAAAAAATGAAAAATTTAAAAAGCTGGAAAAATCCATAGAGAGACAGCAATCAGAAATTCAGAAGATTAACAATAAAATTACAGATGTAGACAACTCAATAGAAAGTCAGAGGAGCAGAATTGAGCAAGTAGAAGCCAGAATTCCTGAACTTGAAGATAAATCACTTGGCACTAACATATTTGAAGAAAAATCAGATAAAAGAATTAATGAAAACGAAGAACTCTTAAGAATCATGTGGGACTCTATCAAGAGAAAGAAACTATGAGTGACTGAAGTATCAGAACAGGGAGGGATAACAGAAAATACCGAGAGAATTGTTGAAGATTTTTTGGCAGAAAACTTCCCTGATATCATGAAAAGTGAGAAGATATCTATCCAAGATGCTCATCAAACTCCACATACAGTAGATGTTAAAAGAAAGTCTCCAAGACATATTATAATCAAACTTACCAAAACCAAACATAAAGAGAGAATCCTAAGAGCAGCTGGGGTAAAAGAAAAGTCATCTACAAAGGAGAGCCAATAAGAATAAGCTCACACTACTTGGCAGAAACCATGCAGGCAAGAAGGGAATGGGATGACTTATTTAATAAATTGAAGGAAAAAAATTGCCAGCCAAGAATCATATATCCAATAAAAATGTCTCTGAAATATGAAGGTGAAATTAGGACATTTCCAGATAAACAGAAATTTAGGGAATTGGTAAAAAACAAACCAAAACTACAAGAAATATTAAAGGGAGTTCTTTGGTTAGAAAATCAATAATATCAGGTACCAACCCAAGACTACCATACTTGGCAGAGCAATCAGAAGTCAACCCAGACACAGAATCAAAAAAACAAAGCAAGATTAAAAAAAAAAAAAGCTTAAAACAAGGTGACAGCGATGTTATTATATAAAAGAAGACAACATCAAAACAATAAGGAGGGACTAAGAAATATAATCAGGGATCTTTCATATGGAGAGGGAGATATGGCGATACAAAGAAATAAAAGTTAGGTTTAAATTTAGAAAAATAGGGGTAAATAATAAGGTAATCACAAAGGAGACAAACTATCCTACTCATCAAAATAAAATACAAGAAAAAAATAGAAACTCTGCAGAAACAAATCAACAACAATTATGAGGAAAAGACAATATATAATCTACTTAGCACATAAATTTAAGCGGGAAAAAGAAACAGTCAACAGCACACAAAAGAAGACATCAAAATCACAGAACTAAATTCATACCTATCCATAATCATGCTAAATGCGAGTGGACTAAATGCACCAATAAAGAGACAGAGAGCGGTGGAATGGATTAAAAAACACCGTCTATCTATATGCTGCCTACAAGAGACACACCTTAGACTTAGAGACGCAAACTAAAACTCAAAGGATGGAAAAAAATACATCAAGCACACAACAATCAAAAAGAGCAGGAGTGGCAATATTAATTTCTGACAAAATAGACTTTAAACTTAAATCCATCACAAAAGATAAGGAAGGTCACTATATAATGATTAAGGGGACAATATACCAAGATATATAACCATATTAAATATTTATGCACCCAATGAGAGGGCTGCAAGATACACAAAAACAAACTCTATCAGCACTGAAAAGTGATATAGACAGCTCCACAATAATAGTAGGAGACTTCAACACACCACTTTTGATGAAGGACAGGACATCCAGAAAGAAGCTCAATAAAGACGTGAAAGATCTAAATGCCACAATAAACAAACTTGACCTCATAGACATATATAGAACACTCTACCCAACAGCAACCAAGTATACTTTCTTTTCTAGTGTACCTGGAACGTTCTCTAGAACAGACCACATATTAGGTCAAAAAGTAAGCCTCGGCAGAATCCAAAACACTGAAATATTACAAAGCAACTTCTCTGAATATAAGGCCATAAAAGTGGAAATCAATAACAAAAAAAGCAGGGAAGAGAAACCAAACACAAGCAAACTGAACAATACCCTGCTCAAAAAAGACTATATTATAGAATACATTAAGGCTGCAATAAAGAAATTCAGAGAATCCAATGAGAATGAAAACAGTTCCTATCAGAACCTTTGGGGCACAGCAAAAGCAGCTCTCAGAGGCCAATTTATATGAATAAATGCACACATACAAAATGAAGAAAGGGCTAAAATCAGAGAATTAACACTACAACTTGAAAAAATAAAAAGAGAGCAACAAAAGAAACCCTCAGACACCAGAAGAAAGCGAATAATGAAAATTAGAGCAGAGCTAAATGAAATAGAAAACAGAAAAACAATTGAAAGAATTAACAAGACCAAAAGCTGCTTCTTTGAAAAAATTAATAAAACTGATAAATCATTGGCCAAACGGACAAAAGAAAAACAGGAGAGGAAGCAAATAACCCAAATAAGAAATGAGATGTGCGATATTACAAGAGGACCAATTGAAATTAAAAGAATCATATAAGATTACTACGGAAAATTGTACTCTAACACATTTGAAAACCTAGAAGAATGGATGAATTCCTAGAAACACACTACCTCCCTAAGCTAACACAAATAGAGGTAGAACAACTAAATAGGTCCATAACAAAAGAAGAGATTAAAAAGGTAATCAAAAAACTCCCAATATAAAAAAGCCCGGGCCAGGAGAGCTTCACTGCAGAGTTCTACCAAACTTTCAGAGAAGAGTTAACCCCGCTACTACTAAAGGTATTTCAGAGCATAGAAAAGGACGAAACGCTCCCAAACTCATTCTATGAAGCCACCATACCCTTGATACCAAAACCAGGTTAAGACACCACAAAAAAAGAAAATTACGGACCTGTATCTCTCATGAACCTAGATGCAAAAATCCTCAACAAAATTCGAGCCAATAAAATTCAACAACATATCAAAAAGTAATTCACCATGACCAAGTGGGATTCATACCAGGTATGCAGGGATGGATCAACATTAGAAAAACAATTAATATAATCCATCACATAAATAAAACAAAAGATAAGAATCACATGATTTTATGAATTGATGCAGAAAAGGCATTTGACAAAGTTCAACACTCATTCATGATAAAAACTGTCAGCAAAATAGGAATAGAAGGAAAATTCCTCAACATAATAAAGGGCATTTATACAAAGCCAACAGCCAACATCACCCTAAATGGAGAGAGCCTGAAAGCATTCCCATTGAGATCAGGAACCAGACAAGGACGCCCTTTATCACTACTCTTTTTCAACATTGTGCTAGAGGTCTTAGCCAGAGCAATAAGGCTAGATAAAAAAATAAAAGGCATCCAGATTGGCAAGGAAGAAGTAAAATTACCTCTATTTGCAGATGACATGATCTTATGCACAGAAAACCCTAAGGAATCCTCAAGAAAACTACTGAAACTAATAGAAGAGTTAAGCAGAGGATCGGGATACAAGATAAACACACAAAAATCATTTGGATTTCTCTACACCAGCAAAAAGAACATCGAAGAGGAAATCACCAAATCAATACCATTTACACTAGCCCTCAAACAGATAGAATACTCATGAATAAATCTTACCAGAGATGTAAAAGACTTATACAAATAAAACTACAATACACTTCTACAAGAAATTAAAAGAGACCTACATAAGTGGAAAAACATACATTGCTCATGGATAGGAAGACTTAACATTATAAAAATATCTATTCTACCAAAAGCAATCTATACATTTAGTGCAATTCCTATCCAGATTCCAATGACATTCTTTAACGAGATGGAGAAACAAATCACCAACTTCATATGGAAGGGAAAGAGACCCCAGATAAGTAAAACACTACTGAAAAAGAACAAAGTGGGAGGCCTTACTCTACCTGAGTTTAGAACCTATTATACTGCCATAGTAGTCAAAAAAGCCTGGTACTTGTACAACAATAGATACATAGACCAATGGAACAGCATTGAGAATCCAGGCATAATTCCATCCACATATGAGCAGTTGATATTTGACAAAAGCCCCAAAACTGTTAAATGGGGAAAAGACAGTCTTTTTAACAAATGGTGCAGGCATAACTGGATATCCATTTGCCAAAACATGAAGTGAGACCCATACCTCACTCCATGCACAAAAACAAGCTCAAAATGGACCAAAGGCTTAAATATAAAATCTAAAACAATAAAGATCATGGAAGAAAAAATAAGGACAACGCTAAGAGACCTAATACATGGCATAAACAGTATCAAAACATGGCTAACAATGGAGAAGAAAAGCTAGATAACTGGGAGATCCTAAAAATCAAACACCTATGCTCATCCAAAGACTTCACCAAAACAGTAAAAAGATTACCTACAGACTGGGAAAAAGTTTTTAGCTATGACATTTCCCATCAGCAACTTATCTCTAAAATCTACATGATACTGCAAATACTCAACTGCAAAAAGCAAATAACCCAATTTAAAAAATGGGCAAAAGATATGAACAGACACTTCACTAAAGAAGACATTCAGGTAGCTAACAGATACATGAGGAAATGACCATGATCATTAGCCATTAGAGAAATGCATATCAAAACTACCATGAGATTTCATCTCACTCCAACAAGGCTAGCATTAATCTAAAAAACAAAAAACAATAAATGTTGGAGAGGCTGTGGAGAGATTGGAACATTTATACACTCCTGGTGGGAATGTAAAATGGTACAACCACTTTGGAAATCTATCTGGCGCTTCCTTTAAAAGCTAGAAATAGAATTACCATACAATCCAGCAATCCCACTCCTTGGAATATATCCTAGAGAAATAAGAGCCTTTACACGAACAGATATATACACACCCATGTTTATTGTACCACTGTTTACAATAGCAAAAAGATGGAAGCAACCAAGGTGCCCATTTACAGATGAATGAATAAATTATGGTATATTCACACAATGGAACACTACACATCAATAAAGAACAGTGATGAATCTGTGAAACATTTCATAACATGGAGGATCCTGGAAGGCATTATGCTGAGTGAAATTAGCCGGTTGCAAAAGGACAAACATTGTATAAAACCACTATTAGAAGAACTTGAGAAATAGTTTAAACTGAGAAGAAAACATTCCTTTCTGGTTACGAGAGGAGGGAGGGAGGGTGAAAGAGGGGTATTCGCTAATTAGATAGTAGATAAGAACTACTTTAGGTGGCGAGAAAGACAGCACACAATACAGGCGAGGTTGGCACAACCAGACTAAACCAAAAGTAAAGAAGTTTCCAGAATAAACTGAATGCTTCGAAGGCCAGCGTAGCAGGGGCAGGGGCCTGGGGACCATGGTTAGAGGGGACACCTAAGTCAATTGGCATAATAAAATCTATTAAGAAAACTTTCTGCATCCCACCTTAAAGAGAGGCATCTGGGGTCTTAAATGCTAGCAAGCAGCCATCTAAGATGCATCACTTTGTCTCAACCCACTTGGATCAAAGGAGAATGAAAAACACCAAGGACACAAGATAATTACTAGCCCAGGAGACATAAAGGGCCACATAAACCAGTGACTACATCATCCTGAGACCAGAAGAGCTAGATGGTGCCTAGATACAACTGATGACTGCCCTGACAGGGAACACAACAGAGAACCCCTGAGGGAGCAGGAGAGTAGTGGGCTGCAAACCCCAAATTCTTGTAAAAAGACCAGACTCAATGGTCTGACTGAAACTAGAAGGACCCTGGTGGTCATGGCCCCCAGACCTTCTGTTGGCCCAGGACATGAACCATTCCCAAAGCCAAGTCTTCAGACAGGGATTGGAATGGACAATGGGTTGGAGAGGGATGCTGGTGAGGAGTGAGCTTCTTGAAACACGTGGACATTTGAGACTATGTTGGTATCTGCTGCCTGGGGAGGAGATGAGAGGTTAGAGGGGAATAGAAGCTGGTGAAATGGACAGGAAAAGAGAGCGTGAAGGCAGGAAGCGGGCTGTTTCATTAGGGGGAGAGCAACTGGGAGTATGCAGCAAGGTGTATATAAGTTTTTGTGTTAGAGACTGATTTGATTTGTAAACTTTCACTTAAAGCACAATAAAAATTAAAAAAAAAAAAAGGAGAAAATACAAATTAAAAAAAAAAACCTTTGAGCTCAGGAAACACATCAGGGCTAGGTAACTTGCTCAGAGTCCCAGAGTCATGCAAATCGTATGTGGCAGAGCCATGATTCAATCCCAAGCAGTGAGGCTCCAGAGAATGTGCATTAAGCCTAGGGTCTCCTGCGTATTTCAGTAGCCTTCCTATGCAGTTGTGTATTTATTCCAACCTTTGTCCATCCATGATAAACTGAGCCATGTTTCTGGTATACCTGCTTTCCTTCTCTGCCTTTAAAAAAAACAAAATTGTCTTTTCTTAGCTCAGTGTGTCTGGATTCTATTACCCTTTAACACCTTATCTCAGCTCAAATCCCACCTTGAACTCTGCCCGAAGAAGCCATGAGGCATAGTGGTTATATCTACATCTTTCACACCTGTATCTTTAAAATGAGAAGAAAAATAGTAATCACTACTAGTTGTTGTTAGGATTGCAAGCAGATGAGCCTTAGAGGAGTGTTCAGTATGCAAATGTGCCCAAGTATTCTAGATGCCTTATCTGATTCTGCCCATTCAGAAGAACTTTTCTGCCTTTTGGGGGGTGCAGAAATTCATTAGTACCTGTCCTAGAGCATGTCCTATAGGATTTACTTTATAGTCTATTTTTTTTTTTTATTCAACAAACTTTTGAGAATCTAAACTCTGTGGAAAAGGAAAGCATAAGACACACCCTTGGTGTATGCTCACAGTCTGGTTGAGAAAACAAATATATTAAAAATTGATCAGAGTATAATGGTGTAGGTGCTTTAAGGGATGTAAGAACTAATGCCTGGGCAGTAGAGAGCAAGGTGTTTGTCGCAGTGGTGGAAACAGCATACTTTGGAGCTGGTCAGACCCGAATCAAATCCTGCCCATTCTAGCTGTTTGACTTGGTGCAATTTAATCTCACTGAGGACTCAGGTTCTTCAGTGAAAGTATGTTGTGTATGTTCAACATGATGAATATGATTTGACATGTGATAGGTAAGCATTAGTGGTAGCCAAGATCATCAATAACTTGATGTCAGTTGGACAACTGAGGGATCTCTGTACACTCCACAAGACCTTTCACAATGCCCATAGTGGCGCCTCACCACATACAGTACGTATGAGGGATGCGTGCTGATTGTGTGAATTTACTTGGCCCATGTCTGTTCCCCCACTTACATGTCAGTTCCAATCTTCCCTAACAAAGACAGATTGTTCTGTTGTCAGTGTGACAGATGGAATTTCTCCTTGTTGGAAACCATGACTTGCCATTTGTATTATATCTATGTAAATCATAGCAAGTGAGGGAAAGTGGAATTGTTAAGAGTTTAAAAGTCCTGTCATCAGTCTTTCTCACTATAGGAAGTCTATGTCCTGGGAAATCTGTTAGTGACGTATAATAAAGAGGAAATCTGATATAGGAGAGATAAAAACTTAATGAAAAGTTCTGTTGTTTCCGTTTGGCTAACTGTTCTACTGGACCCTTATTAGAAGCTATTTCTCGCTATCCAAAGTGATATTTCTTACCCAAGAGAGGGCAGTGACTGCGATCATTGACCCAGGCTTTGGGGAAAATCTAAGGGGTAAGGCTATCCACAACAGAGCCAAGAGAGGGCAGTGACTGAGATCATTGACCTAGGCTTTGGGGAAAATCTAAGGGGTAAGGCTATCCACAACAGAGCAGGTTGGTTGACCATGATATGGACCAGTACAGACAATGGCAACAGGGGTTTCAGCAGTAAAATCATTGATTCCTGTAGGAAGCCTAAAAGGGGAACACTTAGATGCGGAATTTGACAAGAAGTTCTCAGACCTTGGGATTTAATTCTCATATGTGAGTCCACTGGAAGGCTGGAGATTTTATTGTTCAGGAAATGGCCAGAAAGGTCATATGAGCCAGACGGCAGTGGCAGAACACGACAGGAGAAGAAAGACCAGCCAAGACCCAGAGAAGAAAGTGCAATGGTAGCAGAAATAGCAGAAGTGACAATAGAGAAAATTTATGGTAAAACAACAAGGTCTAGCTGTATAAAAATCAAATAGTGAAGTACATATCATCAAGAGACACACAATCCAGTGGAAAAATGGGCAAAGGATTTAAGCAGGGACTTCACAGAAGAGGATCTCCAAATGGCCAATAAACATATGAATAAGTGATCAACATCCTTAACCCAAACCAAACCCACTGCTACTGAGTCTATTGAGACTCACAGTAACCCTATAGGACAGAGTAGAGCTGCCACCACAGAGCTTCTAAGGCTGCAAATCTTTACAGAGGCAGACTGCGACATGTTTCAATATCATTAACCAAAAAAAAACCCCAAGCCCATTGCTGTCGAGTCAATTCTGACTCATAGCAACCCTATAGGACAGAGTAGAACTGCTACGTAGAGTATCCAGGAAGCATCTGGCGGATTTCAACTGCCGACCTTTTGGTTAGCAGCGGTAGCACTTAACCACTATGCCACCAGGGTTTCCTCAACATCATTAATCATTGGAAAAATGAAAATTATAACCAAAGTCAGATACCACTACACACCCAACAGAATGAGTAAACATTCTGAAAGCCTGACAATACCAACTACTGATGATCATGTCTAATGACTACTTTAAAAAAAAAATTTAGAATTACCTATCGAAGCTAAACATATGCCTACTCTATAACTCAACAATTCCAGTTCCAGGTAAACACCCAAGAGAAATGAGGTGTTCATATACGGAATTATAACATAACAACAGCAATGGATTAACAATGAGTACATGCAAAAACATGGATGGATCTCACAAAAATCAAGTTGAGTGAAAAAAAACAGATAAATAAAAAGCACCCATTATGTGATTCTATTGATAGGAATTTTAGCAACATGCAAAACTAATCTATGGGCCTTGAAATCAGAAAACTAGTTACTCTTAGGGAGTGTGGATGTAAAGGGAGCCTTGTGGGATGTTGAAATGTTTTATTTATTGATCTAGAAAAAATGGCAACCCCATGTACAATGGTGTGAAATGCTGCCCAGTTCTGCACCATCCCCTTGATCGGTTGCACATCAGACCGTTGTGATTCCACAGAGTTTTTCTGGTGGATTTTTGGAAGCCTGTGATCAGGTCTTTCTTCCTAGAGTGGTGATAATAAAGATATATACAGGTGGTTACACAGGGGTAAAAATTTAACAAGCTGTACATTAAAGATTTGTGAAGTTTACCTTAGGTGTATCATACCTCACTGCTTTTTTAAAAATAAAACCAAACCAAAAAGAAAACAATCACACAATCACTGCTGCCAATCAGCAGGGAAAAACATGAATCTCAAGAAAAGGACAACTCAAAAGAGGATCCAACTACTTTGAAATTTACCTCTAGATACCTACAGTTAGAAGAGTTTTCCCATTACGTAGTAAGAAGATACTTAAACACACACGTACATTTATTTCACATACATAATGATCCATTACACACATGACAAAGTTAAATAGTTTCACCTGTAAGAGTTTTGTTACATTCCAGCTAATTTATTTCTTTTTAAAGTTCTAAGATATAAAGTCCTACTCGGATAACTTAAGCCTGGTATTAAGCTCTGAGGATTAATTTGATGATTCTATAAATAGAAGCGTTCCCTTTTCTAATTGCTTATATTTCCAGTATTTGTAGTAAGTCTCAATTAAAAATATACTCTGTCAAAATTCTTTAAGTAAATAATTAATATATTAAGTATCTTCCAGGATTGAAGCCCAAATGCTCAAATCAAGCCATTTATCCTGTCCCCAAAATGGCTTACTGGTAATCACTACTGTTAAGGATTTTTGGGAGGTTTAGACAGTTGAGGAACAGAAGGTGGATTGTGAGGCTCTAACTAAATCATTGCTCCTCCTCTCTTGTAATAGCTACTAGAGGCTCTTTTTCATGAATTACTTTGAAAACAGACATCATTCCTTACTCAATCCTTATTCCTCTCAGTTTCTGCTCAGCTTGTCTATTTCGTGTTTTCTTCACTTTGTCTCATTCCAGACACTATATTAAAAGGCCTACATTGATATAACCATAAATATATAGAGGAGGCCCTGGATGGTGGATATAGTTAAGGTGCTAGGCTGCCAACCGAAAGGTTAGAGGTTCCAGTCTACTCAGGGACATCTCAGAATAAAGGCCTGGTGATCTACTGCTGAAAAAACAGCCATTGAAAATCTTAAGGAGCACATGTCTACTCTGAGAAACACAGGAACACCATGAGTAGGAGTCAGCTTAAATGCAACTTTATAGATACTGAGGACATATTTATTTATTTGGAAGACTAAGAAGAAATACCACTATGCGTCTGTCAGTTTGTTGTATTGTGGTGGCTTGCATGTTGCTATGACACTGGAGGCTATGCCACCTTTATTTCAAACATCAGCAGGGTCACCCCTGATGGATAGGTTTCAGCAGAGCTTCCAGTCTAATACAGACTAGGAAGAAGGACCTGGCAGTCTGCTTCCGAAAAAATTGGCCAGTGAAAACTTTATGAATAGCAGCAGAACATTGTCTGATATAGTGCCAGAAGATGAGCCCTTAGGTTGGAAGGCACTCAAAATATAACTGGAAAAGAGCTGCCTCCTCAAAGTAGAGACAACCTTAATAATGTGGACCTTCATTGGCTGATGTGGCATGACTCAAAATGAGAAGAAAGAGCTGTAAACATCCATTAATGATCGGAATGTGCAATACACAAATATGAATCTAGGAAAATTGGAAGTTGTCAAAAATGAAATGGAAGGCATAAAGATCGATACCCCAGGCATTAGTGAGCTGAAATGGACTGGTATTGACCATTTTGAATCAGACAATCATATGTTCTACTATGCCAGGAAAGACAAATTGAAGAGGAATGGCATCCCGTTCATCATCAGAAACAACATTTCAAGGTGTATCCTGAAGTACAATACTGTCAGTGATAGGATAACATCCATTCGCCTACATGGAAGACCAGTTTATATGACTAGTATAAAAATGTACTCATCAACCAGTAATACCAAAATTGAGGAAATTAAGGATTTTTACCAACTTCTGCAGTCTGAGATTGATCAAATATTCAGTTAAGGTACATTGACAATTACTGGTGATTAGAATCTGTAAACTGGAAAAAAGAAGATGGATCTCCAGTTGGAAAATATGACCTTCATGATAGCAAGGACACCAGAGACCACATGAAAGAATACATATTCATTGCCAACACCTGACTATGCACATGGACCTCACTGGATGGAAAACACAGGAATTAAATTGACTAAATCTGTGGAAAGAGAAGATGGAAAACCTCAATATCACCAGTCAGAACAAGACCAGGGACAACTGCAGAACAGATCATTAATTGCTTATGTGCAAGTTCAAGTTGAAGCTGAAGAAAACTCCACGAGAACCAAAATAAGACCTTCAGCATGTTGTTGTTAGGCGCTGTTTAGTCAGTTCCAACTTAAAGCGACACTATGTACAACAGAACCAAACACTGCACCATTCTCACATTGTTATGCTTGCGTCCATTGTTGCAGCTACTGTGTCAGTCCATCTCATTGAGCGTTTTCCTTTTTTTCTCTGACCCTTTGTTTTACCAAGCATGATGCCCTTCTCTAGGGGCTGATCCCTCCTGATAACATGTCCAAAGTATGTGAGACACAGTCTCACCATCCTTGCTTCTAAGGAGCATTCTGGCTGTATTTCTTTCAAGACAAGTTTATTGGTTTTTTTGCAGTCCGTGGTATATTCAATATTCTTTGCCAATACTGTAATTCAAAGACATCAATTCTTCTTCAGTCTTTCTTGTTCATTATCCAGCCTCCACGTACATATGAGGGCATTGAAAACACCATGGCTTGGGACAGGAGCACTTGAGTCTTCAAGATGACATTTTTGCTTTTTAACACTTGAAAGAGGTCTTCTGTGGCAGATTTGCCCAATGCAATGTGTCGTTTGATTTATTCCTTTTTTTTTTTCTATTGTGCTTTAGGTGAACGTTTATAACTCAAGTTACTTTCTCATACGAAAATTTATACACATATTGTTTTGTGACATTAGTTGCAATCCCCACAATGTGACAGCACATTCCCCCTTTCCACCTGGGTTCCCTGTGTCCATTCAACCAGTTCTCATTCCTTCCTGCCTTTTCATCCTGCCTCTGGACAAGAGCCACCCATTTGGTCTAGTGTATCTGATTGAACTAAGAAGCACATACCTCATGTGTGTTTCATACTCTTGTCTAATCCTTGTCTGAAGAGTGGGCTTCAGGAATGGTTTCAGTTCTGGCTTAACAGAGCATCTGGGGAGCATAGTTTTGGGGGTGCCTCCAGTCTCTGTTAGACCATTAAGTATGATCTTTTTTATGTGAATTTGAGTTCTGCAGGAAGCATCAAAAGATGGAAGGAATACATAGAATCGCATACCAAAAAGAATTGGTCATTGTTCAATCATTTCATGAGGTAGCATATGATCAAGAACCAATGGTACTGAAGGAAGAAGTCCAAGCTGCACTGAAGGCATTAGCAGAAAATAAGCCTCCGGGAATTGGCTGAACACCAATTGAGATGTTTCAACAAACAGATGCAGCACTGGGAGTGCTCATCCGTCTATGCCAAGAAATTTGGAAGACAGCTACCTGGCCAACTGGAAAAAATCCATATTTTTGCCCATTTCAAAGAAAGGTGATCCAACAAGATGCAGAAATTGTTGAACAATATCATTAATATCACACACAAGTAAAATTTTGCTGAAGATCATTCAAAAGTGTCTGCAGCAGCACATGCACAGGGAATTGCCATGGAGCCCAGTCTGATTCAGAAGAGGGCATGGAAGGAGGGACATCATTGCTCATGTCAGACGGATCATGACCGAAAGCAGGGAATACCAGAAAGATGCATACCTGTATTTTATTGACTATGCAAATGCATTCGACTGTGTGGATCATAACGAATTATGGATAACATTGCAACGAATGGGAATTCCAGAACACGTAATTGTGCTCATGAGGAACCTGTACATAGACCAAGAAGCAGTTGTTTGAACAGATCAAGGGGGTATTGTGTAGTTTAAAATAAGGAAAAGTGTGTGTCAAGGTTGTATCCTTTCACCATACTTATTCAATTTGTATGATGAGCAAATAATCCAAGAAGATGGACTATATAAAGAAAAATGGGGCATCAGGATTGGAGAAAGGCTCACTAACAATCTGCTATATATGGATGATACACACAACCTCACTTGCTGAAAGTAAAGAGGACCTGAAACACTTACTGATGAGGATCAAAGACTGCAGCCTTCAGTATGGATTACACCTCAACATAAAGAAAACAAAAATCCTCACAACTGGACCAATAAGCAACATCATGATAAACAGAGAAAATACTGAAGTTGCTAAGATTTGCATTTTACCTGGACTCACAATCAATGCCAAAGGAAGAAGCAATCAAGAAGTCAAGTGTTGTATTGCATTGGGCAAATCTGCTGCAAAAGACCTCTTGAAAGCAAAGATGTCAGTTTGGGGACTAAGGTGTGACTGACCCAAGCCATGGTATTTTCAGTCACCTCATATGCATGTGAAAGCTGGACAATGAATAAGGAAGACCTTTTTTTTTTTAAGAAGATTTGAGGCCTTTCAGTTATGGTGTTGTTAAGAGTTTTAAATATACCATGGACTGCCAGAAGAGGGAACAAATTCTGTCTTGAAGGAGTACAGCCAGAGTGCTCCTTGGAAGTGAGGATGGTGAGACTTTGTCTCACTTATTTTGGACATGTTTATCAGGAGTGACCAGTTCCTGGAGTAGGACATTATGCTTGGTAAATTAGAGCAGGACCTCAATGAGATCTTGACACAGTGGTTGCAACAGTGGGCTCAAACGATTACGAGGATGGCCCAGGACCAGGCAGTTTTTTTTTTTTGGTGGTGTTGTTGTCTATATAAGTCATAACTGATTTGATGGCATATAACAACAACTACAAGAAATAACAAAGGGAGCAAAAGATCAGTGGGATGCAGACTCCAAATTCTCATAAAAAGACCAGACTTAATGGTCTGACTGAGACTACAAGAATCCTGGCGGTCGTGGTCTCCAAACCTTCTGTTGGCCCAGGACAGGAACCATTCCCCAAGACAACTCATCAGACATGGAAGGGACTGGACAATGGGTTGGAGAGAGATGCTGATGAAGAGTGAGCTACTTGTATCAGGTGGACACTTGAGACTGTGTTGGCATCTCCTGTCTGGAGGGGAGATGGGAGGGTAGAGAGGGTTAGAAACTGGCAAAATGGTCACGAAAGGAGAGACTGGAAGGAGGGAGTGGGCTGACTCATTAGGGGGAGAGTAAGTGGGAGTATGGAGTAAGGTGTATATAAGCTTATATGTGGCAGACTGACTTGATTTGTAAACTTTCACTTAAAGCACAATAAAAATTATTTAAAAAAATATGTTGAGTGAAAGAAGCTAGATAAAAAAGAAAAAGAAAAAAGAAATAACAAAGGGTGAGTATATAAAATGGATTTTTAATACTTTTGCCAGAATGAGATTTAAAAATCAAACCGTAAATTCCTGTATAACTTTTAAGGGCTCTGTATCAGTTTGTTGCCAAGTTCTAGCACCCAGCTAGGATGCTAGGCATAGTGTTATTGCTCATTGCTTGTTGAGCAGTGTTGAGTGCAAATTTGAATGGAGAAAAGGTCAGGTGTATCCAGAAATCTACATCTAAACCCTTTCCCTTTCCGAAGGCCCTTTATTTCTCCATTCATAGCCTATGCTGATTTGTGAACATAAACTCTCCTGATTTTATCAACTCTCTTTCTTCCAATCTCCTGGCTTCCTGTTTACAACATTCAGAACTCACACTTCCATTTCTGCTTTGTTTTTATTTATTTATATCAATATTTTGTTCTTAGAAATCTCACCCCAGAACAGATGATTACGTATTGATGGCCCTCTGTCCCTTAGCAAGTTAACTGTAATGTAACATTTATAAAAAAACATTTATAGCAAAGATAAAATCCAATATTAGTATAGTTTGCTATGCCAAGGTGGCTGTCTTTGGCTTGGTTGTCTAGACGAGTAAAACCAGTGGAGCATATATATACAGATGCATATATATAGAGAGAGATTTATTTCATGGAAATAATTCAAGCAGCTGTGGAAGCTGACAAGTCCCAAATCTGTGGGTCAGGTGTCAGGCTGGAGGCTTCTCTTGACCCTTGTGTTGTAGGGCCTGCTGAACCCCAAATCAGTATGTCAGACGGTAGGCTGCTGGCTTACATTCCAAGAATCAGACGTCAGAGGATGACAAGTTGAATGCAGGGTCAAGAGACAGCAGGCTTTGCCAGAACACCCATAAATATTGGAGGCAGGCCATACCCCCAAGGAAACTCCCCTTTCAACTGATTGGCTGCTCACATCAGATCACAAAATGGAAGATGATTACTTAATATCTGCCAAACCACTGAGAATCATAGCCTAGTCAAGTAGACACATAAACCTAACCATTGCAGTCCACCCCCTATCAACTTGGCACCTGAACATACCTCGTCAAAGCATACATAATCTCTAAATAAAGACAATTACATAGTCATACTTGTGCCTAACATGATATAACTGTCATTCATCCAAAAGAAAGTGTGCCATCCTGTTTACATCTTGTATTTTATAGTAAGTAATCTAATAAGGGAGGAAAGAAAAAATACTCTCTCTCTCTCTCTCTCTATACATATGTTGTGGGCCTGTAAGTAGTGCTGACCTAGGGCCAAGGGTCCTCCATTCAGAATCTAGAGGGCAGAGATGGGTCAAGATAGTGGAGTAGTCAGATACTTCCTGTGATCCCTCTTACATGAAAGACCCAAAAGAAAAAACAAGTAAATTGATTATATATGACAATATAGGAGCCCTGAACATCAAAGGCAAAGTTGAGGAATCAGACTGAGCAGCAGAGGGAGGGAGGCACGGTTCAGAAGCAGCAAGGAATTGCCAGACCTGACCTGGTGGGAACTGGCACTCTGCAGGCTGGATCAGCTTGTAGGCAGTGAGACAAACAGTGGCACTTGGGATGTGTTTTCCACATTGGGAGAGGCTGAGTGGTGGAGAGTCTACTCAAGCCCCCAGAACCAATGAGAAGTGGCACTCAATCAACAAAAGATAAGTACATGTGTCTAGGGATAAATGAAAAGCCACTTACAAAGGAGAGTCAATAAGACTAATCTTGGACTACTCAGCAGAAACCATGCAGGCAAGAAGGCAATGGTATGATATATATAAAGCCTTGAAGGAAAAGAATTGTCAGCCAAGAGTTATATGTCCTGTAAAACTGTCTCTCAAATAAATGGAGAAATTAGGGTATTTCAAGATAAACAGAAGTTTAGGGAACTTGTAAAAACAACAACAACAAAAAAAAAATTGCAAGAAATGCCAAAAGGAGTCCTCTGGTTAGAAAATTGATAACATCAGATAACAACCCAAGACTAGAACAAAGGACAGAACAACCAGATATCAACCCAGATACGGAAGTCACAAATAAATCAAAGCTAAAACACTGAAAAGAGGGAAACAGAGAAGTGAATATGTAAAAGATGACAATATTAAAACAAAAAAGAGGGACTAAATAAAGTTCTTATAGATCTTTCATATGGAGAGGAAGTCAAGGCGATCATCAAGAAATAAAAGATTGGTTTAAACTTAGAAAAAATAGGGTAAATATTAAGGTAAGCACAAAGGAAACCAACAATCTTACACATAAAAATAAAAAACAAGAAAAATGTAAATACTTGGCAAATACAAAATCAACAGCAATGAAAAGAAAATACATAAAGAAAACAACTCAGCACAGAAAATCAAGTGGAACAAAGATACAATACAAAAAAAAAAAAAGACAACAAAATGCCAGCAGTAAACTCATACCTATCAATAACTACAGTGAATGTAAATGGGCTAAATGCACCAATAAAGAGACAGGGAATGGCAGGATGGATAAAAAAGAGGAACCATGTATATGCTGCTTACAAGAGACACGCCTTAGACTTAAAGACACAAACTAAAATTCAAAGGTCCCATATATATATATATATCAAGCAACCAACAATCAAAAAAGTGCAGGAGTGGCAATATTAATATCTGGCAAAATAGATTTTGAAGTAAAATCCACCACAAAGGATAAGGAAGGACACTATATAATGATTAAAGTGTCAATACACCAGGAGGATATAACCATAATAAATATACACACCCAATGACAGGGATCCAAAATAAATAAAATAAACTCTAATAGCATTGAAAAGACAAATAGCTCCACAATTATACTAGGAGACTTCAACACACCACTTTCTGTGAAGGACAGAACATCCAGAAAAAAGCTCCATAAAGGCATGGAAGATCTAAATGCTACAATCAACCAACTCGATCTCACAGACATATACAGAACATTCCACCCAGCAGCAGCCAAGTATACCTTCTTTTTGAATGCACATGGAACATTCTCCAAAATAGACCACATATTAGTCCATAAAGCAAGCCTTAACAGATTCCAAAACATCAAAATATTACAAGGCACCTTTTCTGACCATAAAGCCATAAAAGTAGAAATCAATAACAGAAAAAGCAAGGAAAAAAAAAAAATCAAGCACATGGAAACTAAACAACACCTTGCTCAAAAACTACTGGGTTACAGAAGAAAGTAATAACAGAATAAAGAAATTCACAGAATTAAATATGAATGAAAACACATTCTACCAGAACCTTTGGGACACAGCAAAAGCAATGTTCAGAGGTTAATTTATAGCGATAAATGCACACATTCAAAAAGAGGAAAGGGCCGAAATGAAAATATTAAGCCTACAACTTGAACAAATAGAAGGAGAGCAGCAAAAGAAGCCCTCGAACACCGGGAGAAAGGAAATAATAAAAAATTACAGCAGAATTAAATGAAATAGAAAAACAATTGAAAGAGCTAACGAGACCAAGAGCTGGTTCTTTGAAAAGATCAACAAAATTGACAAACCAAACTGACAAAAGAAAAACAGGAGAGGAAGCAAATAAACCAAATAAGAAATGAGATAGGTGATATCACAACAGACCCAAGAGAAATTTAAAAATCAAAACAGAAAACTATGAAAAATTTTACTCTAATAAATTTGAAAACTAGAAGAAATGGACAAATTTCTAGAAACACACTACCTACCTAAACTAACAAAAACAGAGGTAGAACAACTAAATAAACTTATTAAAAAAAAAAAAAAAGATTAAAAAAGTAATTAAAAAACTCCCCTGCCCCCCGCCAAAAAGCCCTGGCCCTGATGGTCTCATCGCAGAATTCTAAGAAACCTTCAGAGAAGAGGTAATGCCACTACTATTAAAGGTATTTTAGAGCATAGAAAAGGATGGAATACTCCCAAACTCATGCTATGAAGCCAGCAAAACCCTGGTACTAACACAAGGTAAACTCACCACAAAAAAAAAAAAAAATTACAGACCAGTGTTCCTCATGAACTTAGATGTAAAAATCCACAACAAAATTTTAGCCAGTAGAATTCAACAACATATCAAAAAAAATAATACTAATAATTCACCATGACCCAGTGGAATTCATACCAGGTATGCAAAGATGGTTCAACATTAAAAAAACAAACATTGTAATCCATCACATGAATAAAACAAAAGACAAGAACCACATGATCTTATCAATTAATGCAGAAAAGACATTTGACAAAGTTCAACACCCACTCCTGATAAAAATTCTCAGCAGAATAGGAATAGAAGGGAAATTCCTCAACATAAAGGGCATTTATACAAAGCCAACAGCCAACATTATCCTAAATGGAGGGAGTCTGAAAGCATCCCTCTTGTGAAGGGGAATGAGACAAGGATGCCTTTTATCAACCGCTCTTATTCAATATCATGCTGGAGCTCCTAGCCAGAGCAATTAGGCTAGAAAAAGAAATAAAGGGCATCCAAATTGGTAAGGAAGAAGCAAAAGTGTCTCTATTTGCAGATGATATGACCTTATACACAGAAAACCCCAAATAGTCATCAAGAAAACTACTGGAACTAATAGATTTCAGCAAAGTATCAGGATACAAGATAAACGTACAAAAATCAGTTGGATTCCTCTACACCAACAAAGAAAATGTCAAAGAGGAAATCACCAAATCAATACCATTTACAATAGCCTCAAAGAAGGTAAAATACTTAGGAATAAACTTAACCATAGATGTAAAAGACCTATACAAAGAAAACTACAAGACACTACTGTGAGATACCAAAAGAGACCTACCGAAGGGGAAAAATATACCTTGCTCATGGATAGGAAGACTTAACGTTATGAAAATGTCTATTTTACACAAAGCGATCTACAGATACAATGCAATCACGATCCAAATTCCAATGGCATTTTTTAATGAGACAGAGAAACGAATCACCAACTCCATTGGAATAGAAAAGAGACCCCAGATAATTAAAGCATTACTAAAGAAGTAGAACAAAGTGGGAGGCCTCACATTACCTGATTTTAGAACCTATTACATTGCCATGGTAGTCAAAACAGGTTGGTACTGGTACAACAGATACATAGACTGATGGAACAGATTTGAGAATCCAGATATAAATTCATCTACCTATGAGCAGCTGATATTTGACAAAGGCTCAAAGTCTGTTAAATGGGGAAAAGACAATCTGTTTAGAAATTAGTGTTGGCATAATTGGATATCCATCTGCAAAAAAAATTAAACAAGACCCATACCTCACACTATGCACAGAAACCATCTCGAAATAGACCAAAGACCTAAGTATAAACTCTAAAACGATAAAGATCGTGGAGGAAAAAATAGGGACAATGGTAGGAGCCCTCATACATGGTGTAAACAGAATACAAAACATTACTAATGATGTGCAAACACCAGAAGAGAAAGTAGATAACTAAAAATCAAACACTTATGCTCAACAAAAGACTTCACCAAAAGAGTAAAAAGACAACCTACAGACTGGGGGAAAAAAAAATTGTCTATGACATATCCAATCAGGGTCTAATCTCTAAAATCTACAAGATACTGCAAAACCTCAACAACAAAAAGACAAATAGCCCACTTAAAAAATTGTCAAAAGATATGAACAAACACTTCACCAAAGAAGACATTCAGGCAGCTAACAGATACGTGTGAAAATGCTCACAATCATTAGCCATTACAAAAAACCTTCTTGCTGTTGAGTTGATTCCAACTTATAGCACCCCTATAGGAGAGAGTAGATTTGCCCTATAGAGTTTCCAAGGAGCGCTTGGTGGATTTGAACTGCCAGCCTTTTGGTTAGCAGCTGTAGCACTTGACCAGAAGGCCACCAGTTTTTCCCATTAGCCGTTAGAAAAATGCAAATTAAAACTACAATGAGATACCATCTCACCCCAACAAGGCTAGCATTAATCCAAAAAACACAAAATAATAAATGTCGGAGAGGTTGTGGGGTAACTGAAACACTTACACACTGCTGGTGGGAATGTAAAATGGTACAACCACTTTGGAAATCGATTTGGCACTTCCTTAAAAATCTAGAAATAGAAGTACCATATCATCCAGTGATCCCACTTCTTGGAATATATCCTAGAGAAATAAGAGCTGTCACAGGAATAGATATATGCACACTCTTGTTCATTGCAGTACTGTTTAAAAAAGCAAAAAGATGGAAACAACCTAGGTGCCCAATTATGGATGAATGGATAAACAAATTATGGTATATTCACACAATGGAATATGATAAAGAACAATGATGAATCCTCAAAATACCCCATAATATGGATGAATCTGGAGGCATCATGTTGAGTGAAATTAGTAAATCACAAAGTGACAAATATTATAGGAGACCACTGTTATAAGAACTCAAGAAAACATTTAAAAACTGAAGAAAATGTTCTTTGATGGTTATGAGGGTAGGGAGGGAGGGAAAGGGATATTCACCAACTAAATAGTAGACAAGAATTATCTTAGGTGAAGGACAGTGCACAGCACAGGGGAAGTCAGCACAACTGGATGAAACCAAAAGCTAAGAAGCTTCCTGAATATAACCAAACATTCCAAGGGACAGAGTAGCAGGGCCAGGGTTCTGGGGACCATGGTTTTAGGGGACATCTAGGTCAATTGGCATAACAAAGTTTATTAAGAAACTGTTTGGCATCCCACTTTGGTGAGTGGCATCTAGGGTCTTAAAAGCTAGTGAGCAGCCATCTAAGATGTATCAATTTGTCCCAACCTACCTGGAGCAAAGGAGAATGAACACCGAAGACTCTAGGAAAATATTAGCCCAAGAGACAGAAAGGGCCACATAAACCCGAGACTTCATCAGCCTGAGACTGGTGAACTAGATGGTGCCCGACTACCACCAATGACTGCCCTGGTAGGGAACACAACAGAAAGTCTCTGACACAGCAGGAGAAAAGTGGAGTGCAGAACTCAAATTCTAATAAAAAGACCAGACTTAATGGCCTGAGACTGGAGGAACCCCAGAAGACACGGCCCCCAGACTCTCTGTTAACCCAGAACTAAAACCATTCCTAAAGCCAACTCTTCAGACAAAGATTAGACTGGACTATAAGACATAAAATGATACTCGTGAAGAATGTGCTTCTTAGGTCAGGTAGATACATGAGACTAAGTGAGCAGCTCCTGCCCAAGGGTGAGATGAGAAGGCAGAAAGGGACAAGAGCTGGTTGAATGGACACGGGAAGTCCGGGATGGAAAGGAGAAGTGTGCTGTCACATTATAGGGAGAGAAACTAGGGTCACATAACAATGCGTATATAAATTTTTGTATGAGAATCTAACTTGAGCTGTAAACTTTCACTTAAAGCACATAAGAAAAAAAAAAGAATCTAGGGGGCCTGGCCAATACCCAGAGTCTGAAGGGTGCGGCCATTGCCCAGATGGTCTCAGAGAACACAGGGTTATTTTCAAGCCTTGAGAGCAAATGTAATTTGTTCTGCTGGGTTTTGGACTTGCTTGGCATCTGTTATCTCTTCTTTACAAATTTCTTTCATTTGTAATGGAAATGTCTACCTTGTGCCCGTTCTACCACTGTACCTTGGAAGCAGATAACTTGTATTCTAGATTTCAAAGGATCACAGATGAAGAGGAATTTTGCCCCAGGATGGAATACACCTAAATTCTCATCCGTATTTGATTTAGATGCTTCAGAGGATGAGATTTTGGGCTTGGAGTTGATTTAGGACTTTTGCAATGATATGACGGGGTGAATGTGTTTTGCATGTGGCAAAGACATGAATGGGGGGGGGCCAAAGTGTGGAATGTTCTGGATTGAATCGTGTCGCCCCAGAATATGTGTTGTAAATCTTAACCTCTCTGCCTGTGGTTATAATCCCATTAGGAATGGGTTGTCTTTGTTATGTTATTGAGACAGGTTTAGCGTAGGGTCTGTCTTGAGTTAATCTCTTTAAAGATATAAAGGAGATTAAACAAGCAAGGGAAAGAAGCAGAAAAGGAGGGAAGAGAGCTGCCAAGCCAAATGAAGATTGCCCAGGAGCAGAAGCTCAAAGAGACAAGGACCTTCCTCCAGAGCTTACAAAGAAAGCCTTCCCCTAGAGCCAGCACCCAGAGTTTGGACCTCTAGTCTCCTAACATTAAAAAAAAAAAAAAAAATTCAACTTGTTAAAGCCACCCATTTGTAGTGTTCTTGTTATATGTTATAGCAGCACTATAACTAAGACAGTCTTTTTAAATAATGGTGACAAAAAATAAAACACTAGTTTAAAAAAAAAAAAATGACCTGGCCTGTCTTGTTACTTTGTGAAAAATTATGTAGCAATTAGACATGACATTCTGAATGATTTTCCTCCAAGTAATTTACGCTAATTATATACCAGGAGAACAACATATAGAGAAGGCATACATTGCAGAGGGTACAGACCAAAATTTTCACAATGTAACAGTTGTTGTCTGACAGAAGTTGGAGCAATTATTATTTTCCTTCTGCTCATGTACTTGCTAAATTTTCTGTAAAGAACTTGTATTTCTTTTGTAATTAGAAAAGATTTATTAAATGACAAATGTCTATTGGTGAGCATAGCTAACCAAAAGGAAATATCTTTGGCACATAACTCTTCAACTTCTCTAGAAACCCAAATTTATTTTATTGTTATTGCATAATAAACCAAAGTGATGACTAAAAATCACGGCAGCCAATGAATAGACCATTAGACAAATCACCCCTTTTTTTCCAGCTCAGTTCACGTGTATACAAACCGATAGGATACTCTCTCACACTGTTTAGATATATAATAATGTTTTATGATATGTTTGGCTGATCAGGGGTTAGCACTCAAGTTCAGCAGTGACTAATCCAGCTGCCATTAATGTTTTATTCTACAAAACTCAACTAAGATTTTTTTAAAAAGAAAGAAAAGAGCTACTAATTATATGTTTGGCTGATCAGGGGTTAGCACTCAAGTTCAGCAGTGACTAATCCAGCTGCCATTAATGTTTTATTCTACAAAACTCAACTAAGATTTTTTTAAAAAGAAAGAAAAGAGCTACTAAGGGCCCCTATTTTCCGTGGATATAGTGGGATCTAAAGGGCAAATCCCTATTAGCGTCAGTAGTAGTTAGGGGCCTGAATTTCTCCCCACATTTACCCAGATTCATAGGAAAAGAAGAGAACCTGGCCCCTGAAACATATATAACAGTGGAAGTCTCTTCTTTCTGGATTTTTCTAAACGTAACCTCTAGAAAAATCTTATGTTTGATGCATTTCACTCATTAAAGTTGATTAGAGCAAAGTTGAATGACTTTTTTTTTTTTTAACTCTCAACTAATTGTTTCTTAATTAAGTTTGATGATTTGTGATTCAAAAAGGATGTTAGATTTCTAGTCAGGTAGGGCTTAGCTCACAGTTGCTGATGGAAGAAAAGTAAGACACAGAATTGAGTTTCAGAAATCAATGCAAAATAATAAAAAATTAAAAGCGAGAAGCAGGCTATCAATACTGCCGCCATAACAAAGGGGAGGCTTGTTTTCTATTGATTAGCTGCTGTTAAATAATGCATCCCTGCTTCCCAACGGTGCAGGCTCTTGCAGGGTTGTTTATGGCAAGGGGCGGCTGGACAGAACTGAGCAATCAATACTGGAGCTCTAACCCAACCAAACTCACTGCTGTCGAGTTGATTCCCACCCTCAGCGACTCAACAGAACAGAGTAGAGCTGCCCCATAGGGTTTCCAAGGCTGTAAATCTTTACAGAAGCAGACTGCCACATCTTTCTCCTGAGAGGTGGCTGGTGGGTTCAAACTGCTGATCTTTCAGTTAGCAGCCATGTGCTTTAACCACTGCACCACCAGGGCTCCTACTAGAGCTGTGAACACATTTGCAAATGTGGCCTCAAGGTCACCATCAGATTTGCTCTTGGACCAGTAAGCTGTAGTGGCCTGGGAAAAGGGGAGTGGATGGACCAAGGCTGCATAAAACTCTTCACAGCGCCTTCTGGAGACACTAAAATTGGTTATCTGTCAAGGTGGAACTCACTGACGAGACTAGCTGTGAATGCACCCCTTCATTTATTACATGGTGCCTACAGATTTCACTGCTTAGATGCATTATGCAACATTTACCAGCTCTCTTGAAGATGCTTATCAGATGCACTTTCCCATTATTCAACCATCAACTATGTTGTCAGTCATTTTCCAGAAAAATCAACCTGCAATAGGACCCTTAATTCCATGATGCTCCTCAATTTCATTGTTTTTTAATTTAAAAGCAACAGCATACATTGGAATTAAAGAACCAGGTAAATCGATATTATCTTCAGAGCTCAAAATTCTAACAATACTAAAAACTTAGCAGCACTGAATATTTTCACCTCACATGGAAGGGAAAAATAATAATAATAACACCACAAAATAGCATCTTCCCAATGCCCTATTTAGTGGCATCACGTTGGTAGCTGGGATTCAGCTGTAGTGGAAGAAGCTACACCATGGAGACTGGCACATGCTACAAATCAGGGCTTTCCCTTTTCCCCAGAGAGCCAGGTGTGAACCACTGGCCAGCACCATGGATGGACTAAAACACTGGCTGTGAGTTTCAGAGTACCAAAAGAGAAAAGAGAAATGTTGTCCATTACACAATTCAGCGTCCACAAGATAATTTTTATTCAATTTGTCGGGGGATCTGCAGCTATTCTTGTTGCTAAACAGCTACTCCTTCCTTGAGGTTCTCACAAAGAGAAAGCTATGTGAGGTAGTGGAAAATCCCCTGCAAGTTCTTGGCCTGCCAGTAAATTCAGCAAAAATGATTATGTGTTCAGCATGCAGGAAGGATAACATCACACTTTTAAGTTGCCATTGCACCACGAGCCATAGGAGAAATTAGGCAAATTTTTTTTTTTTTTCATGAATAAACACAAGTCTAGCACTATTAACCAAAACAACTCAAATCTGCCTACTGACAGTAGGGAACTGAATAATCTGCATGTAGAAATGAATTACAAGGAAAGGGGAGGAGGTGGAAGGTATGACTGACAGGAGTACTACTATCTTGGACGTCTCGGGCATGTTCCCTCACTGAATGGCTAATCCTTAGTGATTAATCTGATCTGCCACATATTATTTTGGATGAGACTTTATTTCTATCTTCTGTTACTGTCAGAATCTGTCAAAGTACATTATACTCATCCCATTTGCATTTGTCTTAACATAATGGATGTGATTCTTATAGCACAGTTTTTATTCTTACTAGAAATAGTAGCCTGTGTTCAAAATCTTCAGTTTAACTTGTGTGTGTGTGTGTGTGTGTGTGTGTGTATCTTCAGGTTTATCTGCCTCTGTGGGGCAACTTTTTTAAATTGAGTTTTAGATGAAGAATTACAGAGCAAATTAGTTTCTCATGAAACAATACACATGTTGATTTGTAACTTTGCTTCCCACCCCCACGACATGTCAACACTTTCCCCTTCTCAACCTTGAGTTCCACATTACCAGCTTTCCTGTCCGTCCTGCCTTCTAGTCCTTGCCCCTGGGCTGGCACGCCCATTTAGTCTCGTTCTGTTTTATGGGCCTGTCTCATCTTTGGCTGAAGGGTGAACCTCAGGAGTGACTTCAGTATTGAGTTAAAAGGGAGTCCAGGGGGCATGCTCTCAGAGTTTCTCCAGTCTCTGCCAGACCAGCAAGCCCAGTCTTTTTGTGTGTGTGAGTTAGAATTTTGTTCTACATTTTTCTCCAGCTTTCTCCAGGACCCTCTATTGTGATCCCTTTCAGAGCTGTCAGTGGTGGTAGCCAGGCACCACCACGGAGCTGGACTCAGTCTGGTGGAGGCTGTGGTACTTGCGGTCCATTTGTCCTTTGGACTAATTTTTCCCTCATATCTTTGGTTTTCTTCATTCTCTCTTGCTCCAGATGGGGTGAGACCAGTGCAGTATCTTAGATGGCCACTTGCAAGCTTATAAGGCCCCAGATGTTACTCACCAAAGTAGTGCACAGAACATTTCCTTTATAAACTATGTTATGCCAGTTGAGCTAGATGTTCCCCGAGACCACGGTCGCCACAGCCCTCAGCCCAGCAATTCGTCCCTCAGGGAGTTTGGCTGTGTCTACGGAGCTTCCATGACCTTGCCTTGGTCAAGTTGTACTGACTTTTCCAGTATTGTGTACTGTCTTACCCCTCACCATAGTTACTTCTTATCTATTGCCTACTAGTGTTTTTCCC
Source organism: Elephas maximus indicus (assembly GCF_024166365.1). Classification (NCBI taxonomy): domain Eukaryota; kingdom Metazoa; phylum Chordata; class Mammalia; order Proboscidea; family Elephantidae; genus Elephas; species Elephas maximus. The sequence continues at coordinate 10,749,306 of NC_064822.1, read as the reverse complement.
TCCCCACCCCTCCTTTTCTTTGTTACCATCAAAGATTGTTTCTTTTTGTATGTAAACCTTTTCACGAGTTTTTATAATAGTGGTCTCATACAGTATGTGTCCTTTTGTGATTGACTTATTTCACTCAGCGTAATGCTGTAGTGCAATATTTTATATTCTTTTCACTAAGTCATTTTTTTTTAATGTGTGGGGGAAGAAGGGAAAAAATTATGACATTGATAGATCTCTATTGTATAAGCTGATTTTATTTTAACCAAACAAATTTGGTTTATTCTACTCTTTTCTGTTTTTAATACAAATGCTATTTGCTCAGACAGGCATGTCAGCATCACTGGAGTTTCAGAAAGGGAAAAACACTTGTCAACACTTCTACTTCCCTTCATTCTCACTCTTTTATGCATTACAAATGCATCCATCGGAACACAAACCAGACACACCTATCTTCCCTGCCGCTTATATGTAACACTCAATTTCTAACTCCATCGCTTACTCTGCTGACTGCTAAACTACAACCCATTCACACTCCTGATGAAAGAGCGCTGCTTAAGATATTGGACAATCATCCACTCCACCTCTTTTGCATTACAAAGACTAACGGGCAGGGGAAGAGATTATCTTTCAGGAGTCTGGCAAGTACATTGCTTATTAAAGGGATACATTATATATATATATATATATATATATTTTTTTTTTTAATATTTAATAGCATTATTGGTCCTGGAAAAACAATACATGCTTATTGTAAGAAATTTTGAATATGGGGAAATGTTCAAAAATAGCTATAAACTAAAATTGCACTACAAATAGGTAACCACTGCTAATGTATTCAAGACCAGGCATCCAAACATCTTTACGCATATACAAAGAAATGCTCTTTCAATTTTGCAAAATATGATTATAATATTAATGTTATTCTGTCAAGGATTTCTAGTTAAAATATTTTGTAGGCATTTCTATACAGTATTGGTTTTTAGGATGTGATTTTTGACTGTTATTGATGATGAAATATCAGTGCTTATTGTTACAGAAATTGGAAATCGATTCTTACATGTTTTAGTAAAGGATAAATCCTATAAGCTATCGTTATGAGATTTCTTAATTCTTTTATCTTCAAAACATTGCTGGGCTGCTTACTCTGTGGTAGGAACAAGGCTAATTCAGAGAAGGACTTGCCTTGAGTGGTTCAAATCCCGTAGAATCGACAAACTCAAAACTGATAGATCACTGTATAACAGAGTAAGTGCCACAAAGTCCTTCCCTTCTGTATCTTTGCAACCATTCAAAAAAATGTTTGTTGAGTTTACCATTGTTGTGGGGTGCCATCAAGTCATTTTCAACTCATAGTGACACCATGTGATACAGTAGAGCAACCGCATAGGGTTTTCTCAGCAGTAATCTTTATGGAGCAGATTGTCAGGTCTTTCTCCCATGGAGCCTCAGGGTGGTTTCAAACCACCAACCTTTAGGTTAGCAGCCAAGCGCTTAACCATTGCACCCCAGGGCACCCTTGAGTTTGCAGTAGTACAAGTGATATTTTTTTAAATGCAAAGACTGAAAAAAAAAAAAAAAAAAACAGCCCGTCTTCACAGAGCTAATAGCTCAGTAGGGAGACTGATGCAAAAATAGAAAATCTGAAATAAAGAGAAGCAAATAATTGCATCAAATCTTTTCTGGAAGGAATTGAGAGAATTTGATGGTTAGTTGGGTGAAGAAACATAAATCAAAACCGCATTTGAGTTTTCTAGCTGGAGAGACTCAATGGATAAATGAATAATGCAGATAGGATCTGCAACAAAATAGATTTGGTGAGAAAAAATACAAAGGCTTCAGCTTTGGGGTGGGGAAGTTTAAGATGCTTAGGAGAGATCCATTTGGAAACAGCCAATGGGCGTTTAGAAATATAGTACTAGATTCCAGGAGAGAGCTCAAACCAGGAGTTATAATTTTAGAAATAACATAGGCATTGTATTTTAAATCACAGCAGTGAATAAGAATATAAAGCCAGTTGCTGTTGAATCAATTTCCATTGCTGGCAATCTCCTGTCAGAACAGAACTGTGTACCACAGGGTTTTCAATGGCTGAGTTTTCAGAAGTAGGTTGCCAGGCCAAAGTGTTCTGGGTGGACTCAAACTGCCAACATTTAGATTTGCAGCCTAGCTCATTAACTAACTGTTTTCCCCATCCCGGGAGTCTGTATATGTTATTTCCAGAATACAAAGCTACTATTTGGATATAAATTAGAGGATATCAGAGTCTTAGGGAAAAAGAAGAAAGAAAGAAAAAAATCAAAGCTTTTCAATTTTGCAGTGGGCTAAAATGTACTGTCACTGGAAGCATTCAACTAGCCTCTACGATGTCACACCAAGAGAAATCCATAGAGTAGGGGAACTGGACTATATTCTTTATCTAAGCTTCTATATGACATTGGATTTTAGAGTCTAATATTTCCCTCAAAATTTGAAACAATAAATACATATTCTTTACTGTAGAACTGTTCTTTGCAGCTTACTTTATGAGTGACAGCAAGTTCCGAGGAAATACTGCAAAGACAAAATATGTGTAAGGTCATGCTTCTTGTTAACAGATGAAGTTCCAGACTATAAATGTTCAACCTGTGACTATGTACGAAGTGTCTGTCCCTGACACTCACGCGAATTCATGGGCAGCACAAGAAGCTGCCTTCAAGAGACTTATAGTCGAGTGTGGGATATAGAGAAGCAAACAAGAAGTTGGAACACAGAAAGAGAAGTGATACAGTTGGGATAAGTAGATAGATTCATTAATAGATGTTACATAGATAGATGATAGATACACATAGATAGATGATAGATAGCTGATAAATGATGGATGGATGGGTGGGTGGGTGGAGGGATGGAGGGAGGGATGGGGATGGAGGGAGGGAGGGAGGGATGATTAGATAGATAGATGGATAGATAGACAGATGATGGAAGGATGGCTGGATAGATAGATAGATAGATAGATAGATAGATAGATAGATAGATAGATAGATAGATAGATAGATAGATAGATAGATGATAGACAGACAGACAGACAGACAGATAGATGGACAGATAGATGATAGCTGCCATCCAGTTGACTCCAGCTCGTGGAGACCTTATATACAACAGAACAAAACTCTGCCTGATCCTGCATCATCCTCAAGATTGTGGCATATTTAGCCCATTGCAGCTATTTTGCCAATCCATCACACTGAGGATCTCCCTTGCCCTTGCTGGCCTTCTATGTCACCAAACATAATGTCTTCTTCCAGTGACTGATTCCTCCTGAGAACATGTCCAAAGCAAGTGAGTTGGACAATGTACTTTTGTCATCCATAGGGTTTTCACTGACTCGTTTTTAGAAGTAGATAGCCAAGTCTTTCTTCCTAGTCCGTATTAGTCTGGAAGGTCTACCGAAATATGTCCATCATGGGTGACCTTGCTAGTATTTGAAATAGCAGTGGTATAGTTCCCATCATCACAGCAACACACGACCTATTACGGGATGGAAAACCAAGAGATGGGTGATGGAATAAGAACACTGTGCTGGGAAAATACACAGGGACATTTAACTCAGAGGCAACTGACACTTGAAAGATCAGAGCATTCCTAAGGGATATGATGTCTACAATAGCATGTAAAGGAATGGTGAAACTAGACAGATGAAGATGGAAGCTAGGAAAGTCTTCCAGCCAGAGGCAGCAGGTGGAAAGTCTGGGAAGCTGGAACTAAAAAAGATCAGCCTAACTGGAACATGCTGAGGAAGAGGAAGGGCTAGAAATGAGGCAGAAGACCCAGCAGGAATAGGATCATGATGAGGCTGGACTTTATCCTAAGGGATGGAAACTTTCAAATAAAAACTGTCAAAGAGATACTAGAGAAATTGTTCTAACTTTGGATGGAGGATCAACAGAGCAGAAGACAAAAGGTAGGAAATCAGTTAAAAGGTAATCATGTTAATCTAGGTGAAAGGTGATTATGGCTAATAATAGGAACAGTGGAAATGGAAAGAGGTGCACTGATTCAAGAGGTTTACAGAGAAGAGCCATGAACTTCCCCAAGTTCATGCTATCAGTAGGTTGCAAAGCCAGGATCTGAATCCAAGTTTTCCGAGTAAAAATCTGACATTCTTCTCAATATATTGCAGCTGCCTATATGCCAAGCTCGAAATTTTTATGAACTAAATTTAATATCTCTAGCAGCAGTTGCTGACCCACCAATAATGCCGTTTATCTCTCAGGACATTGTAAAAAAGCATGCAAAACAGATGACTGGGAGTCCTGATTCCATGACATACCCAAAATGGGAATCTGAAATGCCCGTTCAGGACACTGAAATTCAGAGTACTCAGAACATTCCACATAGTTATTGTGATGCCTTTTGTGTTCATGTGCAGAAAGAAAGCTGTGTAGAGCACTCTTGGCTTCTTTCTGTACTGCTAGACAAGTGAGGAGAGCAGAAGGGACCAAATGGATCACATAATCTCTTGGTATCCTTTCGTGTTAAAGGATTATAGGCCCTATGACTGCCAAACTTTAACACCACATGGCATAAGACCAAAAAAAAAAAAAAAAAAATTATACACACACACATACATTAAGCAAGTTTCCAACAGTAGATTTCAGGGACCCCAGGAAATGTTTGAATTAGAAGCATAAAATTGTGGAATTAATTTCCATTGTCAAATATGTGAAGAGACAAAAATTGGGACTTGTCAGTATATTTTGACAATTATAAACTTGGTTGGCCTAGGCTGGGATGTGGTAAAAATGTGATATTTCCTTTCTAAATGACTTTCTAAATCGCTATTTTACCTTCTAGCCTCCCTGCTGTACCCATTGCCTTTCTGAACTTTTGGTCACTCGGAGTCTCACAGGGCCTCCTCTCTCAGACCGTAGTCCACTCTTGCTATTATCTTTACTGTCAAAGTTTATTTTCCTCAGTGAATCTGATTGCAGTTCACACTTGGAAGAGGATGACTGTTTTCTCTCTTTGGGGTGTTTGCACTGGACACAGGCAATCTTGTTTTCTGAAACAAGCACTGGAACAAATAAGCTAACAAAGAATTTGTTTTATATAAAAGCAAGACTAACAGAGAGCTCTCCTTGAAAATGAGAGTAAATTATTAACACAATGCTGTGTCTGGTTTAATGTGAATTTGCAAAGTATGGATGCAATAGATAGTTACTTCATCTTTTTTAAATAACAGACTTGGTTGCTCAAAGGAATTGATGGTACAGTAACAGGGTTTCAGGCTGGGTGGAAAGGGATCTTCTGAAAAAAAAAAAAACTTCTGAAGGGCCCACAAAATAGTCGATTTTGTAACTATGGGCTGTATGCACATGAGGTCATCCTTGCCTTAAACACATCAGTTTTAGAGGCTTTTTAGGAGCATACCATAGCATATGTGTGTGAGCAAGTGTGTGTATGTACAGATACCACCCATTAGAAGAAGGAGCTCTCAACTGGATGCAAGGGAGATGCCAAAGTCTAGCAAAGACAAGACCCAGTTCTCAAGAAGACAGGCTAGATAAACACTGAGTTGCCTATGCAGGCACACCTAAATATGCACAATCATTAATGTAGGAATGTCTGGAGATTGTGATCATGTATTAGGTTTGGGAGGTGTCCAGCTTAGGATCTGATTACTGATGTGGCAAGAAATTAGAAATATAACAATGGCGTCTAGTGCACATTCCAGAACAAGAAAGAGCAGTTGCATATATTACACAGGTTATTTGAGGTTTAACATCATTATTTTTGGGGGGGGGGGGTGCGTAGGTCTGGCTGAGAATATTAAATGCACATTTGTTCTTTAGGAATAAATTTTCCTAAAGCAAGTGTGTTAAGGTATATTCTTTTAGGCCACTGAGAATATAGATGTATATTCTGTATGAAGCAAGGACATTTGTCTATTACGAACTGAGCAGATCATGGTATGGCCACATCTATGCAGCCAGATAGACCACTGTTGCATAGTTTTAGTATTTAGGAAAGCTAAAATGAGTATTGAAGTCCCTAGGTGGTACAAACTTAACATACTCAGCTGCAAGTCACAAGGTTGGAGGTTCAAATCAGCCGTAAAGGCACAGTTCTACTCTGATACATGTGGGTTTGGTTTTAACATGAGTACAGCATTTCTACCATAAAGTGATGATCACAGCTCCTGACCCCAGTTCCTGCAGACATCTATATCTGGATGCAAACATAATTGTTCTGAGTTATTCTTACTGATAAACTCAGTCCAAGGAGACATAAGTACATGGAACTTCTAACTTTAAACACTGAACACACCACCCTGGGCACTGAGCAGGCAGCACAGGATGATTTGACAGTGGATTTAATGTGAAAAAGGAAAACTATTTGAACTCAGTGGGTAGACAACTTGAGAATGACTGTCAAGAGGTCAAGATCCCTGGTAAAACTCTCCTGCAGCCTATGTAAACATGTCACAAATACATTTGGACACCGCTTTTAGTCTTTGCAAATATACTCTTTGTTATGTGTTTTGATTTGAATTTTTTAATTAACATTCAGGCAGTAAGATTAATAAATATTGTTAAAATAACCAAAACAACATTAACAAAATAATGCTCTTGTCACAAATCGTTGTCATACTTGATAAGTGGCAGGGAAGGGGTTTCAGTGGGTGAGAGGAAACCTCTACCAACTGACTAGGAACATACACGTTAATTCCTTTAATACTCAAACTACCTAGAGGTTAGAATTATTATTTTCCCTTTATGAATAAGGAAACAAGGTCTAGAAATATTAAATCACTTGACACACTGGTATTAAGACAGAGCTGGGATTCCAAGGGAAACCAAATCCCATACTTTTATCCTTACATTAAGATACCACTTAGTCTAAAATGTGAAAAGAATAGAAAAAAGAAATAAATTTCATAGATTGGGCAAAGGGTAGAAGTAGATGGCAAAATAGAAAAAGATAACAAATTAGCAACAGGGAAAGGAAGCAAAAATGTGTCTACCACCTCTCTCTACAAAAACAGATTTATATTTGTTTATTTGTTTTTATATTGGAGAAGAAGGAAGACCTATAGAGAGAACTTAGAAATCTTTTAAATAGGGTAATTATTTTATTTTTCTTAAAAATTTGTTTTCTTAAAACTTCCTAGTTTTTTTTTTTTTTTATTTTAACAAGAATAGTACTTCTGCTTCTTCTCACTGCTATAGGAATTTCCCTCCCACTATAAACAACCAGAAAACTGAACAATGTATATGCAATAACTCTTTTCAGGCATTGTGCATCATGCAACACAGAGAGAAAGGGAAAAAGGTCACGTTCTGGAGGCAGTTTCCAGACAGCAAGGCAAGAAGGGAGAATCCAAATGGAGTTGGGATGTTTGCTGAGTTGAAGAGACAGGAACTGGAAGTCAGTGAGGCCGAGGCAGCTAGAGATTATGACACAGAGTAGCAGAGAAAGGGGAGTTGCAGACAGAGCGAATGAGAAGAAGAAGAGATCTGCAGAAGAGCCCCCTGGGTCTGGCTGAGTACGTACTGATGCAGGTGTGGAGGTGATCTCCATGAGGTCAGGGAGAGAACACCCCGGAAGCTGTTGACCAAATAATTCTCAGGCTATCACAGGAATGGGGATATTTGTATTTCCTTAGGCAATGTGGAGAAACCTCATAATAATCAAAACATTAGGAAGAATCCTCAAAAGGGTGTTGCCTTCATAGTGGAACAAAGCTAGCCCATAGAGACTGCTATAGACATAGCAACCAAGCTAAAAAGCAAGCCTTGATAGGGCCAAAATGATTTGCAAATAACTGTATTCCAGCACCAGATCCAACACTTTTTAAATAACATAAATAAAACAAAATTCAGCACTCAAAATTTAAAATTTCCTGTGTCAAGAGACACATGTGACTCAGACGAGGAGAAAAACCAATCAATAGAAACAGACAAGAAGGGCAAAGACAATGGAATTAGAGGATAAAGATCTAAAATAGCTAATAGAAATATACTCAAGAATGTAAAGAAAAATATGAACACAATGAGGAAAGATATGCAAAGTATTTTCAAAAGAATTAAATAGAACACATAGAGATGAAAAATGCAAAACCCAATAGAGATTATAGGAGAAATAGACAAAAAATAAAACAACAATATATATTTCAATACCTCTTTCTCAGTAATTGGGACCCTGTTGGGGAAGTGATTAACCATTAGGCTGCTAATCAAAAGGTTGGCAGAAAGGTGGAGCCAAGATGGCGGAAGAGACAGACGCTTCTGGCGAGCCCTCTTTACAACAAAGACCCGAAAAAACAAGTGAAATGAGTATATTTGTCACAAGCTGGGAGCCCTGAGCTTCAAAGGCAAGATTAGAAAATGAAGTGAGGAGCAAGGACCCACGATTCAGGTCCAGTAACTCCTCTCCGTTCAGAAGCAGAGAGGAGTTACTGTACCTGAATTGTGGGGAGCCCTCAGGCACCATTCCCAGAGTGGTGGCAGCGGGCTGGTACTAGCGTTCCGCCGCAGTTTCCTCAGGGAGAAGCAGCCAGCCATATGGCCTACTCACACCTCCAGAACCAGAGAAAAAAGGCGCTTTTGGCAAAAGCTAAGTACTTGTGAATATTTAACCACTCCCCCCCACCCCCAAGCCGGCTTCAGTGGCTGAATTCCCTGAGCCATAGATAGGCCCTGTTGAGTACCTAGACCCATCCTCATGGCCTTGGAGAAGGAAAAAAATTGCAGTTGGGGGAAAAGATAATTGGCCAGCTCCACTAACTGTGGGAGCTCAGGACAGAAGCGGCTCCTGTCCAGCCATAAATGGTCCGTGGACTTTGAGCATGTTTCCCCTCTGCATGGACCTGTGTGGGCCTATTTTGATGGAATAGGCCCTTGTTGGAGGACTCCAAACATTTTGGCTATGCGATGGAGGTGGGTGTTTGATATTTGACATTGCTTTGCCTATTAAACAAAGTGCTCACTTACCCACATCAGGGACCTAAGGACTGGTACCTTGACTCAGGTCACCCAGCCACCTGTGACAGGGGTCCAGAGAAACTGGTACCTCCCATTCCTTACAACCAAAAACATTGGGTGCTCATGGTCTGTCAGCAGAACCCACCCAACTGCATGCTCTAGGAAACAGGGAAGCGCTTTCCTCAGAGACACTCGGGGGTCAGTTCTCAGCCCCCTGCCTTGTTCAGAGTGTGACTGCCTGCTGCAATCAGATAGCAGTACACACACCAATCACCTCTCCCCCTCTAAGGCTGCAGGACACAGCCTGTACCACACACTTGATAATCAGCTACCTGGAAACCTGAGCTGAATTCATACAACAAAAGTGAACGGACTTCTAGACTGATATACATGATAACAGCTCTAGCCAGCTGGGGACAGGACATCAGAGCTCCAAAAGCAAAAATAATCAAGTTAGCTCACTCAAGCCACCCATTTGGGTATATCAAAACAAAACAAAACAAAACAAGAAGCTACAACACAGTAAGCAAGCATAAACTATTACAATAACTTGTAGATGGCTTGGAGACAACAGTCAATATCAAGTCACATGAAGAAAAAGACCATGATCACCTCAAGAAGCTCTCAAAAAAGAATCCAGAGATCTTGTAGATGAAAGTGCTTTCCTGGAATTACCAGAGCCAGAATACAAAAGATTAATATACAGAATGCTTTAGGACATCAGGAAGGAAATGAGGCAATATGCAGAACAAGCCAAGGAACACACAGATAAAGAAATTGAAGAAATTAGAAAGATTATTCTGGAACATAATAAAAAAATTTTAATAAGCTGGAAAAATGCATAGACAGACAGGAATCAGAAATTCAGAAGATTAACAATAAAATTGTAGAAGTAGACAACTCAATAGAAAGTCAGAGGAGCAGAATTGAGCAAGTAGAAGCCAGAATTTCTGAACTTGAAGATAAATCACTTGGCACTATTATATTTGAAGAAAAATCAGACAAAAGAATTTTAAAAAATGAAGAAACCATAAGAATCACGTGGACTCTATCAAGAGAAATAACCTACAAGTGATTGGAGTGCCAGGACAGGGAGGGATAACAGACAATACAGAGAGAATTGTTGAAGATTTTTTGGCAGAAAACTTCCCTGATATCATGAAAAGTGAGAAGATATCTATCCAAGATGCTCATCGAACTCCACATACATAGATGTTAAAAGAAAGTCGCCAAGATATATTATAATCAAACTCGCCAAAACCAAACATAAAGGGAGAATTTTAAGAGCAGCTAAGGATAAACGAAAAGTCACCTACAAAGGAGAGTCAATAAGAATAAGCTCGGACTACTCGGCAGAAACCATGCAGCCAAGAAAGCAATGGGATGACATATTTAAAAAAATGCAGGAAAAAAATTGCCTGCCAAGAATCATATATCCAGCAAAACTGTCTCTCAAATATGAAGGTGAAATTAAGACATTTCCAGATAAACAGAAGTTTAGAGAATTCATTAAAAACCAAACAAAAACTACAAGAAATACTAAAGGGAGTTCTTTGGTTAGAAAAACAATAATATCAGGTATCAACCTAAGACTAGAACACTGGGCAGAGCAACCAGAAGTCAACCGAGACAGGGAAATCACAAAAGCAAAGCAAGATCAAAAAAAAAAAAAAACTCAATACAGGAATACAGGGTAACAGTGATAGTATTATACAAAAGAAGACCCCCCAAAAAACCCCAAAGAGAACACTAAAAAAATAAAGAGGGACTAAGAAATGTAATTATAGATCTTCCATATGGAGAGGAAGATACGATGATACGAAGAAATAAAAGTTAGTTTTAAATTTAGAAAAATAGCGGTAAATAATAAGGTAACCACAAAGAGACAAACTATGTTACACATCAAACTAAAATACAAGAAAAAAAATAGAGACTCAGCAGAAAGAAAATCAACAACAACAATTATGAGGAAAGGACAATATATAAATATAATCTACTCGGTACATGAATTAAGTGGGAAAAAGAAACCATCAACAACACGCAAAAAAAAGACATCATACCTATCCATAATTATGCTGAATGTATATGGAATAAATGCACCAATAAAGAGACAGAGAGTGGCAGAATGGATTAAAAAATACCATCCGTCTATATGCTTCCTACAAGAGACACACATTAGACTTAGAGACAAAAACAAACTAAAACTTAAAGGATAGAAAAAAATACATCAAGCAAACAACAATCAAAAAAGAGCAGAAGTAGCGATATTAATTTCTGAAAAAATAGACTTTAAAGTTAAATCCATCATAAGGGATAAGGAACGACACTACATAATGATTAAAGGGACAATACACCAAGAAGATATAACCATATTAAATATTTATGCACCCAAGGACAGGGCTGCAAGATACAGAAAACTAACTCTATTAGCACTTAAGAGTGAGATAGGCAGCTCCACAATAATACTAGGAGACTTCAACACACAGCTTTGGGTGAAAGTCAGGACACCAGAAAGAAGCTCAATAAAGACATGGAAGATCTAAATGCCACAATAAACCAACTTGTCCTTATAGACATACACCGAACAGCAACCAGTATAATTTCTTTTTTAGTGCACATGGAACATTCTCTAGAATAGACCACTTATTAGGTCATAAAGTAAGCCTTAGCAGATTCCAAAACACTGAAATATTACAAAGCATCTTCTCTGACCATAAGGCCTTAAAAGTGGAAATCAATAACAGGAAAAGCAGGGAAAAGAAATCAAACACTTGGAAACTGAACAATACCCTGCTCAAAAAAGACTGGATTATAGAAGACATTAAGGATGGAATAAAGAAATTCAGAGAATCCAATGAGAATGAAAACAGTTCCTATCAGAACCTTTGGGACCCAGCAAAACCAGTGTTCTGAGGCCAATTTATATCAATAAATGCACACATACAAAAAGAAGAAAGGGCCAAAATCAGAGAATTATCCATACAACTTGAACTAATAGAAAGACATCAACAAAAGAAACCCTCAGGCACCAGAAGAAAACAAATAATAAAAATTAGAGCAGAACTAAATGAAATAGGAAACAGAAAAACAATTGAAAGAATTAACAAGACCAAAAGCTGGTTCTTTGAAAAAATCAACAAAATTGATAAACCACTGGCCAAAATGACAGAAGAAGAACTGGAGATGAAACAAATAACCCGAATAAGAAATGAGATGGGCAATATTACAAGAGACCCAACTGAAATTAAAAGAATCATATCAGATTACATGAAAAATTGTACTCTAACAAATTTGAAAACCTAGAAGAAATGGATGAATTCCTATCTACCTAAACTAACACAAACAGAGGTAGAAGCAACTAAATAAACCCATAACGAAAGAAGAGATTGAAAAGGTAATCAAAAAACTCCCAAGAAAAAAAAAGCCCAGCCCAGATGGCTTCACTGCAGAGCTCTACCAAACTTTAAAGAGTTAACACCACTACTACTAAAGGTATTTCAGAGCATAGAAAAGGACGGAATACTCCCAAACTCATTCTATGAAGCCACCATATCCCTGATATCCAGGTAAAGACACCACAAAAAATGAAAAGTATAGATCTATACCCCTCATGAACTTAGAAGCAAAAATCCTCAACAAAATTCTAGCCAATAGAGTTCAAAAACATAAAAAAAAAAAAATTCACCATGGCCAACTGGGATTCATACCAGGTATGCAGGGATGGTTCAACATTAGAAAAACAACTAATGTAATCCATCATATAAATAAAAGACAAGAATCACACGATTTTATGAATTGATGAAGAAAAGGCATTTGACAAAGTTCAACACTCATTCATGATAAAAACTCTCAGCAAAATAGGAATAAAAGGAAAATTCCTCAACGTAATAAAGGGCATTTATACAAAGCCAACAGCCAACATCACCCTAAATGGAGAGAGCCTGAAAGCATTCCCCTTGAGATCAGGAACCAGACAAGGATGCCCTTTATCACCGCTCCTATTCAACATTGTGTTGGAGGTCCTAGCCAGAGCAATTAGGCTAGATAAAGAAATAAAGGGCATCCAGAAGGGTTTTTTTTTTTTTTTTTCTAGATGGGTAGGGAAGAAGTAAAAGTACCTCTATTTGCAGACGACATGATCTTATACACAGAAAACCCTAAGGAATCCTCCAGAAAACTACTGAAACTCATAGAAGAGTTTAGCAGAGTATCAGGATACAAGCTAAAAATACAAAAATCACTTGGATTCCTCTACACCAACAAAAAGAACATCGAAGAGGAAATCACCAAATCGATGCTATTTACAGTAGCTCCCAAGAAGATAAAATACTTAGGAATAGATCTTACCAGAGATGTAAAAGACTTACACAAAGAAAACTACAATACACTTCTGCAAGAAACCAGAAGAGACTTACATAAGTGGAAAAACATACCTTGCTCATTGATAGGAAGAATTAACATTATAAAAATGTCTACTCTTCCAAAAGCGATCTGTACAATTAATGCAATTCTGATCCAAATTCCAAGGACATTCTTTAATGAGGTGGAGAAAGAAATCACCAACTTCATATGGAAGGGAAAGAGGTCCCGGATAAGCAAGGCATTATCGAAAAAGAAGAACAAAGTGGGAGGCCTTGCTTCACCTGATTTTAGAACATATTATACCACCACAGTAGTCAAAACAGCCTGGTAGTGGTATAACAACAGATACACAGTCCAATGTAACAGATTGAGAATCCAGACATAAATCCATCCACATATGAGCAGCTGGTATTTCACAAAGGCCCCAAAACAGTTAACAGTCTTTTTAACAAATGGTGCTGGCATAACTGGATATCCATCTGCAAAATAATGAAGCAAGACCCATATCTCACTTCATGCAAAAAATGAGCTCAAAATGGATCAAAGACCTAAATATAAAATCTAAAATGTTAAAGATCATGGAAGAAAAAATAGGGACAATGTTGGGATCCCTAATACATGGCGTAAATGGCATAGAAAACATTAGTAACAATGCAGAAGAAAAACTGGGTAACTGGGAGCTCCTAAAAATCAAACACCTATGCTCATCCAAAGACTTCACTAAAAGAGTAAGAAGATTACCTACAGACTGGGAAAAAGTTTTTAGCTATGATATTTCTGATCAACGGCTTATGTCTAAAATCTACATGATACTGCAAAAATTCAACTACAAAAACAAATAACCCAATTAAAAAGTGGGCAAAGGATATGAACGGACACTTCACTAAAGAAGACATTCAGGTAGCTAACAGATACCTGAGGAAATGCTCACCATCATTAGCCATTAGAGAAATGCAAATCAAAACTACGATGAGATTTCATCTCACTTCAACAAGGCTGGCATTAATCTAAAAAAACAGGAAACAATAAATGTTAGAGAGGCTGTGGAGAGATTGGAACACTTATACACTGCTAGTGGGAATGTAAAACGGTACAACCACTTTGGAAATCGATCTGGTGCTTCCTCAAAAAGCTAGAAATAGAACTACCATAGGATCCAGCAATCCCACTCCTCGGAATATATCCTGGAGAAATAAGAGCCTTTACATGAACAGAAATATGCACACCCATGTTCGTTGCAGCACGGTTTACAATAGCAAAAAGGTGGATGCAACCAAGGTGCCCATCAACAGATGAATGGATAAATAAATTATGGCATATTCACACAATGGAATACTATGCATCAATAAAGAGCAGTAATGAATCTGTGAAACATTTCATAACATGGAGGAATCTGAAAGGCATTATGCTGAGTGAAATTAGTTACAAAAGGACAAATATTGAATAAGACCACTATTATAAGAACTTGAGAAATAGTTTAAACTGAGAAGAAAACATTCTTTTGTGGTTACGAGAGGAGGGAGGGAGGGTGGGAGAGGGGTATTCACTAATTAGGCAGTAGATAAGAGTTATTTTAGGTGAAGGGAAAGACAACACACAATACAGAGGAGGTTGGCACAACTGGACCAAACCAAAAGCAAAGAAGTTTCTGGAATAAACTGAATGCTTCGAAGGCCAGCGTTGCAGGGGCAGGGTTTTGGGGACCATGGTTTCGGGGATATCTGCGTCAATTGGCATAATAAAATCTATTAAGAAAACATTCTGTATTCCACTTTGAAGAGTGGTGTATGGGGTCTTAAACGCTAGCAGGCGGCCATTTAAGATTCATCAATGAGTCTCAACCCAACCGGGATCAAAGGAGAATGAAGAACACCAAGGACACAAGGTAATTATGAGCCCAAGAGACAGAAAGAGCCAAGTGAACCAGAGACTACATCATCCTGAGACCAGAAGAACTAGATGGTCCCTGGCTACAACCGATGACTGCCCTGAGAGGGAACACAACAGAGAACCCCTGAGGGAGCAGGAGAGCAGTAGGATGCAGACCCCAAAATCTCAGAAAAAGACCAGACTTAATGGCCTGACTGAGACTAGAAGGACCCCGGTGGTCATGGTCCCCAGACCTCTGTTGGCCCAGGACAGGAACCATTTCCAAAACCAACTCTTCAGACATGGATTGGACTGGACAATGGTTTGGAGAGGGATGCTGGTGAGGAGTGAGCTTCTTGGATCAGGAGGACACTTGAGACTATGTTGGCATCTCCTGCCTGGAGCGGGGGTGGGAGGGTAGTGGGGGTTAGAAGCTGGCGAATTGGACAGGAAAAGAGAGAGTGGAGGGAGGGAGTGGGCTGTCTCATTAAGGGGCGTGTAATTGGGAGTATGTAGCAAGGTGTGTATAAATTTTTGTGTGAGAGACTGACTTGATTTGTAAACTTTCCCTTAAAGCACAATAAAAATTATAAAAAAAAAAAAAGGTCGGCAGTTCAAATCCACCAGCTGCTCTTTGGAACCCTTATGGGGCAGTTCTACTCTGTCCTATAGGGTTGTTATGCGTCGGAATGCACTCAAGTGCAGTGGGTTTGGTTTTGGTTTTTCTCAGTAATTGAGAAAAAAGTATACAAGTAGACAAATTATCAATAGGTATATAGCCCTGTAACTAGTAAAGAAATTAATGGTTTAAAATAGTCCACAACAATAACTTCAGGTCCAGGTAGCTTCAACAGTGAAATTCATGAAATATTTAAGAAAAAATGTCTGCAGGTCTACAAACATGCTCAGAAAATAGATTAGAGGAAATACTTCCCAATCAATTTAATGAGGCCAGTATTATACTGCTATGAAAATCATAAAAAGACATTACAAGAAAACTACAGACCAATAATCTACACAAAAATTCTCCACAAAATATTACCGTTAAATAACAAATACACAGAATAAATAATATAGTATGATTAAGTAGGCTTTATTTCATGGGTGTACAGTCATTTCAATGTTCAAAAATCAATCTAATTCACTATATTAACAGACAAAGAAACATCATGATTTTTTTCACTAGGTGCACAAAAGCATTTGAGAAAATTCCTACGCTTAGGATAAAAATTCTCATCGTTGTTATTGTTCAATGGAGTCAAGCTGATTACTATTCATAGCGACCCTATGTACAATAAATAGAATGAAACACTGCCTGGCCCTTTGCCATCCTCACAATCACATAATCATTGCTATGTTTGAGCTCATTGTTGCAGCCACTGTGTCAATCCATTTTGTTGAGGGTCTTCCTCTTTTTCACTGTCGCTGTGCTTTACCAAGCATGATGTCCCTCTCCAGGGACCGGTCCCTTCTGATAGCATGTCCAATGTGGGTAAGATAAAGTCTTGACAGCGTTGCTTCTAAGGAGCATTCTGGCTGTACTTTTTCCAAGACAGATTTGCTCATTCTTCTGGCAGTCCATGGTATATTCAATATTCTTCGCCAACACCATAATTCAAAGGCATCAATTCTTCTTTGGTCTTCCTTATTCATTGTCCAGCTTTCTCATGTATATGAGGTGATTGAAAATGCCATGCTTGGTCAGGGTCACCTTTGTCCTCAAAGTGACATCCTTGCTTTTTAACGCTTTAAAAGAGGTCTTTTGCAGCAGATTTGCCCAATGCAATATGTCATTTGATTTCTTTTTTTTTTTTTTTAATTATTCTTTAGGTGAAAGTTTATAGCTGAAGTTAATTTCTCATAGAAAAATTTATACGCATATTGTTATGTGACATTAGTTGCAATCCCTGTAACGTAACAGTATACTCCCTCGTTCCACCCCAAGTTTCTTGTGTCCCTTCAACCAGTTCCTGTCCCTTCCTGCCTTCTCAACCTGCCTCCGGACAGGGTCTGCCAATTTGGTTTCCCGTATCTGATTGAACTAAGAAGCACACTCTTTACGAGTATTATTTTGTTTCATAATCCAGGTGAATCATTGTCTCTAGGGTGGGCTTTTGGAATGGTTTTAGTTCTGGGTTAACAAAGCATCCGGGGGCCACGGCTTAGGAGGTTCCTCCAGTCTCAGTCAGACCATCGAGTATGGTCTTTTAACTAGAATTTGAGTTCTGCTCCACACTTTTCTCCCGCTCTGTCAGGGACTTTCCGTTGTGTTCCCTGACAGGGCAGTCCCTGACTTTCTGTTGGTGGTAGCCAGGCACCATCGAGTTCTTCTGGTCTCAGACTCATGGTGTCTCTGGCTTATGTGGCCCTCTTGTCTCTTGGTCTAATATTTTCCCTGTGTCTTCGGTGCTCTTCATTTTCCTTTGCTCCAGGTGGGTTGGGACCAACTGATGCATCTTAGGTGGCCACTCCCAAACTTTTAAGACCCTAGACACCACTCACCAAAGTGAGATACAGAATATTTTCTTAATAAACTTTGTTATGCCACCTGACCTAGATGTCCCCCAAAACCATGGTCTCCAGACCCCAGCCTCTGCTACTGTTGTCCTTCAAAGTGTTTGGTTGTGT
Organism: Elephas maximus indicus; assembly: GCF_024166365.1. Lineage (NCBI taxonomy): Eukaryota > Metazoa > Chordata > Mammalia > Proboscidea > Elephantidae > Elephas > Elephas maximus. Next base: position 10,731,496 of record NC_064822.1, on the reverse strand, counting down.
TAAGGAAACTTCTTAGCTTTTGCTTTAGTCCAGTTGTGCTGGTTTCCCCCGTATTGTATGTTGGACTTCCCTTCACCTAAAATGATCCTTGTCTACTACCTAGTTAGAGAATTCCACTCCTCCTACCTCCCTAACCTTGTAACTATCAAACAATCTTTTCTTTCTTGTTTAAACCTTTTCTTGAGTTCTTACAATAGTGGTCTCATACAATTCTTGTTCTTTTGAGACTTACTAATTTCACTCAGCATAATGCCCTCCAGATTCATCCATGTTGTGAGATGTTTCGAGGATTCATCATTGTTCTTTATCATTGCACAGTATTCCATTGTGTGAATATACTGTAATTTGGCAATCCATCTGTTGATGGGCGCCTAGGTCGTTTCCATCTTTTTGCTATTGTGAACAGTGCTGCAATGAACATGAGTGTGCATATATCTATTTATGTGACAGCTCTTATTTCCCTAGGATATATTTCAAGGAGTGGGATTGCTAAATCTTATGGTACTTCTATTTCTGGCTTTTTAAGGAAGTGCCAAATCATTTTCCAAGGTGGTTTTACAATTTTACATTCCCATCAGCCGTGCATAACTGTTCCAGTCTCTCCATAATCTCTCCAATCAACACTGATCATTTTGTGTTTTTTAGATTAGTGCCGGCCTTGTAGGGGTGAGATGGTATCACATTTATAGTTTTGATTTGCATTTTTCAAACAACTAATGATCATGAGCATTTCCTCAAGTATCTGTTAGCTGCCTGAATGTCTTCTTTGGTGAATTGTTTGTTCATATCCTTTGCCCATTTTTTAATTGGGTTACTGGTCTTTTGTTGTAGACGTGTTGTGGTATCTTGTAGATTTTAGAGATTAGACCCTTATCGGATATGTCATAGCCAAAATTTTTTTCCCAGTCTGTAAGTTGTTTTTTTACTCTTTTGATAACTGTGTTTGATTTTTACGAGCCCCAAGTTATCTAGTTTCTCTTCAAGTGTTTGTGCATTGTTAGTTATATTTTGTATACTATTTATGCCATTCATTAGGGCTCCTATTGTCCTTATTTTTTCTTCCACGATCTTTAACATTTTAGATTTTATATTTAGGTCTTTGATCCATTTTGAGTTAGTTTTGTACATGGTATGAGGTATGGGCCATGTTTCTTTTTTTTTTTTACAGATAGATGTCCAGTTATGCCAGAACCAATTGTTAAAGAGACTGTCTTATGCCCATTTAACGAACTTTGGGCTTGTGTCAAATATCTGCCGCTCATAGGTAGATGAATTTATGTCTGGATTCTCAGTTCTGTTCCATTGATCTATGTATCTGTTGTTGTACAGGCACCAGGCTGTTTTGACTACTGTAGAGGTATAAGAGTTTCTGAAATCAGGTAGTGTGAGGCCTCCCACTTTGTTCTTCTTCTTCAGTAATGCTTTACTTATCTGGGACCTCTTCCCTTTCTATATGAAGTCAGTGTATTTTTTCTCCATCTCATGAAAAAATGTCATTGGAATTTGGATCTGGATTACATTGTATCTGTAGATCACTTTGGGAAAAACTGACATTTTCATAATGATGAGTCTTCCTATGCTCGAGCATGGCATTTTTCTACTTACATAGGTCTCTTTTGGATTCCTGCACTAGTGTCTTGTAGTTTTCTTTGTATAGGCCTTTTACATCTCTGGTTAGATTTATTCCTAAGTTTTTTTTTCTAATCTTCTTGTGGGCTACTGTAATTGATATTGATTTGGTGATTTCCTTTTCAAAGTTCTCTTTGTTGGTATAGAGGAATTCAACTGATTTTTGTATGTTTGTCTTGTATCCTGATACTTTGCTGAAAACTTCTATTAGTTCCAGTAGTTTTCTTGTGGATTCTTTGGGGCTTTCTCTGTATAAGATCATATCATCTGCGAATAGGGATACTTTTACTCCTTCCTTACCTGTTTGGATGCCCTTTATTTCTTTTTCTTGCCTCATTATTCTGGTTGGGACCTCCAGCACAATGTTGAATAAGACTGGAGATAAAAGTCATCCTTGTCTGTTTTCCGTTCTCAAGGGGAATGCTTTCAGACTCTCTCCATTTAGAACGATGCTGGCTGTTGGCTTTGTATAAATGCCCTTTATTATGCTGAGGAATTTCCCTTCTATTATTAATTTGCTGAGAGTTTTTTTTTTTTTTAAATCAGGAAATGTGTGTTGAACTTTGTCAAATGCCTTTCTGCATCAGTTCATAAGATCACATGGTTCCTATCTATTGCTATTTATGTGATGGGTTATATTGATTGTGTTTCTAGTGTTGAACCATCTCTGCGTACTTGGTATGAATCCCACTTGGTCATGGTGAATTATTTTTTGGATACGTTGCTGAATTCTATTGGCTAGAATTTTGTCGAGGATTTTTGTGTCTATGTGCATGAGGGATATTGTTCTCTAATTTTCTTTTTTTTTGTGGTGTCTCTACCTGGCTTTGGTATCAGGGTTATGCTGGCTTCATAGAATGAGTTCAGGAGTATTCTCTCCTTTTCTATGCTTTGAAATACATTTAGTAGTAGTGGAGTTAACTCTTTGAAAGTTTGGTAGAATTCTCTAGTGAAGCTGTCAGGGCCAGGGCTTTTTATTGTTGGGAGATTTTTTTTTTTTTTAATTACCTCTTCAATCTCTTCTTTTGTTAATGGGTTTATTTAGTTTTTCTACCTCGGTTTGTGTAGTGTGCATTTTCAGAAATCTGTCCATTTCCTCTAGGTTTTCATATTTGTTAGAGTACAGTTTTTTGCAGAATTCTGTCATGATCTTTTTTATTTCAGTTGGGTCTGTTGTGACATTGCCCATCTCATTCCTTATTTGGGTTATTTGCTTCCTCTCCTGTTTTTCTTTTGTCAGTTTGGCCAATGGTTTATCAATTTTGTTGATCTTTTAGAAGAACCAGCTTTTCTTGTTGACTCTCAATTGATTTCCTATTCTCTTTTTCATTTATTTCCACTCTAATCTTTATTATTTACTTTCTCCTGGTGCCCTAAGGCTCCTTTTGCTGCTGTCTTTCTATTTGTTCGAGTTGTAGGCTTAATGTTTTCATTTTGGTGCTTTCTTCTTTTTGGATGTGTGCAATTTTTGCTATAAATTCACCTCTGAGCACTGCTTTTGCTGTGTCCCAAAGGTTCTAGTGAGATGTATTTTCATTCGTATTTGATTTTATGAATTTCTTTATCCCATACTTGATTTCTTCTATAACCCTGTAGTTTTTGAGCAAGGTGTTGTTCAGTTTTCCATTGTTTGATTTTTTTTCCCTTGCTCTTTTTGTTATTGATTTCTACTTTCATGGCTTTATGGTCAGAAAAAGATGCTTTGTAATATTTCTATGTTTTGGAATCTGTTAAGGCTTGCTTTATGGCCTAATATGTGGTCTATTCTGGAGAATGTTCCATGTGCATTGGAAAAGAATGTATACTTGGCTGTTGTTGACTGGAGTGTTCTGGATATGTCTACGAGGTCAGGTTGGTTGATTGTGGCATTTAGATCTTCCGTGTCTTTGTTGAGCTTCTTTCTGGATGTTCTGTCCTTCACCAAAAGTAGTGTTTTGAAGTCTCCTACTATTATTGTGGACCTGTTTCTCTTTTCAATGATGTTAGAGTTTGTTTTATATAATTGAAGTCCTGTCATTAGGTGTGTATATACTTATTACGGTTATGTCCTCCTGGCGTATACAGTGTCCTTCCTTATCCTTTGTTGTGGATTTCACTTTAAAGTCTATTTTGTAAGAGATCAATATCATCACTCCTGCTCTTTTTTGATTATTGTTTGCTTGACATATTTTTTACGTCCTTTGAGTTTTAGTTTGTTTATGTTTTTGAGTCTAACTTGTGTTTCTAGTGAGCAGCATATAGATGAATCATGTATTTTTATCCATTCTGCCACTCTGTGTCTCTTTATTGATGCATTTAGTCCATTTATATTCAGTGTAATTATTGATAGGTATGAAAAAAATAAAATAAAATAAAAATTTTTTTTTACGAGTTTTGTGCTGTCATTTTAGATTTTGTGTGTGTGCGTGATGTTGACAGTTTCTTTGTTCCACTTGATTTTCTGTGCTGAGTCACTTTTCTTTATGTATTTTCTTTTCATCTTTTTCACTATTGTTGATTTTGTCTTTGCTGAGTCTTTATGTTTTTCTTCTTTTTTATTTTGATGTGTAGATTTGTTAGTTTCCTTTGTGATTTCCTTGAAATTTACTGCTGTTTTTCTAAGTTTAAACCAATCTTTTATTTCTTGCTATCACTTTAACTTCCTTTCCATATGAAAGTTCTATGGCTACATTATTTAGTCCCTCTTTTTTGTTTTAATGTTGTCATCATTTACATATCAACACCTCTGTTCCCCTATTTTCAGTCTTTTTGCTTTGATTTTTTTTGCAATTTCCTTATCTGGGTTGATATCTTTTTCTGTCCTGTGTTCTAGTCTTGGGTTGTTGTCTGATATTCTTAGTTCTCCAGCAGAAGGATTCCCTTTAGTATTTCTTATGATTCTGGTTTTGTTTTTACAAATTCCCTTAACTTCTGTTTATCTGGAAATGCCTTAAGTTCACCATCATATTTGAGAGACTGTTTTGCTGGATATATAATTCTTAGCTGGCAGCTTTTTTCCTTCAAGGCTGTGTATATATCATCCTATTGCCTTCTTCCTGCATGGTTTCTGCTGAGTAGTCAGAGTTTAGTCTTACTGACTTTCTTTCGTAGGTGACTTTTGGTTTATCCATAGCTACTCTTAAGATCCTATCTTTATCTTTGGTTTTAGCATGTTTGACTATAATCAGTCTTGGTGACTTTCTTTTGGGACCTACCCTGTGTGGGGTTCAATGAGCTTCTTAGATAGATATCACCTCACCTTTCACAATATCAGGATAATTTTCTGCTAGCAAATTTTCAACAATTCCCTCTGTATTTTCTGTTATCCCCTCCTGTTCTGGTACTCCAATCCTTCTTACATGTTTCCTCTTGAGTGTCCACTTAATTCTTAGTGTTCATTCATTTTTAAAAATTATCTATCTGATTTGTCCTCAAATAAATTGGTGTCAAGGGATTTATTTTCAAAATGACTAATTCTGACTTCTACTGCCTCAGTTCTGCTCGTATGACCTTCCATTGAATTGCCTAATTCTGAAATTTTATTGTTAATGTTTTAGATTTCTAGTTACTGTCTCTCTATGGTTCCTGTTAAATGTGTCATTCTGTTCTTGTATTGTTTTTCTGAATTCCTTTATTGCTTTCTCTGTGCGTTCCTCGGCTTGGTCTGAGTTTTACCTGATCTCCTTCCTGATCTCTTGAACAGCTCTGAATATTAATCTTTTGAATTCTGGCTATGGTAATTCCAAGACCTTCTCTTCCTCAGAATGGTTTCCTAGTTCTCTGTTTTGGTAGCTTGTTGGAGCCCTCTTGACCTGCTTCTTTATGTGATTTGATATTGATTGTTCTCTCCAAGCCGTAAATAAGTTATTATGTTTATTTATTGTATATTTGCTTACTGCATGCTCAGTTTTTATTTTGTTTTGATATGCCCAAGTAGGCTGTGCGTGTAAGCTATTTTGGTTATTGGCATCTTTGAAGCTCTCATGTCCTGTGACCAAGTGGTTAGAACAGCTACTAGGTTTGTAAGCACCAAGGTCTATTCATTTTCTTGTCTGGATTCAGCTCAGGTGTCCAGGTCATTGGTCACTGAGAGTATGGTGCAGACTCTAACCTATAGTCCTAGTAAAGGCAGGGCTGTGTAGGGGTGTTTGGAGCAGGCACAAGTATCTGGCTACAGTAGGGGGCTATATACTGAGCAAGGAAGGGGTAACAGCTTCCACTGAGTGCTTGGATGGAAGCCTTGTCCCTGTCCCTTAGATTGTGTAGGTGAGTGGTTTTTGCAGCTGGACTTTGGGCACCAAGTGCTGTTGGCTGTGAGGTCTGGGACACATCACTTATTCTTAGACCCCTGTCATGCGTGGCTAGATGGAATGGGTGATACCGCCAGCCCTCAGGCCCCTAATGTGAGTGGGCGAAGAAAAAAAAAAAAAGGGCGAGGACCTGCTTAATAGGCAGCGTAGTGTCAAAAGTCATGAATCTGCAACTCCCACTTGGCTGCTGAAGTTGAAAATAGGCTTCATGTATATATCCCGTTGTACTATGCTAATGAGGGACTATGCTATTGAATTGACCCACACAGGTATAGGCAGAGGTGAAAGGCATTAGAAGTTCATGTACACCTTATGCCAGTGCCTAGTCAAAGGGGCAGTGCCTTGCCTGAGTTCCCATCTTAGGGGGCATTCATTAATGAGGGCCTGCAGTGTTGAATTATCCCACACAGGTTTAGGCAGGTGTGAAGGGCATTACAAGTTCGTGTATACCTTATGTCAACGCCTAGGCAAAGGGAGAGTGCCTTCCTTGAGTTCCCAGCTTGAAGGGAGTTGGTGATTTTTTGAAGCCGCATGATTGGTTTGGGTGCGGATTGTCCTGAGTTCCTGGCTCAGAGGGCTTGGCTTTTTCTTTCTTTTCTTTTTTTCTAAAGCCATGAGACTTGATAGGGCACAGATATCCCTGGGGTCTGGCTTAGGGGTCATGGAAGTTGGTGTCAGAGCCTCCAACTGTTGGAGCAGAGTGGGGTAGGGGGCAGATGAGGGAAAAGTGGCACTTCTCTGTTATGCAAGTCCCAGAAGGGGAAGGGTTATTTTGACTCTGCATGGTAGGTTAGGTGCTTGCACTTAACTTTCACAGATCAAGCCCTGCTTCCCCCAGCTCCAGAGGCTTGTGCAGACTCTCTACCTCCCAGTCTTTCCTGACGTGGTGAAATGCATCCTGAGTACTACTGCTCATCTCAACCTGCAAGCTCCAGACAACTCAGACCACTGGGTGCTGGCTACTTCACTACTGGCACTTCTTTGCTACTTCTGAACTGTCTCTCCTTCCTCTTGCTGCTCAGTCCAGCTCCTCAAATTTGTCTTTGATGATCAGGGCTCCTAGATTGTCATATATAATTGATTCACTTGTTCTTTGGGTCTGTATTATAAGAGTGACCACAGAAAGCATTTGACTATTTTGCTATCTTGGCCTTGCCTCCATTGTTCAATTTCTTGACTGCTATTTCCATGTGTGTTTATTGTGGAACCAAGTAAAATGAAATCCTTGAAAACTTCAATATTTTCTCCATTTATCATGATGTTATTTATTGATCTAGTTGTGAGGATTTTGTTTTCCTTATGTTGAGGTGTAATCCATACTGAAGGCTGTAGTCTTTGACCTTCATCAGTAAGTGATTCAAGTACTCTTCACTTTCAGAATCAAAGTTGTTTCATCTGCATTTCACAGGCTGTTAATTAGTCTTCCACCAACCCTGATGTCACACATTATTCTTCACATAGTCCAGTTTCTTGGATTATTTGCTCAGCATACGGATTAAATAAGCACGGAGAAAGCATAAAACCCTGACACACACCTTTCCTGATTTTAAATCATGTATTTTTTTTAATATCCCCTTGTGTTAGAATGACCACCTCTTGGTTTATGTATAGGTTCTGCACAAGCACAATTAAGTATTCTGGAATAGCCATTCTTCACAATGTTATACATAATTTGTTATCATAATTTGTTAGGACAACAAAAAATTCTTACCAAAATGTAAATAGAAGAAAACTTCCTCAAACTAGTAAAAAAAAATCTAGTAAAGGATCTCCACATAAAATTTACAGCTAAAAAAAAATTTTTTTTTTTTTAGACATAATACTTAATGCTGAAATACTGCATGCTTTGACCCCTAAGATTGAGAACAAGATAAAGTTCTCCACTCCCGTCTCCTCTGTTCAGCATTGTACTGGAGGCTCAGGCAGTGAAACAAGGCAAAGAAAAGGAATCAAAGGCATACAGATTAAAAAGGGGAAGTAATATTTATTGGCAGCATGAGTGTCTACATAGAAAAGCATGAGGAATCTGAAAGCCAGCTATTAAGACTAATTTGTGAGTTTTGGCAAGTTCACAGGATACAAAATCAATGGATTTCTATATGCCTGGAAAAAAAAAAAAGAAATTTGAAAAAGCAATACTATTTAAAATATTATCAAAAATGAAGTTCAGAGATGTAAATTTAACAAAATTTATGCAAGAGGAATTAGTAATTGATCCCTAGAAAATTAAGAAATAAATGCATAAAATATGCCATGGAGACCCAGATTATTAGTATCTGGGGGTCATTTCTTTAATTCTTGCCAGTTTTCCCATAGATGAAACTTCTAAAGTCCTGCTTGGGTGATATATGAGCCCAGGGGCAAGGCTAATTGACCAATGAAATATTCTATACTCTGACATGTGTATCATTTACCACTTATTCTTTGATCAGATGTGTATGTGGGACCACATATTTTAACAACACCAGGCCTATCTTGGTGTGTGAGAATTTTGACTTAAGTCATTTGGGAGGATTCCCTTTCTACCCTCACAGTGTTTTCTTGTAAAACTGGGTATGAGAAGCAGAATAGAACATATAAAAAGGACCACTTGATCTCTGGGCCACAGTGATCATTTCTGATGTGCCCCTTGACCAAGCCTGCAAGGTCTAGTAAAGGCAAACACTGCTGATCTGGACACTGGGCTTATGCTAGGGCTGAGGGTCCAGGTGCTGTGAGGCCACATTTCATAGGTGTCTCATGCAACCGTTTCCCTGCAGGACAGCATAAATATGCTGCCCTCGAATATGAGTCTCTAATAGTTTAGGAACCTGCCTTTGTCCTAGTCTTGGGCAATTTCACTTCTCTCTCTTGCTTTTACCTCTTAACCCTCAAAGCACTCCCTATTTTCCACTCCATACACTGTATATAATCTTTTTGTGCTTTCATGGAAAGATGAGAGATTGTCTCTAACAAATCCTTTTTGTGCCCTATATGTGTTCAAGAGGCAGAGGAGTAGAAGAGCTTCAACAATTTTTTAAAATGGAGAAGTCAAAATACAGAACAAGAGGTGGGGCCAGGATGGCAGAATAGCAAGACACTTCCTGTTATTCCTCTTAAAACAAAGATGCAAAAAAATAAGTGAAACTATTATATTTATGACAAACTAGGAGCCCTGAACATTGAAGGCAAAGTCAGAAAATGGACTGAGTGGCAGGGGGAAGGAGAGACAGTTCAGAAGTGGAGAGGAGTTACTGGACCTAAATCACTGGGATCCTTCAGGCACTAGTCCCAGAAGCAGCTGTGGCAGGCTGTTGGTAGCATTCGGCTGCAGTTTCCTCGGGGAGAAGCAGCCAGCTACACAGCCTACTCACACCTCTAGAACCAGAGAAGAATGGCACACTTGGCACAAGCTAAGTACTTGCATATATTTCACCTCGCCCTCAGCCCCCAAGTCAGCTTCGGTGGCTGTTGATTTCCCTGGGCCTGAGATAGGCTCTGTTGAGCACCTGGAGCAATCCTCCCAGCCTTGGAGATGGAATGAATTCACAACTGGGGGAGAAGATAATTTGCCAACTCCACTAAATGGGGGAGCTCAGGACAAAAGCAGCTCCTGTGCAGACATAAACAGTCTGTGGACTTTGAATAACTTTCCCCCCTGCATGGCATTGTGTGGGCCTATTTCAGGTGAATAGACCCTTGTTGGCAGACTGCACCTGTTTCAGTTGTGTGGTGAATAAGTGGGTGTTTGATATTTGACGCTGTTTTGCCTATTAAACAGGGTCCTCACCTACTCACATCAGGGGCATAAGGATTGGTGGCTCCACTCAGGTCACCCAGCCACCCACAACAGGGGTCCAAGGATAACTGGTAACTCCCAGTCCTTACAAAAAAAAGCATTGTGTGCCCATGGTCCATTTGCAGAACCCACTCACCTGTACACTCTAGGGGCTTTCAGGCACCTACCTTGTTCAGAGCATGACCCCCTCCAGCAATGAGATACCAGTACCTACACCAATCGCCCCTGCCACTCTAAGACTGTAGGACAGAGCCTGTACCACACACTTGATGATCAGCTACCTGGACACTTGAGCTGAATTCATACAAGAAAAGTGAATGGGATCCTAGACTGATATACCTGATAACAGCTCTAGCCATCTGGTGATAGGATGTCAGAGCTTCAAAGGGAAAAATAATCAAGCTAGCTCACTCAAGCAACACATTTGGGCATATCAAAACAAAACAAAGCAAGAAGCTAGGATACAGTAAGCAAACATGAAATAAACTAATACAATAACTTATAGATGGCTCGAAGACAACAGTCAATATCAAGTCACATAAAGAAAAAGACCATGATCACCTCAACAACTCTCGAAACAAAGAATTGACAGATCTTCTGAATGAATGTGTCTTCCTGGAGTTACCAGAGGAGGAATTCAAAAGGTTAACATACAGAACACTTCAAGACATCAAGAATGAGATTAAGAAGGATATCAGGCAATTCACAGAACAAGCAAAGGAACACACAGATAAAGCAGTTGAAAAAATTAAAAAAGGTTCTTCAAGAACATAATGAAAAATTTAATAAGCTGCAAGAATCCAAAGAGAGACAGCAATCAGAAATTCAAAAGATTAACAATAAAATTACAGAATAAGACAACTAAATAGAAAGTCAGAGGAGCAGAATTGAGCAAGTGGAAGGCAAATTGGTGAGCTTGAAGCAATTTATTTGAAGAAAAATCAGATAAAAGAATTTTAAAAAATGAAGAAAACTTAAGAATCCTGTGGGAAATTATCAAGAGAAATAACCTACGAGTGATTGGAGTACCAGAACAGGGAGGGAGAACAGAAAATACAGACAGAATTGTTGCAGATTTGTTGGCAGAGAACTTCCATTATATTGTGAAAAATGAGGAGATATATATCCAAGATGCTCATTGAGCTCCACATGAGGTAGATTCTAAAAGAAGGTCACCAAGACATATTATAATCAAACTTGCCAAAACCAAAGATAAAGAGAGAATTTAAAGGGCTGCTAGGGATAAACAAAAAGTCGCCTACACAGAGGAGTCAATAAGAATAAACTCGAACTACTCAGCAGAAACCATGCAGGCAAGAAGGCAATGGGATGACTTATATAAAGCATCGAAGCTTGGAAAAAAATTGCCAGCCAAGAATCATATATCCAGCAAAACTGTCTCTCAAATATGAAGGTGAAATTAGGACATGTCCAGATACACAGAAATTTAAGGAATTCTTAAAAACCAAACCAAAACTACAAGAAATAGTAAAAAGAGTCCTTTGGTTAGGAGATCAATAATATCAGGTAACAACCTGAGACCATAAGAGTGCACAGAGCAACCAGATGTCATCCCAGACAGGGAAATCACAAAAATAAATCAAGATTAAAAAAAATGTTCAAAACAGGGAAACAGGGATGTTATGTAAAAGTAGAAAACATTAAAACAATAAAGAGGGACTAACAATTGTAGCCATGGATCTTTCATATGGAGAGGAAGACAAGGTGATATAAAGAAAAAAAAGTTATTTTTAAACTTAGAAAAACAGGGGTAAATATTAAGGTAACCACAAAGGAGGCTAACAAACTTACTCAACAAAATAAAATACAAGAAAAAAATAGAGACTCAACAGAAACAAAATCAACAACAACAAATATGAGGAAAAGGCAATATATAAAGATGATCTACTCAACACAAAAAATTAAGTGGAAAAAAGAAACTGTCAACAACACACACACAAAAAAAGACATCAAAAGGACAGCACTAAAGTCATACCTATCCATAATTACACTGAATATGAATGGGCTAAATGCACAAATAAAGAGACAGAGAGTAGCAAAATGGATAAAAAAACATGATCTGTGTATGTGCTCCCTACAAGACACACCTTAGATTTAGAGACACAAACAAACTAAAACCTAAAGGATGGAAAAAATTCATCAGGCAAACAACAATCAAAATAGAACAGGAGCAGCAGTATTAATTTCCAAAAAAATAGACTTTAAAGTTAAATCCATCATAAATGACAAAGAAGGACAAAATATAATGATTAAAGGGACAATATACCAAGAGGATATAACCATATTAAATATGCACCCAATGATAGGGTTTCAAAATACATAAAACAAATTCTGACAGCATTGAAAAGTGAGATACACAGCTCCACAATAATAGTAGGAGACTTCAACACACCACTTTCAGTGAAGGACAGGGCATCCAGTAAGAAGCTCAATAAAGACACGGAAGATCTAAATGCCACAATCAACCAACTTGATCTTATAGACGTATACAGAATACTCCACCCAATAGCAGCCAAGTATACTTTCTTTTCTAGAATAGACCATGTATTAAGTAGTAAAGTAAGCCTTCACAGAATCCAAAACATTGAAATATTACAAAGCATCTTCTCTGACTGTAAGGGCATAAAAGTGGAAATTAATAACAAGAAAAGCAGAGAAAAGAAATTAAACACTTGGAAACTGAACAATATCTTGCTCAAAAACGACTGGGTCATAGAAGACATTAAGGATGGAATAAAGAAATTCACAGAATCCAATGAGAATGAAAATATTTCCTATCAGAACCTTTGGGACAAAGCGAAAGCAGTGCTCTGAGGTCAATTTATGTCAATAAGCACACACATACAAAAAGAAGAAAGGGCCAAAATCAGAGAATTATCCCTACAACTTGAACTAATAGAAAGAGAGCAACAAAAGAAACCCTCAGGCACCAGAAGAAACCAAATGAAAAAAATTAGAGCAGAATTAAATGAAATATACAACAGAAAAACAAGACCAAAAGCCAGTTCTTTGAAAAAATTAACAAAATTGATAAACCACTGGCCAAATTGACAAAATAAAAACAGGTGAGGAAGCAAATAACCTGAATAAGAAATGAGATGGGCGATATCACAACAGACCCAACTGAAATTAAAAGAATCATATCAGATTACTAGGAAAAATTGTACTCCAACAAATTTGAAAACCTAGAAGAAATGGATGAATTCCTAGAAACACACTACCTACCTAAACTAACACAAACAGAGGTAGAACAACTAAATAGACCCATAACAAAAGAAGCGATTGAAAACTCCCAATAAAAAAAAGCCCTGGTCCGGCCGGCTTCACTGCAGAGCTCTACCAAACTTTCAGAGGAGAGTTAACACCACTACTAGTGAGGTATTTCAGAGCATAGAAAAGGACAGAATATTCCCAAACTCATTCCATGAAGCCCGTATATACCTGATACCAAAACCAGGTAAAGACTCCACAAATAAAGAAAATTACAGACCTACATCCCTCATGAACTTAGATGCAAAAATCCTCAATAAAATTCTAGCCAATAGAATTCAACAACATATCAAAAAAATAATTCACCATGACCAAGTGGGATTCATACTAGGTATGCAGGGATGGTTCAACATTAGAAAAACAGTTAATGTAATCCATCACATAAATAAAACAGAAGAATCACACGATTTTATCAATTGATGCAGCAAAGGCATTTGACAAAGTTCAACACACATTCATGATAAAAGCTTTCAGCAAAATAGGAATAGAAGGGAAATTCCTCTACATAATGAAGGACATTTACACAAAGTCAACAGCCAACATCACCCTAAATGGAGAGAGTCTGAAAGCATTCCTCTTGAGATTGGGAACCAGATGGTGATGCCCTTTACCGTCGCACTTATTCAACATTGTGCTGGAGGTCCTAGCCAAAGCAATATGGCTAGATAAAGAAATAAAGGGCATCCAGATTGGTAAGGAATAAGTAAAAGTATCTCTAATTGCAGATGACATGATATTTTACACAGAAAACCCTAAATAATCCTCAAGAAAACTACTGAAACTAATAGAAGAGTTCAGCAGAGTATCAGGATACAAGATGAACATACAAAAATCAGTTGGATTCCTCTACACCAACAAAAAGAACATCAAGGAGAAAATCTCCAAATCAATACCATTTACAGTAGCCCTCAAGAGGTAAAATACTTAGGAATAAATCCTACCAGAGGTGGAAAAGACTTATACAAAGAAATCTACAAGACGCTACTTACACCAAGAAACCAAAACAGACCTACATAAATGGAAAAACATACCTTGCTCTGGGAGAGGAAGACTTAACATTGTAAAAATGTCTATTGTATCAAAAGTGATCTAGAGATACAATGCAATTCTGATTCAAATTCCAATGACATTTTTTAATGAGATGGAGAAACAAATCACCAACTTCATATGGAAGGGAAAAAGGTCCCGGATAAGTAAAGCTATACTGAAAAAGAAGAACAAAATGGGAGGCCTCACTTTAGCTGATTTTAGAACCTATTATAGAGCCACAGTAGTCAAAACAGCCTGGTACTGGTACAACAACAGATACATAGAGCAATGGAATGGAATTGAGAATGCAGACATAAATCCATCCACATGTGAACAGCTCATATTTGACAAAGGCCCAAAGTCAACCAAATGGGGAAAAGATAGTCTTTTTAACAAATGGTGCTGGCATAACTGGATATCTATCTGCAAAAAAAATGAAACAAGACCCATACTTCACACCATCCACAAAAGTGAACTCAAAGTGGATCAAAGACCTAAATATAAAATCTAAAACCATAAAGATCATGGAAGAAAAAATAGGGAATACCCTATGAGCCCTAATACATGGCATAAACCATGTACCAAACATTACTAATAATGCAGAAGAGAAACTAGATAACTGGGAGCTTCTAAAAATCAAACACCTATGCTCATCCCAAAACTTCACCAAAAGAGTAAAAAGATTACCCACAGACTGCGAAAAAGTTTTTAGCTATGACATTTCTGGTCAGTGTCTGATCTCTAAAATCTACATGATACTGCAAAAACTCAACTACAAAAAGACATATAACCCAATTAAAAAATAGGCAAAGGATATGAACAGGCACTTTACTAAAGAAGACATTCAGGTAACTAACAGATACATGAGGAAATGCCCATGATCATTAGCCATTAACCCCGTGCCCTCGAGTAGATTCCAGGGTTTCCATTAGCCGTTAGAGAAATGCAAATCAAAACTACAATGAGGTTCCATCTCTTTGGAACAAAAAAAAAAACCCTAACCTAGTGCCATTGCAAGGGTGGCGTTAATCCAAAAAACACAAAATAATAAATGTTGGAGAGGCTGTGGAGAGACTGAAACAGTTATACACTGCTGGTGGGAATGTAAAATGGTACAACCACTTTGGAAATTGATTTGGCACTTCCTTAGAAATCTAGAAGTAGAACTGCCATACATTCCAGCAACCCCACTCCTTGGAATATAGCCTAGAGAATTAAGAGCCTTTACATGAACAGATATATGCACACCCATGTTCACTGCAGCATTGTTTACAATAACAAAAAGATGGAAGCAACTAAGGTGCCCATCAGCAGATGAATGGATAAATTATGGTATACTCACACAATGGAATACTGTGCATTGATAAAGAACAGTGATGAATCCGTGAACATTTCATAACATGGAGGAATCTAGAAGGCATTATGCCGAGTGAAATTAGTCAGTCGCAAAAGGACAAATATTATATAAGACCACTATTATAATAACTGAAGAAATAGTTTAAACAGAGAAGAAAATATTCTTAAATGGTTACGAGAGGTGGGAGGGAGGGAGAAGTGTACTCACTAATTAGACAGTCGATAAGAATTATTTTAGGTGAAGGGAAAGACAACAAAATACAGGCAAAGTCAGCACAACTGGACTAAACTACAAGCAAAGACGTTCCCTCAATAAACTGAACAAGGCCAGCGTAGCAGGGGCAGGGGCTTCAGGGGACATCTAAGTCAATTGGCATAATAAAATCTACTAAGAAAACATTCTGCATTCCACTTTGGAGAGTGGCTTCTGGGGTCTTAAACACTAGCAAGGGACCATCTAAGATGCATCAGTTGATCTCAACCCACCTGGAGCAAAGAAGAAGGAAGAACATCAAAGACACAAGGTATTTATAAGCCCAGAAGACAGAAAGGACCACATAAACCAGAGAGTACATCAGCCTGAGACCAAAAGAACTAGATGGTGCCCGGCTACAACCGATGACTGCCCTGACAGGGAATACAACAGAGAACCCCTGAGGGAGCAGGAGAGCAGTGGGATGAAGACCTCAAATTCTCATAAAAAGGTGAGACTTAATGGTCTGACCGAGACTAGAAGGATCCCGGAGGTCATGGTCCCCAGACCTTCTGTTAGCCCAAGACAGGAACCATTTCCAAAGCCGACTCTTCAGACAGGGATTGGACTGCACTATGGAATAGAAAATGATACTGGTGAACAGTGAGCTTATTGGCTCAAGTAGACACATAAGAGTATGTGGGAAGCTCCCGTCTGGAGGGGAGATGAGAAGGCAAAGAGGGTCAGAAGCTGGCCGAATAGACACGAAAATAGAGAGTGGAGGGAAGGAGTGTACTGTGTCATTAGGAGGAGAGCAATTAGGAATATATGGCAAGGTGTTTATAAATTTTTGTATGAGAGACTGACTCGAATTGTAAATTTTCACTTAAAGCACAATAAAAATTAAAAGAAAATGAAAAAGCAAGAAGTTATTTGCAATAATATTGCCAACCAAGGGCTCATATAAAATGAATTCTTGCAAATCAATTAAAAAAAAAAAAATGGCAAACTAACAGAAAAAATGGGCAAAGAACCCAAACAGATGCTTTACAGCAAAGGATATCCAAATGGCCAATATTACCAATTCACCCTTCTCCACCAACTGCTCTCTCTTCTTTATAATGTCCTAACACGAGATGAATATTCACAAACTCTAAGCAGTCCAGTTCTGAAAAGTGTCTCTTAATTTTAGCATTTTTTTTCTGGGCCCTAGACTGGTAGATGTCTTACCTATGTATAAAATTTTCCATGTAAAGAAGTCAGAGGCACTAACAAAATAATTTCTTTTTAATTTTCAGCATATTAAATTCACCTCCAAGTGCCAAAAAAACAGATACAGAACAAAACACAAAAAGTTTGTCCTCTTAATTCTTCTAGAATGAAAAGAAAGTAAAGGTTAACACGTCAGTAAATTTCCCTTCCACATTCTCATATTTTCTATCATAGTCTTCAATTAAATAACTTATTGGATCTGAATTTTTGGTTCTGGGGCCCAACACATTTCTGTGGAATCTTCTTAACACAGAATTCCTAAATTAAGTATTCCTGGAAAAAATGCTCCCCTCCACCTTGAAGTGTATATTTTAAGATGAATAAAGTATTTTGATTTTCGAACATTGCAAAGCCAAGTATGTAGAGATTAGTAGGTTCTTAAAAAATTAAAAGTATTTTAAGATGTACTTGGTTAACAGAGTAACTTGGGCTTGCCTCCCAACCGTGGCATTTGGCTCATTCTTCACAAACCACTGCTTTTAAATTATACACTGTTCATAATGGACACGGATATAATGGAAGGTCGGCCACAGCAGACAAAAACAGATTTCCCCAAACAACTTATTAAATCCAAAACATTCTTTTCTGTTTATGACAAACAGAAACTTTGGCCGCATATGACTGTTTTTTCAGTTTTTCCACATACTGATATTGGTTTTAAAAAATAGGAATATTTTAAAGGATAGCTCTAGCAATGGTAATGCAATATAATTTGATTTTGTACAACATACTTAGAAACTGAATTACAGTGACTCTACTTTAATTTGTGGGGTACCAGAAAGCTATGTGCAACCTTTCAAATTAAACCAATAGACCAAATCCTGCCACAAGATCTTGGCTTCTCTCAGTACAGTACAAACTCCCCAGCGCATGACCCCTCAGTGGGGCAGCACTGATAATGAGATGTGTCACATTCTAGCAATGGAGTACAATCATAAGAAAACCTACACTATGGTTGAATGATGGTGGTCTGCATCTTTGCCTGTGAATGTTTATGCTTCGTACCCAAAATGGCAGTATGCTATCCCAGAAATGTCACTGAGTGGAGTATAGGGAAAGCTAAGTACAAGAGCTGACACACCCATTAGCTAGCTATGAGACTGTACACATTTCTGTACTTTCTTGCCCCTGTTTTTATCATCTGTAGCAGTTGAGAGTATTATTGATAGAATTGTACGCCATCAAAAATTTGTGTTGGAATCCTAACACAGATATCTGTGAATGTAATTCTATTTTAGAATAGGATTTTCTTTGTTGTGTTAATGACATCAGATTAGTGTTGGGCTGTGTCCTAGACCTAATCACTTCAGAGATACAAAAAGAGCAGAATAGTCTCAGAAGCACAAACACAAACAAGAAGGTAGAAGCCACATGAAGATAGAAGATTGCCAAGGAATGCTGAGTGCGGTGTAGTGAATTATTTCATATGGCCCTTCTAGCCATAGTCTTTGTAATTCCCGACAAAGGACAGGGTAGGACTATGCAAATGAGGTGCTCATGGCCCACCAAAGGAATTGAATAGCTTACTAATAATGTAAATAAGGTACACAACGCCCTTGTATGAGTGGGACCATGCAAATAAAGTGTATGAAACTCTAATGAGTGGATTGGTCAGTTTTGCCATCCAGCTAGGTTTAAAGGGAGACATGGAGAGACAGGAAAGGAGCTCTAGCACTGAAGACAGGGAGAGATTGAGGCACAAGATTCCAGGAACCAGCTCGAGATTGCTGCGGTGGACTTCCCAGCCCACGGAGTGAGAAAGCTGAGTGCTTTGGGGCATGAGCACCTTACTGGTGGAGTAGGGGTAACTCTGGGCACTTTCTGCTGGAGCTGAAAGACCTTTGTAACACTTGCCTGAGCAGGGCAGAGACTGGACTTAGAAGCTGAGAGGCCAAGGGGCCATAAAGAGGTATGCCTCTGGCCATGGCAGAGGAGAGGCTGTCCTGATTGAATTATATCCTATTTCCAAACCTGAATTGTAACCTATTATTTCCTTAATAAACCCCATAATGGTGAGTGTTGTCTGTGAGTTCTGTGCGGCTATTGCAACAAATTATTGAGCCTAGCATAGAAGTAGAGTGCCGTGGGAGGGATGGCTGGTGTTAGAATTGGTAATAAAGTTGGAGGTGGAGGCATGTCTGACCTCCACCTCATAGGTATCAGCCTTCGGCTGTTGATCTTAATTCTCCTCCCCCTGCGTGAAGTTAAAGGAGGTCAGACGCCACTGGCACATCATTTTACACTGGGGCTAGAGAAGCTGGAAGAGGCAAGTTCTTCCCCCTGAGGCATCAGAGAAAGAACCTTCTCCTGTAGCCAGTGCCCTGAATTCAGGCTTCTAACCTCCTAAAACTATGAGAAAATAAATTCATGTTCCTTAAAGCCACCAACTTGATGGTATTTCTGTTGCAGCAGCACTAGATAGATAACTAAGACAGAGGGTAATAGTAGATATTGCCTAAGCTGCCTTCTAATGCTAAAATCCCAATGTTGAAAGTGATCAATAATTTCATGTGTCAATTACTATCTTTTCCTTAGAAGAATAAACTCATCCCTATAACAAAAATAATTTATTATACATTTTCTCTTCAAATGTGTGGTCAAGAATGTGCAGGATCATGATTTTTATGGTTAAGAGGTTGAGGTTGCCTATATAATAGTAGTAACAAACATTATAAGCTTGGCATTGTGCTTAGCATTTTACGTATATGGACTCATTTAGTCTTCAGAACCACCCTATGAAGTAGACACTATGAGTATCATTCTACGTATAAATAAACAAAAATATAGAGGGGTTAAATAACTTCCCAAGGAACAAAGAGCTGTTCAATGACAGAGTCTGTATTCAAATTCACTGTGTCCCAGGAGCCTGTTTTTGTACCTACTATTTTTTTTTATACCGATCAGCCTGTTATAATAAAATTTCAAATTAAAAAGTAAACTCATCAAATATATATGTGCTCTATTTTTAGTAACTTGGGACCTTCCCAGTAACCCTGTGCCCACCTCACCCCCAGCCTCATCTCTCTCCCTTGCTCCTCCACTCAACTGTAAGAGATTCAGCCCTTGGATCATTAAACTCTGGTGGGTATGCATTTGAATAAAGTTCCTGAATTCAGAAGACAGATGAAGATTTCAGGTAGATATATTGAAATAATAAATTTCCAAGAGAACTTAAAACCATGACTGTGGATAAACTTCACCATAAGGATCACACACATAAGAACAGAGGAGGACCAGGGCAGGAAACACCAACCAACAGCAAGTGGGTAAAAGGAGACTATGGCGATGGTAGTATTCATCACCAGTATCTGTTTTCCCTCGGGCCCCTGGAAGAGGATTAGAGTGAGGCTTGGTCATGTGACCAGCTTTGGCCAATGAAATGTGATAGAAATGAAGTGTCAGAAGCTTGAAGAGACAGTTTACACTTTGCTGTGTTCGCTTTTCCCTCTATCACTCTGACCATCATGCTTGAGAGAGGCCTCTCTGGTCCCTGGCTTCCAGAATGAGAATGAAGGCAACAGAATAAACACACAGCATAACTGAGAAATAAATCTTTGTTCTCTTAAGCCACTGAGATATTAATACATCGAGGAGAATAAGAAAGGGGGCCCAGAAAGGTAAATGCTGAGCCAGTGGAGTTGTGTCCAAAGTCTGCATTAGAGAGCACAGGGAGAAAAGTCAAGCATGTCAAACGCTAACAGAGAGGGACTTAGAGAAGACAATTGGAAATTCCTTTTGATCTTATTGAGAGCAGGAGCTAAAGCCAGACTGCAGTGGTTGGTGTTGATGTGAATGCAAGGAAATGAAAATAGTAATGTAGACAACTATTTGTAAAAACTTTGAGGGTGAGAAGATTGATCTGGTTATATAGGCACACTGAAGGAGGTTGAGTTGGTAACACTGGGGCAACTTGAGCGTGTACAGAAGGTACAAGTGGCACATGCTTAGGCTTAGGCAAGCCTCCTGTGAGCTGGGAGCTTATCATGACATAAAGTGACTGAGAGTACAAAGGCAGACATTTGTGTGGTGCACAATCATTGTTTCTAATATCCATATGCTTGCTACTGGTATGAAAACAAACAAAAAAACAAACCCACTGCCGTTGGGCTGATTCTGACTCATAGTCACCCTACAGGACGGAGTAGAACTGCTCCGTAGGGTTTCCAAGGAGCAGCTGGTGTATTAGAACTGCCAACCTTTTGGTTGGCAGGCAAACTGTTAACTGCCATGTCACCAGGGCCCTATGCTACCAGTAGAGGTTACTAAACTTCTTTGAACTTGAGTTTGTTCATGCTGGGTACCCAAACCTCAACCAACACACACACACACTCACATATGAGCATCATATTTCTACAACCCCATTTTCTATTGAAAACATATTGATATATGCTTAATATTTTTAAAAAAAAAACTACATATCTTGAAAATAATTTGTTCTTTAATAGAAGGTAATAGACAAGGAAAGAAAAATGCAAATCATATGAGACAAAGGCAACGATCAGTACTGAAAACCCTAAGCACACTCTAATATGCAAAAAAATATGTGAAGGGGATTAAATGGGTTACTTTTGTGAGTTCCCAAATGGAGAACTCAGATGAAACATGATGAAAAGTTTTTCTTCTTATAATAATTAGGCTAACAGTGTCACAAACATTATAGCATTAATCTCCCTAGTAAAATGCCTAAATTTTTTGCATACTTCTTCTATCTCCTAAGATTCTATGTATCTAGTTTTAAATGTATATGAAATTAAAGTAATTCTTGTTTGAGGTGATCTTCTCAATTCTTGAAATACGTGGAAACAAAGGTCTTTTTTAAATTTGCCAAATGTGTATGGTACTAGGGAAGAATTTAACTGTGTTTGTCTTAACTATTGAGAACAGAAACTGATTCGTGCAATCTTTTGTTGCAAGATCCCAAAATTATTGCTAAATTTTGACTTTAATAATAGGCTTCAACATAACTTAAATATTTTATACTCTACATACATCACGCAACCATAAGAATAATTTTAATGGGAAGGGACGTTGGAAACAACGGAGTCCCTTGCATACAAGGAGACTGAGGTCCAGGATGTGTAAATGACCTACTTGAAGGCATACGTCTTAGGAAAAATCTCAGTTATTAGTACTGAATGTGAAATAAATGAAAATAATAGTTCTAATACTACAATCTTTTTATTGGTCAATTATCTCATAAACGAAAAACAAACCTGTTGCCCTCGAGAGGATTCTGACTCACAGTGACCTATAGGACAGTATAAAACTGCCCTATAGGATTTCCAAGGAGCAGCTTCGAACTGCTGACCTTTCAGTTAGCAGGCTGAGCTCTTAATCACTGTGCCACCAGGGCTAATTTGTAACCCAGTTTTAGTTTACAATTACAGCTTTTTCAGTTCTATTCTTGCTTCATGTAGAAAAAGCTCCTTATGCTTAAGTGTGAATTAAGATTCACATTAATGAAGGTGCCTATTTTTTTCTATATTACCTCCTTTCTTCAGGCGCCAGTCTCCTGGATGCCATGGGACCCTGTGTGCATCTGATGCATTGAAAAGTCTACTCTTGTCTCCCTTAAAATCCAAGAGATCTTTATTGACAGAGGATTATTTCAAGTAAGTAAACAGAGTATGAATTATGGAATACTAACAAAACACACATGAAACTAACCTTATCCACTAGGACACAAAGCAGGCAAAAGACAAACAGAGGGTGGGTGGGGTAGGCAGAAACCATGATAAGCAACTACCAAGCTGCCCGTGATGTTTCACGTCTTCAGACGCCAGCAGGAAATATTTATGTCTATATGCATCCGCCTGTTTACAGTTGCCGCATATAAAATTCAATTAATAAAATAGAATCAACATATTTGATCTGCTACATGCACTTTCAAAGATGGAAGCCTAATTTATGAAGACATAAATTGAAAACTTTTTTGTCTTAAACTTCACAAAGAGTAGCCAGTACAGGAATGGGAGGCCACAACATGGCCTTTGATCTACCAGACCATCCTCTGACAAGAAAAATCTCCAGATAGAAAGCATGGAAGGTGTGCGGGTCCTTTGTTACTCACAGTATTTCACGCCGAATGAAACAAAACGCTAAGGCCTGTCCACTGCTCCAGTGTCCCTTGCAGAACTCCAATTAGCATCGGTGCCCAGTGGCGGCCCAGCTAAAGAGTCTGTCTGTAGGCGCTCACCCATTACACACAGCTGGAAGTTGTATTGCTCTAAAACCACAAGCCACGGCTTTGATGGTTCAGGGGACCTTGGTCTTTTTAAACGTATAAACAACCTTTCTTTTCTAATCTGGGCCATTAGAGGCAAATGCTGTGAAAGCCTGTATTCTGAAATAACCAGGTTTGCTCAGAGTCATGACAGTTTTCAATCTTGCTGCCAGCAAGAGAATAGTGTGAAACTAAAAATAACATGGGTGCGGACTGTGCCTTGGGCACCTCCCGAGGCCTAAAGGGTTTCAGATTAATTTGAAACGGAGCGAAGGTGCATTTTCTCTCTGCTTTGGCCCTTTTGTGGGCATTGTAATCATGGGGAAAATTCATCTGTCTAACGAGCTCTAGGCACAAAAAGGAAAGGCACTGTGTTCAAGACTAAAACACTCATCAGGCAATTCTGTGGCTTTCCTTTTCTAAGTGATGGTAAGCATTGCTCTATTGATTCTTTGCTGTTTCTTACTTAAAAGTTCTTTCCTCTCTGCAAAGGGTTCATTTGCAATCAAGTACTATAATTAAAATAACTAACTAAGTGTGAATCATGTTTGTATGCTTTGGGAGGTGCTAACGTAATTAACAACAGTTTACAAGAATCATATTCTGTGTGACCTGTGACACAGACAGGTAGAGTGAATTAAGTCGTAATTTTCCAACTCATTTTATTGCTTTTGGGGGCAATCGATTGAACTAATAGTTAGATATTCAAAAAAGCCTTTGAGTGTTGTGAAACACCTGAAGTTGAAGCTATTTCTTAACTCTCCTGTCACTTTGAACGACACCACTTTCTAAGATTTGCATCCACCAGAGCCCTGGCTTGGTGTATGTGGATAAATGAAAAATTTGCCACCCTATGTCTTTCTACCACCACTAGTCTGTCAGTGTGTCCTGCTGTGGTGGCTTGCATGTTACTATGATGTTGGAAGCTATGCCACCAGTATTTAAAATACCAGCAGGGTCAACATAGTAGATAGGTTTCAGCAGAGCTTCCAACCTAAGACTGGGAAGAAAGGCCTGGCAATCTATTTCTGAAAATTAGCCAGTGAAACCCTAGGATCACAGCAGAGTATTGTTTGATATAGTCCTAGAAGATGAAGCTCCTAGGTTGGAAGGAACTCAAAGTACAAAGTGGCTTCAACAATGGGATTGAACATACTGACCATCGTGAAGTTGGTACAGGGCCACACAACGCTTAGTTCTGTTAATACATGGGGTCACCATAAGTCAGAGCCTACTTGATGGCCACTGACAACACGTCCTTCTAAAAAACAGAATGAAGCATAAACAAAATCTGACCTTTAGGCTACAAACGGGGAAAGACAAAGAACAAGAGTCTGTAAAAAAAAAAAAGAAAGAAAGAAAACTGCTCCTTTGGGCTAAGTATGAGACTTCAATATCTTCTTCTTACCCATTTTCCAGGAAAAGAGGTAACTACTCAAAGCAGGAGGTAGTAGCCATTAGGTAAGGCCCAGTCCGCACAATTCAAATTGAGGTTTTTTCTGGCGAGATAATGGGCAACTGGTTTTATGATGGTCAGTATTTGTGAAAAGCCTCAGAATACACAACAATATCCATTTAGATTTGCCTTCTACTTCATAGGAAACCCTGGTGGTGTAGTGGTTAAGTGCTACGGCTACTAACCAAGAGGTTGGCAGTTGAAATCCGGCAGGTGCTCCTTGGAAACTCTATGGGGCAGTTCTACTCTGTCCCATAGGGTTGCTATGAGTCGGAATCAACTCGACGGCACCGGGTTTGTTTGTTTTTTGTCTACTTCATATGCAATGAGAAAATTTTACATCTAGTGTCTCTCTTTCCTTTTTTTACTGTAGCATTATTTTTTCTTATAGTAACCCCTGCCAGCAGGAAGAATAAATTTTACTATCCTCTTTTGTCACAGAATTGATCATATATACTCATCCAGTTTAGGCTGATTCTATATTAAGAAAGTATTTAACATTAGCTTATTCATTCCATTATTTCCATTTTTTCTTCCAAAAACTGGGTCAAAGTGTAAAAAACGTTGATAATATTAAAAATTAAAACTGAGAAATTTAAAAATTGTATTAATGCATTTAAGAATAAAGATAATAATTTGATCACATGTTAACATAACATCATATTTTTATGGAAAACAACTGTATTTTTTCAAACCAAAAAAAAATCATGAGGAGTGAATTGACATTTTTGCAAATTCCCTTAATGTCTGTCTTAATAGAAGACACCTGAGTTTTCATAACTGCTTCTGTATTCAATCTATTGCTTTATGTTGTTGTTTGAAGTTGTTGTTTGAAGTATGTGAAGAAAATCTAGACTCAAATAGACAGGTAGTTGGGAGAAGGGAGAAGAATTTGAATGACTCTTAAAAAAATTTTACGGATATTCATCTTCGACATTGCACCAAAATTTGGCAAGTGGTAGTTTCTTAAATATAAATCGCAAAGTCTGATATGAAACCCGTTTATATGAACTTCTGTCCTCCGTTATATTAAAACCCATTGGTCTGTCTTACATTTTGCAGGGATCTTTTCACTCACGTATGTTTTTTGTAACATCATGCATTTGTCATTTTCAAAACTTCTGTTTGCTAAGTTGGCACAGATTTTACAAATGTTGACATATTTCACTATTTAATATTGAAAATTATAGTTGTTAATATTGCCACTGACCTCAGCAGAATAGACATCAAATATTGTGAAGCTGTAGAACTCACAGTGGCAGATACAAATTTCCCAGAATTCTGATTTTCTCTTTAAAGCCCCAGTTTTGGCATTGGCCACAGATACTGTCAGTTGTTTCTATTACTTCTTTGGAGTAACAGGCCCACTTCATTTTTTTCAAAAAGTGCCTGCCAAATACCCAAGATAAAATGACTATAGTTTGTCTGCCAATCATTCTTTCAAGTAAAATGGAGTTCTATAAGGAAAAAAAAGAAAAAGGCCAGTTCAGTTCATAACTCAGTTACGTAAGTGCTCTTCCTGGGAAAGTCCCGCTATTTCTGGTAGACAGCAGGCGTGCTTTATGTGTCGTTTTCATTTGGCCACAGAATATTACAAAGATAAGCCCACAAGGGTTGAGATTGAAATAAGATTTATAATTTTTACTGCTTCATTAAGGACACTCTTAAGTGAAACTAGCCATTTCTCCCTCACTGTAAAAAAACAAACCAAACCCGTTGTCATCAAGTCCATTCCAACTCATAGTGACCCTATAGGACAGAGTAGAACTGCTCTGTAGAGTTTCCGAGGAGCACCTGGTGGATTTGAACTGCCGACCTTTTGGTTAGCAGGTGTAGCTCTTAACCACTACAGCACCAAGGTTTCCTTCTTCACTATAGGGTCACTCATACTCATAGCTATGAGTCAGAATCGATGTACTAGTCCATTGATAGATGCCACTGCCCAATTTGATGCCAGGACCAGCAGTTTTACACACACACACACACAAACACCTACCATTCCTTTTGCACTACCATTGCAAATATCAACACAGAGAAAAAGGTAAATTATATTTTTTATATTATTGTGAAGATAGTTTGTACTTTGTGGAATCACTGAAAGGGCTCCACAGACCACACTTTGAGAACCACTGGTCTTCAAAATCAAAAGGTGTTGCATGACATAAGCATAATATACTCAAAAGAATTCAGAGTCATACCGCCTTGCATTTTAGTCCCAGCAGCATTTATATCTAGTTAGGTTATTGGGCATGTTTCTCCAATGCTCTGGGCTTTGTTATTTTGTTTGTAAAATGGGATCACAAATTTAACTGATACTGAAGATAGACACTGGTGGCCTAGTGGTTAAGTGCTACCAAAAGGTCAGCCGTTCTAATCTACCAGAAGCTGCTTGGAAACTGTGGGGCAGTTCTACTCTGTCCTGTAGGGTCGCTATGAGTTGGAATCAACTCTATGGCAACGGCTTTGGTTTTTTTGGTTAGGGGTAGATGAACTAGTGCCCAAGGTCCAAATCCTCTCTATCCCCTATTTTTGTAAATAAAGTTTTATTGGAATACAGCCACATTCATTCACTTTGTATTTTTTAACTTTCTATCTTTTTTTTTTTTTTATCTTACCCTTTGTGACACAAGCAAAATCTTTTTATATGTTTTATTACTAGGATATCCCTAATGCTTAAAATAATGCTGCCATATTGTAGGTAACTACAAAAAATACTGAATGAATTAATAAATGAATGTGAAAAGTATTCATGTTATTAAAAGATTAAATAAATATTAGGTCCTTTATTATTATAACTTTTAGTTGAATGTCTCAGCCGTAGAGAAGTTTCAGTATACATTGGGCAGCTAAGAGCCCAAGAAACACACAAACCAAATTTTAAGTTCTAGTTTGTTTTGAACTAAAAGTGTCTATTATTATGTCACAGAACTTCTAAACCATGTCACCATATAATGGGTTGTCCATGAAAGAAGAGCTTAAGACAAAGGAGCAAAAAACAACCGTGATTTAATTCTATATTTTAGATATCACACCTGTTTTGTTTTCTGCGTCTCCTAGTGCTGTGCTGGGCATTTGAAATGGTTACATTTGTTAGGGTTTCTGAGAGAGTTTCCACAAAGGAAATGGGCATTCGATCCTTTCTTCTCAAAATATCCCAGTGTCATAGCTGAGCTCCCACTGCACACCCTGGATCCATTTACCTCAGACCTCAGAGGGAGACTTGTTGTGTGTGACTTCTCTCTCAACCAGCCATTAAACTTCAATAGATTTTTCCTTCCTCTTCTAATTACATGTTGCAGATTGGATTTCTCTGAAAAATTTTATGCACGTTGGATTCCGTAGGAGCATAGCCATTTGGAAAGTGCCTCTGTCCTCTCTTCTTATGAAGAGAACATATTTTTATAAAGGAGAAGGAGTATTCAAAATTGCACTTGGCATTTGGAACACAGCAAAATGTAGCTGTGGTGCTGTTTTATTGTACAACAATCATGTAAACTCCAGCTGTCAAGTCCTCTGATCAGTTCTTCAATAGGAAAAAGGGGCTCGGCTAAATCCTGCCACATGCTGATGTACACCCGCCTAATAACTGTGTTTTCCCCTCTTTATGAATTTCATTTACAATTACTCCGGGACTTTCAAGGAATGTCTTGAAAGAAATACGTGACTAGAATTGCTGAGTAATTTTATTTTCTGTTTGCAGTGTTGGGGTGTGGAGAAAGCAGCAACCGGTTTTAATTTCTACTGAAGGCAAGTGATGAAACCCTTCTACCGTTCTTGGGGTAGCTTCTTGAGTTGGTCCACTAAGGTCTCTTCTCGCTTTGTCTCCTGGCACCAAAGATCTCTTCGAGACTCACCTTAAGACATGGACAAAGCATAGCAGGTAAATAAATCTAGAAGACTGGGGATTAGGGAATTAGTATTTAAGAAATCCTCATTAAGTAAAAAACAAGAACATGGAGCTCAAATACCCTGCTTAAGATCCCATGGTAACTGCTGTATTTTGTTGCAGAGTGAGCACTAGAAGCCAGATCTTAAGAATTCCAGTTCCAGCCCAGTTTCTTAGATCACATGCACATACACAAACACACATACTACAACAAAAAATAGCTTTGGCATAGGAATAAGAGGTGAATTTGAAAATCGAGAATTATTGTTGCTGCTTCTGCTGTTGCTATTATAGTTTTTAAAGGTCCTTGAGTGGTACAAACAATTTACACTTCACTACTAACCTAAAGGTCGTCTGTTCCAGCCAGCCCAGTGACGCCACAGAAGAAAGGCCTGGCGATCTGCTTCTGGAAAGATTACAGCCAAGGGAACCCTACGGAGAAGCTCTACTTCATAATCCATGGGTTCGCCATGAGTCAGAATCAACTTGATGGCAACAGACTTGGGTTGTTTTGGTTTATTATAGTCCTTGGTATTATTATCAACGTTATTATTATTTTAAAAAAATGTTTCAAAATAAGAAGAAAGAATCCTCATATCCCAATGACTAAGAGCATCTTAAGAACAAAAACAGTCTTATTTACTTTCGTGTACCCAGTGGACGCCATAACTGACATATCATAGGTGGTCAAGAAATGTGAACAGATGTTGGATATTTAGCCGCTCAGAAGAAATGGCTAATTCAGTTGACGTAATTAGAATTCAACAGAGATGTTTGATATTTTTCCTCAGCATATATTTGTATTCAGTGGACCAGGTAATGTTTGGGAGATTTCATTAATTTATAGCCAAACTAAATCAGGATATTTTCTATGGATTTTGTAAGTTCTAACCTTTGGCGCCTGAAAAAGCTGCTGCCTTGTCTCAGATTATGAGTGGTTTTATAATTAATGTAGTTATGTGATTATTTTGCAAATACCCATCAAGCTAGGCTCAGCAAGAGAGTAAAGCAATCTTTTTATTTATTAAATTGTCTCCTTAAAGGAAACGTAACGATATTCATACATGGGCAAAATTCAGGCAAACATATCTTGTCAATAAATAAATTCATATCAATTAAATATATTACTTGAGGTGGAAATAAATATAGAAATGATATTAAATATATTATTTGGACCCCCGTCCTTTCAAAGAATTCTTCAGACTAAGCACACATTTAAAAACTGGTATGACTTAGTTCCATTTGGCCGAAAACATTAATATGACTCAAGCCTGACTCTGCAAAAATATGCCTTGATGTTTTTCATTTAGACTGCATAGTTTGGATATAATATTCTTGTTCCCAAATAAGTTGTATGCGGCATCCAGGTTTATTAACAAAATTGCTGTCTGCAGCTCCTAGAACTTCTGCAGGCCACATAGTGCTACACATAAAAGGTTGTCAAAATAACTAATTGCTGACAGTAGGAACCTCACATTTTGACACTGGGTTTTATGTTTTAAACTTTTTTCAAATAATGCCTCTAGGTGTGTGAAACCATGATGTAAGTTACTCTTCCATGATTCCCGGATGTTGTCAGCATTACACACTTATCATATGTGCCTTTGTTGTTTTTTTTTTTGTTGTTGCATACTTTATTGAGTTCATCACTGCATGAAACGTTATCACCTGATATCAAAGGAGTAGCCTTTGGTAGGTTGCATCAGAGCAAGGAATTCCGCAGAGATGGTTTCGTCATTGGGTCTTGTTTTAAAACGCTGTTGTTGTTGCTGGCTGCCCTCAGGCTGGCCCCCAGCTCATGGTGGCCCCATGCACAGCAGAAAGAAATGCTGCTCAGCCCTGTGCCATCCTCATGATTGATTGTGGGATTAGATGTTGTGATCCATGGGTTTTCATTCACTGTTTGCAGAAGTAGATGGCCAGGTCTTTCTTCCTCACCTGTCTTAGTCTGGAAGCTCTGCTGAAACCGTTCAGCATCGTAGCACCACATGAGCCCCCACTGACAGATGGGTGGTGTCTATGAATGAGCTGCGTTGGCCGGGAATCGAACCAGGGTCTCTCGTCTAAAAGGCCAGAATTTTACTATTGAAACACCAATGCCTCTCTCTCAACATTAGAGCCTCATAATAAGCCTTCCTCAGATTTATTTTGAATATTTTTAATGTAAAAACTATGAACAATAAATGCACAAAAGAAGAGCAAGAACCAAGGCAGCAGCAGTTAACAGCAACAGCAAAGCATTGTCTGGTACTACTCCCATCAATGGAAAAGAAGCAAGCCAGGGATGAGATAAAGGCACGGAATGTATCCAGAGATCTTTCTTTCGAAGCAGAAATATGTTTGAGATGTTTCACACCTGTGACAGTGTGGAGCAAAGAGTGAAAGAAAAAAAGAAAGAGCTGAGAAAGTGGAAAGTGCTCAAATAAGAGCGAATACTCAAAGTGATGTGATGGCCCATGTTGCCTGGGCATTTTAAGTTTTATTTTGTGTTGAGATGAGTTGAAATACCTATTGCCCAAACATTGAGACTGGTTTTGTGCCAGCACCTTTTCTTCTGTTGCTTATTAACATATGTGTAAAAATCCAAGTAAAAATGATTTCTAGTGCAAATTGGATCTGCTGCAGCAAATGAGACAAGTGCAGATGCTGACACTCCACAAATGCTCTCTGCCCCCCAGCTGGTAGTCTCGTAATTCATTTCTCATCTCCACGGAGAACCATACCTTGGCCCCCAGGGTCATGCCAGAACTTGAATGATTCTTGTTCTACTAGCTCTCAAGTATTCATGAAGGCAAGGTGTCGACAAATAATTAAGAGCTGATTGAAAATTATTAATAACAATTTACCTATGGCTAATTGGGGGGAAAAAAACTCTCTTCAATTAATATCTTAAATCTGTCATAGCTTTTTGTTTTTAAAACCAAAACTCTAAAAACATCGTTGAAAAAAACCTGACTGGACATTTTACCTATCCACAGCGCAAAATCTGATAGATGACTACGGTGGCGAAACCCAAAAGCTGGGCAATTAGAGAAAAGAAAGAAAGAGTGGGAAAGGCTCTGGGCTTCACATGTATGGATAGAAAGGCCCGGAACATGCCATGGTGTGAGTAAACCATGCTAAAATTAATCAGACTTTAGAGTGGTTTCTAATGGACAACCCAAATCTCCTTTGCCATAGAAAGTTTTACATCATAGACCAAGAAAAACTAGCAAGAGAAAAAGTGTGCGTGTATGTGTGTGACAGAGACAGAGAAACTAATAAAGATTAAGGGATTTATGTATCTATTATTTGAGATACATGTATATATATAAAAGTAATCCTAGCAAGCAGTGCTTTGATGACTTAAGAACAAGCTTATTAAATATCATATGTTTTTACTTTCCCTTGAAGGCATTTATGTTTCAGGATTAATGATACTTGGAAAATAAATTTGGGTTTTTCCCAGCTCAACATATTTATATACTGCAGAAAAGAAGATTAAACCAATAATTTAACTTGCTTCCTGAAAAAGTTAAAAAGACCTGATTAAAAAAAAGCATTTTTATCTGGATTAAAATTGTCCCAACATCTTTCTTTCCTTTAAGCATTTATCAGCGGGCATTCTCTAGCACAGGCGAGATCTAAGGGTGTAACTGGCACTGTTCCGTCTTGTAAGGCCTTCCAAATGCTCCTGAAAGGATTATTACAAAACTATTTTAGGCTTTCACAGTTCACTTTGAGAGACCTAAAGAGTTAAACATAGATTTTGGAAATTGGCGTATAATGGAAACTAAAATGAAGCCCTCATAAACCCAAAAAAAACAAACCCACTGCCGTCGAGTCAATTCTGACTCCTTGTGACCCTGTAGGACAGAGTAGACCTGCCCCATGGAGTTTCCAACCAGCGCCTGGAGGATTTGAACTGCCAGCTTCTCGGTTAGCAGCTGTAGCACTTAACCACTAAACCACCAGGGTTTCCAAAGCCCTCATAGAAATTCAAAAAATGAGTGAAATAGTCTCACTAACGAACTGCAATGCCAACTTTGTTACCATGATGGAATAAAAGTTAGTCATCTGCCACATAAAGGTATGCTTCAGCCATACCCCAAACTGACTTTAGAAACAACTGAAGTAGATAAAGTTTATTACAGGCATGCCTCGATTTCCCCATTATTCCTTCTCTCCCAGTTTAGGTCCACCTCCCTAAACACCTGTGTTCACAAGTGTTGCTGGTTTTTCCCGTCACAGAAGAATGAAAAATGCTACACTAATTTCCCCTAGGATTTTGTTAGTTAAATAAGGTGTTGTTTCACACAGATGATTTCCAGTTTAGCAAAGGACTGCAAACAAAAGACGTTTAAAAAAAATGGATTGCTAAAGGTAGAAGTTGAGACACTATAGGAGGTCTTTTTAACCTGGCTCAGGTCCCTTGTGCATATATATGAACCTAGTTAGAGCTACAGCCTGCCCTGGTGGCGCAGTGGTTGAGCACTCAGCTGCTAACCAAAAGGTAGGCAGTTTGAACCCACCAGACGCTCGGAGAGAAAAAGTCTGCTTCCATAAAGATTTACCATTTACAGCCTTGGAAACCCTGTGGAGCATTTCTACGCTGTCCTACTGGGTTGCTGTGAGTTAGAATCGATTCCACAGCAGTGGGTTTGGTTTTTTTTTTTTTGGTTTAGATCTACATACTTAAAACAGAATGTGATGGGAATAAAAATTCTCACTAGTTTGTTTGGTAGACTATCTGGCCCTACTGTGGAAGCACCAGACAGATGAATGGCGAATAAAACACCAAACAGTTTTCAATTCTTAAACAGGCCAAGTTAGGCTGTTTACCACTCCTCTCTCAAGACTCCTATTAGCTGGCTTTTCCATTCTGACACAAATTTCTCATCTATTACATAGCCACTTTGTTTTAATTTCTAGCTGTATTTCTTTCTTTCTCTCTCTCTCTCTCTCTCGTTCTCTCTCTCTCTCTGTCTCTCTCTTTCTTTCTAATTCTGACTTTCTGTTCAAGAAAAATCTAGCTAAAACTTACGTATCCCACAGACTGAGAAAAAATTTACTTCTCTTTTGTATTTGTCACTGAAATTCTACCTTACAAAGGAGAGGAAGTACATAGTGGAAAACTAATCACACTGAGAGCGACGTGGACAAGGAAGGATATTCTTATGTCGATACCAATTAGCAGGTCCCTTTTACAATGTAGTGAGTCTCAGTTGATAGGATTATTATGAACATTTAATTGAATTATACATATAAAACCCTTAGCCTATTTTCAGAAACACAGTAGGCCAATCAACGTTAAATATTACGGTTGTTAAGTTATAGTAAAGAAGATACTAAAAACAATCATCAAATTTGAAACACCAATGATATTACACAGTATGTATCAGGGATCCTCATACTAGGCTTGTCGAGTTGCTGCTTTTGTAAATTAAATTTTATTGGAACACAGCCACACTGATTCACTTGCCTATTGTCTATGGCTGTTCTTGTGCTATAACGGCAGAGTTCAGTGGTTGCAACAGAGACCGGATGGCCCAGAAAAGCCTAAAATAAAATCCTGGCCCCTTACAGGAAAAGTTGGCTGATTCCTGATATCGTTCATCACTAACCGTCAGAGTTAAAAATACCCAAATTGTAACCCATGAACATTTATCATGCCAGAAACTACTCCGCATGTCTTAAGCTCTCGTTTTCTGCCTTTGTCTATTTTGCATCATTCCAAGTCCTGGGTTAGGCTAATAAATAGCACAACTCCATTGGAGTTATAAGCCAATTAAGAGACAAGGAAAAGAGCAGATATCCAAATATCATTATTAATAGTGATAATGCTGATATTGGAAAAAGTGGATTATATTTATGTGCAAGTAGGTTTCCTAATACTGACCACCAGTATTAGAGGTGCCCATCCAGTCAGGAGTAGCTGGACTAGGACAGACCTCTCAGCAGAGCAGACTGGCCAATTAAATTTAATCATGGTGGAGCAGAGAAGAATATGTCATCTAGGCAGGTAACTCAATTCCCAGAAATGAAGGAGAAGCGGAAGCAGAGAGGAAAGGGCTGAGTTACATATGCCAATTTCCTCTCCAATAAGGGGATGCACTCCAATCCATGGAATAGTGAAAGAGGTGGGACAAGAGGCCAGGAGAGCTACACGAGCTAAATTCCTTCTATATGGAAAGAAACATCTGGAGTTGGGAGAAGTGTTTCCAACAACATAATCCAAATCATTGCAAGACCTTAGCAAAGGGGCCCAAAACATTCAGAATTATGCTTCCAATTTTTTTCAGAAAAAAAGTTACCTCCAGGTATCAATGGGGATGAATACATAAAACTTCTACTACACGAAAATTAGATCTGCTGGAAAATGTGGCCACCCATGTCATTCCTCTGTTCAAAAATATTCTACAATTACAGTTGATTACTAAATACATTTTTAAATTCTAGCCAAATATTGAAAACATTCTTATTGCTGACCTATTCTTTACATTCTTAACATCTGATCTCTTTGTTGAACAGTGTAATTGCACTAACTAGGCGGATCCGCATGTTAGTGATATTCACATCTTTTATTATTTCTTTCTAGTTGATTAACATTTCTATTAAGGACAGTGACACAAGAGAGTTTTATTAGTGCTAAGAGGGTATTCTTCCATTCTGGGTTTATTAGGAGTTCTTAAACTAGAAGTGGATACAGATTATTAAAAGTTTACATTTTTAAAAATGGGCATACAGTTTTTCCAATGGTGAACCATTCTTCCCTTCTAGAAATAATTCTAATTTAATATTTTTATTAATATACTATTGAATTTGATGTTAAATATTTTCTTTAGGAATCTTAGTTGTATGTGAGATTATTTGCTCTGTCAACTGTCAACATTACAGTCATGCTATTTTCATAAAATATATTTATAATCTTTCTGTATTTTTCTGTGTTCTGGTTTATCTTAAATCTTATTGGAAAGTTTGAACCAACAAGAATATATCTCTTTAATGAAGGTGTTCAATCCAGTTATATTTATTGTCATAACTGATATCATGTTTATTTCCAATATTATATAAATGGTATAAATTTTTTTCTTCCTTGCATCATATTGTCTTTGTTTTGTTGATTTGTCCCAAACAATGCAATGAAGCTCTGTTGGCACAGTGGTTAAGAGCTTGGCTGCTAACCAAAAGGTCAGTGGTTAGAATTCACCAGCCACTCCTTGGAAACCCTATGGGGCAGTTCTACTCTGTCCTATGGGGTCACTCTGAGTTGGAATCAACTCTATGGCAATGGGTTTTTGGTTTTTATGTTATTGATATTAAAATTATAATAAGATGTTTTTCTCAGTTACTTTTGAAGGAAAGAGCAATGTCTATCAACAACTTATTCACCATGAATTGGTAAACATACTTTTGTTTCCTTCTGTCTTCTTTGTTCCCATTTCAGTTACTGTAACATAGGATTGTAAGTTTAGCGTCCTTTGTTGAAATTATAAATATCATTTTGTACTATGGCCCTCCTTTTTAAAAATCATTTATGGCATTTGCTTTGTATTAATATATAGTATTTATCACCATCATTACTTGTTAACTTTATGTCTGAATGATTTCAGTATTTACTACCTTTTGTTTTATTAACAACCTTTTTATTTTCAGCTATAACTTTTCTGTTATTTTTGTTTTACTCATCTCTCAGGTGAAGAGAATTTCTTTAAGTAATTTACTCACTAAGGATTGGTGAGTGTTCTAACTTCTGACTGAATTTAGAACTCTTGGCCCCGGAATGGCTTACTAGAAACTCTGAATCGCCATTGCTCGCTGTCCTCCTGGTGGAAGAGTCTGAGACCAAAGCTGTTCTCACTCTTCTGCAAATAACCTTCTTTGCTCAGACTAAATTTTCACAAGAGTGTTTTCTGTTGATGTTCTTCCAGGCTTCTTCTATTTGTGATAATTTTTTTTATTTGACCTTTAAATACTGTTTCCATTCCTTTTTTTCTAGATTCTTTTTCAAGAACATTACCTATATGTTTTAACTCCACAGTTTGACTCTCTATCTTCCACATTTTGTTATTTTTCCTATTTATTAGTCTTCTACATACTGGGAGGTTTTCTGAACTCTATTTTCTGAATTGCTGACTTTTTTTTTTTTTTTTTGCAAAGTCCATTCGACTACTAGCTGCTTGCAAGACTTTTTAAAATATGTTGACTCCTGTTTTACTTACAAATATTATTTCTTTATCACCTTTAGCTCTCTTTTAATTTTTTTTCTAATCCAGTTAGTGTTTACCACCATTTGTTATATTATCAGTTCATTCTTTACTTTTCTAATAGAAACTATGTTTTCTCACATATAAATAAGAATATAAATTACTTCATTTTGGGGAATGAAAATATCAGGGAATTTCTTTTTTTTTTTTTTTAAACTATTTCAACAACCTTTTTCTTTTTTATGACCCTAATTCTGCTGTTGCTAGACCCACAGACACTAAACCCTTCAACACTGATACACGGCCATCCCATATGTACCAGAGTAGAACTGTGCTCCATAGGATTTTCAATGGCTGATATTTCATAAGTAAATCTCCAGACCTTTCTTCCAAGGTGCCTCTGGATGGACTCAAACCTCCAACCTTTCAGTTAGCAGCTAGAATACATTAACTGTTTAAACTACTGACACTAAGAGCCTTCACATAGGGCTTCCTCTGTGAAAGGAATAGCCCACATCTACATTCACCTTTTATCCCTAAAGTGAAAGTGATTGTGAGATCTAGCATCTTTCAAACATTGTGCTGAAAATGCCACCACTCCTACAGACACGTGGTTTCCAATTTGACCCTGTATTCTTTAATGTCCCTTCAGTGGTACTTGTAGGAGAAAACTTGAAGAGATGCTGGGCTTTCATTAATTTTCTTCTTCAGCTTCCAAGGTTAAGCCCTGTTTTTCCTCACAGTAACACACTGTAAGTTATTTCTCTAAGTTCTTTCATTCAGAAGAGGATGTGCAATGAGGGATATCATTGCTGATGGCAGATGGATCTTGGCTGAAAGCAGAAAATATCAGAGAGATGTCTATCTGTGTTGTACTGACTATGCAAAGGCATTTGACTGTGTGGACCATAACAAATTATAGGTAATATTGTGAAGAATGGGAATCCCAGAACCCTTAATTGTGCTTGTGAGGAACCTGTACATAGATGAAGAGGCAGTTGGTCCAACAGAACAAGAGGATACTGCATGGTTTAAAGTTAAGAAAGGTGTGTGTCGGTGCTATATCCCTTCACCATACTTATTCAATCTGTATGCTGACCAAATAATCTGAGAAGCTGGTCTATATGAAGAAGATCGGGGCATTAGGATTGGAGGAAGACTCATTAACAACCTGCGTTATGCAGATGACACAACCTTGCTTGCTGAAAGTGAAGAGGACTTGAAGCATTTACTGAAGAAGATCAAAGACCACAGCCTTTAGTATGAATTACGTCTCAAAGAAAACAAAAATATTCTCACAACCGGACCAACAAGCAACACCACAAAAAATGGAGAAAATATTGAAGTTTTCAAGAATTTCATTTTACCTTTATCAATAACCAATGCCCATGGAAGCAGCAGTCAAGAAATGAAACAAAGTATTGCAATGAGTAAATCTCCTGCAAAAGACCTCTCTAAGGTATTTGAATGCAAAGATGTCACTTTGAGGACTAAGGTGCACTTGACCCAAGCTGCAGTATGGTATTTTCAATGGCCTCATATGCATGAAAAAGATGGAGAATGAATAAGGAAGACAGAGGGAGAATTGATATATTTGAATTATGGTACTGGTGAAGAATATTGAATATATCATGGATTGCCAAAAGAACTAACAGACCCGTCTTGGAAGAAATACAGCCAGAATCCTTCTAAAAAGCAAGGATGGCAAGAATTTATCTCATATACTTTGGATACATTATTATGAGGGTTCAATCTCTGGAGAAGGACATTATGCTTGGTAAAGCAGAGAGTCAACGAAAAAGAAGAAGAACCTCAATGAGAAGAACTGACACAGTGGCTGCAACAAAGGACTCAAACATAGCACAATTATGAGGATGACAGAGGACCAGGCAGTGTTTTGTTCTGTTGTACATAAGGTTGCTGTAAATTGGAACCAACTTGAAGGCACCTAACAACAACAAGTTATTTCTTAAGAAGTAGAATGGAAGATAAATAGGATGTGAATTAAGCATAGTATCCTCAATTCTTCATGAAGAAAGTAGGGCTAGATTGTCTTTTGTCTTTTGATAATTAACATTTTGTCTGCATTGTTCACCTGGGTTCCTCTCCCAAATAAAAATGGCTTCCTTTAACTTGGGTCAGTTTCATTCTGTCCTGAATGGATTCCAAATATTATCTGAAGGAGATTGTGACTACTTGGCAGCAATTCACCAGCTGAAGCTGTACAGAGTTAGCAAACCCACATAAAACCTTGGGCATTTGATGGCACACACACAGATTTTTTTCCTGTTAGGACTTAGTGTCTTCATGATAGCCCATTTGTGGATGATGGGTCGTGATGAGTGGTAAAGCTGTAGGTTTTTTACACAGAGATGTCTTACCTCACATTTTTTCCCTTAATAATTTTTTTTTAATCCCAGGAACATCAGTGCCTGCCAACTTCCCACCATGGATTACCCTGGTGAATCACTTAGATGCCCTCTGCTGTGGAAAGAAGTTAGGGAAGGTACACGAAATTTCTAGACAGGGCCCAGAGAGACAGGGTCACTGACTTGCCACTGGAAAGCAGAAGTTTGTCCTTTACATCAATTTGGGGCTGAGATTTAAACTAACAGCAAATCATGAACCACCAGAAATATTTATTATTCAATGTCAACACATTAAACATTATCTAAAAACCCTCAGATGATGCAAAGGGGCAAGGAAGAGTATAGAAACATGTAAGAACACTACATTCAGTGGCTTCTGAAAACTTCTAGGAGTATATCTACCCACCTTCATGCAAGTCTGATATATTTAATCTGACTACTTGGTATTCATGGAGTTGCCACTAGTTTCTTAGTCAGTTTTAAGGGGTCAAAAGAATATGGGATTTGGAGTCGTTTATAAATAGGCTCAAATCAGATGACAGTTTTCTCATCTGTAAAATGAATAAATTAATAAAACCTGAAGAACTTATATGGGTCTATCGGTAATTTATGTTAAGGTCCTTGCACAGTAAGGTGCCGAACTAAAGATGGCCGCTGCTCCTCTTCCTCCCACTTTTCCTGTTTTACTACCTGTACTGCCTGTACTTCCCTTACAAACAATAATGGAAAAGTGGTATTAATAAGAGAGGTTACATTTGAAAAAAAATTTTGACCCTACATATTTAAACCTGCAGCAGAAACTTTAAAGTATGGATTCTTATCTGCAGGGATACCTTTGGTGCTTTTCAGTTAACAAATGGGTCCGGAGTCAGCACTTAGCAGAGTGACAAAATCCAACAGTCCCCTGGGATGACTGCGGCTGAAAGGATTGATGGAAGTGTCTAACTCATGTAATCACTTTGTGTGAGGTCTGTAAACTGAAGTTCTCTTCCCTGAAACTCACCAATTGAACATTCCCTAATGTAGAGAGGCTTGGTTTCATTCCAGTGAAGGAACTGAGAAGTGGTTTCAGTGTCAGGGCTCTGCAGTGAATGTGCAGATCAGTTTGGATTAAATTAAAGGGAAATGGGGTGAACTGGATCTAGTCATTGTTCCAGAAGGCTGAAGGTTTATTCTCTGCTAGAGGTTATCCTAGGTAAAGATCAGTCTGATTTATATTCTGCCTCTTAGTTATCTATCTTATCAGTGGGTGATCCCCCTGCCCCAGGGTTCATGGAATGCAGATGTTGTACATAAACTGATGGAACTATTAGAGAAAAGCCAAAGGGAAAAAGGAGGATGGAGCAAACCAGAATTCCTGTGTAAACCAGTTTTGAAGATCTGTGAGCAATTACACATGGTGATATAGTGGAAAATATGTAAGACTCCCCGTATTTTACTGAAAAGTACATCATTTCATGTTTCTAGTCAGCAAAAATATACTTATTTGTAAATATCCATATGGGTCTAAATCATAGACCTAGTATTATTTGTTTCCATTTATATCCACTTCATTATAAATCAATCTTAATCTCTAACATAAAATTTTTCTATTTTTTAATACTTTTAAAATATTCTGAATTATTTCATGGTGTTTAAAGCATAAATTCCTTAGATTCCTATGTGTGTGTGTGTATACAAATATATATATATTTGGAGCCCTGGTGGCACAGTGATTAAGAGCTCAGGCTGATAAACAAAAAGGTTGGCAGTTGAAATACACCAGCCACTCTTTGGAAACCCTATGGAGCAGCTCTACTGTGTCCCACAGGGTTGCTTGGAGTCGAAATCGACTCGATGGCAATTGTTTTGTTTTGGTTTGGTTTATATATATATATATATCACGATCAACTCAATGGCAATGGGTTTTGTGTTTTGGTTTACATATATATAGTGTATACTTTGTGTATATACATATATAGTATGTATTATATATTCCTATATATTTTACACCATCAGGGTGTTCATATATATATAGAGAGAGAGAGAGAGCCCTTGTGGCGCAGAGGTTAAGACCTAGACTGCTAATCAAAAGGTCAGCAGCTCGAATCCACCAGTTGCTCCTTGGAAGGCCTACAGGGCACTTCTACTCCGTCCTATAGGGTCACCATGAGTCAGAATCGACTTGAAGGCAATTGATTTATGTAGAGAGAGAATTTACAAAATAATTTATATATTTTGGTTTTTTTAAAGGAGGAAAATTTTATGAAATAAGTGGGGCAGGTAGTTATTTTCTCTAACTCACGGAGATAGGCTCACAGAGATCAAGTGAGTTAGCTGCTCAAGTTAGCTTGCACCAGAGGAAGGGGCTACACACAGCTCTTATGACTCCCCATCCAGGAGAATTTTCACTCTATCCTATGCCTTCCAAGAGATTCTAGATAATCCCAAGTAAATTCTATAAACCGATCCAATTAACGTGCACTGAGGATAGCATAGTCATCTATTACATCATTTAACTTTATATGGCCATGTGGCCTCATTCCTAATGAGAAGAGTCCTTAGTGGCCCTGCCTATTTAAGGATGGTGCAAAATTCTCTTCTACAAAAACAGGAACTCTATGCCATGCTTTGTCACATCCTGTGCCTTAAATAAATGAGCCATTGACATAGTCCCAGAATGAATGTGATTAGCTCAGAACCTTGACTGACTCTGCAAAGAATCCGTCAAAATAGGGCCCTTAGTCTGGGACACATGAACCAAGTGGCTTGCCTGTCCCGATGTCCATAGTGTCACCAGGAGGTCCAGCAAGCCTGTAACTAAAGCTGAACAAAGGTGCACATAGGCCCCACAGTCTTACTGTAGTTCAG
The DNA here is from genome assembly GCF_024166365.1 of Elephas maximus indicus. Classification (NCBI taxonomy): domain Eukaryota; kingdom Metazoa; phylum Chordata; class Mammalia; order Proboscidea; family Elephantidae; genus Elephas; species Elephas maximus. The sequence continues at coordinate 10,689,689 of NC_064822.1, read as the reverse complement.
CGTTCATCCACTGGGCCATTTACTTAAAACACGCCCCCTTCAGCATGCTTCAAGGTGTGGTGCTCTTGACCTTCAGGGTACACAGAAACCAGAACAAACCTCGCCTGCCATCAAGAATCAAGCTGTGCTTCATTTGGACCTGTTCTTTCACATTCTAAATACCCCCCAGGAAGCTCCCTGACTGTCATTCCACATTCCAACACCTCAGCGCCTTTTGGTTGCATTCCTGGGGGAGGGGCTTGTGCTTCACATGCCACAGTATGATTCACACCAGAGTAGTTTGTTTTCATTATATGAAGCTAAACAGATTGATATACATTTATGAAACCCATTTGTTTCTTGAAAATTTGGCTCAAGAGGATTTTAATAATCCTTCTGGAGAGTGGCTTAAATAACCAGCCTGAGCATCTGTGCATTGGCAAGGCGAGAAGCAAGGCAGAGAAGCAGAAAGAAGAATGGCAGCACATGGAAGGAGCTTTTTCTGTTTTGGTCTGGGGTCTCGGTACAGCTGCTCAGTGTCACATTTTTAACTGAACAAGTAACCCTCATACTTTTGTGTCAGAAACAGGAATTGCGGTACTCCAGACAGACAGAATGCATTAAAAAGTGGTAATGAGGTTTAATGTCAGATTTGCTAATTTCCCATTGCTTAGTGAGGTAATCAGATGGAGATGTTTTTACAGGCTCCTTCTACAATTTTTCTTTTTTCTACCAAGAACGGGATCTATAAGAAATTTGCACCAGAGTTGGAGGAGGGATAGGGTAGGAAGAAAAATGGCAAATACAAGCAGAAAGTCTTGTAAACCTACTCTGAGATTTTTTAGACCATGGCTTTGACAAATTGAAGCTGGTGAAACAGAAGAACCTGCAGAGTGGAGTAAATATTTTCTTATTAATTGGAAGAAAATATCACTGTACTTAGTATCTAATATGTGTTATGATGATACTTGCTAAGCCTGAATTGGGAACATGGTATGATAAAGAATGTTTTTTTCTAAATTTTGTGATAAGTATTACAATACTCTGAAAAATTAAATCACCTTTAGATATATAGTATACAAATCATCTTTATCTAAAAGATGATGTTACATTAAATTAGGATGCTTCCCAAAAGTTCATCTTGTAGGGTTCTGATATTAATATGAGAAGATTATGAAAGATATGGCGGTGTTGACTTTACAAGACTGCACACTTTAGGTTCTACCAACTATATTAGGCATCTTTCCCATTGCTGAATTCCATATCTGATCTCTTTTCAGTGGTTGAAGAGAAAGAAACAAGGAGGGAAGGATGTGTAGATGGTGGAGGCCTACTAGAATTGTAGAACATACAATGCTTCCTTGTGATAGAAGAGTGAGGCTACTCTAGATCTCCACACACAATACTCTGGACAAACTTAGAAGTCTCCAACTCTCTAGGCCTCTTATGTACGAAAAGATTGACTTTGACCATCCTAAGGTCCTTTTCCACTCTACCCTTCGATGATTTTATAACTTGGCTCACATGGTGGGCATTAGAAATTCAAATTTTTGGCAGCCAAGTTCCACTTGCATCACTAGGGAGATTTGGGTCAGAGTCTCTTCCTTGACCCCTAGACAAGTAACCATAAGTGGTAGGTCAGTCATCAAGAAAGTCTTCCCGTCTTTTTTGTCTTCTGAGGGATTTTTATGATTCAGATGAAAGTATACAGAACAAGTAGGCAATGCAAATTATTGTACTGTCAACAAAGAGGATTAATTAGAAAATTTTAGTAGAAAATGAATTTTGCCTAGAAAAATTTTAAATAAGTGACAAGTAGAAATTTAGTAGAAAATTTCATCTACTGTGTTGCTAAAAGATTTTTTATAAGGCTAGACCGAACATTTCTGTTTGTGTTAAAATTAACAAAAATATGTTTTTCTGCAGACAAATGTGCACGGGTCCATCTGTCAGAAAGCAAAATCTGTGTAATATGACATGGTTTCCCTTTTACTTAGCACCAGGAAAGAGAAAGTCAGGCTCACTAAGGAATTGTATTGAATTCAATCATTTTAAGTATCTGGTAGTATCTTTCCTCTCCGATTCCTTTAAATCACTGCCATCTATTTATATTCCTAATTTTCTAGTTTTTCTTTATATTTAATTTCAATTATTTGAAATACATTTGGAAAGATACAAACTCTAAAGTCATAATAGTAATAAACAATAATATAATTAGTTGAACAAATTTTATAATCACAACATCCAGAAAAACTCAAATTTCATACTGGTTAGTATTTTGAATATATAAAAAATGATAGAAATCAATGGAGAAAATACTCTGAAAAAACATAAATCATTATTATATATTTTTCTGCATTTCTCTAAGCCTTAAAGGCCATAAGGTACATACCAAGACAATTTCTAGATTTAGGCCCAAGGCCCAAGGCACTTTGGGTCACATTAGTACTACATTGGACTCACACATGAGTCAGGAGCTCAGAAGGACCTGACAGAAAATTTTAGTTGAGAAAGGAGGACAGAATAAAAATAAATGCAACTCTAGAACAATTCAGCCAAGGGACTTGTTGATGTTGTTAGTTGCCATCAAGTTGATTTCAACTCATGGAGACCCCATGTGTGCAGAGCAGAATTGCTTCATAGGGTTTTCAAGGATGTGATCTTTCGGAAGTAGATCTCCAGGCCTGTCTCCCAAAGCACCTCTGGGTGTGCACAAGCCACCAACCCTTCTGACTAGGAGACAAGCACTTAATCATTTGTCCCACTCAGGGACTCCAGTGACTTGTTGGAGATAACAGCAAAGTAAACACTTTGGAGTGTCCCAGACATCTTTTCCCTAGTTCAGAATTTGATGTAATACAGATTCATCTTAACCTGATTTAAGGAGGTCAGACCACCTGGACAACACCTAACAGCAACAGGAAAGTAACAGCAAATGCTTGGTATCATATGTTGATCACACAGGCCTGAGAATAACAGGGCTCTATTTTTTTTTTATTTTAGTTACTTTTATTTAGTTACTTTTCATATGTAAAATATCTTATGAGTGAATAACAGAATTGAAAGGCCTGATTTAAGAACTACAACTTCCAAGAATCAGAATAACTATTGAAGCCTAGGGAAAACAAAACAAAACAAACATATCAATTGGCCTGCATCTCCATGCCCTGACAACAAGCTATTTACTGTGCAATTTACTGTTCTGACATGAAAAATGAATTTTGCCTAGAAGAATGTTAAATAAGTGACAAGTAGTATGTGGAGTATGTAGAAGTCTCTGAAATTTGTTTCCCTGAAAATAGCATCCATTGCACATAGCCTTTGTTAATTAATTATTCTAAAATTCAATTTGATTATTAATTCTTATAGTCATTCAAACACTTTCAAACATTTTATTAGATATGGTAGGAGAAACAAAGGTGACTAGGACAGAGCCACTGTCCTCTGTGACCTAATCTAATTTGTAGTCACTGTTTCCTGCATTAAATCCAAAATTTTTAACCAGATATGAAGGCTTTCTTTTTTCCCTCCTTCTTTCCTTCATTCCTTCCGCCCTTTCTCTCTCTCCCTCCCTCTGTCCCTCCTTCCCTCTCCTCCTTTTTTCATTTCTTGTTGTTGTGGTTGTTTGTTTTCTCTGTCTAATACATTTTCAGGTTCTTTCATTACTCCTCAAAGTACTCCTTATGTTTCAATAAACCGAACTATTTTTTCCTTCCTCAATACCATCTCTCCATCATGGACTGATCTACACAAACCAACCATCTCTATGTGCTGAAATTCTACTCATCCTTCACAGTCCAACTCAAATCATGCCTGCCTTGGGTTTTGATATTTGATGAGCAGTATTCAATTATGGCTCCGTCACTTCCAGCCTGTATAACTTTGGAAAGTTAATTAACTTTTCCAGACTCTGTTTTCTCATCTTTGAAATGGAGATAATACCACAGAAGGTTATTTTAAAGGTTAAATGACATAATGCATCTAAATTGCTTAGCACAATGTCTCATGCATAGTAAGTTCTACAAATATTTGCTACCATCATGACATTTTCTCCATAACACCATGTGTCAACTTGGCTGGACTATGATTCTCAGTGGTTTGGCAGTTATGATGTAGTTTGGCAGTCATATGATTTTGTGATCATCTCCATGATGGGATCTGCTGTGAGTAGCCAATTAGTTGAAAGAGAGTTTTCTTGGGTGTATGGCCTGCATCAAATATAAATGGACCCTCTGTCAAGGCTCCTGGGCTTTTCACTCGCTCTGGATCCTGCAGCTGGCTCCTGTTCGTTTGACCTCCTGTTCTTGGGACTTGAGCTAGCAGCTTACCTGCCATCTTGCCTGCTGATCTTGGAATTTGTCGATCTTCACAGCCTATGAGCAAAAGCCCTGCTGTTTGAACTGCGGATCTTGGGTTGGCCAGCCCTTGTGGCTACATGAATCAGGAAGTCTCCAGCCTGACCCATGGACTTTGGACGTTACAGCCTCTACAACCGCAGGAGCCACTTCCTTGATATAAATCTCTCTCTATATATACATTTATATGCTTTACCAGTTTTGCTTCTCTAGAGAACCCAGCCTAAGACACACTCCAAAGAAAATAACAACTTTCTCCACAGAAAATTCTTTTTTAAAGTTATTTCTGCCTTTACTATTTTTTCTATCATATTACGTTCTCTCAATGTATCTTGTATATTGTACAATATGATCAATAAATATGCATTGAGTATTTTAATGCTTTTTCCAGAAATTAGTATTATCATCCTGAGAAAATCTGATGTATGATTTATTATGAACTTGCATGTACTCGTTTCTATCCACCAGAATTGCCTGCTTTTTGCTCCCTCCTATAACCCTTTCATTTTTCAATACCCAGTTCACATTCCACCTCTCTCCCATAAAAACCTTTGCTAGACATAATTTCTCACTCTGTTGTGCATCATTAGTTCTTCACTTGTAAAACATTTTATCACATCTGTTTCACTGTATAATTATTTGGGTATATACTTTTCTTATGCCCTAGCCAACTATAAAAGGAGCCCTGTTGGCACAATATTTAAGTATTCAGCTGCTAACTAAAAGATTGGCAGTTCAAACCCACCCAGCGGTTCTGTGGGAGACAGATTCATAAAGATCACAGTCTAAAAAATCCTATGGGGCAGTTCTACTCTGTCACATGGGGTCACTATGAGTCTACATTGACACTATGGCACCTAACAACAACAACCAAATATAAGGAGCCCTGGGTGGGCCAAACAGTTAAGCACTCATCTATTAACGTAAAGGTTGATGGTTCGAATACACCCAGAGGCACCCCAGAAGAAAGACTTGGCAATCTATTTCCAAAAGATAACAGCCACTGAAAACCCTATGTATGAAGTGCAGCTCAACTCTGAAACACATGGGTTATCATGAGTCAGAATCACCTTGATGCCAACTGATTTTAATAAAACTCTTTAAGGTTGGGAGATACTCCTTAGATTTTAATGCCTTGCATTTCATAGTTTGTCCAAACACTGATTCATTCTTTACTTCATTCATTTGCTCATCCACTCACACAGGCAACAAATGGGTCAGTGCTTACAGCATGTAGGATTAGAAGACAGACACACCAGGATTTCGTTCTCTGCTTTGTCATGGCTTCTCTGACATTGCTTCCTCAACTGTAAGTGTTTTTATATATGTGGAATTAAATAGACAAATACAAACATGTTGCAGGAGCACCTAGCTCAGTTATCATAGATGCTTAGTGACTGTCAATTTTCTTCTCCTAGGTTCATCAACAAACAATTTGTTAAAAGAAAGAACCCCCAGGGATGTTTCCCACAAAGTAAACTACCCTTTACTTTGGTGGGCATACTTAATTGCAGTACAATTGCAGAATATATCCCCGAATCAGTACTTAGAACTTTTGAAAAGGTAGTAATTGGAGATGGGGGTAGAGAATGGCAAAACTGATAATCTGATACAGGGGAAAAAAACTCAAAAACTAGCAACGCTGTTGAGTACTGTTTTTTGTGTGTGTGTGTTGTTGTTGTTGTTTTAAGGAAAAAGCGTGTTTCAAAAAATGTCGATTCCCAGGAAAATAGAATTTCCCTTCCCGTGACCTGAGAGCAAGCTCTATTCTCCACAGATCCCAATGTCAAGCTGCATTTCTGCAAGCTGGATCATTTCTTTGTGGCCTGAGGGAACCCTTAATTTTCCTCTATTCTTTCTGTCTGCTGTGTCAGCAGGGTTGACATGGACCAAATTTATATCAAAACTCAAGCTTTGCTGAGATCCAGAGCCTCCAAAATCAGGCTAGTCTATTAAAGGGAGAACGTAGTGCATATTCGCTCTCTGTTCTTTTCCCTAGAATTAAAATTATTACAAAATATAAGCAAGACTATAGGTAGTCTGACTACTGCCAATACTATTTAGAGAAGATACCAATTTAGTCGAATTTCTACTCATGTTTTAGCAATTCAATATTACCATAGGCAAAACTTCAAAGTCTCATTCTATCTTTAAAGTTGTAAAATTCATGTTCCATTTACAGGTATTTAAGCTACTTTAGAAGAAACAACTTTATATAAAAATAACAGTATATATATATTTCATATTTTTTGTAGAGAAATTTAGAATAAAAAAAATTTAAAGACAAAGTGCCCATGTAATCACATTCAGAAGCTGTAGTTAAAATATATATATAAAACCCAGAAAAAAACCCACTGCCGTTGAGTCATACATGTACATATATATATGTTCATTGTTTCTTCTCACAGGGAAAACCAGATATACAAATCTCAGAATTTGGTTTGCCTTTACCATACTGTAAGGAGCCCTGGTGGCGCAGTGGTTAAAGCATTCCACTGCTAACCAAAATGTCAAAGGTTCAAAACCACCAGCGGCGCCACAGGAGTAGGTTATGGCAGTCTGCTTGCTTCCATACAGATTTACAGTCTTGGAAACCCTTTGGGGTTGCGATGAGTAGGAATTGACTCAACAGTAGTGGGTTTTTTGCTGTTGTTGTTGTTGTTTGGTTTTACCACACTGTACCACTTTGTGGATCTGAAGAGCCTTCACACTTTACAAAGTGCCATTCCTCTGGGACTGTGTTTATTCGGCAACATTTCACTTGTTTGATAATGATTATACAGTAGGCCCCCTTATCAGTGTTAGATACATTCCAAGAGCCCCGATGGATGCCTGAAACTGGGCATAGTACCGAACCCTATACATATTGTGTTTTTTCTTATACATACACACCTGTGATAAAGTTCAACTTATAAAGTAGGCATAGCAAGAGATTAACAACAATTACCAATAATTAAATAGAACAATTACAAAATATACTGTAATTAAGTTATGTGAATGTGATCTTAGCAAACAGCGTAAGATTTTTTTCCTTTCCTTATTAAGTCGAGAACTTCTACCTTTTCACTTAAAGGAAGCACTTTATGGTTTCTCTTTGGCATAACAGAATTGACAGCATCATTACTCTTGTACTTTGAGGCCATTATTAAGTAAAATAAGAGTTACTTGAACACAAGCACTGTGATACTGAGACTGTCAGTCTGAAAACCGAGATGGCTACTAAGTAGCCAGTACCTTGGATACACTGGACAAAGGGATGATTCAGGTCCTGGGCTGCATGGAGCAGAATGGCAGAGATTCCATCATGCTGCTCAGAACAGTACACAATTTAAAACTTATGACTTATTTATTCCTGGAATTTTTCATTGATTACAAGTAACTGAAACCTTGGAAAGTGAAACCGTGGGTAAGGGGGGATTACTGTACTACTTGATCACGACTTATCTGTCAGTTTGTCGTATTGTGGTGGCTTGCATGTTCTGTGATGCTGTAAGCTATGCCACTGGTATTTCAAATACCAACATGGTCACCCATGGTGGACAGCTTTCAGCAGAGCTTCCAGACTACGACAGACAAGGAAGAAGGACCTGGTGATCTACTTCTAAAAAAACTGGCCAGTGAAAACCTTATGAATAGCAGTACAGTATTGTCTGATCTAGTGCTGGAAGCTGCACTAAGACATTGGTGAGAAACAAGGCTCTAGGAATTGAAGAAGGAATGCCAGCTGAGATGTTTCAACAAATGGATGGAATGCTGGAAGCCCCCTTTCATCTAAGGCAAGAAATTTGGAAGAGAGCTACCTGGGCAACTGACTGGAAGAGAGCCATATCCATGCCCATCCCAAAGAAAGGTGATTCAAAAGAATGCAGAAATTATCAAAAGATCTCACTATTATCACACCCAAGTAAAATTTTGCTGAAGAACATTCAAAAATGGTTGCAGCAGTACATCAACAGGGAACTACCAGAAATTCAAGCCAGATTGAGAAGAGGACATGAAATGAGGAATACCATTGCTGATATCAGATGGATCTTGGTTGAAAGCAGAGAATTCCAGAAAGATGTTTACATGTATTTTGTTGCCTATGCAAAGGCATTTAACTGTGTGGATCATAACAAACTATAAAAGCATTAAGAAGAATGGGTATTCCAGAATATTTAATTGTGCTCATGCAGAACCTGTACATAGACCAAGAGGCAGTCGTTGGAACAGAACAGGGTAATGAGTGGTTTAAAATCATGAAAAGTATGTGTCAGGATTGTATCTTTTCACCATTCTTATTCAATCTGTATGCTGAGCAGATAGTCTGAGAAACTGGACTGTATGAAGAAGAATGGGGCATCAGGATTGTGGGGACACTCATTAATTACTTGTGTATGCAGATGACACAAACTTGCTTGCTGAAAGTGAAAAACTTGAAGTATGGATTGCACCTCAACATAAAGAAAACAAAATCCTCACAACTGGACCAATAAGCAACATCATGATAAATGGGGAAAAGATTGAAGTTGTCAAGGATTTCATTTTATTTGTATTTTATTTGTACAATCAACAATGCCCATGGAAGCAGCAGTCAAGAAATCAAAGCACCTCTTGAAAGTGTTAAAAAGCAAAGATGTCACTGGGAGGACTAAGGACTAAATACCTGGCCCCAACCATGGTATTTTCAATTGCCCCATATAAATGTGAAAGATGAACAACGACTAAGGAAGAATATCAAACATCGAGGCATACCTTGGAGATTTTGTAGGTTAGTATTGTGGATTGAATTGTGTCCCCCCAAAATTTGTATGTCAATTTGGCTAGGCCATGATTCCCAGTATTATGTGATTGTTCACCATTTTGTCATCTGACGTGATGTTCTCATGTGTTGTAAATCCTACCTCTATGATGTTAATGAGGTGGGATTAGTGACAGTTACGTTAATAAGGCAGGACTCAATCCACAAGATTAGGTTGTGTTTTAAGCCTATCTCTTTTGAGATATAAAAGAGAGAAGCAATATAAAAACAGAGATAAAGGAGAGAGACAGGGAGGTGGGGGACACCTCATTCTACCAAGAAGGAAGAGCCAGGAGAATCAGATGCCCTTTCGACCCAGGGTCTCTGTGCTGAGAAGCTCTTCCACAGGGGAAGATTGATGACAGGGACCTTCCCCCAGAGCCGACAGAGAGAAAAACCTTCCCTTGAAGCTCGCACTTCTGATTTAGGACTTCTGCCCTCCTAGACTGTGAGAAAACATATTTCTCTTTGTTAAAGCCATCCACTCATGGTGTTTTTGTTACAGGAGCACTAGATGACTAAGACAGTTGGATTCCAGACCTCAATAGAGCTAGTCTCATGAATTTTTTGTTTTCTCAGTGCATATAAAAATTATGTTTACACTATATCGTAGTTTATTAAGTGTCCAATAGCATTCTGCCTAAAAAAAAATTATGCATATCTTTATTAAAATATACTTCATTGCTAAAAATGCCAACCATCATCTGAGCCTTCGGCGATTCATAATCTTTTTGCTGGTGGCGGTTCTTGCCTCAGTGTTGATGGCCGCTGACTGGTCAGAGTGGTGGTTCTTGAAGATTCCAATGGCTGTGGTAGTTTCTTAAGACAACAGTGAAGTTTGCCATATTGGTTGACTCTTCCTTCCACAAAAGATTTCTCTGAAGTGTGTGATGCTGTTCGATAGCATTTGACCCACAGTAGAACATTTTTCAAAACTGGAGTCAATTCTCTCAAATTCTGCTTTATCAACCAAGTTTATGTAATAGTCTACAGATACTACATGTTTTACAAATTGAAGGTTTGTGGCAACCGTGCACAGAGCAAGTGTATCAGTGCCATTAGGTTTTTTCTTTTTTTTAATGTGAGTAACATTCTATTGAATTAATGCACAATTTGTTTATCCATTCTCCTGTTAATATACAATTGAAGTATTTTCAGTTTGGGTCTATTATAAACAATGTTGCTATAAATATTCTATATAAATCTTTTTGTGAATTTGTACTTTTATTTCCTTAGGGTGACTACTTAGAAGAGAAATTTGATGGGTCATAGTGCAGGTGTATTTTTAACTTTAAAGGAAACAGCAGGATCAATTTCTGTAGTAGCTGTAACATTTTATACAACCGACAGCAACGCATCCTTGAGTATATCTGGTGCTTTCAGCCTTATTTTTTTAATTAATTTATTTATTTTAATTAATTAAAAAATAAATAAATTTATTTATTTTTTCTTATATGTTTTAGCCATTCTAGTAGCTGTGTGATGATATCTTATTATGGTTTTAATTTGATCCCCCTTGTTTACTAATCATGCTGAATATCTTTATGTGCATATAGGGTCACTATGAGTTGGAATCAATGCCATGGCATTGGGTTGGTGGTTTTGTTTTTATTGGACATTCACATTTCTTCTTTTGAGAAGTGACTGCTCCAGTCTTTGCTCATTTTTTATGGAGTTGTTTGGCTTTTGATTATTGAGTGTTAGAGTTTTTTATTCTAGATACAAGTGTCTTTCTTTTCTGTCATACATAATTTTTTAGAATACTTTCTCCTTTTAGTTAATTGGTTTGTCTTTTAACACTCTCAAGGGTATTTTTTGACGAGCAGAGATTATTGCAGAGATCTTGTTGCTTTCTTGCTAAATTTATTCTTAAATATTTTATGCTTTCTAATGCCATTTAAATATTGGTTTTTTAATTGCAGCATTATAGTACTTAGAATACAATTAATTTTTGTTTATTGATCCCTTATCCTGACTCTTATCTAAATTTACTTACAAATTCTAGCAGTTATTCTGTAGATTCCTTAGAATTTTCGATGTGAACAATCAGTTATCTTGGAAATAGAGATAGTTTTACTTCTACCTTGTCAACCTGTATATTTTATTTTATTCTTTTCATTACTGCACTGGCTAGAACCTTCATTTCAATATTTAATGCCTATTCCCTATCTTAGAGGGAAAATCACCATTCAGAATGATATTAACAATAGATGTTTTCTTCACTTTTTAATATTGAGGAAGTCCCCCTCTATTCCTAGTTTTCTCATTTAAAAAAAAAATCATTTAAGGGTTTTATGTTTTGCTAAATTATTTTTCTGCATTTATTGAACTTATTTCCTTTTTTGTCTATTAATATGGTGAATTATGCTGGTTCATTTTCAAATGTTAAACCAAACCTTGTATTTCTGGTTTTATCTACACAGCATTATTATTTTTCCCCAAATGACTCAGTACATTTATCAAATGCTTAGGCACATCAAATAATCCATTATATTCTTCTTGACTCCCTCCATCCTTCAAGGGAGGTAGCTTTCTAAGCTGATTCCCCACCTAGCCTAAAATTGTTGTTGGATGCTTCAAGTCTCTTAAATATGTTGAGATTTCTATCTATCTGTCTGCCTATCTCTCTCTGTCTATCTATGTATTACCATTCAGTGTCTCCAAAATAGAATTTTCCAGGATTCTGTCGAGGGTGTGAAGAGATGATTAAGTCTACAAACAGAGTGAAGAAAGGGGGCTACTTTCCTTAGTTCCTCTGTTTTGAACCCCACACAATGTCTCTGTCATCCAGTTTGTCTGCTGTCATCGTTGTTGTTATCAGCTGCTGTCAATCATTCCACAATTCACACAATTCATGGCAACCCCATACCCATACACAACAGAAATGCTGCCTGATCCTGCACCATCCCTGTGATCAGTTGTCGATTGAATTGTCGCAATCAATAGGGTTTTCGATGGCTGATTTCTTTGAAAGTAGATTTCCAGGCCTTTCTTCCAAGTCCATCTTAGTCCGGAAGCTCCTCTGAAACCTGTTCAGCATCACAGCAACACACAATCTATCACCGACAGATGGGTGGACTGCACATGCGGCACATTGGCTGGGAATCAAACCCAGGTCTCTGGCATGAAAGGTAAGGACTCTATCACAGAGCCACCAGTGCCTCTTTCCATTGCCTCTGGCATCACCAAATCTGGAGCAACTGTCCTTTCTGCAGAGGAAAATCCCAGGATTTCCTGTTGGAGTCAGGGGCTGAGTCCATCCCTTGCCTCGGCAGACAGGACAAAGGAACTACTAAGAGTCAGATTTCAATTAACAGTCCTGTTTAGACCTGCCTTCTGTGGTGCCTGTGGATGCAAAGAACACTCTCAGAGCTTCTGTTAAGTAAACTGATACAACCCGTATTGGTACTGTGACCTTTGAAGACTTATATTTTTTTTTAACCTCTCCGCTTTGCTAAAACACTCATCACTTTTTCAACTCTCTGCCTTTCCATGAATTAGTTAAAATGTTTTGATTATTGAAATACCTCCATTGTCTTTACAGATCAATGCATTTTTTTTTAATTCCTTTGTTGTCATTTTATTTGGGTTTTAAAAGGAAGAGGAGTAAATACACATTGTCAATACTACCAATACAACCAGAATTCTTTGTTTGAGTTTGAACTAACTTAAGGTCTGGCAATAATGTGATGTTGATTTAGTTACCTCTCAAGAGAATGCAATGGGGTAGTTTGCTGTTGTTGTTGTTAACGGCCATTGAGCAGCCCCCAACTCATGGTGACCCCATGCACAGGGAGCCCAAGCACTGCCCCATCCTGCACCATACCGTGATCAGTTGTAGATTGCACCATTGTGATCCACAGGGTTTTCAATGGCTGATTCTCAGAAGTAGATCACCAGCCCTTTCTTTCTAGTCCATCTTAGTCTGGAAACTCCACTGAAACCTATTCAGCCTCAGATGCAAGGCTCCCCTGACAGGCGGGTGATTTTTTCTCATGAGGTGCATTGGCCAGGAATTGAAACCGGGTACTTTTCTTGTCTAGATATACGGGTATTGCAGATAGAAAAGATAAACTCAGAATAAAGGGTCTATAAATTGAATATGTTCAAGAATATTATACATATTTTCTTTGCAAAATTCAGAATATAAGAATATGTGTTCTCTTTTCTCGGCTATCTAGACGTTAGCTAGATAGATGATAGATAAAGAGGTGGATAATAGATAGAGAGAGAGAGAGATGGATGGATAGATAGATAGGGACAGAGACAGAGAGAGATAGAGAGACAGAAGTGTATGTGTGTGTGTGTTACTGCTGCTGAGAATTTAAAACTGTGACAGAGCTATTCTTAAAGAACTTGAATAAAAATGCAGTGAGGTGAAGAAACTCTTGTTACTGCTGTCAGCTTCTGATTGGTAGATGATAATTATAGCATAAAAATTAAATAGCTAGGGAACTCATTTCTCTCTACCCGTTGAGCTGAAAATGGTAGACTGGAATAGAATAGAAATAGTAGGTGCCATGGATGGACTTAGAACTATAAAGAGACCCGAGTGGATTGTGCAACAGTTTCATTCCAAACCCAAAACATAGGGAACGCTGGATATATAATTATGTTTGGATTTGGCTCTTTTCTACTTGCGTTATTTTTCTTGGCTTAAGGACTGTTTAAGAGTTAGGATGTCTTTAGCCCTTTATTTACTTATGGTGTTTAGAACTGGCAGAGTTTGTAGACTTAGGGCTATAGAACAAACCCTAGATTAACTGAGTTGTTGAACATCCTTTTGTTAGACATATAAAGGGTTCTACTCAACTCATCAAAGCAGACGTTAGATGCATTCTTTGCTTTAAAGCATGCCGATATCTTTCACTAAGGGAGCACAATTACAGATAAATCCACCGATCCTCTTGTTACAAAAGAAATGTTTACCCCAAGACATTTTGATGTTAATAATATTTAAAGTGCATTTCCAAAAAAGAATCCAATTAAAGTATAGGGTAAAACAGATTGAGAGATAAATAAGTATTTAAGATACATCTCTATAATAACTGGGTCCCTGTCTCAGAATTATATAGACATCATTTTAGATAACTGAAAGTTACCAACAGAGTGCATAGAGAAAATTAAGATACCTCGCTCAGACCAGGTAGTGATATTACACACTGTCTTAGAGCTTGTGGCAAGATATAGCCTAAATTTATGAAACTGATAAATTGATGTATTCATATAACAGACACACTGGTTTGGTTTGAATATAGAAATATATTTTCTATAAATATGTAGAAATATATAGCTATCCTGAACTGCTGGTTTTCTCTCAGATGAAACTAGAACATCTTACAAGCCTATTTTCCAAATAAATACTCCACTGCTCCTTACAGCTCAGGCAGAACCACGTGGCAAGAGAATGGAAAATTTTCTCTCTGGCTAAGCAAGATTATTGGACAAACCAATCTTTAAAATCCTTATAATTCAGGAGCTAAGCTCTTGCAGTTAAAGGAGAAGGTAGCCTTTTCTGAAAAATGCACTTAGACATTCATAAAATCCAGGTTTCCGTGACATTATTGGTTTTGTTATTGATATAGCTGTTTTTTTCAAAATAACATACATAAGTAAAAATAAACAAAAATCTGAACATTCTAATCCAGTGTTTGTACCTTCTTCCTCAAAATATTTTGCATCATAAATTCTACTAAATTAAAAAAAAAACTTTGGAAAAATGAGAGAAAATATTAGGACCTATTTAAAAATTACTGAGAATAAAATTTTAAAAATTATATTTGAAAGTTGAATGTCACTATGAAGTCAGTGGTGTAGTGGTTAATTGCTACGGCTGCTAACCAAGAGGTCGGCAGTTCAAAACCACCAGGCGCTTCTTGGAAACTCTATGGGGCAATTCTACCCTGTCCTGTAGGGTCGCAATGAGTCAGATCCTGACTCGACAGCAGTGGATTTGGTTTAGTTTATGAAGTCAATATCTCGCTTACTCCTTTTTGGGAGAATACATGAAAATGTTGTTATTTTATCCAAATTAGTTCAGAAGCCTACTGATAGAAATTTAAGAACACTGAATTGTTATGCTGTATTAAAGTGCCCAAATGTGCCGTGGTGGTGTGAGATAGTTAAACACACACACGGGGCTAACTAATGCATGCCAAAGTATCCTGTCCTAACCTTTAAACAGACTGTTTCATTATCCTGGTTATTTTCACTCATGATTAGACAACTTTAAAGGGATACAAGAAATGGCATTTTATATATATACCTCTTTTCAAACACTGGGAGGCTTTCTGAGTGAGCACAGGGCTGCTCCCAGTTTGTAAACTACAGCAACCTGAACAAGGTCATAAATTGTCCACTTTTAGCCAATGTTCTTTTCAATCTATTTAAATTCTGTTAGTGCAACCATGCTAAGTGAGCAAAAAACTGTGACAGTGATGGCTATGTGAGCCAAGCACAACGTCATTAAAAAATTCCTAAAGATGTTTCAAGTCGCACTTAACGATATTGAATAATTGTTATTGTGTGCAGGACTTCTGGGGACAATGGGAGGAGGCCAGCTACAGGAAGGATAGCAAAATTGATTTGCTCAGGCCTCAGTCATATCTGGGCTTAACTCTCAACTCTACCCCTGACAAACTTCATGAGCTTGCAGGTATCTCCTAACCTCTCTAAAACTCAATTTCCTGGAAAATGGGGGGTAAATCTGGAACCTGCTTCCTACAGGGTTCCTTAGAGAGCTAAATGAAATGGTGTAAGTGGAGGCTTAGCCCAAACCTAGCATGTACAGATGTTGGTGTTATTATCATTATGACTATATCGAGTTTTTTTTTTTTCTTTTTTTACATAAACACAGCATTTACGAAGTCATATGGAAGACGGGAATTAAGCAAGCATCTACCTTCCTCAGGTCCCTTAAATTCTTTTTCCACTTCCTTAGAGATGATTTATGGGGAGAGCATGAGAATAAATTTTTAAGCTTACACAAATAGGGAGATTCCTGGGTTGATAACAAAAGGAAAGAGAGACATAAAGGGATCAGATCAATCCTATTATCCCATTTCAGGAACTGGCACCAGCTACTGCCATCTCCCTGCCTAATTTCCAAAACAAGTCCAGAGAACGGTCCAACAGCCCATCTCCTTTCAGGAACTCCCATCCTCTATCCAAGCATCAATCTTCCTTCCCCAACGAGGCCTACTCCCCAGGATCAAAATGCACTTTTTCTTCTTTCCAAATTAGCCATGCCCAAACTGTTCAGCTAAATCATCTGTAAAGTTTGAATAAAACTTAACCCTTCCCAGATTTATGCTACTTTTTGTCATTAGTTGCCATCTGGTCAATTATGACTTATGGTGACCACATGTGTGCAGAGTAGAACTGCTACATAGGGTTTTCAAGGAGCGGCTGGTGGATTCGAACTGCTGACCTTTTAGCTAGCAACCAAGCGCTTAACCACTCTGCCATCAGGGCTCCTTTTATTTATACCCTGAGAGTACTTCTACATTCTTAAGGCACAGCTCAAATTTCACCTTTCTTCTGAAGAATTCCAAAATACCCTAGGCAAAGTTTGTCACTTCTTTCACTGTGTTTCCATAGCCCTGTGTTTTTTATTGTTGACGAAGTACCTATCACCTTATCAGTTAACTCTGCCATTAGACATAGGTCAGGGGCTGTACTATTCTCCCTTGTAGCTTTTGAGGTACCTAGCCAAGGCCTGGAGAAGAGTAGGTCTCCAGTAGGCGCTATGTGAGCATATGCTATCAATTACGCTCTTCTGAAATTAATGGGATTGGCTTGTTGCTGTTGTGTGATGTTGAAATGATTCTGACTCATAGTGACACTTTAGGACAGAGTAGAACTGCCTCCAGAGAGTTTCTTAGGCTGTAATCTCTACAGGGAACCATAGTGGTATAGTGGTTAAAAGTTCAGCTATTAACCAGAAGGTTGGCAGTTGGCTATGTCTCAGAACTGACTTGATGGCAGTGGGTTTTTGTCTTTGTTTTTAATCTTTACAGGAGCAGATCACCAGATCTTTTTCTCTTGTGGAGGAGATGGTGAGTTGAACCATCGACCTTTTGGTTAGCAGCTGAGCACTTAATCATTGCATCATCAGGACTTCTTGGAATTGTCTCAGGACCTAGCAAAATATTCACCAAGCAGCATATTCTTTTCTCATTATTGCAAGAATGGGTATGAAGGTACCTAAAATCACCTCATTTCTGGGACGGGGAGGGATGCCTTAGGTTTCATCTTGTTGTGGAGATACTGTGGAAAAACAGTGCCATAAAGAGAACAGGACAGAGACTTTGAAATCAGGAAGTCTGGGTTCAAGCATAGCCCTCAGCTCCATCTCGCCCAATCGGGACCTATGAGCACGTAACTTTCCTTAGTTTCATCACATCTAACAATGGAAAAACAGCACCTACTCTACAGGAACGTTGTGAGCATTAAGGGAAATGATGCTTGAAAAGAGCCTAGTGAAGGCCTGGCAAGTGACGATGCCCGAACAATTGGTGGTAATTGCTGCTACCAAGCCTCCTCCAACTGAATATAAAGAGTTTGGTTGGTGGGGCTAAGGGGAGCTGTGGTGTGAAAGAGCAGGTGGAGTTGAAAATGTACCCCACTAATAAAGGGATGTAATGCATGTTTGCACATAGACACTGATGAAGGACCACCTCTACCCTCAGTCCTCAGCTTCTAATTACCCAAAATGGACGATTTACTAGACAGAGCTGTGTGCTACTGCTCCCTCATGTGGGTGAGGCAATACAGATTCCCATGACACACTATCTTTTTTTTTTTTTTTAAGTGATGGATAATCTATTTATGGTATTTTATATTATACTCTGTGAATCTGGAACTAGGAATACATTTTAGTATCATATTTATATTTGAGTAAACATTCTACAACTGTGAAAGTAAAATAAAAAGGATAGGGTCCCTGTGAGCTGGAATCTGTTCGACGGCAGCGAGTTTGGTTTGGTTTTTGGTAGCCCTACAGCTAAGAAGGAGCTCTGTGCTACAGTGATAAAGAGCTGTGGCTACTAGCCAGAAGGTCGGCAGTTCAAATCCACTAGTTGCTCCTTGGAAACCTTATTGGGCAGTTCTACTCTGTCCTATAGAGTCACTACATGGCAATGATTTTTTTTGTTTGTTTACAGCTAAGAAATTGGAGTGTAGATTCACCTTGTCATTATTATGAATACTTCTGAGTCTTATTTTCTACATCAGTGGAGTTAGGAGTATAATGGCTGTTCTATCTGGGGTCATTATGAAAAAAAAACCTTTTTAAATTTGAAAATATTAAAAAATATATAAAATGCAGACGGTGGAGGTAATAATGACAATATACAGAGCCAACTATGTTATTTTGGGAATTAAATTCAAAGTTAAATACTTTATTTTACTTAGAAGCTATACTTTAATGGTACCTGAATGGTATGCCCTGTGTATACGTGCGCACACACGTGCCTCTGTGTGTGTGTTTAATGTCCAATAGAGAAATCTTTATTTTATTTTCTGTAATATTTTTATAATTTTTTTAGCTAACTAGCTAAAATTATAAAAATTAGCCATTCTCACAGATTGACTAATATTACAGATTCAACCAATTTCTTATAATCCATGGCAAACAAAACGGATGCTAGAAAATGCTAAAGTTTGTCAATTACATAACCATAAACACAACACACAAAATGGTAGAGATATTTCCTAAAGTCAATCTAGGGCTTTTTCCCCTTTTTTCCCACTCTCAGGCTCAAGAAAATGGTTTTCAGCCTCAGACTCTATGAAAGAAATCCTGCTTCATTCATGATGCGGCTGCTTTAAATAATTGTCGTTTCCTGGAGAACTAACATTTCACCTCTTAGGTTACCTCAGGTTAAAATCCCAGGTTTCTGCCCTGATTTAATCTTGTCAGTGAAGCGTGGTGCTGGTTTGTTTGTTTGTTTTGTTTTGTTTCAGGCCCCAAGCTCCCTTGATAGACAGTTTCCTAGGTAATTTTCTGACTGATTTCCTCAGTCAGCTAGTCGATCAACACGTTTCCCGAGTACCTGTCACAAATGAGGTACTCTTCTAAGTGCTAGGTGCTCAGAGCAGCCCTTCCCAAACATCAGTGGGGAACCTGTGAAAGTGTAGGTTCTGATTCAGAGCATCAGAGGTGGGGCCTGAGAGCCTACATTTCCACCATGCTCCTGGAGGACGCTAACAGTGTTGATCCATGGACTGCCTAGACTGTTCCATGAACATGAAATAAGATGGCCTAAAAGAGGCTCAGTTTCAATTCCGTGTTCATAAGAGAAGAGAGCTAACTTTAAAAAGGTCATTTTTCTCAGCTAAAGAGTAAATCTTCTGTTCACATTTAACTAACATGAAGTAATCATTGAAATGCAGGCCAGAGTGAAAAAGCCTGAGAGGAGTTTTCTTTTTGGGCTGCAGAGGACCATTTTTAACAACCTAACAGGTGACAGCAGGCAAAGGACTTCACAAAGAGCAAGGATTTATTTAAATCCTTCTGTTGTGTTCAATTGCATTAAGTTCAACTTTGTCAGCTGCCTAAAACATTTCTAAGATACTTAAAACACTGAAATTGTATTTTCTTCCTAAAAATTGAATAGAACTGTTAAAGGTTGGTGTTTTTGTTTGAATTTTCTGTTGGCAGGCTTGAGAAACTATTTGTATTTTTTGAGCTGCTCTTTCTAAGTGTAAATCCACTTAGCAGAAGTTTCAGGAGTAGGGTTTTCCATCTCCAAGGTGAAGTTTGGCAAACAAAACCCCAGAAAAGATAGCGTGTGATGATTCAATCCACTTCTAATTCATCACCTGAATGTCCATGCCTGGAGAACTGTTGTTGGAAACTTTACAACCCCAAAAAGAATACTGAGTGAGTCACGGTTGTTTGCTTTTTCCAGGCACTACAAAACTAGGAAACCCCAGTTTATCAAAACTGAGATTTGTGTCACAATGACCGATTTCATTTCAGTTTGATGAATGATGCTTTTTTTCCCCCACCGAACGTTGTGTGTTCTACCTAACTAAAATCCGTTTTTCACCACGCTTAGGTGGGAATGTAAAAACTCAAGGGGACACTATCTGTCCCTGATATTAGAAATAGAACAATACTTCAAAGTTTAGATTTTCTCTAAAGTGAAACAATATCATAAATGTAAGCATGTGTCTTAGATTTTTTTTTTTTTTTTTTTCGGTGCATTTTCACATGACTCTCCCCACTTGGAGCTTATACTATTGCATTTTCATTCAGATTTCCAGTTTATTTACCAAACCCTTGCCTCAAATACTAGCTAAATGTAAAAAAAAAAAAAAAAAAAATGTAATAGCAGCCAATAATTTGGAGTTGTATGTTTAATAATTAAACCTATAGAGAATTGGAAATCCTGGTGGTGTAGTGGTTAAGAGATGTGGCTGCTAACCAAAAGGTTGGCAGATCAAATCTACCATTGCTCCTTGGAAACTCTGTGGGGCAATTCTACCCTGTCCTATAGGGTCACTATGAGCTGGAATCGACTCCACTGCAACAGGTTTGGTTTTTGTTTTTGTTTTAAAGTAGAAAACTACTAAATCAAAAAAAAGTATGTTTTTTCTTCCTTTAGCTCTGATTTCAGGCATGTGCTTGTCTCTTTAAAGCATGCAGCCTACATTTTCTTATTAATCAAGAAGCACCTTTCTTCAGATAACTCCACTTTCCAAAGTGATAGAAAAAGATTACGCTTCCCCAAATACCAGGATTTCGTGAAGCCCCATAAAATGTAAAGCACAGTCCTGCTTGCCTTTCCCCTGGCAAATGTTTAGCAAAATTGCCTCATGTCTGAGAGCAATTTTAAAATATGCTCAAAAGAAATGATCCACCCGCATTTTTTCTGTATTTATTCTTATGAGGAAAAGTAGCTGAACCTCCTTAGCCAGCCTCTCCAATTTTACTGTGAGAATTCCCTGGTGCTGAGGGTTCATTCAAAGCCAGGAGTATCACTTTACACAGTTTTTCATTGTACTCAAGGGAAGTTTATGGAAATGTTACAGAAATAAGCTACAAATGGGAACCTGGCCCTCTGCCAAACTGCATCCCTCTCTCTCTCTCTCTCTCTCTCCAATTCTAATATTTTTCCGCCTTTAGCACTTAATGTGTTCTGTATCATATGCAACTTTTACCTAAAACTAATTTAAAAAATACAAAATGTACCAGCTATGCCCTAAACAGTAAGAATAACTTATGTGGTATAACTGTATGCCAGCCACCTTTCTAAATGCTTTACGTATATTAACTCTTTAAATCTTGACAATAACTCGATGTGGTGGGTGCTTTTATATCCTCATTTTGCAGATGAGGAAATTGAAGCCCCAAGTGGTTAAAAGATTTACCCAAGGTCTCCCAGCATATAAATGGAGATCTGATGCTAGGCAGTCTAATACCAGGGTCTAGACTCCTCCTAGTCATTCTATCCTCAGGTGTTGAAATACCTCCCACAGGCTATTCACTACAATTTTTCACTATGTCCCTAGTCAAATGAGTCACAAAAGAACTATTAAAAAAAAAAAAAAAAGTGGGGATTGTCTTTTTTTACATTTTGCCTTGACGTACATTACCAAAGTCTTGCATTTTAAATTTTTAAGCAATTATGCTACAGTTTTTCTTTAAAAAATGACCAATTTCCTGTGATTTTGGTTTACATAATATGACCAAAAGAGCACATACTACAAAATGACTTTTAAAAAAGAAAAACTGTGATGTTTATTTGATTGGCATATTCCTCATTTTATAGTTGTCATTTTTTTTGTTAAAGGTCTGGGTTCCATGGGTTGAAATAAATTCTTAGAGGAAAATAAGGAAATAAAAGAAAGAAAAAGGAATAGGAAGAAAAAAATATTCTCCAAAATTCTGACTCAAGAGGCTGCATAGCATTGAGAATGCCTATATGGTGCATAAAATGGTGTACACACACACTCATTAAATCACGATTGGAAACAGAATTTCTCATGAGATCACTGGGCCCTGCAGGTTTGATAGGAAGCATAAAAACAGGAATATACTCCCAATATGTTTTTTCCCTTATGAGTGTAGTTTAGTTGCACAGAAGATTCATGGCCAAAAATTCTTGAGAAGTACTCCCAGTTCTGACGCTGGCTTGTTCGGTGACCTTGGCAAGCTGCCAGGCCACTGTGATTTCATTTCCCCCTCTACAAAATTAGCAGCATGCTTACCTACATCCCAGATGTTGGGAGGCTTAATTAATGTCAACCTTTGTGTAAAAATGAAAATACTATTTACCCAATAAATGCCAAGTAATCCAGATTTTATACTCCTACTTCTGGCAGGTGCCATAAAATAAAAAAAAAAAAAAAGAGGAGAGAAAAACAAAACACAAAAAACAATGGAGATAGCAAACATTAATATACTAAAAGAATTGGTCATAGCAGGGATTCTTGAATCTTTCTTTGCTGTTCTGTTTGTTTGTTCAGTTGAGGCAATCTACTCTAGCAGGAGTCATTACCAAAACATGTTTACTGACCCCTCTAGTAGGAATGGCTCTCGACCCACGCTTCACTGAATTTTACGTAAATTGTGCTTGTACTTTACCAATTTAAAGTTGTGTATTAATCCCAGCCTCCCTAAAGCACCATACTAATGAGGATTGGAGTCTCCGAGGGGTGCAAAGGATTAATGAGCTCGGCTACTAACCAAAAGATTGGAGGTTCAAGTCCATCCAGAGGCTCCTTGGAAGAAAGGCCTGGTGAGCTACTTTTTTTTTTTTATATATATTTTATTGTGTTTTTGGTAAAAGTTCACACAGAAAATTAGGTCCTCGTTTAACAATTTCTGTACATATTGTTTGAGGGAAAGATCTGGCACTCTACTGCTGTAAAGATCATACAGTCTAGGAAACCCTATGTGGCAGTTCTACTCTGTCACATAGGGTCACTAAGAGTTGAAATCGACTCAATGGCACACAACAACAACAACATATATATGGTTAAGTGACATTGGTTACATTTTTCACAATGTGTCAGCATTCTCATTATTTCCGTTCTGTTTCCGTGAATCTAGCTTCCTTGTCCCCCTTTACCTTCTTAGCTTTGGTCTAGGGTAAATGTTTACCATTTGGTTTCATTTAGATGATTATTTGAAGAAGCCCAGTACTCATGGAGATATTATTTATTATATGAGCCAATCTATCATTCGGCTGACAGGTGACCTCTGGGAGTAGTCTGAGTTCCAAGTTTAAAGGGTATTCCAGGGCAATAGTCTCAGGGGTTCCTCTAATCTCTACAGGTCTAGTAAATCTGGTCTTTTTTTTTCAGTTTTGTTCTACATTTCTTCCCATTCTATTCAGGATCATCTATTATGTCTCTGGATGGAAGGGTCAGTAGTGGTAGCTGGGCACCATCCAGTTCTTCTGGTCTCAGGGTAGGTGAGGCTATGGTTTGTGAAGACTATTAGAAATGTAGACTAGTTTCTTCTTTGAGTCTATTTTGCTCTGGACAATTAGAGACTGATATTTGTATTTTAGATGGCCACTCACAAGCTTTTAAGACCCCAGACACCACTCACAAACTAGGATGTAGAACAATAACTTTATGGACTATATTGTGCCATTTGACTGAGTTGCCCTACAAGATTATGGTCCTAAGCCTTTAAACCCAGTAAATCAATTCTGTAAGGTGTTTGATTATGTCTAGGAAGTATCCATATGGCTGCATACTATTCCATTGTGTGTATATACCACAATTTGTTTATCCATTCATCTGTTAATGGTTACTTATGTTATTTCCATCTTTTTGCTATTGTGAATAATGCTACAGTGAACATAGGTGTGCATATGTCTATTTGTGACACTGCTATCAGATGTCTAGGATATATGCTTAGGACTGGAGTCATAGGGTAATTCTATTTCTAGCTTTTTGAGAAAGTGCCATACCATTTTCCATAGTGGTTGAAGCAATTTACAATCCAACCAGCAGTGGAGCAGAGTTTGAATCTCTCCACAATCTCGTCAGCATTTATTGTTTTCTGTTTTTTTTGATCAGTGTCATTTTTGCAGGGTTTAGATGGTATCTCATTGTGGTTTTAATTTGCAACTCTCTACTTGCTAATGATTACGAGATCTTTTCATGTGTTTGTTGGCCACTTGAATATCCCCTTTGGTAAAGTGTCTGTTTATGCTCTTTGTCCCTTTTTTAATTGGATTGTTTGTCTTTTTATTATTGAGTTGTTGAAATTTTCCATCTATTTTAGAGATTAAACCTTTATGAAAGAAGTCATTCCAGAAGACTTTTTTCTGAATCTGTAGGATCTCTTTTTACTTTTTTGATACAGTCTTTTGATGAGCATAAGTATTTAATTTTTAGGAGGCCCCAGTTATGTAATTTGTCTTCTACTGTTTACGTATTTGTAGTTGTGCTTGATAATCTAGTTCTAAAGAAATTAGGTCGCATAGTTTTTTCCTTACATTATCTTCCAGGAACTTTATGGTTTTAGATTTAACATAGTAATTTTGACCCATTTTGAGTTAGTTTTTGTGTATGGTGTGAGGTATGAATCTTGTTTTATTTTTGTACAAGTGGATATCCAATTTTGCCAGCACTATTTGTTAAAGAGACTGTTTCCTCCCCATTGAATGAACAGTGACCCATTGCTGAAAATCAGCTGCCAATAGATAAATGGACTTACTTCTGGATTCTCAATTCTGTTCCATTGATCTATGCTGTCACTGAATCAGTACTATGCTGTTTTGATTACTGTGGCTGTATAGTATGTTTTGGTATCAGGAAGCTTGAGGCCTCCTACTTTGTTTTTATTCTTCAATTTTGCTTTTGCAGCCTCTTTTCTTTCCATATAAAGATGGTGATTACTTTTTCTATTTCAGTGAAGAATGATGTTGGAATTTGAATCAGGACTGCATTATTTCTATGGATTTCTTTGGATAGTACTGACATTTTCACAATGTTAAGTCTTCCAATCTGTGAGCATGGAATTCTCTGTCATTTATGTAGGTCTCTTTTAGTTTGGGGCTGTAGTGTTTTATCATTTTCATCGTATAAGTCTTTTACATCCCTGGTTTGGTGATCTACTTCTGAAAATTTAACTATTGAAAACCCTGTGGAGCCAAGCTCTACTCTGACACATAGGGGGTTGCCATGAATCAAAATCAACTCGATGCCAATGAGTTTACTATGTATAAGGCACTGTGCTAGGTAAGCACCAGGAATATTGGTGAAGAAAACAAAAAAAAATCCCTTGCTATCACAATAAAAAATGCACACTCTAAAATGGAATATAGATATTAAGCAAGTGCTTACAATAAAATGTTAAAGGATCATGACAGGGAAATTTCAGGGAGATCTAACATTTTGTAGAATCCAGAGACTGTTTCTCTAAGGAGGTGACATTTCAGCTGCGATTTGATGGTGGAGAAGAAAGTGGTCTAGGCAAAGACAATAGCATTACAAAAAGCCAGGGAAATGAGAGAGGTCATAAAGCTTGGTTGGCTAGATCTTATATTGAAGTAATATGAGAATGAAGGAACACTTTATCCTAAGGAAATTTGGAAGTTATTGAAAGATTTTATGCAGGGATATGAAATGATTAGACGTGTGCTTTTAAAAAATTACCCTAATTGGAGTTTGGAAAATGAACAGGAGGAAAGCACTAGGGACAGATATATAAGTTAGAGGGTCATAAAGATCATTTCATAAGCATTGCTGGCAGACTGGATAAGCATAGTGGCAGAGAGAGTGCAGAGAAACAGATTGACCTGACAAATGTTTGGAAACTAAAACTAGCCCATGGAACTTTATTGGGTATATTGGAGAAGGAAGAAATGGAACGGGCTGGCGAAGGGAAGTAGGAGTCAAGGATTACTCTCAAATCCAGAACCTAAGGAATGTGTATGCGAGGATGCAAAGCCTAGATGGCAGAATAGACAGATGCTTCCAGCAAGTCCTCTTACAACAAAGACCTGAAAAAAAACCAAGTGAAACAAGTATATTTATGACAAGCAAGGAGCCCCAAACATCAAAGGCAAGCTTAGAAAATGAACTGAGGGACAGAGGATGGAAGAGACAGTTCAGAAGCAGAGAGAAGTTACTGGACCTGAATCATGGGGAACACTCGGGCATCATACCCAGGAGGTTCAGTGGCAGGCTGGTACTACTGTTCAGTTGCAATTTCCTCAGGGAGAAGCAGCCAGCCACACAGCCTACTCACACCTTCGGAACCAGAGAAGAACAGCACTCTCGGCAAAAGCTAAGTACTTATGTATATTTTACCACGCTCCCCCTCCACCCGCTCCCAAGCCAGCTTCAGAGGTTGATTTCCCTGGAGCTGAGATAGGCCCTGTTGAGAGCCTACAGCCATGCTCCTGGCCTTGGACAAAGAATAAATTTCCAACTGGGAGAAAAGATAATTTGCCAGCTCCACTAAATGGGGGAGCTCAGGACAGAAGAGGCCCCTGTCCAGGCATAAATGGTCTGTGGACGTTGAGTACCCTTCCCCTCTGCATGGAACTGTGTGGGCCTATTTCAGGAGAATAGGCCCTTGTTGGCAGTCTCCAACCATTTCAGCTGTGCAGCAGAGACATGGGTGTTTGATGTTTGACATTGCTTTGCCTATTAAACAAGGTCCTCACCTACCCATGTAAGGGGCCTAAGGACTGTTGGCTCCACTCAGGTAACCCAGCCACCCATGACAAGGGTCCAAGGGTAACTGGCACCTCCCAGTCCTTACAACAAAAAATATTGGGTGCCCATGGTCTGTATGTAGAACCCACCCACCTGTATGCTCTAGGGAAGAGGGACACACTTTCCTCAGAGACACATTGGGGACAATTCTCAGCTCCCTTCATTGTTCAGAGTGTGAACCCCTGCTGCAACCAGATACTGGTACCTACACCAATCACCCCACCCCTCTAAGACTGTAGAACAAACCCTGTACCACACACTTGATGATCAGCTACCTGGACATGTGAGCTGAATTCATACAAGAAAAGTAAATGGACTCTTAGACTGATATACCTGGTAACAGTTCTAGCCATCTGGGGACAGGATGTCAGAGCTCTAAAGGCAAAAATAATCAAGCTAGCTCACTCAAGCAACGCATTTGGGTGTATCGAAACAAAACAAAGCAAGAAGCTACAATACAGTAAGCAAACATAAAATAAACTAATACAATAACTTATAGATGGCTTAGAGACAACAGTCAATATCAAGTCACATAAAGAAACAGACCAAGATCACCTCAACAAGCTCTCAAAACAAAGAATCAAGGGGTCTTCTAGATGTAAAGTGCCTTCTTGGGATTACCAGATGCAGAATACAAAAGATCAATATACAGGACCCTTCAAGACATCAGGAAGGAAATGAGGCAATATGCAGAACAAGCCAAGGAACACACAGATAAAGCAACTGAAGAAATTAAAAAGATTATTCAGGAACATAATGAAAAATTTAATAAGCTGGAAAAATCCATAGACAGCAATCAGAAATTCAGAAGATTGACAGTAAAATTACAGAAGTAGACAACTCAGTAGAAAGTCAGAGGAGCAGAATTGAGCAAGTGGGAGGCAGAATTTCTGAACTTGAATATAAAGCAATTGGCAGTAATATATTTGAAGAAAAATCGACAAAAGAATTTTAAAAAATGAAGAAATCTTAAGAATCATGTGGGACTCTATCAAGAGAAATAACCTGCGAGTGATTGCGGTACCAGAATGGAGAGGGATAACAGAAAATACGGAGAGAATTGTTGAAGGTTTGTTGGCAGAAAACTTCCCTGATATCATGAAAGATGAGAAGACATCTATCCAAGATGCTCATCAAACTCCACAGAAAGTAGATTTTAAAAGAAAGCCACCAAGACATATTATAATCAAACTTGCCAAAACCAAAAATAAAGAGAGAATTTTAAGAGCAGCTAGGGATAAACAAAAAGTCCTCTACAAATGAGAGTCAATAAGAATAACCTTGGGCTACTTGGCAGAACCATGCAGGCAAGAAGGCAATGGGATGACTTACAAATAAAATTGAAGAAAAAAAACTGCCAGCCAAGAATCATATATCCAGCAAAACTGTCTCTCAAATATGAAGGTGAAATTAGGACATTTAAAGATAAACAGAACTTTAGGGAATTGGTAAAAACCAAAACAAAACTACAAGAAATACTAAAGGGTGTTCCTTGGTTAGAAAATCAATAATATCAGGTATCAACCTGAGACTAGAACACTGGGCAGAGCAACCAGAAGTCAACCCAGACAGGGAAATCACAAAAATAAATCAAGATAAAAACTAGCTCAAAACTGGGAAACTGTGATGTTATTATGGAAAAGAAGACAACATTAAAACAATAAAAAGGGAATAAGAAATGTAGTCATTGATCTTCCATATGGAGAGGAAGACAAGGTGATACAAAGAAATATAACTTAGGGTTACATTTAGAAAAAAAAAAGTAAGTAATAAGGTAACCACAAAGGAGACATACCATCCTCCACATCAAAATAAAATACAAGAAGAAAATAGAGACTCAGCAGAAAAAAGTTAACAACAATGAGTATGATGAAAGGACAATATATAAAGATAATCTACTCAGCACGTAAAATTAAGTGGGAAAAGAAACTGTCAGCAACACACAAAAAAAAGGACATCAAAATGATGGCACTAAATTCATACCTATCCATAATTACGCTGAATGTAAATGGACTAAATGCACCAATAAAGAGACAGAGAGTGGCAGAATGGATTAAAAAACACGATTCATCTATATGCTGTGTATGTGAGACACACATTAGACTTAGAGACACAAACAAGCTAAACCTCAAAGAATGGAAAAAATATATCAAGCAAACAATAATCAAAAAAGAGCAGGAGTGGCAATATTAATGTCTGACAAAATAGAATTTAAAGTTAATTTCATCATAAAAGATACAGAAGGACACTATATACCAAGAAGATAGAACCATAATAAATATTTATGTACCCAATGACAGGGCTGCAAGATACACAAAACAAACTCTATCAGCAGTAAAAACTGAGATAGACAGCTGCACAATCATAGTAGGAGACTTCAACAAACAACTTTTGGTGAACGACAGGACATCCAGAAAGAAGCTCAATAAAGACACAGAAGGTCTAAATGCCACAATCAACCAACTTGAACCATAGACATACACAGAACACTCTATCTAACAACAGCCAAGTATACTTTCTTTTCTAGTGCACATGGAATATTCTCTAGAATAGACCACATATTAGGCTATAAAGCAAGCTTTAGCAGAACTCAAAACATTGAAATATTACAAAGCATCTTCTCTGACTGTAAGGTCATAAAAGTAAAAATCAATAACATAAAAAGCAAGGAAAAGAAATCAAACACCTGGAAACCAAACAATAAATACCCTGCTCAAAAGGCTGGAATATAGAAGACATTAAGGATGGAATAAAGAAATTCAGAGAATCCAATGAGAATGAAAACACTTCCTATCGCAACCTTTGGGACACAGCAAAAAACACTGTTCAGAGGTCAATTTATATCAATAAATGCACACATACAAAAAGATGAAAAGGCCCAAATCAAAGAATTGTCCCTACAACTTGAACAAAATAGAAAGAGAGCAACAAAAGAAACCCTCAGGCACCAGAAGAAAACAAATAATAAAAATTAGATCTGAACTCAATGAAATAGAAAACAGAAAAATGATTGAAAGAATTAACAAGACCAAAAGCTGGTCCTTTGAAAAAATCAACAAAATCGATAAAGCATTGGCCAAAATGACAAAAGAAAAACAGGAGAGAAAGCAAATAACCTGAATAGGAAATGAGACGAGCGATTTTACAACAGACCCAACTGAAATTAAAAGAATCATATCAGATTACTATGAAAAATTGTACTCTAACAATTTTGAAAACCTAGAAGAAATGGATGAATTCCTAGAAATACACTGCCTATCTAAAGGAACACAAATGAGGTAGACCAACTAAATAGACCCATAACAAAAGAAGAAATTGAAAAGGTAATCAAAAAACTCCCAATAAAAAAAGCCCTGGCCCGGATGGCTTCACTGCAGATTTCCACCAAACTTTTAGAGAAGAGTTAACACCACTGCTACTACAGGTATTTCAGAGCACAGAAATGGACAAAATACTCCCAAACTCATCCTATGAAGTCAGCATTTCCTTGATAACCAAAACCAGCTAAAGACACCACACAAAAAAAGAAAATTACAGACCTATATCCCTTGTGAACTTAGATGCAAAAATCCTCAATAAAATTCTAGCCAATGGAATTCAACAGCATATCAGAACAACACCATGACCAAGTGGGATTCATTCCAGGTATGCAGACGTGGTTCAATATTAGAAAAACAATTAATGTAATCCATCATATAAATAAAACAAAAGAATCGTATGATTTTATCAATTGATGCAGAAAAGGGACTTGACAAAGTCCAATACCCGTTCATGATAAAAACTCTCAGAAAATAAGAATAGAAGGAAAATTCCCCAACATAATAAAGGGCATTTACACAAAGCCAATAGCCAATTTCATCCTAAATGGAGAGAGCCTGAAAGCATTCCTCTTGAGATCAGGGACCAGACGAGGATGCCCTTTATCACCACTTTTATTTGACATTGTGCTGGAGGTTCTTGCCAGAGCCATTAGGCTAGATAAAGAAATAAAGGGTATCCAGATTGGCAAGGAAGAACTACGAACATCTCTATATGAAGATGACATGATCTTATACACAAAACCCTAAGGAATCCTCAAGAAAACTCCAGAAACTAATAGAAGAGTTCAGCAGAATATAGGGATACAAGATAAACACACAAAAATCAGTTGGATCCCTCTACACCAACAAAAAGAACATCGCAGAGGAAACCACAAAATCAATGTCATTTACAGGAGCCTCCGAGAAGATAAAACACTTAGGAATAAATCTTACCAGAGATGTAAAAGACTTATACAAAGAAAACTAGAAACCATTCCTGCAAGAATCCAAAAGAGACCTGCATAAGTAGAAAAGACTTAACACTATAAAAATGTGTATCAAAAGAGCTCTATAGATTCAATGCAATTCTGATCCAAATTCCACCTACATTTTTTAATGAGATGGAGAAACAAATCACCAACTTCATACGGAAGGGAAAGAGGCCCTGGATAAGTAAAGCATTACTGAAAAAGAAGAACAAAATGGAAGGCCTTACTCTACCTGATTTTAGAACCTATTAGGTATGTTTGGTTTTTTATACTGCCACAGTAGTCAAAACTGCCTGGTACTGGTACAAGAGACACACAGACCAATGAAGCAGAATTGAGAATCCTGACATAAATCCACCCACGTAGGAGGAATTGGTATTTGACAAAGGCCCCAAAGCAGTTAAATGTGGAAAAGGCAGTCTTTTTAACAAATGCTGCTGACATAACTAGATATCCATCTGCAAAAAAATTAAACAAGACACATACCTCACACCATGCACAAAAACGAACTCAAAATGGATCAAAGACCTAAATATAAAACCTAAAATGATAAAGATCATGGAAGAAAAAATAGGGCAATGTTAGGGGCCTTAATGCGTGACATGAACAGTATACAAACAGTACTAACAATGCAGAAGAAAATCTAGATAACTTAGAGCTCCTAAAAATCAACCACTTATGCTCATTCAAAGACTTCGCCAAAACAGTTAAAAGATTACCTACAGACTGGTATAAAGTTTTTAGCTATGACATTTCCAGTCAACATCTGATTTCTAAAATCTACATGATACTGCAAAAACTCACCTACAAAAAGACAAATAACCCAATTAAAAAATGGACAAAATATATGAACAGACCACTAAAGAAGACATTCATGTAGCTAACAGATTCATAAAGAAATGCTCATGATCATTAGCCATTAGAGAACTGCAGATCAAAACTACAATGAGATTCTAGCTCACTCCAGCAAGGCTGGCACTAATCAAAAAAACACAAAATAATAAATGTTGGAGAGGTTGTGGAGAGATTGGTACACTTATACACTGCTGGTGGGAATGTAAAATGGGACAACCACATTGGAAATCGATTTGGCACTTCCTTAAAAAGCTAGAAATAGAACCGCCATATGATCCTGCAATCCCACTCCTTGGAATATATCCTAGAGAAATGAGAGCCTTTACACGAACAGATATATGCACACCCATGTTCATTGCAGCACTGTTTACAATAGCAAAAAGACAGAAACAACCAAGGTGCCCATCAATGGATGAATGGATAAGTTATGGTATATTCACACAATGAAATACTTCACACAATGGAATACTACACATCCATAAAGAACAGTGAGGAATCTGTGAAACATTTCATAATATGGAAGAATCTGGAAAGCATTACTGAGTGAAATTAGTCAGTTGCAAAAGGGCAGATTATTGTATAAGACCACTATTATAAGAACTCGAGAAATAGTTTAAACAGAGAAGAAAATATTCTTTTGTGGTTACGAGAGGGGGGAGGGAGGGAGGGTGGGAGAGGGGTATTTATTCACTAATTACATAGTAGTTAAGAACTACCTTAGGTGAAGGGAAAGACAACACACAATACAGGGGAGGTCAGCACAACTGGACTAAACCAAAACCAAAGAAGTTTCCTGAATAAACTGAATGCTTTGTAGGTCAGCATAGCAGGGGCAGGGGTTTGGGGACCATGCTTTCAGGGGACATCTAAGTCAATTGGCATAATAAAATCTATTAAGAAAACATTCTGCCTCCCACTTTGGAGAGCAGCATCTGGGGTCTTAAACGCTAGCAAATGCCCATCTAAGATGCATCAATTGGTCTCAACCCACCTGGACCAAATGAGAATGAACACCACCAAGGACATGAGGAAATTATGACCCCAAGAGACAGAAAGGACCACATAAACCAGAGACTACATCAGCTTGAGACCAGAAGAACTAGATGGTTCCCATCTACAACCAATGACTGCCCTGACAGGGAACATAACAGAGAACCCCTGAGGGAGTGGGAGAGCAGTGGGGTGCAGGTCCCAAATTCTATAAAAAGACCAGACTTAATGGTCTGACTGAGACTAGAAGGACCCTGGTTGTCATGGCCAGCAGGCCCTCTGTTGGCCCAGGACAGGAAACATTCCTGAAGCCAACTCTTCAGATAGGGATTGGACTGGAAAATAGGATGGAGAGGGATGCTGGTGTGGAGTGAGCTTCTTGGATCAGGTGGACATTTGAGACTATGTTGACATCTCCTGCCTGGAGGGGAGATGAGAGGGTAGAGAGGGTTAGAAGCTTGTGAAATGGACACAAAAGAGAGAATGGAGCAAGGGAGTGGGCTGTCTCTTTAGGGGGAGAGAAATTGGGTGTATGTAGCAAGGTGTATATCAGTTTTCATGTGAGAGACTGACTTGATTTGTAAACTTTCACTTAAAGCACAGTAAAAAAAAAAAAAAAAAAACCATGTGTAGGGGAAACACTAACTGAACTCTGGAAAAAAAGCAGCTTGAGAGGCAAGATGATAAGCTTAGTTTCAGACCATTTAGTTTGCAAATGCCTGAAAGACATCTTAAGGAAGATACCCCAGAGGCCATTTGACATACAAGAGCTTTCTGGCTGGACATAAAGATTTAAAAGTTT
This sequence comes from Elephas maximus indicus, assembly GCF_024166365.1. NCBI lineage: Eukaryota > Metazoa > Chordata > Mammalia > Proboscidea > Elephantidae > Elephas > Elephas maximus. The sequence goes on along the minus strand of NC_064822.1, from coordinate 10,655,946 downwards.
TCAATAGATAGATAGGAAATAAAGCGAAGGGAATAGATGGCATCACACAGGGCAAGTGTGCAGGGTGACAATAACATAAAGTTCAAGAAAAAGATTAAGAAACATCAATATTTAATGAAAGGTAAAGAGGGACTGACACGAGACTGAAGAGGAGAAGACAAAGAAAGAAGAGAAAAACCAGGAGAGTGGCAACCATCAGAATTTTGAGGGTATGGAGAAAATGGTTCTCACCTAATACTGTGGTGGGAAAGCCCACTGGTGTAATTTCTATCATTGGCAATTTGTCGTCTTCTGTCAGTATTAGGAGTGCGCATATTCTGCAACCCATGTGTCTTCATTTCCTAGTGCTGGCATAACAAAATTACCACAAGCAAGTAGCTTGAAAGAATAGAATTTTGTTTTTTCCCAGTTCAGGAGGTTTGAATTCCAAATTCAGGGCATTGCCTCTGTGGGAAGCCATTCTTTGTTTTTTTTCAGCTTCTCGTGGCTGCCAGCAATCTTTAGAGATCCTGAGTTTGTAGATGCATCTGCCTCTGTTATCACATGCCATCTGCCCCCTGTGTGTGTCTGTCTCTAAGTGTTTCTACTCCCCTTAATAAGACACCACTCAGAAAGGATTGGGTTTAGGACCCACCCTACTCTGACATGACCTTTAACATAGCAAAAGGAAAAAAAAAAACTTATTCCCAAACAGGGTCACATTCACAGGCTCAAGTTTTAGGACTTCAATATATAATTTTGGTGGCTACAACTCAATCCATAACACCATGATTTAATTTTTGTGTAGGATAAGGAGCCAAGTGGCACGAAAGTTCAGTGGTTTGAACCTACCCAGTGGCTTCATGGGAAAAAAGACTTGGCACTGCGCTCACAAGGAGATTTCAGCCTTGGAAACCCTATGGGGCAGTTCTACTCCAGGTGGCTATGAGTTAGAATAAACTGGATGGCACACAACAAAAACAACAGTCTATGAATATAGGCACATATACATCACATTAACATTTGTAATAGCATAAGACTGAAACAAAATGTCATACAATAGAGAACTAGTTAGATAAATTATAGTACAACCGTAGTGAAATACTCTGCATTGTTACAAACTGCTTTATACATACAGCCTTCAAATTTTGTTATTTTTAAGTAAAAAAGGCAAGCTACAACACTGCATATATAGTATGTGTCATGGATTGAATTACGTCCCCCCAAAAATGTCTATATCAACTTAGGCTATGATCCCCAGTATTGTGTGGTTGTCCTCCATTTTGTGATCGTAATTTTATGTTAAGAGGATTAGGGTAGGACTGTAACACCACCCTTACTCAGATCACCTCCCTGATCCAACACAAAGGGAGTTTCCCCGGGGTGTGGCCTGCACCACCTTTTATCTCTTAAGAGATAAAAGGAAAGAGAAGCAAGCAGAGAGCTGGGGACCTCATACCACCAAGAAAGCAGCACTGACAGCAGAGCGTGTCCTTTGGACCAGGGTTCCCTGCACCTGAGAAGCTCCTAGACCAGGGGAAGATTGAGGACAAGGACCTTCCTCCAGAGCCGATGGAGCGAGAAAGCCTTCCCCTGGAAATGATGCCTTGAATTTGGACTTTCAATCTACTTTACTGTGAGGAAATAAATTTCTCGTTGTTAAAGTCACCAACTTGTGGTATTTCTGTTATAGCGGTACTAGATGACTAAGACAGTATGTTACCATACCTATGACATAGTGTGTGTCTATATATATATGTGTGTGTATTTATATTTATAAATGTGTGTGTCTATATGTTTTTTTATATGTATATATATTGTATATATGTGTGCATATATTTTTTTATGTATTTTGTGCATTAATGATGTACATCTGGCAGTAATGAATGTTGAGGTATGAGATCAGAGTAACACTGCTTGTGAGGGTTAAGGTTATGTGTCATCTTGGCTGGGCCATGAATCTCAGGGATTTGGCAGTTATGTAATGATGTGGCCATCTTCCATTTTCACACTAACACTGATTTTCTCATATGACCTGATGTTTGAAACCTAACCACGTCAGTAAGTGAGGAGGGGGTCTATTAATTATCTTAAATACATAAAACGTTTTAATTTAAAAGGAGAAAGTGCTTAAAAGTATTAAAGCTTCATAAAACATAGGAAAATAAGAAGCAAAACCTGTTCCATTAGATGTATCAGTGTCACAAGTACCATGAAGAGGGCAGATTTAGCGATGTAATTGGATATAATGAGAAAACAAAGGTTAAGATGTGAATAAAAGTGAGAAAATGAAGACAGAGAGTATAGGCAGCCTTCTCTAGAAGTTGTCTATGCAAGGAAGGTAGAAGAAATGAGGACTAGCTCTTGGATAAAGTGGAATCAATGATGGCCTGCCTCAGATGAGCCCATTTAAACGTTGATAGAAAGGAGCCAATTTTGACAGTAAGTTGCAGATAGAGTAGAGCATGGAGATGATGGTGTAACTAGACCTTGAGGAGGTAGAAGTGGACGAGATTAAGGGCATCGGGAATGATTAGCCTAAGAGAGGAGGAAAGGCAACTTTTCCAAACATAACAAATGGAAAAGAAGAAAAGAATGGGTATGAATGCAGGCAAGTTATAGATTTAGTGATGAGAATTTGAGGAATTAATGTTGAATATATTCTGTAGTCTCTGTGGAGAAGGCCCAGAATGCTTGGGATGGTGGGAAGTTAGCAGTCTAAGGAGTCAAACAATGTTTAAAATTGTAAATGCGATAAATAGGAAACCTTACTGATTTAGGAAATGTATTGCTGGATGATGCTGAAAATCCAGTTGAGGGTTTCCTATAACAATCTTTCTCTCTTTATTTTTCCTTACCAAAATCCTACTCACACCAGTTCAAGAAGGTTGACTAGGCACATCTGTCTACTTATCTTCCCTCCCAATATCCCACTAAAATGACAGTAATATTTACAAAAGGAAAACATTTTCTAAACATGAGAATGAGAAATGAGATCATAAGTAAACTTGAGGTTTTGATGAATTTCTGATTGAGGAACTATGGATAAACCAGAGAAGAAACGGGAAAGAATAAGCAAGTTAGAGGCTACATTGGAGAGTCTAGGAAGTGCTGGAAAGGTGCTTAATGTGAATAGGAGACTCCCAACACTATTAGGACATTACACAGGGAAACTGATTCTGAAACTATTAACAACTGACACACAGAGAAAAAAGAGATTTATTAAAAAGCTTCTAGAGAGAAAAAGTAATGAATAATTAAAAATAAGTTGGATTATTACCAGATTTCTCACAAGCAACACTACAGTTTACAAGAAAATGGAGAAATGCCTTCAAAATCCTGAGGGCAAGTTTTAAACCCTGAACTCAGTATTCCACGAAAAGATGAAGTACAAAAGAAAAATAAATATATCTGTGGAAGTGCAAAGATTTTAAGTTTGTTTTTACACACAAATTTTTGGGGAAAAAAAACACCTTATCAAATTTTTCAGCAAAATGAGGAAAAGTAAAATATAGTATCCATGAAACAGTAGATTGATTACAATGAAAAGTAATTTCAGACTGGCGGTGATCAGTTAACTGAATATAAATAAAATATTTTCAAAAGGAATTACTTTAGTAAATACTATGATAAAAAGTTTGAATGATTTAGTGGTAGAATGGCGCCATATGCTTCTTTATCAACAAGAAGAATGAAAGGTGATTACAAATACTGGAGAAAACAAAAAAGTTGTCTAAGAAATCATGGCACAAATATTCAGCAAAGTAGTAGTTGCATGATTTTGAGAAATTGAAGTTGTAAAAAAATAAATCCACTGGCCTTTGAATAACAAAGAGTAAATCAGAGCATAAATCATGTTATCATAATCATAATATTCTAACTCCTCTAGAATACTTATAACACTGAGAATTTAATTATAATTAGAGGAGCGAATGAAATATATTATAAATGTTAACAATATAAAAGTAATGATATAGACTGACAGAAGTTGGAGGGGGAAGCAGAAGAGAGATAAAGGAAAGCATACAGCACAGCCGGCCTTGTTTTCCAGAGTGAGCCATCACAAGACACAATCTAAATTTGATGGAGTGACGAAAGTTAGTTTAAAAGTAATATTTAAAATTACAAAAGTTATTAGGAATAGAAATACCAAAAATAATAATATTAACAAAAATTGGGAAGAAGAGTGGGCAAGGGGAGATAGGAAATATTTACCATACAATATTCTTCATCTTTCAGAGCAGAAATAACTGTCCAACCTTTCTATAACTATAAGAATGAAAAAAAAAGAAAAAAATTAGCTATCTTTCTTTTCCTCATAGTGATATACCAAAAACTACACACATTTTGTAATAAAACAGACTAGTTTAAACCCTGGATCTGTTACTTATAAGTTATGTGTCCACAAGAAATTTACTTAAGCTTTCTGAACTTCAGCTTTTTTGTTCTATAAAATGGGAATTGATAAGAAAAGTAAATTGTAGGGTGAGGGTAAAGAATAGCATTTTTCACATAGTATGCTTTCAATATTTTGCTGAAGATCATTCAAAAATGGCTGCAGCAGGATATCAACGGGGAACTGCCAGAAATTCAAGCCCGTTTCAGAAGAGGACGTGGAACCAGGGATAGCATTGCTGATGTCAGATGGATCCTGGCTGAAAGCAGAGAATACCAGAAGGAGGTTTACCTGTGTTTTATTGACTATGCAAAGGCATTCAACTGTGTGGATCATAACAAACTATGGATAACACTGCCAAGAATGGGAATTCCTAAACAATTAATTGTGCTCATGAGGAACCTTTACATAGATCAAGAGGCAGGTGTTCGGACAGAACAAGGGGATACTGATTGATTTCAAGTCAGGAAAGGTGTGCGACAGGGTTGTATTCTTTCACCACACCTATTTAATCTGTATGCTGAACAAATAATCTGAGAAGCAGGACTATATGAAGAAGAACGGGGCATCAGGATTGGAGGAAGACTCATTAACCACCTGAGTTATGCAGATGACACAACCTTGCTTGCTGAAAGTGAAGAGGACTTGAAGCACTTACTAATGAAGATCAAAGACCACAGCCTTCAGTATGGATTGCACCTCAACATAATGAGAACTAAAATCCTCACAACTGGACCAATGAGCAACATCATGATAAACGGAGAAAAGATTGAAGTTGTCAAGGATTTCATTTCACTTGGATCCACAATCAACAGCCATGGAAGCAGCAGTCAAGAAATCAAAAGACACGTTGCATTGGGCAAATCTGCTGCAAAGGACCTCTTCAGAGTGTTGAAAAGCAAAGATGTCACCCTGAAGACTAAGGTGCGCCTGACCCAAGCCATGGTATTTTCAATCATATCATATGCATGTGAAAGCTGGACAACGAATAAGGAAGACAGAAGAAGAGTGATGCCTTTGAATTGTGGTGTTGGCAAGAATATTGACTATACCATGGACTGCCAAAAGAACGAACAAATCTGTCCTGGACGAAGTGTGGCCAGAATGCTCCTTAGAGGCAAGGATGGCGAGACTGCGTCTTACATACTTTGGACATGTTGTTAGGAAGGATGAGTCCCTGGAGAAGGACATCATGCTTTGCAAAGTACAGGGTCAGTGGAAAAGAGGAAGACCCTCAACGAGGTGGATTGACACAGTGGCTGTAACAATGAGCTCAAGCATAACAACGAATGTGAGGATGGCTCAGGACTGGGCAGTGTTTCATTCTGTTGTACATAGGGTCCCTACGAGTCGGAACTGACTCAACGACAGCTAACAACAACATGCTTTCAATACATAATTATTAGTATTACTATTATTATTGATACAACCTTCTTGAAACGAGAGCTCAGGACTTGATATGGTTGATTACTACTTATTAACCAAGGGTGCATATTAATTATGAAAGCTACAGAATGGGAAGATCTGCTGTGTTTTGTTAACATTTTATGTAACTAAATGCCTGAGTAAAAGGAAGAAGTGGTTTAGTGTCTCAGTGGATGAAGAGGAGCATGGTGGTTCTCAATTTGCAATACCCTTATCGTTGAACAGTTAAGCAATTATTGTCTCTAGATGAAATGTCCCAAAAATGTAAAGAATATTTTACCTGAAGCTAAATAATATCTCAAATTTCCTTTCTTTTTCTTTTTGAACCTATGTTAACTTATTTGTGGGATCATTGGCTATTTCTTGCTAATCTCCTTTAATTGGCTTAGTTTCAAACTGGAAATTATATTTTCTACTTAATAAGTGACGTTCCTTTGATAGAAATAGTTCTTTGATAACATGGAGTCCACAGAGGAAAAATAATTGAAGTGGCCTTTTAGGTCTGTTTCTTCTGTACAACTCCTAAGAGCTTAGGTTTTCTAAACACCCCTGGCCTCTTGATCCACCCTTATAACTCCCTATGGGGAGAGAGTAGGCAACTACATGGCAAGTTTATGAGGAGGACCTGGATACACATAGATTTGCCTCATTTTCTCTGTTTTGTGAACTAAAGGAGGGCACCCCTTCTGCTGTACACCTTGACTGTCACAGGGGCAGACCCTGGTGGGAAGCTTCTGGCCATATTCCATGAAGCCCCATTGCTGGGTAAGTTAAGTGTTTGTAGAGTAGTTGGAAGCACATCTTTATGATGTACAGAAGCCTTATCTTCTAATTTAGCTTTTAATTAATTCAAACTAATTTAAACAAAGCTAACTTAGTTTAAACTCCTTAACTCCATCTCTCCATCTGCCTAACTCTGTTGCCTCTCTATTTATTCATTTTTTTCTCTCTCTCTCAAAAAGGTTTTAACTAAGGAGGGGGGAAAGGACTTTATTCGCTGAACCTCCTGAAATCCCATAGTGCTAGGTGGGAACAACCTCATTCAAGTTAAGATGTCACTGAAGCAACTTGTTAAACAATTACACACCATCTGAAGGAGATAAACAGAAATGTGAAAACTATTATTAAAAATACAGATACTTGGCTACCCTTCAAGACAACGCTTATAACACATAATTAACACAACTTGATTTCTCTAATAAAATTCTACCGAGAGATAAATTGACTTTTTTTTTTCATTTTTGGCAACCTGTCTTAGTGTCCAAAAAGTAATGAACTCAGCAACAATGTCCGAAGCTCCATCCTTGCCTTCTCATTCTGTACTGTGGAATCCAGGTTATAGGGGGATCAATCCATATGTTTCTCATCATCATAAATTTAACAAGAGATTTGTAGCTGCTGTTTTATAATCCTTGCAAAGCTTTCCCATTTTGACCTATGGAACAAAGATTTAGATAAAAACAAATCAAAAACAAGTATAAATGAATTCTTGGTCAAATTTAGGCTACAGAAATATTTTAGGATCAAAATATAGATTAAATTTTAATTTTAATGCCAGTTTAATACTAGTAAAAGTTTATTCTTTTCAATTATGTTAAGTGAGCTAATAAAATATAACTTTTCCTAGATGTCTTCCTAAAGTCTAAGTTATTCTAACAGCTTCTTAATTGAAAGTGCTCTTGATAAATACAAGATGGTCCTGTTTGTGATACAAATGGATTTTGTTCTATGAAAAAGCATTTTTTAAAAGCTTGAGATGCTAGCTAAACCTAGACTGGAACCAGATAATATATTTCTAAAACCAATAGCAGGCTATAAAAAAAATCTAAAAAACAAAAACAAAACAAAAAAAAACTTTTAAAGATTAATTTTGACTACGTATCTTACTGATAACTATGTTGTTGCTGTTGTGTGCCGGCCACTTGATTCCAACTCATAGCAACACTATAGGACAGAGTAGAACAGCACCACAGGGTTCCTTAGGCTGCATCTTTATGGGAGCAGACCACCATGTCTTTTCTCCTGTGGAGCCATGATTTTTCAGTTGGTAACTGAGCTCTTAATGATTGTGCCACAAGGGCTTGTTGCTGATAACAAGGCTTTGGTATTCATATTCCCGACTTGGGGCATCATCAATTATATTTGTTAATTAAAAAAAAATTATATGTAGATAGGATTTAGGTATCTTAATCATTTTTAATGTGAAGTAGTTAATCAACAACAAAAAAAGGAATATTAGGATATGTGAAATGATATATAGGCATTTACATATAATTCTTTAATGTTAAGTAGAGTTAATAAAAAAATTATTAACCAATTATGAGTCAATAGCTATATAGAACTACCTTTCTCCTAATAGTTATACAATTATTAATAATTTGCTGTCATTTTTAGTCAGTGCTTATGCACACAAGCAAGATTAGAAGACTTTCTTTAAAAAAAATAAATTTGGAAAAAATATATATCAAGATTAAAGTTAAACAACAATCTGAATATTTTCATTGCAGGAAGGTAGTCTTACTAATTAGGTGACATTAAGATATCACAATATGGAGGCGGGGCCAAGGCGGCAGAGTAGCCAGATGTTTCCTGTGGTTCCTTTTATAACAAACAATGAAAAACACAAGTGAATTGATTATATATGACAATCTAGGAGCCTTGAACATCACAGACAAAGTTGAGGAGTCAGACTGAGTGGCCGGGGGAGGGAGAGACAGTTCAGAAGCAGTGAGGAGTTGCCAGACCTGACCTGGCCAGCACCCTGCAGGCTGGATAGGCCAGTGAGCGTGGGCTGAGGGAAGCAGTAGCACTTGAGACTCATTTTCCACATCAGGAGAAACCAATCAGTTGAGAGTCTCCTCAAACCTCTGGAACCAGGAGAAGCAGCTCTGAATCAGCAAAAGGTAAGTACAAGAATCTAACCTACTGTGCTGATCAACAAAACCTTCTCCACTTTGAGAAGTACCTCTATCCCATTTACTTGCTGCCTGCCTGCTCTGCCCTGGGTCCTGGCTCATGATTGCTTCACCCCCTGGGCTGGAAGTAGGACCTGTGTCAAGCCCCAAGCCATTCTCCCAGATTCGTAGAAGGAAAAATTAAAAGATAGGAAAAAAATAACCTGCCAGCTCCCCTAAGCCAAGAACTCAGGGCAGGCATAGGTCCTTTGCCTAGGCACAAGAATACGGGGTCCATGGACTTTAAATGGCTTTCATCCCTGCATAGAACTGTGTGGGCTGATTTCAACAGAGTAGGCCCTCATTTGCACAGTACAACAGTGTATATACCTGAAGCCTATTTTCAACTGCAGCAGCTGTAAGGAGGAGT